>NW_027273876.1:1571000-2207000 GCF_046630095.1 Trachinotus anak | reverse complement strand
AAAAAAAAATCAAATATTAATTCAGTTTACACTAAGCACAACTGCAGAGAAAGTGACCAAACATGCTACAAATTGCTGAACATTTACAGTATCTTATAGGCTTTATTACACTTTCCCCATTTTTCAAAGCTACAATCAAATAAATCAGAACATTGTGCTTTAGGATCTGCTCCAAAATCAAACTTGTTTCTGCATAGTCATCATGAACAGCATCATAATAATTATCAGTTCGGACATTCAGGGAATTACATAGGCAGACAGACTGTAGCGAATCACCTCCTGACTGCACAGACATGAAAGTCATCTCGCCTAACTCTCAGCAAAAAAAGAAAATAAGAATATTTCCCAGAATGCCAAACTATTCCTTTAACACTATCTGTACAAATCCTTCTCTTAACTGACACTAGTCCACTGAACCTGCTCACTGAGGCAGGCCCCGGTCTCCTCTACTTACAGATGTTCTTGTTTTTATCAATGCAAGTGTTTAATTTCCTGTGTCCACACCTCAGAAGCACGTCCACGTCCATCCACTACGTGAGGACATAGAGGTGTCTCAGTGTGTTTTTTATATGATAATAATTGTGACATGAATTTTCATCATTGTGTCTCATATAATCCAGTATCTAAACATCTGCATTAAGATGTTCTCTGATTCACATTTGTGATGAAATCAATTATTGTGTATTTATAGAATAAAAAATAATACAATCCATGATTTCTTTGAAACCTACAGGTAACTATGATTGAAACACACACACACTCACACATTTCAGAATAAAAGAATTTATTATATTTCATTTTTCACTAAAAAACATATACTATAATAAACCACAAGACTAAACACTATAATGAAGTGTTCATTGATGTTTGGCCACTTGGGGGCAGCAGAATAAGCTATAAACACAACATGGACATCATAAGCAAACAGTTTCTTCTTCACACGTCCAGCAGAGCAACAGTATCTACATTTAATGACATGTTCCTGGACACACAACGAATGTAGGTCCAATTTCCACTCTCCTTTTAGCTCTGATTTGATTTCCACCAACTCCTGAGAGAAATATCTGGCTTTTAAGCAGCTAAATGCTCCTCGATATCTCTGACTGTTTCCTGCCTGTGGCTGGAGACCAAAACAATGAGCTGAATAATTGTAGATGTTTTTGTTCTGACTGGTTTTCTGTCATTCTTTAATCAGTATGGGGGGGGAAAGATATTAAATTGCATGTTTGTGATATTAAACAAGGTCTTAAATATAATTTGGTGAATCCTGCAGAAAGCCTGAACAATATATTATATGTACACCTGTTCTGCATTCCTCCAGGGACCAAACACCAAGAATAAAGTTCTCTTTTTTTTTACCATCCCTGCCATTTGTATATAATTTCATCCCTGTTTTATGGTTTATCTTTTATTGGGGATTTCGGTCTAATAAATTAACCTTAAAAAACATAATCACAGCAAAAACTCAGTTCATTTCAGTCAATTTATTCAATTTATCAGTCAGTTATTTATAAGGCACATTTAAAAACAACATTCTGAGATTATTTGGTTGATGTTTAAAATAAAATAAAAACTCATCATCCAGCGTAAAAGTAAAGTCATTACAGCATAAAATATCTTTATAGAACCATAACAACACAACAGTATTTCACAGAAAACAAAAAAGTGAGGATTATTTAAAAACAAACGAACAATGAGACAGATAGAGGTCAAATCCATGTCTCTGATTGGCTGAGTGCACATGTGATTGATCACATGACCATGTGAGAGTTGTTCCTGCATGCAGCTGTGAGTAGGAGTGACTTGATAAATGTTTCTTTATTATTTACACATACTTGAGGGTAACGTCCCTCAGGGTGATTCTCTGATGAGCACTGGCTCTGGTCACTGGGTGGCAGTGTCGGCCCTGAACTGGCTCCGTGGTCCTGCTGATTCACTGAATCACTCGTTTTCACTGGATTCTCCTCTTGAAGTTTCGGAGCAGCAGGAATGCTCACATGTGGAAGAGAGGAAGCAGCTGAAGAGACAAAAGGCTGATTTCCTCTGTTTTATCAGTCCTGCTGGATCAGATACAACAGAGCAACAATGCAATCAGTGAGGTCATCAGTGTGGTGAGTGAAAAGGTCTGTGAGTTTCAGTCCATGATCAAACACAATGCATGTGGAGGAATGCAACTCTACACCTCTGTGTTCCTCGTTTACAGTGTGAGCTCCGCCCTGTGGTTTCTCTTTTCCTTCAGGGTAGGGGAGGGCAGTGATTGTGCGAGGGGGTGTGTGTCACTGTTTGCTGCCTTGGCTGCCTGGCTGCATGTGAGTGCTGAGGGGGCGGATAACATTTAGACTGAAACTATAAAACTTGGACTGACGTTCACATCATCTAGGTGTGGCTTTCTTCAGTGTGATCCAGGAACTGTCGGCTCACAAAAGCCGCTCAGCCAGTTATTTACAGAGAGCATAAGAGAGTGGAAGTGAAGCTCAGGAGCAGGACTAGAGACATGGCAGACACTGCAGCTGTAGAAGCAGCTCCCACCTCCAAACAGCAGCTGTGTGGTGTCTGCTCAGGTGTGCTGGGTGGAGACAAACTGGCGGCCTGTGGTCACTCTGTCTGCGGCTCCTGCCTCGGGGACAAAGCCTGTCCCAAGTGTCTGCAGAGTCCTGACAAGTCTGAACCTGCTGATGGTCTGAAACAGAACGGAACAAAAGCTGAAGCTCCGGTGATTAACAGCAAAGAAGAGCAAAATCAGGACCCTAAGACCACAGAGGAGATCAAGATCCAAGAGGATCTGAAGGAGTCTGAGGACCCCAAGAAGCCAGAGGAGGAGAAAGAACCAGAAACTGGAGCAAAAGAGGAGGTAAGAGAAGAGCAGGAAGGGGTGAAGGAGGAACCTTTGGGCCCCGACGATGTGGTGTGCGATTCATGTATCGAGAGCCCCTGCAGGGCCCTCAAATCCTGCCTCACCTGCCTGGTGTCGTACTGCGAGGCTCACCTCCGGCCTCACCTGGAGAACCCAAAGTTTCAGAACCACCGGCTGGTGGAGCCGCTCAGGGACATCGAGAGGAGGACCTGCGAGAGCCACAAATGGCCCCTGGAGATTTTCTGCTGCGCTGATGCCTGCTGCATCTGTCAGGACTGTGTCACGGAGGACCACAGGGGCCACAACACCGTCCCTGTGGTGGAGGCTCGCCGGCAGATAGAGGCAAGTGTTCTCAGATACTTTTCCTTTCATTAGAGGTCCTCGAAACTGAATGTTCATACCTCCAGATATCAACGTTCCTCTTCGGTCAACTATACAACTGTCCAGTTAGAAAAAAAAATCTGTTTATAGCCCAGTGTGAAAACTTCTTTGCTGTGGGATTTTTAGAGAAAAGTTCACATATATTTCACAAGAAAAAAAGCCAAAAAAGTCAGAAAAAATATACAATTTTCTGTAACAGACAATTTTTTTATCATCCTTTTAATCACCTCTTCAGCCCTCAGGTTTATTTTAGGTCTGCTTTAAGTTTCCTGACCCGTCAGTTGGGTCTAAATCTTTGTTTTTCTCTGTTTTATATCATTGTCAGTTTAATGTCTTTGGGCTTTTGACTGCTGGTTGACTCCAGGGACTTGTGATGGATATTTTTCACACATTTTTGATATTTATGTGAACAAATTATTAATTAGTAATCTGTAATGGAAATAATTCTGAGTTGCAGTAATTTTTGAACATAAATCCACAGTTTTCTCAGTTTAGACTGAGTCTGTTTTTTTACCTCCAGCTGCGCTGAGTGTTTGCCTTTTGTTATTTATTTTTTGATGTGTGGCAAAGGCGGACTCCACCACGGTCTGAGCAGATAAAAAGGACATGAAAAATCTAGAGTAAATAAAAGTTTTCAACATCAAAAGGACAAAATATAATTGAACAAGTTCCATTCATTTGTAATTTGAGCTCAGGAGCTCAGCAGTGACCCTTTAAATATCCACACTAGTGTTTTCACATCTGACTGAGCGGCTTTGATGGATGTAACCTTCAGCACCAGTGGAAATGGGATGAGCTGTGTCTCCAAAATGCATTGCAGTTGTCCTCACATGTCCTACAATGCAGCTCTGAATACTTAATCCAATTAAACCAGTAATTCTGACTCATATCCACTGTAAAAATATCCACTGTAAAGGTCAACTACTGAGCTCGTTCCTTGTTTGATTAACAATATTGTTTGGCTTTGCAGTGGCCTGGAAACTTAATACTGAAATCTATTTAGCTGCTCTGACACAGAAAAAGCTTGAGCTTCAGTGAACATGTCATTTGTCTCCTTCTTTTTGACAGTTCGTGACCCTCAGGTTCAGACATACCAGTCAACATTCCTGCAGAGATCTGTAGCTTTTAGCCTACACCTGTTATTTGCAGAGTGTGCTGTTGCAAAACCTCAAACTGCTTCATTAGAGCTGTAGAGCAAACAGTGCAGGGAGGCTCTTAGTGTCAGTACAGCTATTTGGAAATGTAGTTGAAAATACAACTTGAATATTGTATATTATTTTTACTTTACTGCAAAGCTTTGTCTTAAATTCTATATGAATAGAAAACAAGAAGTGAAATAATAATAATTTAAATGAAGCTCATACTTTTAAACTCTCAGCTGTTCCCTTTCAGGGAGATTTATTTCCACAGTACAGATACCAACACTTAGAAAAACATAGAAGACAATAGAGTGAAATGAGTTCCTGTTCAGTGCTCATGTTCCACTTTAGAAATTGTTCTTTTGGAAAACTCTCTGCATGACTCACACCGCTGCTTTGTTTGATGCCACTGTCCACTGAAGGGGTTTAAATGTAGCTAAATACAAAACTAAATAAGCCCATAAACCTGTATTACATTTGAGTCCCAGAATCCTTTAAGTGACCACCTAGATAAAAAAAAAAACATGATGAAAAAAGATGTAAATCCATTTCTCAAGTTGCAACCTTTCCTGAAATACCTTCAGAACAGAGTTTAGTGGTGTTAAATAAAGATTTCATTGATTCAGTGTCGCAAATCTCAGGATTTTCTGCTTTACTTTGTATTAAATTACAATAAACCAAACTATTTGTCGGACAAAACAACATTATTGTTGGATATTTTACAAACCAAACAGATTGATCAGCTAAACAAACACCAGGTTAATCCATAATGAAAATTATTTTATGTTGGAGCTCTTTATTATTGAAAATTAACTCAACCACAACCAACGAGAGTAAAATGCAGTTCAAACTTAAATGAGTGAATGATAATAATAAATTAGTTTTGGTCAGACTTTTTAAAGTCACTGGGGTTTCAATTTGAATTTCAGCAGAAAATGTACATTCCTCTTTTAGTTCAACTCAAGATCAGCTGACTGAGGTTGAGTGCAGGTACATATCGGGAAAAATATATAATATTATTATTTCATTATAATTTTATTATTAAAATTATATATACTTTTTCTAAGATGAAACAACAAAATACTATGACAAATTTCAAGCAAAATAGGTATTGATATTTCCTAGTTGGTTAAGTGCAACACAGCATCGTCTGCGAATAAGTTTATATTGATTTTTACATATATTGAGATGTTTCTGTCACACTCATCACTGCAGGTTACTGTCTTATAAGTTCATGTGGGCTCAGCACTTTTATTGTATGTGCATGATGCAATATATGACTAGCATTACTAGCTAACACTTGTAGCTTGTGGCTCTTGTCTAAATATTCCTAAAAGCAGTTCTATAGCCGATACAAAGAGGAGCTGGGAGAGAGAGCATCCTGCACCCCTTTCCAGCATATAGTAATTTCTTCAGTATGTTATTAGTATACATTTTAGCCATGGGCTATTTAAATAGCAGTTTTACCAACTTTAGGTGAATTTATTTTTAACATGGACTTCATGGCCCGTCTCCCTTTATTAAAGAAAGGAAATGTAGCGCCTCCCTCAGGGTTTAAACTTATGGAACAGTCTCCTTGAGTACCAGCTTCAGCTCCAGAGTCGCCTGGACCTGCCCGAGGAATTCAGACTTCAATCTAAAAAAAAGTCAGTGCTTTGAAAATGTATAACAGGATGTGTGATCTTGCTACAGAGTAAGGGAAAGTAGGAAACAACAGAGTTTTAGAAGTTTACATTTGCAAATACTTGTTCTTTCCTTGTGTTAGGATCTGGCATATTTTCAGCATTACAGCATGGTTTGTGGTTTCTGTGCAGAGACATGCTGAGGTCTGTTTTCTTCTTCTCATGTTCACAGAAGGAACTGAGGGAGAAGCAGACTGAGATGGTGAAGACAGTGACAGCAGCAGAGAATGCCATCAACAAACTTCAACTAAACACAGTCTCCATAGAGGTAAACTATGACTAATATCAAGCCTGATCTCACTGTGTGTGTGTCACATGAATGTCACAAGAGTAAATGAAAATGAGTTGTTCTATTTTTGGCTTGAGAATCCTCCTGATGTATCAGAGCCACCTAAACCTGAAGGGCTTCCCTGTGGTGTGGGAGGAAATCCATGTTTTTCATGCACAGTAGTTTCAGGTGGTGGCGACACAATGAAGTGTCCCCTCAGTAAAGCTGCAGTTACACAACTATCATGTGATCTGATGCATGGCCTAGCTGTTATCTGTATATTTTATACTCATACCTTCCTCTCTCTGAGGATGTAAAGACTTTTCAGTCCATACTGTGTGATGTGAAATTTTAAAAACTATTCTGCAGCAATCGGTGACCGATGTGCGAGCGGTTATTGAGAGCCAGTTTGAGGAGCTGCAAGTGGTGGTGGAGAGGGCCAAGAGGGAGATCACGGAGATCCTGGAGGGTGAGGAGAAGCAGGCGCTGAGGCAGGCTGAGGGCATCCGAGTTCACCTGGAGCAGAGGTGCACAGAGCTGAAGAAGAACCAGACACAGATGGAGAAACTCTCCAGAAACAAAAATGATGTGGATTTCCTGCAGGTAACACCACCAAGCTCGAGACATGGTGCCGTCAACAGGTTCCCAAGGATACATTTATGCCTGAAGGCTGGAAGAACCCTCTTGTTCTTGTTCCTGGATGACACTGTTTGTCAGGCTATCTGAAGGTTTTTGAATGTGACTAACCAAAACTAGCTGAAAAATACCCAGTACTATTGTCCTAAATCTCTGATCTTCTGTAAAATTCCTATGTGGACTTCAAATTTATGAAATACTTTGAATTGATTAATCCACCCATACATTAATCCATCCAATTTCTGTTGCTTATCCAGGTCTAGGTCATGTTTAATGGTTAATATATTATATTATCAGGAATAATTGTTACATACTCCTGGCATGTGCTGACAGAGATGTGATATAAATATAAGGTCATGTACTTGCTAAGTACAATTAGGTGCATGAAAAATATAAGAAGAAAAACCAGTTGTAAGGTTTTTCGAACTTTGGCCAGTATGACCATGAAACAGGCGTTGAGATCCTGGTTTGTCTTCTAGGAGTATTCAGGGTGGAAGAAAGAAGCCGCTGATATTTCTCTGCCTGGGGTCTACATTGGCCTGATGGATCGTCTGAATCCCTTCAGTCGTGTGATCGTTGACTCCACGCAGGAGCTCTGTGCCATGCTAGTCTCTTCGTACATAGAGAAGGTCAAAGAGACATGCAAGAATGGTAAGAACAAACAGCACAGCTGCTGGGAGGACCCACACGAATTCCAGATGTACAGATACTAGCCTACATCTGGGCATGTTACCACATGTTAAGAATTTTCTGCCTGTGTCATTTGTTTAGAGCTAACCTGACATAACATGTGTCTAAATATGCCTCACTGTTTGGGGAGGAACAACATGAGTCACCTCTTTTGTGTGCCACGCAAATCAGGTCACCTACAGGAGCGGAAAAACAGTCAATACTTGTTTCCCTTGATGCATTTGTGTGCCAACTGAAGGCAAACTGGACATGGATAAATTGGGTTTTATTTTATGACACTGTTTTCTTCCATTTCAGACAAAATGGGAATAAAGACCACAGTTCATGCGATTGTCGCAGCAAAACAGAACATGACGATACCCAATCCAGAGACACGTGCTGACTTCCTCAAGTGTAAGTGTGACAGAGATACAGCACTGATAGTTGAAATCAGGATTTTTAAAATGCTGATGACATGAGTCCAAGTCCCTCAATCCCACATAAACAGAAAGAAACTGAAGGCAACAGTGTTTCTGTGCATTTTTAATGCAATTTGAGAGTAGATTATTGATTATTGGTGGCTGTTGTTTCCAAGCCATTAGGCCTAATAAACACAAAATCCTCTTTTTTACTTGATTTTTGTTTCTGTTCAATTCATTGTGGCTTTTATACAAATGAAAAAAGAAACGAAACTAGAGGGGCACTTAAAGAGGGCAGACCTCCACCAAGGCCAGTGTCAAACAAGAAAAACCAGACTACATAGAAAAAAATTCAGATTCATAGCAAATGATTTACATCTGCTCCAAAATGCAATGGGTTCGTCACTGGCCCATGTTCAATCGCTCCACCAAGTTTGGTGCAAATTTGCTCAGTACTTTTTGTGTATTCCTGTTGACAAACAAACAGACAGGGGTGAACACAGTAAACAAACATTTTGAAATTCCTCTCTCAGATGCTGCCAACGTGAGTTTCGACGCTGACACAGCTCACAAGTTCCTGCGTCTGACAGAAGAAAACAGGAAGGTGACTAACACCACACCCTGGCAGCATCCTTATCCTGATGTACCTGAGCGGTTTGAGAACTGGCGCCAGGTTCTGGCCACAGAGAGCTTCTATCTGGGCCGGCACTACTTTGAGGTAGACATCAGCGGCGAGGGCACACACATCGGTCTGACCTACAAGAGCATTGATCGCAAAGGCAACGAAAGCAACAGCTGCATCACGGGAAACGACTTCTCCTGGTGTCTTCAATGGAACGGACGCACCTTCTCTGCCTGGCACAGTGATGTGGAAACCCCTCTCAATGTGGAGAAGTTCACCCGTATTGGGGTGTATGTGGACTACACACAAGGCCTTCTGGCTTTCTACGGTGTTGAAGGCACCATGACGCTCATCCATGAGTACAAAGCAGAGTTCCTGGAGCCTCTTTACCCGGCTTTCTGGTTGTCCAAGAAGGAGAATATCGTGGCCTTGGTGGCACCTGGAGAACCATTACGGCTCAAAAGCCCCTCTCCTCCCACATCACCTGCAAATGGAGATGTTTTATCATAAACGGCAGCATGGCAACAATTAGAAGTCAGTTTTTCAACAATGATTCAAGTACTGTTTAATAAAATATACTTATTATCTGGAATATATTAAAGGGAAAACATGAAAATATGGTAATATAAGTCTTACCTTATCAGCTTTGTTTACAATAGATTATTTTTGTTGCAAAACTAAGATGATAAACTGGTTCCTCTTTATTTATGTATATCTGGGCTCATATTCATACTCCTGTGTATGTTTGGGACATCTGTTACTGTACTTCTCATCACACTGTGAATTCAGAAATGTCCTTTATTGTCTGTGTGCAAATAAAACTTTGTATCTTCATTTGCAAAAAGAAAATGAAAGACAAGAAAACCTGTTTGTTTTTTCTTTTTTTGTGGATTTCCTTGGAGATTGTCCAGTAGATAAATTACCTGATAAGTTACCTGCCACCGCAGATTTTGGGTGGATGTGATGACAGTTTGGCTTTTGATGTATAAAAACTATACATGGATTTAATTTTAAGGCATCCTCTGGATTTTCTTGTCATTGTCAGGTAAACAAATAAAACAGGTACAAAACAGAAACATGTACAAAGATAGTAAAATTAAGAAGTATTGACCTAACACAGTAAACTCATATTAAGAATCTATTTTTCTTTGTTAAAAAAAAGTGCAGGCCCACACATAAGGATTGGATTTAACCATTTCATGCAGAGATAAAAAAAAAAGTGAATGTCTGAACACTAAAATCAAGTCCAGATGTTTTTCAACTATGTTTTATTTTGAAAACTGTCTACGGTTGTAATGGACTCCTTGCATCAGCAGTTACTGACCTTGGCGTGATTATGGTGTCCATGGGAAGGTCTAGGGAAAGATAGATGGACAAATAAACCGTGCAGTGGTGGTATACTACTATACACATATACTTTATATAGTGTATACCAAAATACACTATAGATTAGTACAATTTACACAAACTTACACACAAACCTGGAAAGATCAAATTTATCTTCTAAAGTTTCTAGTTTTTTTTCTTTCAAGGTTTGAATATGAATATAAATGCTATAACAATATGTGTCAGTTCAGAGAGGTATGATTTAACAGGTATATTATGTAACCACTCAGTTCATCAACTTATTCACAAGCTAAAGTAAAACCGGTTAAAATGACGTAACAACAGACGTGGCACGCCTCGGTCACCTGACTCCGCCGCACAGTGACGTGTAACTGAGCATGTAAGCCGGAAGAGCCTGCTCCCATTTCAAAATGATAACAGAAGTAAGTGACACATTTCTAATGTTTATTTTTTATCTGCTAATATGTCAAACAGCGAACATAGCCTCATGTAACAGGGCAGAAAACTGTGACATTAGCTCATCGGCACAAATTATTCACCAGCTGAGCTGAGCAGCTGTCGTGCTAATGTTGCTAAGTAGTTAGCATGCTAGGTTTGGCAGCTATTTACACGTCTGCGCTGTTAACGTAGCTTCAAAACCACACAACAACAGTGCAGTTTGTTGCTGATAAACACGCACAAGGTGTTTGTTTTAGGCCCGTGGACGTGTGTTCACACTTTGCCTCTGAGCTAACATTAGCTTGCTCAGGTTAGCTCCGCTGCCTTTCTGCCCCATCGATATAGTTATCACACAAAAGTGAAGCCACTGACAACACTGCTGCTGACGAACCAGATCTGACCTCGTTTTAGGTTTATTAGTCACTATTACTTCAAGTTAAACGTCTTTAAAAGGCTCAGTAGCTTTCAGCAGCTTAAATATCTACTTAACTACACAAAAAGACAACACTTTACGTCCCCTGACTTGGCTTCTATAAGCAGTGTATAAACATAATCATAAGTGTTACAGTAAAAGAGTGACTACAACACAGTACATATGGTTTCAGTATTTTATAAACACTTTAATGTGCGTGTATCTGCTTACAACCACATTATAGTCTGTTATTTACTAAATGTTTATATACTGCTAATAAATGCTACAAAGGGGATTCAAGGTAAGTGTTACCCAGAAAAGTAAAACTTTATTATAAGCCTCCGTTTTAATATTTATAAGCAGCATATAGATATGTATGGAATGGTCTATAATAGAGCTAGTCGATCTGTCAGTTGTTAGAATATTTATCAGTAACTATTGAATAATCATTTATATTGTTTAATTAAAACAGATGCCAAAAGACTTGGCTGATTTGTTCTCCTTTGTTGTACACAGCAAACTGAATATCTTTGGGTTGGGACTCCTGATTGGACAAAACAACAAATTTGATACATTCCCTTGAACTGTGGGAAATTATAACAAGTTATGACATTTTATAGAGAGAATAGTTAATCAATTTGCTTGATAAAACACAAACAATACATAGAAGCTAAACAACAAAGATGATACATGAAAATAAGACACAAACAATACATAAAAACTAAAATAAGGAGAAAAAAGGATGAGAAATACACAGACCAGCCAATGATATTTGTAACATAATCTATCTCACATGTAGTGACTCATTTAAAAAGGCAGGTTAATCATATAAAACAAAACAGTAATATGTCTCCTTCAGGGCATTTTGCGAGTCTTTTAAGAGTGCTGCTAAAGTAATTGTATTCTGCAACTCATTCCATGCCCTAGGGGCATAAAAGGAGAACACAGTTTTGACAAGCTCTGCAGTTAGCAGGTCTAGTCCTACAGTAGCTGGTATGAAAGGCTGAAATGCTGGAGATACAGGAAGTTTACCTAAAAATATCTTGTAAATAAATATCACCATGTGTATTTTTTTCCTCTGGTATGGAGAAGACCATCCTAATGGTTCATGTAAGATACAGTGGTGAATGCATGAGCCTGCATTCCTTACAAATCACACAGCAGCGTGATGAGCCAGAGTGAGTCCAGCTGTAAACAAAGCTGAGGCTTTAGTTGAGATGGTTTTGTGTACATGTGTGTCTCCAAGGGTAAAATATCTTCCTTATTGATCCCTCAGGATACCAATGATGAAGACGTGTCTCTGTTTGATGCGGAGGAGGATGCAGGGAAAAGGTCAAAGAAAAACATTAAGTAAGTTCACAGAGGATTTACAGAAGCTTTAACTTTATCTCAGCACTTGTGCAGCAGTGGAGCGACAGCACAGCAGAGCTGCAACAAAACATTTTGATAATCAGTGGTTTTAGTCACTTTTCAAGCAAAATGTTCAAACATTTGTTGGCTCCAGCCTCTCAAATGTGAGGACTTGATACTTTTTGTTTGTCATATATTTGGGTTTTTGACTGTTTGGCTGAATGAAATATGCAGTTTAAATAAGTCACCTGGAGCTTTGAGAAATCATGATGGGCATTTTTATTGTTTATTTATTGTTTTAGACAAATCAAGCAGACAAGAAAATAATCTACCGATAATGATTAGCTGCAGCTCGGTGGCACAGTACTAACTGTATTTCTAAAACATACTCCACACTGTATCTGTTCCCAGGCATCCGGTGGCGTCCTTCTTCCACCTCTTCTTCAGAGTCAGTGCCCTCCTCACCTACCTGCTCTGTGAAATTTTCAGGAACAGTTTCATCGCCTGCATGGTTACAATAATCCTTCTGCTGTCATGTGACTTCTGGACAGTAAAGGTGTGTCTTTTACTACTTATACAAGATACATTTTCTCTTTTTTCTCTAATTGTTTATTTGAGAAAAAATCAGCAGCTTGAAAATTAATGACATTTTTTTTAAATCAATGCTATTATTAAAGCCATAAATATCTACATTTACAGAACATCACAGGGAGGTTGATGGTTGGTCTCAGGTGGTGGAACCAGGTGGACGATGATGGACGAAGCCACTGGGTGTTTGAGTCGAGGAAGGTAAGATGCTCGTCAGCATGTCCCATGTTCTGTGGGTCTTTAACCTTACATGATACTGACCTCTTACTCTGTATGGGTTTGATAAATGCACTTGTTTGGGGTCAGCTGACCCTATGGTATTTGCAGATGTCCTAACTGTGAGAATATCCTGTTTTCTTCAGGGTACTGGGAAGCAACAGGCGTCAGATTCCGAGTCCCGAATCTTCTGGCTTGGGCTGATCATTTGTCCGGTCCTCTGGGTCATCTTTGCCTTCAGCGCCCTCTTTTCTTTCAAGATTAAATGGCTGGTAGGTCCTAAAATTTAAAGGACAAAACTGGTATAATTTTGTCATTTTCATTGTCAAATTATAAATGTCTGTCATCTTCCACTCAGCCTATAGTGATCATGGGTTTGGTGTTGCAAGGGGCCAACCTCTATGGATACGTGCGGTGTAAAGTGGGGGGCAAGACCAGCTTAAAGAACATGGCTACAAATTACTTTGGACGACAGTTCCTCAAACAGGTGACTTCAGTTTAAATAAAACACACTGAATAGTTGTTGATTCTCGGTTTTCTGCAAAGTCTTGATGTATGTTGTGTTTTTGTTTTGCAGGCGCTGTCTAAAGAGGAGGAATCATAGAGTGCAGCTCTGCGATTTGAACACGTTTGCATTATTCTTAATGCTATAATATATATTCTTTTAGCAAGTGGATACTTAGAAGGAAATCTTTTTGCAACATGAAAATAACAGACTTTAACATTTTCTGTAGAATGTAATGTATGACTGAACAGGTCCCAATAGAGAGAGTTTCCACAGAGAGGTCAGAGGTCAGAGGCCTGGTAGCTGTTTTCCATTACTGAAGCTTAGCAATAAACCCTCACAAACTTTAACTGATCCTTTTGTGTAAATGCATGAGTGAAAAAAGTGTGTCAGTGTTTGAAATGTTTAACTGATTGTAGTTTGATGTGACATGTAGTCTCACAGCTCCCTCAGATATCTGCTTTATTTTGTGTTTTCATCATCCCTTGACTTTCATCTTAATAAGAATTAATAAAATAAAACATGTAGTTTCTTAGAGCTATTGTACAAATCTTTTTGTTTGTATTATAGACACGGTTTTAAAGTAACAGTGTAAAGTATTCCTGGAGATTTGTAAATATGTATGTAAAGAAACTATGTGCAACATCTTCTTTTGTGCAAATACATTTGTAACATTTTTCCGAACAGTGTGGTAGTTTTTATTTATGCAAATAATTGTTACTCACTGTACAACTTATGAAAAATTATAACTTAAATCTGACTAGTTTTCTTTGTTGGCTTGAGGACAACTCCAAGTTTTTTTATTATGGAGTGAACAAATATAAAAAAAAAATCTTTTTTTGTCTTTTGTTTTGGTGCAGCAGTTTTTATTTCAAAATTCCTCGTGTTAAATCCATCTGTTGATGCATTGAGAAAAAAAGAGACAATTTTGATTACTGTCATATTGTTATGTTCAGTTGATTTTCAAGCGAAAATAATGAAATAATGCCAAATATTATCTGGTTCCAGTATTTTATGGTTTTAAATTTTTGGGTATTTTTTGACATTTCATAAATAAATAATTAATTGTAAATTAATTGATAATGAAAATAATTGTTGGCTACGCCAAAAATTTACATTTTCCAGAGAATTTTCCAGAAATTTTGTGGAAGAAGCAATTTTTAATTTGCATAAAGGATATTCAGGTCAAAATTAATTGCCAATTTAAATGACTTTTTATATTGTTAGATTGCTTAATCTATAACAACTATTCTACAGTTTATCTATAATGCATCATGTTTTATAAAGATTCAAACTAATTATCTGTAGCTGTCATATTCAAATGTGGTGGAATATGATTATTTATAATGTGATTATTTACTTCTTGTTTTAATGTCTGATGTATTTATTTACCAGTTAACAGTGTCTTTATGTTGGTCCTCCCTTTGACTACAGCGACCCCAGAGCTCTGTTTGCTCATTGCATGCATCGACTCAGCCGTCACAAGTATTTCACACGTTTTCATACAAGTCAGCTACTAACTCGAAATGGATTTATAAATGATTAATATAAAAACGAAATCATTTTATCTGCCACAACAAACATGGCGTCGGTTTTGTCCCAAACACTCAGGATCACCAGATGAACACGGAAATGAAGCCCCTCCATTTTGAATCCGTCAAGTCATCTTATGTACCGGAAGTGAGGCGTATTCACCTTCAAAGTAAGTCGCATCATTTTTTTGCACAAAGAAGAAGTTGTAGCTCATTGATGTAAATGTGGTAACAAGCCAAACATACCAAGACATTTATGAGGTATACTCATTAAACATGTAAAAACCTCTATCGGTAAGTACAGCTATGACGTAATTTAGATATATGTTTTGAGGAATTTGAGGATAATTCGTTCGAAAATAAAGTATCAGTAATTTAGAAGTAGCGTCGCATTAAACCAGCCAATCCAAAAACCCAACTGGTTGATTATTAATTTCAGATCACTGGTGGTTAATTTCAGTCTGGTTGCTAATTACTGTATTAGGTCGACAGCGGCATCTTTTATTTTGAAATTTTGACCGGAAATCTATAACTTGTAACGGCTATTATACCCAACTTGCTTTTAGCTAGCCACAACATTAGCTTCTGGGCGTAGCTGCCGTTGTTTTCATGAACTAAACGAGTAAATCGATCGGTTTTGATTCGCCGGTGGCCGTCCGGTGATGGGAGTTCACTCCAGGATGATTCCTACCGAGGACGCGTCCGCCAGGAAGCGGGAGATAGAGGAGAAGCTGAAGCAGGTCAGACATGGCTGCAGAGGAAGGAGCTTCCCTGCCTGCTGTGTTTTCTAATACTCCTCAGCTGTGCTTAACCTGCGCCATAAAATGTTAGTTACTGAAAGATGAAATGTCGCTTCCCGCTGAGGGCCTGAGAGAAAGGAGTCGGTGTTTCTCTGTGTGATGTTACAGGAGCAGGAGACGCTGTCGTTCATCAGGGAGAACCTGGAGAAGAGCGACCAGCTGACCAAGGGCATGGTACAGAAACACAACACCCACACCCCAAACCCGACCATGTCACACTGGTCTGACAGGTGGCTGCTGAACTGGATTCACATCCATAAACTGGTGAAACTGGGGTTTGACTGGTTTCGTGTAGTGTCATTGAGCTGGACCTGGTGTGATGTGGTGGTGGAGAAAAACACATGAAATCTGCCTTTTTTCTCTTTGCTAACATAATAGAAAAGTTTCACAATCTGTAAAAAAGTTTTTTTTATTAGTTTTGATCTTTTTAAATACCAGATACCAGGGAGTGTCTTTATTCCTGCATCTTTCTCATCATGAAAGGTCTCCATCCTGTCCTCGTTCGAGAGCCGCCTGATGCAGCTGGAGAACTCCATCATCCCAGTTCACAAGCAGACGGAGAACCTGCAGCGGCTGCAGGAGAACGTGGACAAAACTCTGTCCTGCATGGACCACGTCATCAGTTACTACCACGTGGCCAAAGACACGGACAGGATCATCAGAGAGGGGTGAGACCTTGTTGTTGTCATGTGACCGCTCTGACTGCTCATACAAACAGCTGATTCGTCATATTTCACACTTTGTGCTGCAGACCCACGGGCAGACTGGACGAGTATCTCGCCTGCATTGCGAAGATTCAGAAAGCTGTGGAATACTTCCAGGACAACAACCCTGACAGCCCCGAACTCAACACAGTGGTACAGTTGACCTTCAGATTCACACTTCAGTGTCTAAGCTTTTGGTCAGAGCATGAGACACTGTAAGAATAATCAACCGCTTCATGTATTAAAGGTTTTATGTGAGCAGGATAAAATACACAGATGTTGTTTCTCCGCAGAAAGCGCGTTTTGAGAAGGGTAAAGAGCTGCTGGAGGCCGAGTTCCGCAGCCTGCTGACCCGCTACAGTAAACCTGTTCCCCCCATCCTCATCCTGGACGCCATCAGTGTGGACGAGGAGCTGGAGGTGCAGGAGGAGGTGGTGCTGGAGCATCTGCCTGAAGCCGTGCTCCAAGACATCATCTGCATCGCCGGCTGGCTGGTGGAATACGGACGCAACCAGGGTACGACTGTACCTCTCAGCCAGCTGTAGCCTGAGTGGTGCTTCTCTGCTGATGTCCTGTCTTTGCTCAACTTTAAACTTCCTGGTTAGAATTTCCAAGCTGCTGAATTTGGTGCAAATCTGAGGATTGAGAGATTGAAAATAATTTTAAAAAATATTCTGAACAAAGTGTTTGATTTTTAATTCAAAGTCAATGAAAAGGCCAAAACCAACAGGCTTTGGATTAGTGTATCCACTGACACTGCCCCACATGCACTCACTAGAGCACCAAATGTGGATTAATCCGCCGCTGAAAATAGTCCAGCAGCTTTAGGAAATGACTGAGAGTGTTTTAAAAATGAAAAAATATATATGTGAGCTGCTTTTAAAGGTTCACATGTTCAGTAACTCAACTCAGTTTTATTTATATAGAACCTTTCATACAGATGTTTCACAGGGGAGGATTAAAAAAAACACACAAAAAAAGATTTAGCAAGATTAAAAAATGTACAACTTATTATTTAAACACCAGGAATAAAAAGTGATTAAGAAAACAGTGAGAAGTGGTTAAAAACTAAAGCAGGTTAATGACTTTAAGGTAAAAATCCAGACTAAAAAGACAAATTAGATGGACTGATATTATATCATCATATTCCTCCTTTGTCCACCCTCCTCCTCCTCCTCCTCCTCCTCCTCCTCTCTCCTCGACAGATTTCATGAACGTCTACTTCCAGATCAGGTCCAACCAGCTGGATCGATCCATCAAAGGCCTGAAGGACCACTTCCGCAAGAACAGTGCCTCCTCCGGGATCCTCTACTCGCCCGCCATCCAGACCAAACGCAAGGACACGCCCACCAAAAAGGCTCCGAAGAGACCAGGTCAGCACCAGATCCACTCTCTCACATAAAATCCACGACCACTCCACTTCAGCCTGTGATCGCACTCCGGCGTCACAGATATCAGTCTAACAATCGAGCATGATTCTGCATAATGTTGTTTATGAAACGACGTCACACAACTCCACGTCTTCTCTCTGTTGATTAGATCCAGTCACACTGTTCAGTTTGTGTCCTCCACCATAATAATCCTGTTCACTCCAGCCCACACTGTGTATCCTGTGATTTTACACTCAGCTCGGACTAATCCTTCATCCTTTCCTCTCTCATAATCCCTGTGTTGTGATGACAGTCTACATCCCAGGTAAACACAAAGCTTCAGTGTCTGCCTCCTCGTGCTTGCTACTGTCCGCCGGACGCTACATTTCACAGCAACATGAGAGACGGCATGAGTTTTGTTTTTTGTTTTTTTTGTAGCAGTGAGAGGTAGAAGTGCAGATGGCAGAAGTGTATTTGTTCTCTGGAGAGATGTAGAAGGTTATTTTCAGCGTCACGCAGGCCTCTGGTTTCATGGTGCTGTGTACTGGTGGAGACGGCAGCGGCTGCATCAGTGAGAGGCTGAATAATGAGTCACGGGTCGTAATCAGCTGCTGATATCCTCAAACCTCATCTCAGTCTGACAGAAACTCATTTAAAATCTGTGAAATTTCACTCTCACTTACTCATTTTCTCCTGGACAGAAAGTCCGAGATAAAACTTGATCCAGCTTCTTAAAAAGAAACAGATGTGTCTACAAGTCTCAGTTTCACTTACTCATTAAATCTCTGTGGACAGAAGCTGCCAAAATCCAAGCAGAGGAGAGATGGTGTTCGAATGATTGATATGTTGATCTAAATCACTTTCAGGTATTAGTGTGTGTTCAGAGAAATCAGGCTTTTCAAGCAGCATCAGGTGATTTCAGACTTTTTTCCCCTGGATTCTGCCTCTCAGGTTTGTAATGTGAATACTATGACCACTGAGCTCAATAAATGAGACATTCAAAGGCTGAAAAGTGCAACATTTATAATACTGGGTCTTATTTAATGATATCAGTGTTATCATGATTTATTGCTCAGCTCCGATCAGTGTTTCCTCTCTGCAGTTTTTAAAAATAGATCATGTCTCTTATATTTATGCAGCAGGTGATGTTTTATGTCGTTCAGCAGATCTGCATGAGAAATGTGACATTACTCACCTGTAGTCACCTGTAGCCTTTAACACTGTCGAGGTCAGACTGTGATGGAAGCTGCTGCTCTGCTGCCACCAGTTTACCACCATGAAACCAAAGGCTGTGGAGTTTTCACTGTGTTTGTGTAAGTGAGTCCTGCAGAGTTGGTGTGTGTGCTGTCACAGGTTTGTCACAGAGGTGTGTGTCAGTGTTGATCAGAGGCGTTTGTAGCTAATTAACAGCTGATCATCTGGTTCCTCCGACACTGATCAGTTTACTGTTTAACTAATGAAACTGGCTTTTATTCTTTTGTCGGTAGCACAGCTACAGTTTGAATGAACTCCATCATCATGCTCTCACAGCTTTGGTCCTGTTGTTGCTTGTGCTGAAACGCCCTAAACACACGCTCACATGATTTTACTCCAGAGGTTAAAGGTCCACCCAGTCTAAAGGCAGATGTCCATGTGTTTGTGATTATAAAGCAGGTCTAGGTTCTATATCAATACTGTGAAAGTATCAAAGCCTCAGTCCACAGAGAAATGCACACAGCCTGTATTCAGAAACTGAGCCTTAAAACCAGCTGTCAGGACTTCTGGAACTTTGTGATGTCACAACAAAGCAGTCAGTCAGTGTTAAACTACACTGAGATGGTTGGTTGGTTCTTAAAACTACAAATGTATCTTCCAATGGAGATCAACACTTCAGATAAAACACAGAAGAAGTGTAAAATGGGACCTTTAAGAAAATAGTTTAGTGGCAGTGAAGAGTGAGGACAGATGCTGTAACCGACGACTCAGTCTTATTTTGTTAAAGCTCCACTAATCATTATAATTTTTTGTGTCAGTAATGGGTCGGATGACTGTGTGGTTCAGAGTTAGCAACTGCTAACTGCTAAGAAAAGTGGAGCATTTAGCAGCTAAAGAGCCAGATGTTCTTGGCAGATGTTGTGTGATGATGTGACCTCAGCAGTTCGCCTGTTACTCTGGGATTCAGTCACATCCTGTTCTGCAGCAGTGTGTTGAACCTTTACATTTATTTGCGTGCTCTCACAGATGTTGACTGATGAAAGGTTTGCTCATGTTTTAAACCAGAATTTAGAGCTTGAAATATTATTGTTTGGATCATTGTGGGCAAAAAGTCGACATCTGTGGGGTCATGAAAAAACCTGTGGACACAAACCACATCCAGGTTTTTCCCCTCAGGTGTGTGAAGGAGACACGGAGCTGAGTCACAGAGTAACATCACAGCTGGAGACTGATCACCGGACACACACGATGCTGACGTTGCTATGTGATATGTGTTTGCTGCATGTGTGGAAGCCAGTGTTTGCTAACATGTTAGCTTTAACAGCTTCATGACGCGAGTGTGAGTGGGGGGTTTGTGTTTCTCAGAAGACGATGAAAGCAGCTTTAAGTGTGCGACGTGTTTCACTAACTCTCTAACAAACCTGAAATGTTTGGTTTTAATCCTGAGAACATGAATGTTAATGTAGATTTTGCCAACATGGTAATTTAATGATAATAATTGTGGATCTGTCAACTGTATGAACTGTGATGTGATTGGCTGTTAACTGTATGAACTGTGATGTGATTGGCTGTTTCATGTTTATAACTGATCTAACCTGTTTATTCTGCTCTTACATCAAACCTGGGTTCAGTTCCCGGTGTAGCTGTAGTCTGCTCTGTCTCTCACCTGGTCTCCCTGTTGTGTAGCTGTGGTGCTAGACCCCCCCCAACCCTCTGCTGGCGGTGTCGGTGGTGGAGGGATGTGGTGTCTCTGTTTCATCACTCACTTCCTAGCTCTCCCTTTTCTTCTTCCTCCTCTGTTTTCTTCTGTTTCTGGGCTGTCTGGACCTCGTCGCCCCCCCTCCCCCCTCCTCCTCCTCCTCTTCTGTCTCTGTATTTATGGGACCAGGGACCATTCGCAAGGCTCAGAACCTTCTGAAACAGTACTCACAGCATGGGCTGGATGGGAAAAAGGGGGGCTCTAACCTCACTCCTTTGGAAGGTAACGCACCTCTGTCTTCTCTTCGGTGTCTGTCCCCTCCCCCCCCGCTGACAGTACGGCTGTTACTCCTGTTGTGAAGTCTCCCCACAACAGTCACAACAGCTTTTACACGCTGCAGGTGTTTGATAATGCTTCAGATATTTTGAATACTCCTGGATGTTTCTGTGCAGCAGGTCAGAAACATACTGACCGTGAAGCTCTTATTTCTGGATCAGCTGTTGTTTGGTTTTGTTCTTTTCTCATTACAGTGAATAAATAGTCAAACATATTCATACCAGCATCATCAGGTGTTTCCAGCACAGATTAAATCCACTGCAATGGAGAAAATAATAAAGATTAGTTTAAGAGTAAATCCCTCAGAATCAACTGCTGAGATCTTCTTCAGAGCTGCTGTGAAAAGAAAATCACTTAAATTTTATTGTTGCTTGAAGGGAATTTCTCTTTGCAGCTGCCATTAAAAATACAACAAGACTTGCTGTAAATAAAAACTGAATCATAGTCGAACTGACAGGAGTCTGACACCAAAAAGAGTTTTTTGTTTTGCGTGAGGATGATGAAGATAATGAGCTTTTCTAAATCACTAAGAATAACTGGTGCTGATCATCGTAGATTAGTAAAACTTTATTACTTCTCATTTTAATATTTTACAAAACTCAATTTTATAATCAACTAATCTCACAATTAAATTTCTGATTAATTGTTTAGTCTATTAAAAAAAAAAAAAAAAAAAAATATATATATATATATATATATTAGTATAAGAATAAATAATTAAATAAATAAATACAGTATAAGCTGCGCAGGCTGCAGGAGACTGGGTCATCAGAAGCTGAGAGTTGTTTGCGATGACCTGTGGTGGGTTAAAAGCTGTTGTGTTGTTTTTGTTGAAGCTGGTTTCTTGGAGTTTGAACACACACTCACTAACGTTAGATACCAGCCACACACACAAAGCAGAACTCTCTGGGCGCTTCAGCCCCCCCTTCACCTGACTTCAGTGTGTGTGCCCTGCCTCCTCCCCTCCTCCTTCCCTCTGGTGCTTGGTGGTGGTCGGTACAGCTGTTCCAGGTTCAGGTTTGTCCCCCTCCCTCTCACCTCACCTCTGGTCTAGTCATGACCCCCGGTGGTTTGACTAGGCCTGTCTCCCTGCTGCCCCACCCCACCCACCAGGTTACGATCACGACCTGCGGGTCAAACACCTCTCTGACGCCCTGACCGAGAAGCACGGGGCCGCCGCAGGTGAGTGACGGGAACATGTGGGGAAGAGAAGGAACATTAGCAGAAACAAGGCTGATCAGAACAGGTGTCTCACCTGCTGCAGCTCCAACACCTCAGTACAGTCACAGCACCAACACACAGTCCTTCACGTGAACACAGGCACTGACTCAGTAACACACAGCACCAGACCCCGTGTCTTTAACCAGGTCTCTGTCTTCACTGACTCCATGTTTCCTCGTGTACCTGTCAGGAAAGGATGAAGTCCTGGACAGTGAAATCGACTCCTACATCCACTGCATCAGTGCCTTTGTGAAGCTGGCTCAGAGCGAGTATGTCCTGCTGACAGAGATCATCCCCGAGCACCACCAGAAGAAGACGTTCGACTCCCTCATTCAGGTCAGAGAGAAATGCTGGAGTCGTCATTAACCAGAGCTGAAGAAATGTTCGACGTGAAAAACTGAAATCAAGATTCATGATAAACTTAGGTCTGAAACAAAAAGCTCCAAATTTTGTTTTATTACAGTTCTGAAGGAGTAAAATATGAGAGCACGTCAACAGCAACGATAGACTCACAACAGCCTCATGATAAAATCAAATAAAACAGGTCGAACAAACCTTTAGGTAACGTTTATTCAGGTTTATTGTGAAAAGCTTTGTGCTCTTGAATCCAGGGATCAAATTGTGTGTGTGTGTGTGTGTGTGTGTGTGTGTGTGTGTGTGTGTGTGTGTGTGTGTGTGTGTGTGTGTGTGTGTGTGTGTGTGAAGTTGGGCTCGGCCTCCTTAAACCTCTGTCTACATCAGTTTGGTGACGTCCTCTGTCCACAGGAGGCGCTGGACAACCTGATGCTGGAGGGAGACAACATCGTGTCGGCAGCTCGCAGGGCCATAATGCGTCACGACTACTCGGCCGTCCTCACCATCTTCCCCATCCTCAGACACCTGAAAATGAACAAGTCTGAGTTTGACACGACGTTGCAGGTGTGACTCAGCAGGTTGGATTATCTGAGAACATGATGCATAATGATGAGCTTTCATTTTATTTTTGGAGTTGAATGTGTTTGTGTTTGTGTTCAGGGAACAGCAGCGAGCACCAAGAACAAGCTGCCGACTCTCATCACATCCATGGAGACGATCGGAGCCAAAGCTCTGGAGGAGTTCGCAGACAGCATCAAGGCAAGAGCCCTGAATTTAAATCTGTCACCAGTCACCAAGATCAATAAACCAATACCCACTGTCTCCTCTCCTCCACCCACAGAATGACCCTGATAAAGAGTACAACATGCCCAAAGATGGAACGGTCCACGAACTGACCAGCAACGTAAGCCAACACTCGCTCAGCTCCCTGTTGTGTAACTGCTGGATGTATTTGCTCTGTCTCTACTTCAAAGTCAACACCTGTCCACCAGGACTTTGCTGTTTGTCCGTCTCTGTGGATCTAGGTGGTCTCCATGGGAACAGCGCCAAGCCGAGCGCGGCTGTTTAATGAGTAAATGGAGGTGATGCTTACCTTGACCTCTCTCCCGCAGGCCATCCTGTTCCTGCAGCAGCTGCTGGACTTCCACGAGACAGCGGGGGCCATGCTGGCCTCACAAGGTACAGTCACATGGCTGCGGTTTGCTCAGACCTGCTGCTGCGCCGCGCCGCCACTTCCTGAGCTGCTTCTGTCTGTGATCTATCCTCCGCTACATCCCACACTTCACTGCAGCTCCTCGTTTCCCTTCACGTTACTCTGACTCTTCTGTCAGCGCTTGGACAGCGCCATGTTTTTCATTTTTTAAATCTAGAGTCGACTTTCAGTTTTAATTTGAGGTGTTAACACAGTGAGTGAACAGTGTAGCACCTGTAAAATCTTTTTACACAGTTTCAGGACAAACAGCAGGACAGAGATCCTGTTTTAAAGACAGGAAGTGACTCCTGGAACAGACCAGTTTGTAATTTGATACTAATTGTCAGGAAAATATAAAAGGGGGTAAACTTCATATATTCTAATACATATACAGTTCATCTGAATATATGCATGTTAATATCAGCATTCAGCAGCTGAGACAGATGTTTCCCTCAGGAGGTGATGGAGCTGAAAGAGACTGAGATTCATCATGTGACACAAACATGACACAGTACATGGTGTTCCTATGTAACTGCTCCATATTAATATTATCTCTATAAGATGACAGATAATTCATCATGTCAGTGTTATTTTCTACCTGGTTGAGCTTCACACAAGCAGCTGAACAATTTCTCTTCATCAGTCGTTTCAAATCCAAAGAACAAGAAACAAACAGGTCACTGTCCAGATGAGCTCTGTGTTAGTAGGTGACTGACCCTCAGTCTGTGCGACACATCCACTCATGTCGAGAGCTTATTCACAGGTTGTGCAGCACCTGTCAACCACTGTCAGGTTTCCTTGCTCCTCCCTCTCCCCGTCACTTCCTGTGGCGTGTTTTCACCTTCACCTCCTCAGATTCTTCTTTCAGAGGGAGCCTCTGTGACACAGGCCCAGTCCCACTTTAGAAAACATTCATTCATTTCTTTACAGTGAAGTGGATTTGTTATAATCCGACCAGGTCCCGTTAGTGGGCAGTGAATCAGACCCTGAGCTCTCAGGCTCCCTCCCTCTTCACACCCTCGCTGCCTGGCTGATGACTGTTTGCTTTCTCTGCACTAACAAATCTTTCTAACCTTTTTTGCACTTGTGCCTCTTTTCTCTCTCTCTCTCTCTCTCTTCTGCCTTGCCTCGGCCCTTTTAGTACTGGGGGACACTTACAATATACCTTTAGACCCCCGAGGTAAGCAAAGGACCTGTGCAGGCCCCTGGGCAGTGCAGCTCTGAACTGAGTGTGTTCTTGGTTGTGACGTTGTGTTTTCATTGAGATGATAATCGCAGCTGATTAATGCAGAGGGACAGAGAGGAGACACTCAGCTGTGATGTGCATGTTTTAGTGGAGACTTAGACTTTGTCCCACTGTGGATCTAAACAGGAAATAAATGAAGCAGTCAAACTGTATATTTGAAGTTCTCACACCTCCTGTATTCTTCCAGAGACGAGTTCATCGGCGACGAGCTACAGCTCTGATTTCAACAAAAGGCTCCTCAGCACTTACATATGTGAGTAGAGCAGAAATGCACACGTTCAGCTCCTCAGAGCGAAATGCTCGTGTTGTTGTGTGAACTGATGACGACTGTGTCCTCTCAGGTAAGGTGCTGGGAAACCTGCAGCTGAACCTGCTCAGTAAATCCAAAGTGTACGAGGACTCGGCTCTCAGCGCCATCTTCCTGCACAACAACTACAACTACATCCTCAAGTCTCTGGAGAAGTGAGTGTGATTTCCTCCACTTTCATCGCTGTTCAGGAACGCATCACAGAGTCAACACTAACCCTGATGACCAGTCTCTTATTGTTTGTACTGATATGATGATTCACTGGCTCCATTACAAACACAACAAACACAAACTGGAGACAGAAATTTGTAGCTTTAATGATCAATTAACTCTAATTTACAATCATCAGTATTCTTCAGAACAGGATGATGCCAGAGTTTTATCTACAAGTCTTTAGATGATTTCCTGCTTCTCTTTGTAATATCACTGTAAACGGATTTATTTGTATTTGCAGAAAAAAAGACATTTAAGTCTGTGAAGATGTGACTAAACAATAAAGCCAAAAAAAAAATTGGCAGATGAATCGATGATGTAAATATTTGTTAGTTGCAGTAAATCATAAACACCTCCTGAGTCTCACCTGTGCCTGAGTCCAGGTCTGAGCTGATCCAGCTGGTGACGGTGACCCAGAAGAAGGCGGAGAGTTCCTACAGAGAGCTGATAGAGCAGCAGATCCAGATGTACCAGCGCAGGTAAACCCAGACGTGTTACGGTGGACTCACACATGCCTCATGTGTGTCTCATGTGTGTTCTCTCCTGACACGTCTCGCTCTGTCGCAGCTGGCAGAAGGTGACGGAGCACCTGACCGACAGGAACATGCCCGTCTTCCAACCTGGCACCAAGGTCAGAACTTTATTATCTTTCACTCTGTGAGAACAACAAACACTTCGCCAGCTCTGGTATAGACGTGTCAACTTCTACACACCTGTATGATTTTTGGCACTGAGGGAAAGTTGATACTGTTCCAGTTGAGCAGAGGCCCAGAGAGGGTCGACCCCAACACATGCACGCACGCACGCACGCACGCACGCACGCACGCACGCACGCACGCACGCACACACACACCTGATGAACGACGTTAAACCCAGTTTATGTTGATGTGATGATTATATAGTTGGAGTTCAGGAAAATGTACTGAATTGAATTTTTATTTACAACACAATAACATTTCAAAATGATCTTTAAAGAAATATGTGTCTGGTGTGTGTGTCAGAGTTTTGTGTGAACTTTACAACTGAAGTCTCGTCTTCCTCCAGCTGAAGGATAAAGAACGACAAGTGATTAAAGACAAATTCAAGGTGAGATCAGAGTCAGTTTTGGCACCAAAGGTTCAGATCTCTCACCACAGAGCAGATCATAAACGAATCTACACTGTTGTAGACTAACGTGTGACTGTGAACCTGACCTCTCTCTCTCCCTCTCTCTCTCTCTCTCTCTCTCCTCTCAGGGTTTTAATGACGGCCTGGAGGAGTTGTGTAAGATCCAGAAGGGTTGGGCCATCCCAGACAAAGAGCAGCGAGACTTCATCCGTCAGGCTCAGAAGAAAGTGGTGTCGGACGCTTACAGAGCGTTTCTGCAGAGGTGAGACACAGACGAGCAGCAGGTTTCACATCAGGAGGAGTCTGGCTTTTATATCAGCGTCAGTGCGTTCACATAAATGTTACAGCTCCTCAACCTTAACACAAGCATCATCATCATCTCATGGGTTAAATATGCATTAAATATAAGTTATATTTATGTCAAATACATTTCAAATGGAGCTGAAACGTTCAGCTGCATTTATTTTGGTAATCAATTAACCATTTATGTCATTTATAAAGCAAAAACTGGCTCCTCCAACAGGGGGTGTTGTTGACTCGACCACAGGGAGGCGCCAAACATGGACATTTTAAACTTCTGCACACAGTTCAATATTACACCAAATGTAAAGTGTTCATTATCTTCTACATTAGTGTTTTAATGGCTCTTTAGCCACCAAAGAAAAACAGGATGCGCTCACATCATTACTGTTTGTATGTGTTTGATGTTTGGTCTGTTTTAAATGTACTAAAGCTGCAGCGTTACTGCTTTAATACAGAAGCTGTTTCAGTGACAGGATGCATCTGAAATCTCTACTTCCTGCCAACTATCCAGTAAAATACTGTCATCTTTCAGCCAATCAGAAGCCTCTGTGGTCTGATTTCCCTCCACGCCAACATTTCTTTCTCTTGAATTTATTCTAGATGCGCCAACATCTCCTTCACCAAGAACCCTGAGAAGTATCACAAGTATCGACCGGAGGAGGTGGAGGAGATGATCGAGAAGCTGTTCGACACGTCTGCCTGAGCTGCTCCTCCGACCCGACTCATGTTCCTCACACTCTGCAGACAGCACAACACTTCAGCAGCAGACGCACACTCCTCGCTCCTCTCCTCACACTACTGTCGCCCTTGTCGTGTCTGATGAATGTTTTGTACAAAGATATGAACATGATGTATTTATGTAATTTAGCGGCTGCAGCTCAGTGTTTCAGATGAATAAAGGGAACTGAATCAGCTCCAGGCGTCGTTTGTTTTGTTGGTGACAGGCAGAACAGAGCTGATCATTAGACCTGTTGAGAAATAACAGACAGAGGTGAACATGAGCATCATCTGTAAATGAATCCTTTTCCAGTTTGGATACACAGTTCATTGTTTATTACCTCACAAGAGCTTGTGTTAGAATAAATAACTGAGCTCTGCACCTCTGTGCAGAAAACACATCATTAGAGCTGGGAGCAAGCCGAGCATGTGCATCCTAATGAGCACTGAAGCGAAACACTTGAGAGCTCCTCGGGAAGGTGTCTTCACCAGATGTGACCTGTGTGTTTGAGGAGAAACACTTAATGAGCTCAAATGCTTAAAATACATTTGAACAGAGAAAGTGTGTATTTGTTACCGAGCATCACGGTCGGTTTACACAACGTGACAACAGTGATGTTACACAGAAGGAGCGCGCTCAGTCAAAGCTGCTCTGATCAGTGTCGTTATAACTTCATGTGGAAGGTTTCCATCAGCCCAGCAGCAGGCAGCAGACACACAGCTAACAACTACCTGCTGAAGCCTGCAGAAGCTTACAGGCGCCTTCAGACTGTGCAACAGAGATTGTGAGTTAACTGGGTGTCGAGATGCGTGTGCATCCGTGCACAGTGATTTTACAATCTGTGTTCGACACGTGTCAGATTATATATGTGGAGACGTTTCCTGCTTTTGTGTCCATCTGTGCTGCAGTGAGGAACGTTGTGTTGGACTGAATCTTTTACCACGTTTCTCTCATGCTTGTCATTTTTTGACTCATCTTAAAATCCCACAGTGTAAAGCTGTGATAGTCGGACAGTTCCCTCTGCAGCTGGTGGAGACCAAACACAGAGACTTTGATTCCACAGATGGACAAAACACACATGTTGCTCCATGTCTGCTTTAGGTTTAAAAAAGCAACTGTTTCATTCACACATTCACTATCAACTTAAATATAATAAATAATATGTCAAGTTGTCAGCTTGTTTCTGCTGCCCCGTAGTGGGCAAAACATAAAGCAGGTTCAATGTTGATAAAATAGACATATACAATTTAAATAAATCCAAATTGTAAACTTAAGATGTGATTTTTTTCACATAAATGAAGGAGCATGAGTGTGAAGAAGCTTAACTGACTTGTATTTAATGGCTCACGTTATAGTTGCAGCTTCATGTGCATTTCCACATCAATAGTTTCTTCAGTACAACAGTGATTACTTTAAAATAATCACAATTAATGTGATTATGTTAAATAATGTCTTTGTAAAAGTAGGATGAAATATGATTTATGTTAATTAGAATTAACATAATTACAGGGAGTGGGTGATGAATTACACCACTAACCCTCGGCAGCTTGGTTATCTGTGCCTGTTGTTCATCAAACAGTAATTCAATCATTTACAACAATAACAACAAGGTCGGGAGGTGGCTTTTGTAAGATGCTGCGTAATGGAAACCTGATTTACAGCAGGAGAAACATACATATAAGAGGCTATTTAAAGCCTTATTGATATTCAATGAGGGATTTTTGAAAATCAATTGATCAGTGATTGTTTTTCAAAGTTGTCATGGAGTCAGAAGGAGTTACAGTAGAAGAGACAAAAATGAAAAAAATATTTTGACAAATTTTTGGATTTTAAGTAAATAAGAGTAATAAGAGGTTATGAAAAGAAAGGCTTAAAAAAATAAATAAATAAATAAAAAATAAATAAATAAAATGTGTGTGTGTGTTGTCATTTTGTCCCTAAATCTTGGTAAAGATGGTGGAGAAGTGACGATGACACTTCTATCATCAAGGCTTCAAGACCTCTCAGCATCTTGAGGTCTGGTTTCCATGGTGATAAAAAGTATTGACCATTGACACTCGACCACGGCTCACGCTACTCTCCTGTTTCAAGGCTGTTTTATGGAGCAGTTAATGGTGGGCTACATCTTTTGCTCCTTGCTCTGAATGTTTTTCCTGATTGAGCTTAAATGCTGATTCTTGACCTTGGATATATTTGTTTCTGGTCCCTGATGTGATGACAGCTTGGACCTTGTTTGGACATTTCTTATCTGAGGTGATGTAACAACTCCTGTTGGACAGATTAGTATTAATATGTATGAACCTGAACGTGTAGTTTGAAAAAATAAAGTACTGTACAAGTGTTTGTGGTAGAGACTGCACACAGCCCATGAAAATATAGTAATTAGTACAAATGAAATCAAAAATAATGTACAAAAATATTGTGGAGTCACACACCATTAGAAACAACTGTATATAAATACAGTGAATAAATTAGATATATAATAAATTAGATAATAAAAGTTTTTCCATTGGCTGATGGTACATTCACTACTAAAAACATCTGTGGTTTATTTTTTATGACTTAATGTGATTTATAATGTGTCCTTAACACATGAACTCTGTATGAAGGTTTGACTGATCTTCATTTAAAGCTGGATTACTTAATTTTTGTTTTGGCCACAGGGGAGCAGTGGAACAAGCTGTACAACTCACTAACAACATTTATCACTGCATGAAGGTGATAAGCCAAACGTTAGCAAAGAGTCTGTTAAAGCTCCATTTTATGTGGTGTTTGTCTCCACCTGAGAAATCTCCACAAATGAGCCCTTTGACATTGCACATACACAGGTGATCCATTAGTGTAATGTGTGTCACAGTTTCTCCACCACTTTGTAGACAGACTTACATTAACAGAGCCACAACCTCCACACAAGAATATCAGTATTCTGAGTTTCAGTGGAAAGACACAGTTACATGATGGTGCGCAATGTTCCATCCCACGAGTGTCTAATTGTGTTTGAAACACTGATTACTCACCTTAGCTTCAATACTCACTCAGGGACGATGTCTCCAAACTGCAATCTGCACAGATGGAAAAAGATGTGATGTAAACACAGAGATTTATAGATACATCCACAGTCATTTTTGATGAGATTGTGAGGGTTAGAACAAGTTCATGCAGGTTGCTGACATTAGCTCAGACCAAACTGAACTACAGAGGTATCCTCTGAACCATGGGACTTGTCACTGTTCTGTGTTCAGTCTTGTTTCCATGAGGCAGTGGAGGAATTTAGCCCTGTATTGTATGGGGCTGTTTCATTCATGGGAGACATTCCTGGATGGTCCCATAGAAAAACCAGAAATGGCTGCGTGCCCCTCTTTAATGGGGGGCTGTGGTTAACCAGATGCACATTTTTAAAACAAGCAAAAAATATAGTTTGAACGTTGCTTAAGTTTGTCTTGAGGGTACAATGGGCTCACTGTTGCCCCTGAGGTAAAATAAACCCCAGTACAACCATGGTTCTCACAAAGTGTCATGAACCACTGGGGGTTTTTTCCACCCTCTGGGCTCGGGGGAAATGTGCCTTATTACATTGCTGCTTGGGGCATTTTTCATTTTTACAAGAGGAGCAACTTGAAGGATGAAGACTAATGGGTTGATTTGACATCTGGTTAACTGGCCCACCTCTGTTTTCTAAGGGACAATCTAGGACTCTGTCTCTCCTGGAAGGGGCCAAGATGAATTCAGATGTTAAAGCCAAGGTTTTAATCATTAAACTACATCTATACACATTTAACAACAGAAAATTACAAGTAACACATCTATTGTATATAAACCCAGTCAGGAGTCTTTGTTGTGCTTCATATCTATATAAAACAGAGAACTGTACTTGCCATGAACTCATGATCCGTACGTCCTCAACAACAAAGCATCTATCATGTGAGTTTATGTAGCAGGGAACCACTTGACAAGTGTAATCTTTCACATAACACCTCTAAAGATGATGAAAATCAATCATCTTGAGAGGACATATCATGTTTGGAGTGAAAAGCATTGTGTAAGTATAGTAGGGTAGTTATGTGACGACGTGATGGATTTATTAACTCTTATGTTGTTCGTTACACCACATTAATACTGACTGCATGCATATAAAACACAAAGAAAAGTTATCTTGTATATCTCACATTAACAACAACAAATCAAGGTTCACAAATCATCTGTAACACTGTGACTTGCACTGCAAAGCAAGTCGTATAATCAACAGATAACACTGAAGTTTCCATTGACATTAAATTATCATGCAGCATATTTCCAGCAGAGATAACATTGAGGCTTGTTGAGGTATCTGTACAAAAGGCTGAATTATGCAGAGATGATTGATGATCTGTCTGGCAAATGTTGGTTGCATAACATTCTGACCAGTATTTTTTTTCAGTCCAACACCACCCACAGTTCCTCAGACTCCTCAGGCTGTTTCCAGCCAAATCCTGAACCACAGACCCTGTTGATGTGAAACTCAGCTGAGTTTTTCAAACCAAAACTGTTGCGACTCATTTCATGTACAAACTCTTATTCTGTTAAACCTTTAGGGTGATACCTGTGACCTACATCAGGCAACATCAGGCAAATATTGTTCTAATAGCACAACAGAAATAAAGTTATTACAAATATTAAACTGGAACAGTTACTGGATACAAAGGTGGTAAGATCCCTTCATTCAGTGTCTAAACAGCATAAAGGCAAAGCTCATTTTACCAAAAGTAAATTACTACTTTTCATCAAATTCTCTGAAATGATTTTCATAATAAGACACATGTTGCCATGAGTGGGGCTGTCTCTGCCCGGGTCTTGTCCTTTTAAGACAGTGTTCATGTGATTTCCAGGAAAAATACTTCAGAATCTGGTCAACCATAAGTGCCACATGCTGAACACATGTGCCTATTATCTTTTGGCACAAAAAAACCCCAGATTAGACACAAATCAAGGTATCTGAGGACTTCCTTATTGTCCCATTAAAGCATAAACTGTTTCCTTTTGTTACCACTTATTCTTGATCTTGATGTACGAGACTAATGGTCTATAGCTACACTTGCTGTTCTGTGAGGCTGTTCTTAAGCACAGCAGTGCTTTTGCCACATTCATGTCTTATAGTTCAAACTTTAATTACAAGCAGTCAAGCGGGAAAAACCATTCGTGCAAGTCGTTATTCCAAGTTGGAGATATCAAGAATTTCTGACATCTATGATATGTCTCACTTGGTGAAAAGAACTAAAGATGTGTCAACAGACTGTTTGCAGAACGGCTACAAATGCACCACTGCTTGCAGTTACATAATAAAAAAAAGAATCCAATATAATGGGTAATGTAATCCATTTAGCTCATATTATAGGAGCTATACACTGCTTGTATATGGTTTCATTTAGTTACAAGCTGCTACAAAACATAACACAACAAAAAAGGGTCACTTTGGCTGTCTCTTTGGTACAAGGTTAGAACTAAGGCTAACCATCTTGCAACAATGCATTGACGAACGCAACTGTCCCAAATATTTTGCAGGTATTTGGTAATAAACAAAATTATTTGACAAACTACAACAACTGATGACTGGTGCTAGATGAAAAGTTAAGGGATCATTAAAGTTCTTAATAATTCATCCTGGGGGAATATGAATGTGTTTACAAAATTTGAATGGCAATTCATCTGAGTCATTTTACACATGCAAAACACTGGTGATAAGGGAAAAATTAGAGGATGACCAAAGTCATTAGGATGAAAGTCACTAGGATTAGGATAGGACAGATGAAAATCTGTTCTAAGCTTTGTGCCAGTCCATCTTGCAGATGTTGAATTATTTCTGGATAATTTGAAACGTTGACCTGCTGGTGGCAGGGTCCATGAGCATATGTACCAAATTTCATGGCAATCCATCTGATAATTTCTGAGACATCTTGCATAAAACAAAAATGTCAACCTAATGATGGCCCTTGATGAAAAGTTAGGGGATCAGTCAATAAGATATGTCCTCAAGGAACCATGCATGTATGTACAAAATTCCAGGCCAATCGAACCAATAATTGTTGAGGTATTTCAGCCTGGACCAAAGTGGTGGACCCACCAACTGGCAGAGCGACATCCGTAGAGCCAAGCTGCGAGAGTAGCTGAAATATCACGGGGCCAGGGAGAAAATATGAGAGGGGTGTGTTCCTCGATTGATTGATTGGTATTATCTGTTGAGCTGTTTGGGGCACACTGTGACTGTAACATCTTTAGTGATCAATTTAATTACCAGTAGCCTCACATGGCCTGCGCTGTGTCAAATACAGATTGTCCTTTTTGCCGAAGGTTTTCCTCCATTCATCAATTTCTTCTACAACTGCGGGAAGTGGTCAGTAACTCAGCCTTTACTATAAACAGCTCTAGGAATCCCTAATTCCTCATTCACCACTGTTGTAACATTAAGGTCTTTCTTACAGACAAGTACACTCCACACTTTAGATGGTTTTTACTCTGGTGAAATTAATACTGATGGGATAATACGCCACCTAAAGACAATCTCTGTTCAGGGTTCATAATGTTCAGTTGGCTCTTCCTCTCCTTTCTCTGGTCAGATTCAAAGCCATTGTGTCTAGTTGGATGTCTCCACACTGCTGACCGTGTTCACTGCCTGGATGACGTGTACCTTGTTGACCTCCCTTCTCTTCAGCGTGCAGCTGAAAACCTTCCTGAAGCCTTTGCGGAAGTGCTTTGAGACGAGGGCGTAAACAATAGGGTTGAGGCAGGAGTTGGTGTAAGCCACCAGGTGGGAGAGGATGCGGAGGATGTAGGTGGTGTGGTTGAGGGGGAAATGTCCAAACCACATGCAAAGAATGACAAGGTGATGGGGAAGCCAGCAAAGGCAGAAGAGGACAGCGACTATGATGATCATCTTGGTGACTTTACGCTTGGCCCGCCGAGACTCGGACATGTCCTTTATGGGGTCCACACTGGTCCACAGGTATCGGATGGTGCGAGCGTAGGTGAGGCTGAGCACCAGGACAGGAATGAGGTAGCCAAAGACAAAGGTGCACATGTCCATTATGATGCGTGGTTTGGACTCCCAGGCAGGAATACACACTACAGTGCCAACCAGGTCCATCTGTGAGTAGTAGCTGAGATACGGTCCAGAGAAAATCAAGGACAAAGCCCAAACCAGGCAGATGGAGGTGAGGGCGTTTTTTGGTGTTCTCATCTCCCTGGAGCGGAGTGGGTAGCAAATGGCTAAATACCTGCAAGAGCAGAGGGAAGTCATGTCAGTACGTCATGATTTATGGTTATAGTCCATAGTATGTAGTTAAGGTTCACAAGGTTCATACAGGAAAACACAGACCCTGATGAAATCCTGTTGTCATGAGAACTGTGCAGAGAACGCTTCAGATCTCTCTATGAAATTACAAAGAAAAAGCTGAAAACCCCCCAGAGCTGCTGGTTTGCTTGTCTGGCTGCTCCTCTGACGGCCTCGCCTCTGTTTTTCACAACCACCTACAACTTGACTTTTCTGCTTAATATAACCTGTAAAATTAAAAGGAAATCGGAGACTGGACTTTAAAATAAGTACTTTAAATTAACGCAGTCTTCTTTGTCGGGAACGATGCTATAACAGGAAAACGATCATCTAAAACAGGATGCAGGAAATGAACAACTCAGATCACACTGATCTGTCCATGAAATCTGGCTTTGGGTGAACTGATGTGCATACCAGGACACAAACTGAGCTGAACTGCCAATGGTGCTCATGTTATTTGTGGTTATGTCATGATTTGAGAGGAACAGAGGAAATGGCTTTTATATTCTGGATTTAGGGATTAATAAAATTTATTTTTTCCTTCTTATGTTATTCTTTTTAGTTACTGTGCATTAGGTTTTTAGTCATTTATGAAGCCTGGCTGCTGTAACACTCCATCTCTCTGTAACAACACTTTTCCTTTTGATGGTGCAGGTGAATTATAAAGTTCTGTAGCTCAAAACACATGAAGCCTGTCAAAGGCAGGGGACACACCTGTCCAGGGACACCGCCGTCAGGGTGAAGACGCTGGCGTACATGGTGAGGAAAATGATGAAGTGCACGACTTTGCACAGCACGGGTCCGAACACCCACTCATCCAGCGTGTAGATGGTGGCCTGGAAGGGCACGCAGAAGACGATGAAGCACAGATCTGCTACTCCGAGGCTGAGGATGAACAGGTTGGTGCTCTTGATGTTCATCTGTCCGCTGCGGAGCAGGACAGCGAGGACCAGAGAGTTTCCCGTGGTGCCGAGCAGGAAAATGACAGAGAAGCCCAGAGACACGGCCACCGACTCCGCTCTCCAGGAGGAGCCATTCACTGAGGAGAGCTCCATCTCTGTGTTCAATCCTCTCACGCTCCCACACTCCAGTGTGTGCACGACCTCATTCACAAACGCCTCGTGGAGACATTGCGCGCAAAGTGTGGACGCAGCGACAGAAGAAGAACACACAGCTCCCTGAGACACACACAGCTCCAACACACAGCTCCCTGACACACACAGCTCCCTGAGACACACACAGCTCCCTGACACACACAGCTCCCTGATACACACAGCTTCAACACACAGACTCCCTGATACACACCGACTCCGCTCTCCAGGAGGAGCCATTCACTGAGGAGAGCTCCATCTCTGTGTTCATTCCACTCACGATCCCACGCTCCAGTGTGTGCGCGACCTCATTCACGAACAGCTTGTGGAGACGTTGCGCGCAAAGTGTGGATGCAGCGACAGAAGAACACACAGCTCCCTGATAGACACACAGCTCCCTGACACACACAGCTCCCTGACACACACAGCTTCAACACACAGCTCCCTGAGACACACACAGCTTCAACACACAGCTCCCTGACACACACACAGCTCCCTGAGACACACACAGCTTCAACACACAGCTCCCTGACACACACACAGCTCCCTGAGACACACACAGCTCCCTGACACACACAGCTTCAACACACAGCTCCCTGACACACACACAGCTCCCTGAGACACACACAGCTCCCTGATACACACACAGCTCCCTGACACACACAGCTCCAACACCAAGGAGCCTTTACTGTGAAAATACCACATCTGCGTCTGTCTCTGTACTGACTCTGTTCATTGTTATTCACCAAAACACAAAACCTGATTCCTGGAGGTCTACGTGAAAACCTACTTGACAAAAATATGAAAAGAAAAAAAAAAAGAAATTGTAAATACTACTACTACAACTAATACTAATACTAACACTAATACTAATACTAATACTAACACTAATACTAATACTAATACTAACACTAATACTAATACTACTACTAATAATAACCATTGGAAAGAATTAGCCGACATGTATTTATTCAGACTTAAAGTACAATGAGCATTGTTTTGTTATGGTGACGTAACAGCTGCAATAAACTCGTTGAGTACCAGGAGCACATTATAATGTCTTCGTTAGAACAGTATGGATAATAATTACATACACTGTAGCAGGAACCATGTGGGGAAAATATCCAGCTGCAGCAGCAGGTGATTTTCACCTGTTGCCTCTGTTTCCCTTCAGTGACCAGCCTGCCCTCCTGTAGTCAAACTCAAGTACTGCAGCAGAGACGATCCATCCTATATGTTACTTAGGAAGCATAAGTGTCAGTAACAACAGTTAGTAGTCAAATCTTTCACTTTTTTATTGCAGTATGGCTGCATTTACATGCACAGTCCTTTTGTATAAAATTTTGTTTTTCTTTGTCTATTTCATCAGTTTCTTTCTGACAAACTGAAAACATATTGGTCACAAAACGTGTGATTTAATCTATTTTATTCCCAATGTTTCAACAAACAATTATTTTTACTATCAATCTGTTGATTATTTTCTCGATTGATTGATTGTTTTGCATTTAACATGTGAGAAAATACTGAAAAATGTTTCCAACATCTTGTGGAATCAACGTCACGAAGTACTGAGGCTGTTCTGAGAGCAACAGGGAGGAACTACCCAGCTCCTGTGTGGTGTTCCTAATAAAGTGCTCTGTGAGTCAATATACTTACCCTTTATTAAATTATGCAAATTGTCTAAATAAACACAGAAAAGCCAGATAATCTACAAAAATAAATCAGATTTAACATGGTCATTAACGAAATTATTGGACAAATTGACATTTTGACCTGATGATGGAGCTGCATGAAAAGTCAGAGGATCACCAGAGTGATTCCGATTCATCCTGAGAGACCATGACAATCCTCCCAACAATCCTCCCCACAGTTGCTCTGCAGTATTTCCCTTCTCTCCCTGTCTGGGCACCAAAGACCCCACCGCTGTGACCCCCCCACCCCCCACTGTGTCCTGTTTGGTCTGTCCACTGTCTGAGCCCACTCATCCTCATTTTCTGACTCACATTTTCCCAAGACGCACACTGACAGAGCGCACACACACACACACACGCACACACACACACACACACACACACACACACGTGCATGCACAACAATAGACAAGGACACATTAACCTCCTCTAACAGCTGTACAAATGCAAACACCCTGACTTGACTAAATTTAACAGGTTGCTTTTTTTGTCCGGGGGTATCCAGGAGGAAGCGGCAGCCTCGGTGCGTTCACTTCCTCTTCTGGGAGTCGGAATTACTCCATGATCAAACATCCTGGAAGTCTGAGGACCATCAGCAACACTCAAAGAGCGCACACAATCGTACCATTTATCATATGTTGGTAAACTCTAAATCTGTCCTGGTGATTCACTCCCATGATTATACCATTTTAATATAACATTTTTGTGTAATGTGACATTGTCATTTTACTATTGATCTATTCTTGATTGAACTGTTGTTTTTTGTTTGACATTGTGATATTTTTAGCCACATATACTAATATTAGTCCATGTTCTTAAAGGAGCGTACCACTTATTTTGCAGGTTTTACTAAAAACCATGTAGTAACCATGTGTGTCCTGTTCTGTACCACTTTGTAAGTCATGCTGCAAATTTTAATGTAGTTTTTCTACCATTCCAGACGTCCATTGGCCTAAATTCATTTCCCTTAAAGAAGAAACTATTTACAGACTCCGGATACGTTATCTTTGGGAGGTAATACAATGACTTTTCAAATCCATCTGCACCTTAACTACATTACCATGCAATGATTATTTATATTATTATTATTATTATTATTATTATTATTAATAGTCTGCTAACTGAATTTCATACCTTATGGAAATGAATGGACCTGTTAGAAGATTTAATTTAATTAAAGATTTAATTTAACCTAATAATTTTTCATTGACAGATTTGTAAAATAGTAGACAGATTAATTGATTGTTTGATCTTAGACTCTCTATTCAATAATTTCCTGCTAATTCTATTGTTTTTATATTTGTCTGCACAAATTGATTTTGGGATTTTTTTAAAGGCATCATTAATGAAAGCTATTTCTACATTTTGTTAACGTCCACATTATTAACCTCTGACCACAAGATCAAAACATATCTTTATTCACAGCTAAAGTGCAGGTATGAGTGAGTTCTACAGAAAAAAAAGTTATGCTCTATATTTTCACACCTACATTTGTAACACTTTGACTTGACTCAGTCATGTTAATGATGCTGATCAGACTCATATAATGTATCTGCACCAACAAATTCTTCTGTAATAGTTTCTTTTAAATTATATATATATATATATATTTTTAAATATTTTATATTATATTTATATATATATTTTTTATATTCTTGCAAATTTCTGTTTCCACTAGTGGGAAAAACCCTAAAAAAAGACGGTGATGTTTTGTATACATCATATTTTGTCATCTCAAGTTACATGACTGTTGATGGACTGTTCATAAGGTAACCTCATCCACGCTATCGAACTCAAGACAGCTGAAAATGTGTGGTGCATGAACTGTTGAAGGCTTGTGCAGGATGTTTAAACTTTAATAATAATAATTATAAAGTACTGACAGACTGCAAGAACTCTCTTCATGTTACTAAATATCTGAAATAGTGGTTACACTTTAAAGTCCCCTTATGTAGCATTTATAAACAGTATACACACATTTAAGAAATGGTTTATAACACACTGTATGTAGTTGTAAGCATTTATAAGGACATTTGTTTATTAATGTACAATATTTGTTAAATAGTTAAAGCAGTTCAAGCGTATAAATATAGGCATAGGCATAGCGATATTTGGTAACCAAATAAGTTACCATTGAGTGTCTCTCTCTGTTGCATGGAATTACTTCTCCTGTTTACCAGCAGATGGCAGCAGAAGCACAGTGAACAACATCTAGACTGTGTTCACTGTCTGAGCTCCCGCTGTGGCTCATTGCACACAGAGATTTCATCAGTGGATGTTGCCTCAGAGGAGCTACAGATGGTGCTTCATGTTTACTCCTGTCTCAGCATCCACCAATCACGTCCGCACAAACCAGGGCACTTCAAGCGTCTGTGATGCATTAAGTCATTGGGTTTTCCATGTGTCTTTCCTGCCAGGTCGTGATAAGAAGAAGTTACAACTGACGAATGACGACCTCGTCTTCTCTTGATGCTCCTCTGGGAGCGTTTAGTTAAAGCTGATGAAGCGTAAGAAACAAGACTGAAGTCGTGGCCGGCTCGCAGCTGTCGAAGCATTGCGTGCAGCAGCTATAATTCATCAGTGTGTAATTTTAGGCTCTGGGAAACACTGAAAAGTCAATTGCAGAGTCTCTGTCTGTCCCGACTGTTTGCTATCATTGCAGGAGGTAACGCTCAGAGGTATCAGATCAAGACTAACCTGAGTCATGTTTGCGATACTGTCTGCTGCGTGGAAAAACCTTCCTGTTAGCCATGAGGGAAATATCAGGAGCCCCCCGTGCAGGAAATGACATCATTGTTGTGTGTTCATTGGCTGGGCAGCTGAGGAATGCTGAAAGTAGCCTGCTGGGTGAGAGTGGTGACCAGACGCCGCAGACTGGTAGCGGCCACACATGGGAATATTTGAACTTTAATCGGAAGAAATCATTAGAGCCTGTGTGAGCCGGGCAGGTGGAGGCAATGGGCTCTGACCAGGAATGAGCAACATGGACGGACTGAATGCACCATTACCTGAAACAGGACTGCTCCTCCTGAGTGTCTTAAAATATCTCATGGAAGTGGAAATGTCAGGAAGTGGGGCTTTTTCCAGCTTTTTCCTGGTCATACCAGTCGAAGACAAGGAAAACAAACTGCTTGCAATGATTTATTAAGTACATGAATTTATTATATGTCACACTTCTGTCAGCTGTAAATAATTCCTGCTAATGTAATCAATCAAATAACATCACCTGGATGATGTAAGCCCAGGGGCCTAAAGGGGCAGGGGGCTTCTGGGCCAGAGCCTCTGCATGGAGTGATTAATATTTCTTGTCTGAAAAAATAGAGCTCAGCTACAAGACCACAAAAACAAAACTATTCCAAAGACACTCAACACAACTACAAAGTGATACAAAATGACCATAGAGAGAGACCAAAAACGATGCAACCGCTCATATACAGGAGGTTTCTGATGATCCATCTTTACAGCACTCAGCAGGCGAGAAAAAACATTTAAGAGCTTTGTAAATGAAATTTAAGAGTTTTTAAAAACCTTTAAAAAAAACTGAATTAAAAGCTTTTTAAGACTTTTCAAGAGCTACAGATACCTTGGAACTGCAGGGTGCTGTTATAGCCAATCATCAGTGCTCCAGGATATGAACAACCATGGCGCTCATTCTGTGTTTCCCATGGCCCACAACCCACACATCATGATTCCCTCATTAAGTATGATTCCAACCCACAAGTGTCAACACTTGCAGAAGGCAGATTGAGAAGCAGTGACCTCAAAACATCTGCTCTTTACAACAACACGGCGCTCCGCTCATCTGCTCATGACTAAACTGCACAGTGTAACCGGGGCAGATAACCCTCCTGGTAATGGTCATTTAGGAGCACTTTCACTCACACATATATACACACACACACACACACACACACACACACATACACATACACACACACACATCCTCTCAACTCCCTGCCGCCTTGCCTCACTGATAGTCCCACACTTTATAAATAGCGTGCGCTTTTAATATGCGCGTGTGTCCAGTGGATAACGTCAGCGCTTTGGGAGAGAGGCTCAAGGAGTGTTTCATTATAAACCTGTACCATTAAAACTTGCTGGCTGGGTCTGGATTTTGGCTCTCACGTCCCCTCTCAAACTTTTATGAGGCCAGTTATGATCCTAAATCGATGCAGGAAACTGAAATGGAGGAGTTGGGCAAGGTAAGCGGTGCCATGACCTCACGAATAAAAAGGTAGTGTTGGTGATTGTGCGGCTATTTACATCAGCATATATTGTACTGCTCTACCATGAGGGTCAGTCCTGCACATACCTTTATCTACAGTGCAGTTGTTAAGAATTAGGATGGTGGCGCATGTTTTTAAACCTTTTAATACAAATATTATCAGCAAAATAAACTTAAGTTCCAAAAGTAAAACTTCTATTATATCATTAGATTATTATCATGATCACTGCATTAATTAGTAAGTAGCATTCCGTTGTTATTGTAGGTGAAGGTTGAGCAAATATTAGCACAAATACATAAAGTGGAAGTAGATTATAAAATGGCTTGAAATTAAAATACTCAAGTAAAGTACAGGTACCTCAAACCATTAACTCCGTTCATGGTGATAAATTAACACAACCCAAGAGGAGCAGAAGAACCGAATGGCCACGAACGATGAGGAAGTGATTTGACCAGCAGTCGGTTTGTGATTTGTCCATCAGGAGGATGAGACAGCGGCACACTCCTTTAATGCCAGCTTCCCAAAAGTGAGAACCGGTATCACAAGCTAATGTCAGCAAACAGTTTCCATGGAAACAGTAGAATGTTACTGCTGTAAAATCTCTATTACTGCTGTAAATTACTTCACTTTTTTACTTAACTAAGGAAGCATTTTAAGGAAGTCTCCCCGTTTCAGTGAGCAGGAAGACAAAGCACGTCTTCTTTGCTTTGGAAAATTTCCAGAAAGGTCCCCTAACATAGTGCAAGGACACCTCGTCAAACACTCATGTCGGTTCCAGCTAACTCAATAATGTATGAATAGCTAGTTGAGCTAATATGCTAGTGAGCAGGCTAACCAGTTAGCAAGTGAACTACTATCAGCTGTCAAGTGAGCAGTTTCCAGCAGCTCAGGCTGTGTGGTTCATGAAATCTGCACAGGTCAGCCTACACCACAGCTTCATTGACAGAAAGCAGGTCACAACCACTCACAGTAAAAAGGCATCTCACAAATCACTCTCGATTTTCAATGTAGTGAATTAGATTCACTTCCCGCCATTTTATTTGAGTGTCTGAATCACAGATGCATCAAGAAATCTGTGATGCTGTAACTCAGCCTTGCTGCCAAGTTTCCCCGGTGGTCATTCGTGGTATTGCAACCAAAAACATTAATTTTTGAGTGTGCAGTTTTATGTTGCACAAGAAAAACAGAGGAACTACTCACGACTGCAAGTGATCCAATAAAAAAACAGCAGATTTCAGGTAACATGGACATCTACCTTTAGACTGTGGAGCTTTAAATGTTCTGAAGTGCAGCCAAAACAATAAAAAAATATCACCATCCAAATGTTTTCACACCACACTCTACCAATTAACAAGATGACATGAAGTTAGAAGTTAGAGTCTCTGCAGCAGAGTTCAAAGGTCACTAAGGTCGAGTGGTGAGGCATGCAGGTGCTTCAGAGAGCTGCAAGCAGAGAGAGCTGTGAGAGAACCACAATCACGCAAGCTGCGTGTGGTTTCCAGCTTCTTGCCAAGACCTCTCACTCTCTGCGTCCCAGACTTTCTCCCTGAGTTATCCAATCCTCCTGTCATCCCCACTGGCTGCCCTCCCCACTCCCACTCTCGACCGCACACAAATGGTTTGAATAAGAGGTCTGCATGACTGGGCTGTGGCTGCAAATGAAATCCTGAAGAGTGATAGTTTACTTAGCCTAAATACCCCCGATTAGACAAATTGAAACATTGTTGTTATGCGGTGGAAACTCAAGGACCTATTGGCCGAGTGTGTTCACCCCGTTCCGGAAAAGGCTGTGCTTGCGGACTTTCGTCATGCGAAAACCACAAGATCTGACACAAGTGGAAAAAAGCAAAACAAAAACAAAAAAAGCTGCAACAACATCCACTAAAATCCTCTACCAAAACAAAAATTGTAAAACAGAAAATGAACGTTGTCACACAGAGATGATTCACGGAGGAGGCAGGCACACGCGACTCAGGCTTCTGTAACTACTGAAAAACATGTCCGACCACAAACGTTCTGCCCTGACTTATGGTTCGCCTCATGATGTCACATTTTCCCCTCATGCTGAACCTCTGCAGCATCACAAACAGGGTCTGCATCAGTGTGCTGCTCTGAATTGATCATAAACAACTCCTCTTGAAAATAAAGACATCAATCACACTGTCACAATTGATGAAGAAATCATTCAAATACGATTTAAATGACTAAACTTCCGATTCCTTCAGTGTTTAAAGTCAGCCAACTGTCAAACCTCCTTCATCCCATTAAAAGTTGTAATTTGTAAGGCCGTGGAGACCTTTTTCTTTTAGCTACTTAAATATTACAACACACAAATGCACTGCACATGCACACACTCTGTAATAATACACCAAAATTATTTTACCAGACTGGAGCTAAACAGCAGTGGAGACTCATAAAAAGGAGCAGTAGCTGCTTCATTGGCCAGCGGACTCCGTCTGGCCGGGCAGTCTGGTGTCAGTGCTCAGCGGCTGGACTCAGCAATGGGAAAATGCAGCCACTCTGAAACTGGAAGAGCTCAGGGGAAGAATCTGTATTACCAACACAGCTCCTGCATTAAGGCTAGGGATGAAATAATTACTCAATAATCAACTAATCCATCAACAGAATGTTTTTTGCACTCACTTGTCATGCAAAAACACCAAAGTGAGGCTGGTTTCAGCTTCACAAATGCAGAGCTCTGCTGTTTTTATCTGGTTTATATGACTGTAAATGTAACATCTTGAGGTTTTGGACGATTGACTGGACAGAATTAAGCCATTCAGAAGTGTGATGGGCATTTTCCAGCATTTCTGAGCTTCTAGTCATCACACAATGGTTTGTGCCAACTGTGAGTCTCCACTACAGCTATACAAACTTATCTCTGCTACTATACGTTACGAGATCCATCAACAGAAAGTTCATTGCCAAAAATGTTGATAATCGACTTATCATTAAAGACATTTATCATGTGAAAGTACTCATCTAACCCTGGCTTCAGCTTCACAAATGTGAGACTTTGCTGCTTTTCTCTGTTCCACAGAACTGTGAACTGAACACCTTTGGATTTTTGACCATCAGACAAATCAAACCATTTGAAACCGATGGGCATTTGCAAATGTGCACCATGGAAATAATTATTTACAGCCCTAGTATGAATGACAATACTGAATACTGGAAGTGCTGCCAGCAAAAGTTATATTGTCTCATCTGCTGTGTATCATGTGTATCATACAAGGGGCTCTGTGTATTTCACTTGTTGGTTCCCAGGCAGGCATCAGTGTAAACGTATAGATATGAGCAGAGTATGATATAGCATGAGAATGCTGTTTATATCAACAATGCCAAGGCTCTTGTTTCCCTGGCAGAGCTGAAGAAAGAGACAAACATCCGCTCACATTACGTCACCTCTTTCATCTCCTGCTACATCCACAGAGCTCTGGGTGATGTGTGGAGTCTGGAATTACGTTGCCTTGATTTCGGAGCAATTAGAGAGGCTCATGTGAGTCTGAGCTGTATGTGTGGTAACTGGGGTTTTTCAGGAAGTAATAAGATTGGAGGAGAGCAGGTAATGAACTGAAAGTGGCTTCCCAGGTCTCGATGACACCAGCGCAGGTGTGTGTTCTCATCACCAGTGGGATGAGATGAGATGGTGTGTGGCTTCATCAGCTGGTGATGTGTTCGACCAAGCTGATGTCAGAAATGTGTTCAGGCTGCAGCCCTGTGGCATCTTGAGTTCAAAGGACAGATTTTGGAAAATTGAGGCCTAATGACCTCGACTGTGGAGAAAATGGCCCCTTGTCCACAGTGTGTGCAGCTGTGGCCGATGAGATGGGGACCTCTCAGCTTAGACCCAGATGCCATGTCACCTTAGGAAAGTGAGCACAGTGAGCAGAGTTTTGGTGAAGGTGAAAGACTTCAAGTTTAAAACTGAATTTAATATGATTTAAAAGAAGTTTTATGTTACAGACACTATTACTTTGTTACAACAGCATTCCTCAGGCTACGCTTCAATGTGATTTGCTGTTTTTCTTGTCGTTATATTATTGAAGTTGACAATTTCTGGGTAACAGACGTCTGGCTGGACAAAACTACATATGTGAAGACATTACCTTTGGTTCTGGGAAACCTATTTCTCCATTATGTGACATTTTATAGACTGAACTAGTGGATAATGGATAAAGGGAGAGCAATTTGAGGATACACCTTCTGGTGCTACATGGACACAGAACAGGGGGTAAGAACAGAGACCTTTAAGTGTATAAAGAGTAAATATCTCTGAAATTATTTTTATTATTATCACAATAACTATAGATAATATAGAACCATATTAATATCTGTAGTGTGATAACACCTTCATTTTCTGTCCCATTAGACACCCGTTCATACCTGTATTTGAGGATTGTTGCTTTTTAATTGAAATTTGAATATGGGTAAAGATGTATTTATTTATTTTAATTTAATTCAATTTGATTGGGGCAGTGAGAGTGACAGGGAAGTTGGGGGAGAGAGGAGGGGACATGCAGCAAAGGGCCTGGGCTGGACTCGATACACTTTCACTGTGCAGTATGCTGTATACATACATTTTAATTGAGTAATGATCCTAATTCAAGTTCCGCAACTTGTCTCAGATTTTTTGTTGTTGTCTCCCATCCATCCATTCATCCAGCAGGGCTCCACCTTATATTTCCCTTCCATCAGAGCAGTTTGTCATATCTCACACAAATGCTGTGCATCTATTAAAGTAACAAAACTCTTCCCATGGGTGTGGGATCAGGTTTGAGAGAGTTCAGTGCAGCTACGCAGAGGACAGCCAGAACTGGAGGAGCGGGAGCAGAGGTTCTCAGAGGGGATTTCGTGTGGACTCTGCACCGTCCCTTTCAAGTACCGAAACCACAGGACCTGTAGAGCAGCAGCTCTGTTTTCTCTTGACGTCAGAGTAGCATGCGCTGAACCTTATATCACCGGGGCGGATCGATCAGTGTCTCCTCATCTCATTATTACCGTCTCATGTCCAAGGTTGATGATACACTTGAGCTTGATGATGTGCTATCAAGTGTTTGCTTGTATGCATTTATTATTGTGTCCATATGGCTCCGGGTTGGTGTTTCAGGGAATGGACTGACCTGAGTCAAACATTTCCGCTGCTTGGACCGTAAAACATTTTCCAGCCTATGAATTCTTTTTGGTTTCAAAGTGACAGAGAACATTATGTTATAAGAGAGCTCACACATACTGAAGTTATTTGGACCTCCTCCCTTCAAGTGTGTACCTCTGATTTTACTACAGATTTTACATTTTACACTGATAAAAGGAGAACAACAAAGGAATCCACTGTGTATTTGCCAGAACGGGATTTATTTCATCATTTATGCACAATCTGATCTTATCTATTCTGACTATGCTGCAAGCTATACATGAGAGAAGAGTCCAGGATGCTTCAGAAAATGTTTAATAAATTATGATTTGTGCATGAGAATGTAGCTCCATTAAAATGGAGATGAATAAGGAGACACAATGAAACAAAAGCGCCAAGAAGGTGCATGAATTGTATTCATAATTGCATCACAGTCTCATGAGGCAATGTTGCCTAATAGTCTCAAGAGGGCATTTGAACTTCAATACCCAGAATTCCAGTGGCATAACATCAGACCACTGTGCCCCACTTTCAGGTTTGACTCATCACTTCCTGCGGTGGGAGGTGTACCACCCCTGCACATTTCATCTTAGTGCCAACGTTTCCTTTTACCCCACATTACGTCATGCTGGGGCCCTAATGGGACACTTCCATGCTTAATTTCTGCCTTCAAGAGTTCCCATAATGCCTCTGTGTTGAACCCACCTGATAGCCACGTTGACCTCAGTGCCATTCGAGTTATCTATGTACCTACACCTTTTGTGCTGATACTTTTTCCTCTTCTGGCCTTTATACAGTATAAACCTCTGATCACCACTGATGATTGACTGCAGTAACTTTAGCCCTGACTGTGAAACAGATACGTGAGAAACCTAAGTGACCTCAGTCTAACTTTGGAAATACACAGGAAAAGACAACAGGTAACACTTACCACTTAACCCTCCTACCCACGTTTCCTACGTTGTAATTCAGTGGACGCCCCAAAATTTGTCAATCCAACAGGTCACGCAGCAGCTGTACAGGTGAGTAGTTTTTGTCAAATTTCTAGTTTTCTTTCAAACTCTCTTCTTGTTTTTCAGAGAACTACATCCTAACTACGTCCATTTTTGTGTAGACAACTGTGTGTGACACCAGAGTGCCCTCTGAAACATTCAGAGGTGCACAATCAGACATGGTTGTCCAATGCATCTCACCAACTACTACGTTTTAAGCGAGCAACAACAAAAACGTGTCAATTGTAGCCGGTGTTCTGAAGGAACAGAAGCATTTTCTGATCTGATGCCACAATCAGCAGGACAACATCATTCATCACTGCCTTCAAAACTATTGAAAAAGAAATAATACACACAAGGTTTTGCTAGGTACAGGCACGAAAGTGACTTGTTTAGGTTTTGGGAAAGATTTTTCTCTGGGTTAAAATCATCACTTCATCAAGGTCTTTATTGTCATAAGTACAATATTAATCTTGTGATTATGGTTAGGTAATGTTGATGGTCACAGTTAAAAGAAACCCACATCAACTGTCAGCTGAAAACAGGAAACGAACACTGGCCTCACGTGTGAAGGTCTTGCTGGGCCTTCAGAGCACAGTGACTTTACAGCTCTGCAAAGACTCATGGACTCACTGAACACACAACCATGCAACAGCATTACTTGATCAGACCCCACAATAAGCAGGTGAATTAACATAGCTACATTTTCTTTTTTTACTCCACTGCCTCTAATGTTGACTATGGCTCCTCTATCCTCCCCACATGCCTGACCCACAAGAACTGCCACCCAGTATGTCCCCGACCAGAGGCCATGAGAAATAAAGGGGCTCTCGGTGCCAGGCGAAGCAGGCAGATTTTCCATTGGTTTAATGAGAATCACAGACAGAAGAGAGGAAATGTGCAGGATATTTATAGAAAAACGAGAGGAATGCAAGCCCCCTAATTGTGCTTAGTCTATCTCTCTCCTGCAAAACCTGCTCCCCCCTGCTCCCCCCTGACTTCTACATGGAGTCAAAGCATGTGCAGGGAAACAGATACATGGGGCAATAAAAGAAAGAGAGAGTGTTCTTTAAAAAAGCAGACATTTTTCAGCTACATCTCCTTGTAGCTGTATATCATGATATCATGCAAAGTGGATTTGAGTGCAAAACTGCTGGTCAGATTAGTCCACAGCTTTAGTCCACACTAAAATATTTCAGCAGCTATTAGATGCCATTGCCATGAAATGTGATTCAGACATTCATGGTCCTGAACTGCAGAAACTTTGACAATCCCCTGATGTTTCCTGTTACATCACCAGGTCAAAGTTTTACTCTGATTTATGTCCAAATACCTGAAAAAAGTTGATATAAAACTATACAAATTGATAGAGCCTGAACATATTAATGTCTAATTTGAATTGAAGACCAATTTAATATTATTGTATTGTTTATTATTGTTTACAGATAATGTGCTTTGATTTATTATTTGGTTCTTGATATTATTATTTTACATGTTTGATTTTTTTTCTTAATATACAAACACATGTCAAGGATCTTTGATAGCAGTGCTAACCTGCCTCATTTACTTTTCATAGAGCACAAAAAAATGACACTAGTTGGACTGAATGTTTACTTGTTAACAAACCATTATAAATATGTCAGTCAGAGAACTGGACATTTTCCCGTTCTTCTCATTTTCTCAACATTTCATTGATGCAGAACCTGAGGACTGTGACGGAGCTTCCTGAGCAGGAAGGCTCCAAATTTTCTGTCAGCCTGATGACACCAAAGTGGTTAAGGTTTACTGACCTACAGCCTGGACCTCTGTACACACAGTCGTGCAATGGTCCTTTAAACACAAGTAGGGAAGCAGGAAACACTGTTGTAGTTCATGTTCAAAGGAAAACAGACAGACTGATGGACGTCATGTCCCTCACCGAGTCTCTGTGAAGTTGACCTTAATTAATCAGATGATCTTTAAGAGCAGTTGGTTATTCAGCAGCAGTATTCTGACATTTCCTCATTAATGTAAGCTAATCAGACTGCTGTGTGCAGATTTCTTTTGTTGAATTCATATAAATGTCAACTCATAAAGCCTAGCTACAGCGGCTAAATTGAATTAGAAACAAGCTTTCAACACAAGACAACAATGTTCCAGTTGCATCCACAGCGAATGGCAACTCAATCAAAAATGTCTAAGTTCAATCCAAACATGTTAATTCAATGAATGACTTCATGAGAACATATATTTTTATTTCCATTGCAAGATTTTTCCATGTTTCTTTCTTTTCCCCTCAGGAGGTAATCATTCAGACATGAAGGCCAGGTAAAACGGCCTCCTTTTCCAACCCCCCCCCCCCCCCCCCCCACTCCCAACCCTCCACCCCCGGGTGGGAAAAAAGCTTTGGTTGCTGCTGTTTTCACGAAAGTATTGTTGTTGTACATTTCTGAACAAAACTCATCCTCATCCTCCTGCTGGAAGCTTGGAGGGTTATTCTCTGAGCAAACTCCCAGTGGAGATTAATTCAGCATCCTAACGCAAATCCACACACGACCCTTTTACTCTGACTTTAGGAAAATCTAAGAGGCGTGATGAGCAAATAGCCTTAATGAAACGCACACTCTTTCCTAGGTGCAGTAAATCACTTGCAGCGTGACTGTGTGTTTATGTCATGTTTGTCCTTTGTTGTCACTAAAACACTGTCCCCCTCCACTGGCGCTCTTCTGCAAGGTGCACTCAGGAAAGAGGCTTTCCACTTCAAAGTGGATTCCTAGCAAAAGCTATCCAACAACAGACGCAAAGTGGAATCAGACTTATCTTAAGTCAGTGATTAAATACATTAAACAAGGCTTCATCATCAGTTGAATTAGGTGGATAATACATCACAGGGATGAGCAGCATGGAAAATAAGTGTAATCCACTTTGGTGAAAACACTCCCAAACACACCAGCGTAATGCAAGAGCATGTGCTGTCAACGTTATGTCATTTTGCATGCAACCAAGCGCTCAATGCGTACACATCTGTGAGTGCGAGATTGGTGGTGTAAAACACCCAAACATCGGGTACTTGACTGTTTGGATTTCTTCATAATGAGGTATGATGATAGACTGAGCTGGTGAGGACTACAGGATATTTCATATCAACCAATGGGAGCTCTGATTCTGGATTGTTATTACAGTAGTCCTGCTCCCCGGGCAAAAAGTGTTCTGTCATTTCTTTATTTATTCTGCAGGGCCACATGGTGGTATTTACCCTCAAACAGACAGCGGAACGGGAAGGCCGAGAGATTGGATCTCACTATTTACTAAACAGGGCAGTAATACACCTGTTTTTGCCCTTAATCTCAGCCTGACCCCTTGTTGTCCTTTTGTCTTGCTGTTGTGTTGAATGCCATTCCTATTTTTTCTCTCCACAGTAAGGTGGACAGTTTTCCCTCCTTAAAGATGTAATCATTAGAATGAACAGATACATGAGTGAGCAGAGAGATACATGAAGCACATGAAAGTAGAGCTGACACAGCTCCAGCTGTAAGCATGTGGACTGTCGATGAATGATGCCTCTAACTGTTTCAGGGCATCGTGTTTCTGCTGCCTGACCTAAAAGCATTATGTCTGGTCCTGTTGTGTCTAGTGTCTGTTTTGCTGTAAAGACCAGAAACAGAAGACAAAAGAGAAACTGACATAAATAGCACACACACACCTTTAGTTTCCATCAAAAGATTAGTTTCATCACAGCTCTGCTTCGATGGTTTTCGTGTTATTCGGATCAGGGTAATCAAACACAGAGCATCAGTTTCCAGCCCAAAGTGGCTTTTCATCATCCCTTTCAGTTTGTGGTTTTTCTTGGTCTCCTTTGGCCACTCAGCGGATTAACTTAGTCAATATAGGAAGCAAAGAGCTGAGGCAACAACACAGGTTGAAAAAAAAACAAAAACACAATCATATCTAAGTAATTAGGTCAGTGTGTGTCTACTCCCTGACGAACTCCTGTACAAATCCTCTTCATCTGTGTTCGTGAAATCAAGACTAATAAATTCTGTTATGTACTAAAAGTTCTCTTCAATGCAGGTGAATATAAGACACTGGTTGATCTTTCAGACTGGTTGGCTTTCTATCAAACTTTTAAAATATATACATAATGAAAGGAATAAAAAAGTGTTTAAATGGCAAGAAAAAAATGCAAAGTAGAAACACTGATACAGTGGCCATTCTAAAAAATGGCCAGTGGGCCCCTCCAATCAGCGTTCATTACTGTTACGTAATAAATAATCTGACACCATATTAGTAGATATTAATAAATATAAAGACCATGAAAAACCTTGTAATTTTCAAAATATATATTATAAAGAACAATAAAAACCTAAATAAATAACTAAACTAACTAATTTAATTGTTCTCACATTAAAATAACCCACATTATAAGGTTGAGGTTCATCAACACATAAAGCCCCCTAAAGGAGGTTTCCTACTGACCGCTGTCGGTAACTTACTGATTTTCTTGCTAGATTTAGCGACTTTTAAAACCCTTAAGCTACTCTTATAGACGTGAATAGTCTGTGAACGGACAAACCTGACAACCAATCATTGATGCCCATTGTTTTTTTGTTTTTTTTTTAATTCTAAATAGGGTCCCTTTAGGGAGGTTTACTTCTGAGATGTCACTGGAAATTATCCACTGGTTGTTTTATGAGACACTGCTTTGGACTAAAGTTTGTCAGGCCTCTGCACTGATATTGTTGTAGTACAGTTAGAATCACATTTCTCCCTTTCAGATCTGTCTTTTATTCTCTGAACGATCCATTTGACAGGATCAGTTCAGGTCAACCATGATAAACTGTAATAAGAGTTTCCTTGCCCAAGGGTTACCTCAGCAGAGCTAATGCGTTTCCTCAGGGCAGCGAACATCAAAGAATTTGCAAAAACAAAGTGAATAAGCCATAAACTTTATGTTATGATCTGACTATTGACCCAACTCTAATTGATCTTACTCGAGGTTTCCAAACAGCATTTGGGTAAAGCTGTTTCTATGGGTTACGTATACAACTGGTGCCGCCTACACACTTCATTAAAATGTTCTGTTCCAGTATTCACCTCAAACCCCATTTTTATGTCATTTTGCTACTGTGGTATACCCCCGTGTCTATTTTTACTCAAAGTTGCAGAAACACTGTGGTTTGGCTGTTACATGAGAGCAATGTAGACTCACAGCAGTTTTGACAGTGTGATTTCCTGTCCTTAAATTGTTCACAACCTGTGCTGTAATGCAAAAAGTCACCAAAGCAGCCGAATGTACAGTAGATGCTAAAAAAACAGTTTGATGATATAATGCAGATAAAAGAGGCCCAATACTCAGTGTTTCTTCTGCACAACGAAAGGTGCCTGAACCAACATATCTGGCAGGTGGTTTACTGTATGTGATCCAGGCCGCCATTAAAACCTTAATTAAGGGTCATTGTTTGATTAAGAGTGTTTGCTTTTCTAAACCTCCCTTCATTGATGTGAGAGTTTAAATACTCCAACTCTTAATTCAGTTGTAACCTTTGTCAGGTCAGTATAATCAGAAAATGCTGTTTGCATTATTTTTTTTTATTCAGGGTGTTGTCTTAATCAAGTTAATACTGGAAATATTACAGTCCATGTAAATGTTATGTCTGTGTACAGCTGCCAAAAAGGTCTGATCTTTGGCCAGGTTCTTGTCATGTCCAAGACAGGCTATGGGAAGTCATAAAATAAGCACAGAATATGATGTATTATATGTAGAAAAGCTCTGAAAGGGCAAATGGAGTCTTGCTCTGACGATGAGACAATAAAAAATAAAATACTTAGAAGAAAAATGTTTTGGATGTTAGTCAGAAAGAGAAAGTCTGGCTTGCCATGTTACGTTATTCAACACATTTCCTCCTGATCTCACAGCTGTGCAGGTCATTAGCAAACAGTTGCACGGGAACCAGAGGCCCTGCCAAAACCTCTGCTGCAACTCCTGCTGTACATCCTGGGGTCACGGCAGGCCTCTGGGCCCGGATCCATCGGAGGTCTGAGACTTAAATGAGACACTCTCAAACATGAGAGCTACTGGCAATGACAGATCCCCGAGGCTGGACAGGATCACGGCTGCTGATTTGTGCCCTGAGGTCTGAACGGTAGGAAGTCAATAGCAGGCAGTGGCAGTCTTATACCAAGCTCAGCCAAGTGAAGCCCAGAGAACTGAAGGGTGTGAGGCAGAGCTGTAGACATGGAGAGTTGAACTCAGGTTGCAAAAATGAGGACTTGATTTGGAGTTGATTGCTGTGAGACTTTGTTTACTCCAGACCTGACTACTTAAAGACTTAAGGGTTAAAAGCAAAAATATTCAAGTCTCAAGTTTTGATCTGGAAAAATCCCAAACCAATAAAAAAGAAATCAGACAGGTTCAGGCAAGACTTCCATGTAAGACACCTTAGATATTTAAACATTAAACCTACACAATGGAGGGACATGGTCTGGAACAATGGTGCTTTGTGCCAAGTGGTAACATCAGCATGCTGAAATGCTCACAATGACAATGTTAACAAGCTGATGTCTAGGGGGTATAATGTTTACCATGTCATTACCAGGGTCTTAGCTTACAATGTTAGCATGCTAAAATGTGGTAATTAGCACTAAACTCAAAGCACAGCTGAGACTGACGGCACTGTCATTAGTTCTGCAGGTGTTTGGTCATAAACCAAAGTATTGGATCAATTAAATTTTGGAACTAATTGTGGCACTGGATGAGAAGTGAAGGGATTAACATAGTTGTTAGAGTTCATCCTGAGGTGAGCATGAATGTCTGAACCACATTTAATGGCTATCCATCCAACCCGGTCAACATCATGGTGGTGTTAGATGAAAGGTCAGGACATCACCAAAGTCATTAGGATTCAAACTCTGCAGAGCAGAACTGTGTGTATCAAGTTTCATAGCAGTTCATCTGATACTTGCTCAGATATTTCATTCTGAACAAGAGGCTGCCACTCGCTTCAAGCAGGCTTTGTAATCAACAGTTTTGAAAGAAAAATGTTCAGACACTGAAAAGATCTCACTGTTGACTTTCAATACTTGTGTCTTGACTTGCACTCAATCTGAAAGACTTAAGGCTTGACTTAAGACTTGCTTAGAGGCCTTAACAAACAGCACTTACCCCAAATAACAGACAAATACAACTGATGTCTTTTTTGATATGCCACAGTTGACTACAGGTCTCCATGGACCTGACCCAAGATCCAGGTTGGGCACGGTCCAAATGATATCTAGGCCACCCAGGTAGTGTCCTAGCGCGTGTGCAGCACATGTGGATCAGAAGTGGACTTTCAGAATAAAATCCTTCAGCATTTAGCAAAACGTGACTTTAGCTGCTTATCAAACAGCTGAACCAATCAAATAAATGCAGGTGGGTTTACAGCTGATCTCTCAATGTAGCTTCTGCACAAATAATTCCACTGTGCTGTAAAGGTGCTTTTCTCGACTCGTCATTATGAGGGTTACCAAAATACATTTACAATGGAGGATGACCACTGCTGCACGTTCTGTGTGTTGCCATAACACTCCTGGTGTTTCATGTCAGTCTAATGCTGTGTTTACCAGCAAAGGCCAACCTGTCATTTCTATTGTCCCCGTACTTTTATTTTGAACATACAGAGCTACAAGAGAAAGGCTTACAATAGAAACACCACCTCCCTCTGATGTGTACAATACAGACATCAAATACTTGAATGGGATTATAACAAAGGACCATGCTCAGAAAACATGTTAGCCATGTCAGGATGGTGTGTGTTTGTAGTTCCTTGAAAACCAACCCATAGCTCAACAGACATGAGGCCATGTGTGTGATGACTCTGGCTTTACAGGAATCAAAGCCTGACATCATTTCTGCCACTTCTTTACATTTTAATCTATATGTCTCATTGCTCTGTTTGGCTGATGTGTTAATAACTGTATCCCTAATTTATCTTCTGTTGCTCTGTACTGTATGAAAATTAGCCAGCTGGCTAACACTGGCACATTTACATCAATGTTGATTAATGAGCATTGTCCTCATTAATAAATAAATGAAATGTTTTGATATTTTAGATTTTGTCGTTTTGCAGGTAAGCCGGCTTCCTGACTGAATCATCCCTGCATTAAAACAACACTATGGGCTGCAAGACATGAAATACAAGCCAGCAAGTTCCACTTTGTGTTTAACTTTGGAGAGAGCCAAGCTAGCTGTGTCCCTCCATTTCTAGTCTTCATGCTAAGCTAGGCTAATTGCCCCCGGCTCTAGATCCTCTCATCAGACTTAGCAAGAAAGCAAATAAACATATTTTGTTGTGTTTTCTGTTGAGTGAGTTTTTAATGGTACATAACCTGAACACAACACAGATTACTCTATGTGGCTCATGCGCTGTAACTTGTTTCTTCATATTTCAATATCTGTGTCACAGTTTTATGTTATGTATACATACATGATTCATTATGTTTATTGCATGTGTCAAGTTTTGTGTCACATTATATATTATACTGTTTTTCTCATTTTTCATGTTTTAATTTTAACTTGGCCTAAAGCTGTTTGTTACTGCAACAATAACATTTTTATACAGTTTCTCACACTAGCAGATGCCTGTGAAAGCCAAGCAACATGATAACATTGGAGGTAATATTTTGAGAGGTGCTGAATATTCTCTGTTAATTATCTGTGACTCTATCTGCACCAATGCCAAAATACACCCAAGTCTGCACGTGTGCCGTTCAGTGCTGCCTGCATATGAAGCATTCTTTCCGGCTAATTCTGAACAACCCCAAAAAGCTGCCCCCCAAGGGCGATAGTTATTCAACGTCTGCTGTTTTTCCCTGTGTTTGCTCGATGTGCACAGTCGGCTTTGGTGACTGTTCAGAGGGTTCTGGGTGAATGAGACCACGCGGAGCCCCAGATCGTGTTGATACAGTTGCCTACCCTGAGGCTTGACAACAGCCCCTGAAGAGAGGGGCCAGAGAAATGGATTAGGCCCCTGGCACTGACCTTCTTCCCTGTTCACCTCCCCCTAGACTGAAGAGGTCGTGGCCCTCACAGCTGAGCTCCGAGTCCAGTCTCTGTCCTGCTGGCCATATCCTACTGGCCTGTATTCTCCAAATGGACATTGATTATTTACCTCCTGCACAGGCGCCTGTTTGATCTGATGTCGCCCCTGAACGTCTTCCTGGAATCGGTCCAAGCATGTGACAGAATCAGATCATCAGCCATGAGGAACATCATCTGGGAGATGAAGAACTTCAACATCTTGCATTGCTCCTGGACGGCAGACTTTACATCATAATCATTATGTTGAAATAGAGGAATAAATCCAAATATATCTGGGAGGATGCCATGGAACCTTCTCACCAATCAAATGGATTTGCACAACACACAAGACCACCCTTCTGCAGAGGAAGTACTGTAGATCTCTCACACATGAAGGAAAATCTGAGTCATTGCTCTCTTCCAATAAATCTGTTTAAATCAGATCAGAGTCCAAACACATGCCCGCTGTTCTACTCAAGATTTTAACACAATTTCATAAGTGGATATTCTCTCAAAAACAGTACCTGCTTTGATGTTAGATCTCATTAAACTGATTAAATCAATAAAAGACAATGATAATGATGAGTCCGATCAGAATATTTCAGATCAAAGCTGAAATCATTTAAACCTGATCAACTTCTACTTTGACACGGAGTCAGAAATGAAAAACAACTCCGCTCTAACACTAACACTCTTAAAATGTCCTGATGACAAACACTGAAAACTTGGGCAGAAATTCAAAAGCACTCGTTGCATCTGGCTCTGCACGGACTCACAGTCTCAGAGAGCAGCTGACGTTGCACAGTCACATGTCCAAACAAGATGTCAAGTCAAAGCTACTGAGAGTTGACTTCATCAAGCCTCCTCACGGTCTGATCCCAGGGTTATGTGCATCTAATGTGTTGACTCTGCTACTGGTTGTTTGCAAATCATTTGTAAAGTGTTGCTGTTTCTCACTGTGGTTGCTGGACAGGCTTCAGTTTGAATGACAACCCTCTGAAGGGATGAGATTTAATACTCTTTTGATTGTAATAAACAGATTTGGCTGTGACTGGCTGTGTCTTTCTCAAACTGTACCAAACAGACTTTAGAAGTGTACCCAAGTCCAGGCCTCAACTCCAGTGTTCCTGGGGTTTACTTTACATAATCTGAGACAAATCAGCATACACTTAACAAAATTAAGCTTTGTGGACATAGAATAAAAAAAACAACAACAACAAAAAAAAACAATAGATAAAACTTCATATGGATCCATATAGATAAAACTTCTCTCTGTCCTGCTGTTATTACAGACTTGTCTGAACTAACTGCAGCCCCCTGACTTGCTCATGGACTCACCTCTTCTTCGAGCTGTGACATTTAGCCTGATGATCTGTGGGCTTATGGGAAATGCTGTTAGTAAAAGCCAATAAAAAAATTAATACTGAATAAACACTGATAATAGACTGTTTTTAGAATAAAAATGATCGTCCTCCTCCCCACATGATGTAAAGCGCTCTGATCTAAAACATATTTCTGATGATTTAAGATTTTTCCTTTGTTTTTAGATGCAGCAACAAAATTTCAGTTAATGCTCCCAAGGCTGAAATTCAGATTTTAAAAATCTTTTCTTTAAACAAACAAGAGGACTCAGGTTCTGTCATAGTTTATGTGGAAGATTTCGCACGATGTACAATGTTTTGGTGCCTGATTCAGACCAAATTCCACATTAAACCTCTTCCCTTTACAAACGCTTTTCTTTCCACTAATTATCATTATTAGCAAATATTAGGATGACAAATGAAGACAAATACACCCACAGTGTAATGAGCTTGTGCTATTCTCAGTGTATTATTGGACTTGAAAATAGAAATAAATCTTTCCTACCGCAGAGCTGCTCTCATCAGTCTGCACTGTTAGAGCCGCTCTCTGTAACATTTTTGTAACATCACATGACATCACATGTCACTGTTACTACAGTTGTTGCTGTTTATTTGTGTTGTCCTCTGCTCCTCATCTTTATTTTCTTTCCCTCCACTGCTGAAGGTCGGACGTTGATTTCCTATTTCTATCTGGAAAACGAGGGCAGCTTTTTCCACAAGGCCACTGCTGTGTGTTGTAACTGTGCGTATGGACAACATGAATCATGTTTTTGATACTGGGGAGCTGCTTCAGTGAAGTCAACTCTTTTCCCTCTCAACTTATTGAAAACAGTTACTTTGGGTAAGGTGAGGGGCTGTCACATTTGAAACTAAAGGGAAAGTTCTCCTAATGAAGAGTTAAGAACAATCCACCAATAACTAATAATTCTACCTCTAATGCAAAAAATAAACCTCAGCTTTACATTGACATTGACAAACTGCTTCATTATAGGATGTTTAAATATCTGAAAATAAACTTTATTTTGTTTTTATTGCATTTTTCAACAGTTTTACTAAGCTTGTGTTCAGAAAAATAACGAGGAAACGCCTCAGTTTCAGTACAGTAGACTTAACCAGTAAATACCGACAGACATGAAGCATGGGACTTGAACTTCCACTGAAGAGATGAAAACATGAAACCTTCAAACAGGACATACAGCCGTGGGGTGTCTGATGGAAAGCCACAGTGAGTGGAGCTGTCAGAGACTGAAGCCACATGCTGCTCGTTTCCCTGCTTTTTAAACCACTGATGGTTTAGAGGCTACTTATCATTGTCATGCTCGACTGTTTGATGCCATCATTAGTTCCGCCACTTCTTTTTGAGATGTAAAAATAACCAGTAACCTCCATTATAAGTCCTCCATGCCAACCCATGTTCGTCCTTTGTGTCAACCACGTGTGCACAAGTTGCACTGACAGGTAAGGACTGGTGCTGTATGAGAATAATGTAAAACTATAAGAACTAAAAACAGTGACTCATAGTCTTCCAGGTCTGTCCATCATCATTTATCCAGGAGAAAAAGATGTCACCGGTCCATTTTCACACTTTATATACAGTACAGCCTATTTCAGACATGGCAGCTGTTCTGTTTCTGACTTCATCTGTCTGTTAGGTTTTTTGGCACCTGAGCAGTGGTTTCCAGTCCAACGACACCCAAGCATTGTTTAAGAGTGACATGACATACTGTACCAGAGTTGAGTAGCTGGTATGAATCAAGGCTGAAAATGTAGGGAAGATGACTAATGATCTGACAATGTGCTTTTCTTGCCCACTACTACAAGTGAAAAGAACAAAAAAAAAAAATTCAGCCTCACTTGACAAGAACCTCCCTAACAACTGACTCATTCACAGTATTTTGTGCTAAATCAAATAGATTTTATTTCATTTGTGCATGAGGAATTATAATAAAATGACTGTTTATTGGTCCTAACAAGGCACATTTAACATTTCTGTCTCCTGCCTTTGGTGTCTTTCCTTTAAATGGTCAGTTACCCTCAAATTAAAAAAACTAAACATGTTTTTATCATTTTGGTGAACTAACCCTTTAATGTGACTGCATTCAGTTCAGACTTGAGCCATGTTTGAAACATTATGGACATGTTGTTAGGTCCTATTTTAGCTTAAGGAAAAGTGACTCATTTTCTTTTGTAAACATGAAGCTGACATGTAAATTTGCTGGTAAGTGTCTGAAAGGTGCTTATGTTGCCAACACGTGCCATCAGCAGCACATGCTGCTCGTCATCCCGGGACGTCACGGAGCCCCTGAACAGGTCTAACCCCTGGGAGATGGCACAACAGGTCAATGACCCAGTCCCTGGGGCCATAGGCAATAATGTCCTGCACTGAGCACACAGCACTCACCTCACTTTCCACTAAGCACTGCCACAGTGAAGCTGCATGTCGGCCTGGTGGACTCCTCATTGGCTGCGGTCTTTAACTGACAACAAACCATGTCGGCACAATTGATGCGTTTTAAAAGCTGGCAGCAGAATCATCTGTGTGTCCTCCTGCTACAGTCCTCATCCGGCAGTCTTCACTTTGTCCACAGGCAGCGATAGAAAAGCTGAAAAGCCACACATGGAGGAATGTGTTAAATTCTCTTATCAGTGACCACGTGCCCCGTTATTACACATCAAGCACAGTAAGGTGTGTTTTTCAACACCCCCCCTTTCTGCGTGGGACCTCTCCCCAGGGAGGGAATGAGGTCATGTTGTTCAGGACAATGAACCACTCACAATTTCCCAGGGTGCAGTGCTGAGTTGCAGCAATCAGATGCCTGGGAATCAATGCCCATAGTTTTTTATTTCCTAAGGAGTCAAAAGGGTAGAGCTAACCATCTGATACCATTAAAAAAGCTTCCTTCCTTGGCGAGTGCTGAAGGGAAAGCAACAAAGAAAAGTTAACACCCAGAAATGACCTGTTCCTCCCCACTGTAGCATGCAGCTAATTATACATTTATGATGTTTGATACTGTCGATGAAACTCTCACTTCCAATAAAGGATTCTTTCTGAAACTGCCAATATGAAGGAGCTAATTGGTCGCTATTTTTAGAAACTGGGGTTTCAGAAAAGAATATAGCACATGGAACCCTCAATGAAAAACATCTGGCAAAGGACAGGCTCTTTTTTTGTTTCATCATTTTCACCTTTTGACCTGTATTTGGATTGAAGCTTGTAAATCTTGTATCCAGTCTGTCCCTACATAAAACTAATGTGAAATCCAGTCAATAGCAGACAACAGCAGAGCAACAGGTTACAAATAGGCAAATACGTCCCACCTTCATAACCGCTGAGAATGCATTTCAGTGTTGTCGCGATGCAACTCCGACCAACAGGTGTCGTGTTTTAGATTTTATTTGTTCAGATTCAGACTTTTTCATCGTTTAGATTCTGAACCTTGCACATAAAGAACCCATTGAATTTAAAGTTTGGATGCCTCATGCCGGGATTAGACAAAGCAACACTGCAGCACCATAACGCAGGTCGCAGAATTTCTCCAACAAAGTAAGAGAAGTTCATGAAGTTATGACATAGTACTGTTTTTGTCAGAGACTCCATGAGTCCAAGCAGCATCCGAGCTGCAACATGTTGTAAATTGGGTGTAGGTGACTCATCCCAGACATTCAGAATATTTTCATGGTTTAAGCCAAACGATCTGCTCCACACCTCCTTTTAATTCCAAGCCAAACTCATATAATTGGTCTTGTGGATGACAGAAAAAATGAATAATTTCATCTTCCAGATTGTGTTTGGTTACTAAAATACACCGTTGGTATGGGAACAGACAAATGTCTTGTGTCAGATCTGGACAATCATCAAAGCATCATCGTCTCCCTCCAAACTCTGCTGGTCTGACTGAGGAGATCGATAACGTCTGAGGTGGATTAGAAAGGAAGGATGACACATCACTCAGGTCTTCTTTAAATAGACATGTTGAGTGTGTCACCTCTCTCTGACCTGACACACTGCTCTCTAAATGCACTGGGGACAGCCGTCACTCATGTCCACTCATCTGAATGGGGAAAAAAATCTGGACGGGTGTAAACCCACGGTTGTCCATCACTGTATATATTTTAACGCAAATTAATTTCCTTTAATTCAGATTAAAAATAACATTCTGAGAACGCTGCACCCATTGTGTGGGTCATTACAACAGCCTTCATGTTTTTAAACCCATCCACACTAAAATGGTAACTTTCATGTCAACACCCACCAGTGATTGATTTTCTTTGTGATATATGACAATTTGATGAGTATCTCTGGGTTTTGGACTCTGGAAGAATTATATGAGCTACATGAACACATCTGGGCTTTGGGAAATAAAAACATTTTTTTCTGAAATTTTTTTATTAATTAATTGTTAATTAATTAATAATGAAAATAATTTACTTGCAGTGCAAATCAGCCCAGCACCAAACTGCAGACACACAAATTTAGCAACTAGCTGGTGAATATAGTGGAGCATTTAGCAGCTAAAGAACCAGATAAGCTCCTCTGTAGAGGCGGAGAAGCTAAACAGAGCTATACGAAGAGTGAATATTGGACTAACATTGATCACATGGCCATAAACACACCTCTGCACAAGTTACTCTGCTGGATGTGTAAGAAGGAAACTTTGCCATTAAAACTCTGAGATAATCATTTCAGTGAGTTTTTAAGATATCCTGCTAAAAACAAGAAAACAAATGGCACCAATAATGAACCTCTTGGCTGAGATTGAGTAATATTGCAGATCTGAGTAAGAGGGTTGGGTTGCAAAGATATTCAGAAACTATACTTCCCCCCTCCCACTCCTAATTCCCAACCGCACTGTCTGCACAGCAGCAGCCAACTGTGCACTACACTGACATTCCAGCTGGGTCTAATTTGGCTGCTTTCCCCACCCCTTCTGTAAATTTTATTGTTATTCTTAATCATAACTGTTTCCTCTTACGGTTACGTTAATATCTGGACATACACTCCTGCAGCCTCAGATCACTCTGATGTGTTTGCGTGGTGTGTGATTAGGGGCGCCTGGCGAGCCTGAGGTCCGGCCTTCGCGTGGGTAAGCAGAGACAGCAGCAGTGGCAAGACTTTCCAGGAATATCTCAAATAAATCAGGTGTGATAGCCGAGTGGAAAAAACGGCCCATTTTCCATGTCCACTTTCCAAATATTCCCTGTACGGGAAATCCAAGGTTTAACACCTTTTGTCATAGAACACTTCTGCCGGTGTTTCGAACAAAAGACAAGTGAAACGGATTTTGTCTGTCAGTGTAAACAACATCTTTTTCCACGGGTTTGTTTGTTGTATTTTCCCAGGCAACAACAGAATCATCCATTTACGCACCTCCGTCATGCTATCAGCCAGCCCTGCTCCTCCTGCTCTCATCCTTCCAAAGCTTTTCCAATACATTCTCAACAACACTCTTTGAGTAATTGTAGTGGTCAATGCAGCAGGCCAGATATCCAAACAGGAAACAGGAAAAAGTGCTGAAATTATTCCGATCAAGTGAGATTGGATGATGGAAAACAAGGCAAGAGGAGACATGAAAGGAGGGTCAGAAAGTGCACTCTTGAAGTTGGCTTCACACTGCTGCTTGTTTTGATTGCTGTGATTAAAAATGGACAGCTGAAGACATGCCCAAAGTCACAGACTCATCTTGATTTTATCACAGCCCAGATTTAATCCTCTGGAATTATTTTTAGCTCAGTGCACCGGTGTTATCAGAGGTCTCCCGGTGACTGGATTCAGCTGTGTGGGATTATGTTTGAGGTGAGAGACGGAGGCCTTTGCATGCAGACGGGCCCAGAGTGCGGTCATGCAGAGGTCTCTGCATCCACACTGGGGCTGCTGCCATTAGAGGCTGGTCATGCTGTTGGCCTGTCACACAGTGTTGATGTTTGGATGGAGAAAATGTAAATGGAGTGTAATTTTTGGATGACAAATCTCTCTTCTTTCTCTCCCCTTTTTGTCATCTCCTGCCAGTGGTATCGATTCTGCAAATTAGTAAATATCGCCTTGTGAGACATTACAAAGAGAAGTGGATTAGATCATTTTCCTATCATAGCACTCCTTCGTGTCTCAGTGCACTTGACCGTTCATTGCTTTGGTGAGAGGCGAATGGGTTATATCATTTTTTGAGGTTTGGTTGTCCGATTGCCATAGGAAACAACATTAGGAGAATGATAGAGGTGAAACCGAGTACATCAATCCCAGGCCTGTCAGCTGGTCACAGCTTCAACAGAGCACCATCTGAAACTAAGGATATTTGCTACTTGCCTGTTAATCAGATTGCCAAAATTGGTATTGTGCTCTGTTTTGCACAAATCAACGAGTAGTGAGTGACGCAGCAAATGTCATTTTCAGTCCAAATGGAAGCTAGAGTAGCCGATGGCATCAGTGGTTAACTTCAAAATTTCCAAGTCATTCAAGAAAATAGACCAGTTTACTAGGACTGTTTACAGTATATCGATGTACACCGATCAGCCCTAACATTAAAGGTCCCATATTTTACACTTTTCCTGTAGTTTGTAGTTTTACATCTCCTCTCTCAGGCTTCTCTCTGGAGCTCTAGTAACAACAGTTTGATGACTGTTTTCTGAGTGAGCCAATAAAAATACAGCAGATTTCAGGTAAACACTCAGAGAAACCAAATCCTGCAAGGTTGGATGGTGGGTCCAGGTGGGCGGGGCTTGGTGCATAGACACCACAAAGTTCCAGAAGTCCTGACGGCTGGTTTTAAGGCTCAGTTTCTGAATACAGGCTGTGTGCATTTCTCTGTGGACTGAGGCTTTGATACTTTCACAGTATTAATATAGAACCTAGACCTGCTTTTTAATCACAAACACATGGACATCTACCTTTATGTAATATGGGACCTTTGAAATCTTATGGCTGATCAGTGGATACGGCCCTGAGAAAAGTGTTTCAACCATGTTTTAAAGAGAGACTGAAAATGCCAGAAAGGAGGAATAGTGATGATCTGCTGTTCTCTATTACATAACCTGAAAGGAAGATGCAGAAAAAAGTCTCTTTTGTTCTGCAATTGTCCTCATTTAAAGCTCCGGCACGAACATGACCACCCAATAAGTAGCTGAGGTACAGTAGCTGGGATGTGCCAATGCAGGAAGCAAATATAACTAAACTGTTATTCTGCAGCACGTGGACACTGGTTAACAGAGTATGAGAGTGGGTGTGTTGACGCAACAACACGCGTCAACCTGTGTTGGTATATGGGTTCACATACAAAACAATAGCCACAAATGTTTTGACAAATGTCTTAGGTTGGCAACACAACTGCTGTTTAAACGTCAAAAACATTAAAAAAGAAAATCCCATTCCTGGTCCTAATGTTGATTCTAGTTACAACAGGATTTGTTTGCGGACTGACTGAATTCCACAGAACAGTTTTGCAGTTTCGAGGCTTGTGGTTGACCAGTCAGCTATGTTCAGCTCAGTAAACTCCACTCAGATGTTTCGTGGTAGGAAAGGTACTCTCTGGAACACTTTTGGGTCCTAGGGATCAAACGCTGATGTAGATTGTTGCAGTTGAATTGCAGGTAAAGAGACCCTGTGGTGGGAAAAATCCTAATTGTGAAATGTAATTTTGCAAATTCACTGACTGCCGCATTTAACATTGAATACACAGGAAAGAATTTGGTGTCAAAACGATAGGGAGGCTGGATATCGGAAGGCCGAACGTTCCTGACCCATGCAGCACTGTGGACTAAATCAGACGGACCTAATTGAAGCCACATTCCTAAGAGTGAGGCTTGAATTCCAGAGCTATTCCTGCACACGGTACACACTGGATACTACACACCCACTCACACATGCAGGCACAAAAAACACACCTACAAGCGTAGGTGATGGCAGGCTCCCAGTCGGATAAAATAATCTTGACTTCATCGGCTGGACAGGAAGCAGAGGCTGTAAATGTCACAACTTGGAGTTCCTTATCTCTTCCCAGTGTGACATCAAAGAGGGCATTTCCAGATTCTTGGATGTGCTTGAGAACTTTTTACAGAATGTGTGGTTGTGATTCACTGTGTTTACATAGAGACTTTCCCCACAGAGTGGCTTTGGCCACCCAGCCGTAACAGTCCATGAAAATGCAGGGTCAAGACATCAAAGACTTTTTGGAGATTATTCCAGTCAGGAGCATGAAATAACACTGTGACAAATACAACTCGCATGGCAGGATACAATGTCCCTCATCCGTTCGCATTCTGGTCTCAATCAGATTGCTTATAAATGTCCAAAATTAAATCAGGCCGCTCCCTGGAATGTGGCTTCATGGTTGTACTGGAGCTTAACACAAACAGGTCAACACTTAGCACCATGAACAGACTGTCCTGTCTTAAATAATTCCACTATCAGCTGGTTCTTGCATCTAGTTCAGTTAACTCATTTAGTGTGAGAACAAAGAAGACTTTTATTGCAGAGCTGTCCAGGGTGCAAGCTGAATAAAAATTACAAAAAAGTGTAATATGTGATTTTAGCTGCTCTAAGGGCCTCGCTTGTCAGTCTGATCGAACAGTGTCCAAACCTGCTCTGATGGTGGGAGCTGGGCTTTCCAGACCTGACAATCTGACAATCACTCACTTCACATGTCTACAAACATGAACGCTTTGAGTGAGCACCTCTGTTTGTCCCCCTCTCAAGACACAATGAATGGGCAGTTATAAACACTTACCATTAGAGATGTTGGGATGACACACATACTAAAGCTTTTAAACTATTTGTCAAGCAAAAAAAATGCCTAACTGGTTCCAGCTTTTCAAATTTGAAGATTTGTTGCTTTTCTCTGTTTTGTGGTGTTGCAAATGTAACGTCCTCGGACTTCAGACTGTTGGTCGGACAAAACAAGCAATCTGAACCCATCAACCTTGAGCTCCATGAAATACAAATACAATCCATTGCGTTGAGACTTTTTGCTTCAGCTTGAGTGCAGTCATTCTGAACAGCTATAAACACTTTTACTTTTGGATTTGATCTGATGACTCACTGTACAAACTCAGACAAACTTCAGTGTGTCTCAGACACACACGCATCTACTGTTACATTTGTGAGGTAGTTCACCTCCTGCTATCTGCTGTTTGTATCAAATGAAAATGTCATTGAACAGCCTGGTAACCTGTAACACCTGAACCTTTTCCTCCTCAAGGTGTGTCACCAGATCACCTGTCTTCCTGGGACTCTGTCACAATATTCAGTCCTCTTCTCTGGTTCAGGTTTATTTAGATGAAGAGGCTCAGAGAAGGCCATCATGAGTCAGCTAACCACAATGCCATGACGTCATCAAAGCTGCAGCCCAGTGTTTGGGAAAATACTCTGGAAAAGTAACCCATGACCATGCATCCTCAAATTGTAATGAGATTTTAAAAGGTTTGGGATAGGCTCAGATGAATTCTTAGTTCTATCCTATTTTATGTGCTTTGAGTGGTTATTGGTTGCTGTTGTCATTCCTCCTGTCCAAACTGGCCCTGAAGTGATCCCTTCAGGGTAAAAAATGGGATGCAAAATTCACAGCTCTTGTTCAGTGCAAAATTCATTTAAATATCAGAGTATATGGGACTTTTTACTACATGTAATGTCCTGAAAATTACAGTATCATGTGACCTTGTGATACTTGCAACACTGAAACCCATCAGTGTTAGAGGAAATTGCTTTGTTGCTTTCACTCTTGCTGCTGGTGGAGGTTTGTAATCTACTGTACTCTCCTTCATCCCTGGAGTTCCGCTCTCTGCTGTGTATACTGGGAAACTTTGGCAGGAAGTTTCGAGTGTGTGTGAGAGAGTGTTTGTGCGTGTATTGTCTAAATGTGGGGTTGTGAGTGCACGCAGCCGGGGACAGCTGTGAAAACACCTCTCCGACGCTGACCTCCGCAGAGCGACGCCTGAGATGCTGCACATGCGGTCCAACCTGGCGAGGATGAGCACAGGTGACCCGTCTGGGAGCAAGATTTGGAAGTTCAGTATCCAGAAACTGCAGGGAGACCTGTCCATCACTGGTGTAAGATAATATTCTCTCTTTGCTGCTTGTTTGGGTACTCATTGTGTAATCACTGATACATAACTGCTACAGGATGAACAGCATACTTCTGAGCCAGGGAAGTAAATTCTGCATTCATTGCCTCCCCCACACTCTCTGGTTCCGCATGTACTTTTCAATTTATTCCACAAATTCAATTTATTTAAGGAAACCTGAGCAAGTTAGCGGCTAATTTTCTTTCATGAGAAATTCTCTGCACCAAAATAAGCCTGCTCACAATGAAAGGGAAAACAATCCTCTTGCCAATCAAAATGGAGCTCTCCAGCTGCCGAAATAGATCGCAGTCAGGACTCTATTTTGAATCCCGCCATCAGAGGCGAGGTCGGCCTTTACATTTCTCAAACCTCTCTCATAACCTGATAGATGATGGGGAACAAGACAGGCCGCTGGAACAGGGAGTGCGATCTCTTTATGTCAGAGCGTTCGACTGCGTGTGTGTGTTTTTAATAAGACTTCAACAGGCTTTTAACATGTTGTCTGCCATGTAATTAGTGTCTATGGCTTAACTAGCTCCCAGCAGGCAGCTTTACACTTTCCATGGCTGCACACCTCACAGACCAAGAAGCACTTGCATTGAGAAAAATACTCATTAAGCAACGCTTCTGTGAGCCAAAAAAAAACTACGAGAAATTCACCAATATCAATGTACAGCATCTGACCAGCAGCAAGTCTCCCCGTGGTTTAATTTGAAATGCACATCACAGGCGGACAACATCAATTTTGTTTCAATATTTCATGCACTACAAGTCTCATGCTACTCAACTGAAATTGCAAAAAGCCTGATAAAATATTTGATGTGGCTTTCAAATGAATACAGGATCTAAGCTGACCCTGGAAATGATGCAGCCTGATAGAAAACCAAACCTGGAGTTTTTAAAGCAGCCTGGAAGCACCACATAGATATAAATATGAGAAGTGGAAATATATAATATAACAGGGTATACTATTACAGATGTGTGTGGGAGCATGTATGCAGAAGAGTACGTGAGAGAGAGACAGACAGAACGAGATAGCATGAAAAAAGGCATCTGGATTTGATCAGCATTTCCCACTGAACTGCCTGGTTGTGTGGTCATACAGCGTGTGGTGGTGCACAGCAGAGGAGCCTAATGTGCTCGTATTGGTTCATGACATAAGAACGTCTGTAAGTTGTCCATCTGTATGGCTCCCTGGGGAGTTTCACTTATATAAGGATCGTAACGGGGGCACACAGATCAAAACCACACTTGTACAACAACATGACTTGTTGGAAACACACAAGGTGAGAAGATGACGAAGAACAGCAGAACATGTTCGGAAGCGATGAGTCTGATGTTTGTTCTTGAGGGCGAAATTGGAAGACACGAGAGAAGTGAAAACAAATTTAAATTGAAAACTGTCCGAGAAAACAAGACGGTCAAGGGAGACAGAAAAATATTTGTGGGTAAAGTAGCTGTCTTTTCCCATGTGTTGAACTGGAGAATAAAATTCAATTACCAAGTTCACTGCTGTCAGTAGGAGCACATGTAAACAGACGCAGGAACGCCAGCCAAGGCCAGGTTAGCTGGGTTAAACATTTCTGTGACTCAGACTCCGTTGCGTGGCCTCCCAGCCGCTGATATCTTCACTCATTAATGTGTGGCATGGAGGGAGAACACATGGCAGCAACGCGCCTTGGCTCACTTGCACAAGTTTATGAAAGCAGGAGAAACCAGACACGCAAACGGATGCCGACTGCCTCGCTGGTCTCTGTGCGATGTACGTCTGGATGCCTGGACGTGCGTGTGTTTCTGTAAGTTGATGCTGCATTTCATTTTTCAACATTTATCTGCCTGCACTGTGGCCTTTGAGGTCCAGCTCTTGTCAACTAGAGCTACAGATGTATGCTAACTAGTAGCAGAGCTCTCCTTCTCCCCCTCTAAAAGGGTTTGGCCGTGGCCGCCCAACGAACACAACCGCCCATACCAGACGAGTGCATCACCCCTGTTCGGAAAGAATGAACACATTGCTTCCTAATATGTTCCCAATGGGTGCAGGTATTTGTGAGGGAGTCAGTGATCTGCAGTATAATTGGTTCTTAAACTAGGCCATGATGCTCTGCAGACAAATCCTCCCTCTGCTGTGACATCTGCAGGTTATATAGCAGAGACATAACAGCAGTTTGTAAACACTCGGGCCTGTGATCACAATTCCAAAGTAATGAAAAAAAATTCAAAATAAAAACAAAGAAAATTACTTTCCCATCCTCTTGAAACAGTATCTGACAAAGTTTTCCTGCTCATAACATCTTGGAATTTAATGCCTTTTCCTTCGAAAGGGTCTCATCCAAACTAGTGGCCTCTATCGCAACAGAGTCAGCGCTGTTTGTTCCTTTAACAGTTAGTGACCTGACTCGGTGGTCCCTCTGATTAGAGCCCAGCTGAGATCAGACAGCAGGCTCTGGCAAGAAGACATCAGGACCACTCCGGAGCCCCTTAAAAACATGCCCTTTAATTATTTTTGTAAGTGTAAGTGAACAAGTGAGTGGAAACTATGCAGAGTCCAGCCTCCCTCTGCAGGGGAGCGGGGCTGTTAGCTCGTGGCACGGCGATGGGGTAGGATACGTTTACACATCACAGGGGCCTGATCAGGAGGGCAGGATGAGGTTTAGGCCAACATGTTAATTCTGGCTTGGACTATCCAGGTGCACTCAGCTCCTTGTCCCTCCGATCCAGGTCATCTATACATTTATTCATCATTTTGTTGCATCATATTCTCTTGAAGGGACAGATATGAGTCTTATTAAACTTTACTGGCTTAACTCCCAGCACAGCAAACACCCCATGACCCTTCAATCCCCTAATACAAACAGCAAAGTCATATTTTCAGAATAGAGACAAGAGATGCAATAAGAGATGCTGCATCACCATGCAAATAAAATAATAAGGGTTTTTCATTTGTTTATATTTTTTGAGAACAAGTGGGGAGGAGGCAGAGGAGATTCGGAGCGTCTTCAAATGTCAGTGGGAAGGGGTATTTTGTTCCAAAACAGAACATCAGCCAAAAAGTGAGTTCTGAGAGCTACAAATCTCAGCAGCTGACAGAATGACTGGTTTGATCAGGGCAGCAAATAATGATTAATTTCATCACCAGTTAATTTTCCTATTATTTCTATGGGTAATCAATTAAATATTTGGGCTGTGTCATAAAACAGTGAACAAGACTAAACCTAGTATAAAACTGGACGGTGTTATATTCACATTCTGCCTAGTGTCAGCTGGTTGCAGCCCTTTATCTTGCTCCTCTCCTGCTCTCTGTATTAAAGTACAGCTACATTTCCGGTAAAGCTCTTCTCAAAGACTACATGTTAACCAGCAGTCACTTCCAGGCTGCATCTCTGCAGCGGCTAAAATCTTGGTTTTATAACCATGATGTTGTCTGACAAAATCACCACACTCATAAATTAAAGACAAAGACTGTGCTGCGATTTTGGCTATATTTACTAAAAATGATCACTCAGAGAGAAAGTTAGAAGCTCATTCGCATCAGCCTCTGTATGGTCAGCATGGAGAGATGTGCCTGGGAAAGGGAAGCTCAACCTGGGAAAGAGAAGCTCAAGCTCACACCCCTTCTACAGTACTGGTGACTCTCTTCTAGATAAGGTTTGTCCAAAAAGTCACTAGATTTGTTGGTAGGTGCTTTCTTGAAAGAAAAGTCACTGAAATGGTCTGAAAACTAGGTAAGCTAGCAACAATGGCGTTTAGTTGTCAACATTGCTTGTTCACGTAACGTCATTTCGAAAGAGCAACGGCTGACTCACCAATGGGGTAACTGTTGCAATCCAGCCAAAACTGGATATCATAAGTTCTCAGAACCCAAGGTGACATCTTCAAATTGCTTGTTTTGTCTGACCAATGGACCCAAAGATATTAAATGTAAAATGATACAAAACAGAAAATTGAGCCACATGTTTTCCTCAGGAGTTGGTGGAGACCAAGCACAGAGCTAAAAGAGAGGGAATAATTCACTAAGATTCATCAGGTGGACAGAAACACGACTCCAGATGAATGATAATGTTCGGTAATAACTGGATGTCTAGATAAGCTGTCCGCTGGGTTCATCATATCAACAAAACGTTTCATGTAAAGCATACTGATACCTTTGACCTGAATAGTAGTTGATTAAGTTTCTGTTGAAAAGTTGATTAACTGTTGTGAAGCCATGGAAAAATGACACCTTTAGCTGCTTTACTCCTTACATCATGGTGAATGTGTGGCCCATCTATCACCCCATGTCCTTTTCTGTCTGCCCCTCCCTTTTCCATGCTCCCAGTCTCTTTTCCTGCTTCCCTCACTCCCCTCCCTTCCTCACCTCAGCATCTTCACCGCACACTCTGTCCCGGTCAGCCTCTCATTATTTTTACCCACCAGAATGTGGACGAGGTCCACTTCATGCAAATAGAAAACCACGAGTTTTGTTCTGCCTGGACAGCACCCAGGCTCGAGAGATGTTTCAGTCTCTTCACCAGAATGTCCACTTCTGGGACAAACTGACATATTAAGAGAAGAATAGATAGAGGAGGCCAGAGAAAATTACTTTCTTCCGAATCCAAAAGTCACAACTTAGAAGATATCAATCATTTAACTTGATCATTCATGATATATCCAATGAACTGAGACAAAGGCAGGAGGACACTATGAGGCTGAGTGGGTGAGTATCAAGAAAGCTAAAGCATTCACTTACTGCTCTATTTTTCTCTGTGTCAGCTCTCTCAGGATGTTGGCACATTTACATCACATTATGAGCTTCTCGACAACACTTGCCAAGAGGCCTGAGCCCAAACACAGTAGTGACCAGAGCTGTGCATTATCCCAGCTGAGTGTGAGATTTACTGTCACTAGGGGTTTGGTAACGTCTAGGTCCAGAGTATCAAAGCAACACCAGGACCAGCTTCAGTTATAATTACCAGTTTGATTTGCTTGTGTTAAAGATACTAGCTAGAAGACTGGCAGTCTGGCATTAGGCCAAGTTTGACAGGAAACTGGCTGGGCTTGGGGTAATAGGCTGCTAGTATTGTTTCTATAGTCAACTCCGGAAGTTAAGACTTATATCCTGCCGGAACTTTCTTGAACATTATAAGGGTAATTCAAAGCTCCTGCTTGATAAACAGTAGGTCATATTGTCACTAGAGGTGGTTGCTGGCAGCCACGCTAACTTGCCCTGTTAGCAAATGGATCCAATAGCTTAGGCTAAAGCTCATTAGCTTTGTGCCTTGTTGGCTGACTAGTAAGTTAGCCCCTGATAAAGTATGTTATGCTACTCTATCTTTGTCCATCTGTGTCTTAGCCTTACTAATGATAAGTATGGTCTGTGTTAGCTAATATTCGTAATTAAAGCCAAATTTATGAGAGAGAGCATTAGGTCAATGAAATACTTTTACATGAAATGCTTTTTAGCTACGCGTAAGTGTAGACAATGGCTATGACGCCAGTGTTCACATACTTGCTTGTGAACTTTGTATCTATCTAGAGGAAACCTGAGGGAAGATTAGGGCCAATTAATTACTAGCCAAACACAGAATCTTCTTCTTGAATGTCCCCATGGCTTCAGTTTACATTGTGCATAAGTGGAAGTTCATGGAGGTTACAATAACGTTGATGTTGAGATCATGGTGGAAAAAATGGCATCGGCAGCATCACACTCTAGTTGGCAGACAAGTCTCTTCCAAACTTTTCACCATTGTTGTGGTGACCCAGAACTGCTGATGACTTTACTGAATTGCATCTCGTGGATGTGCAGTGTTAAATTCTAAGGATGTGCACAACCAACACCAATTAGTCATGTTGTAGACAAAAGCAGTCAAAGGAAGTGATTTAGCAGCTTTATGATGTGAAACGACTCCTCGCTCTTAATCCATCCATCTGATATGATGTGAACACTCTCCACGAAGAATAAAGAATTATCTGAAAAGCAAACCAATGAAGAAGAAGACCGTTATTCAAGGTAAGTATACCCTAATTTAGTGCTAATTTGGCAAATGTTTTGCCATTTCTACCTCTAACCACCAACTCTGCTGATCTCACAACTCTACTGTACAGTAAATAATCATTCAATAAGTATGTAAATTATACTCAGTTGTAATAACACTGGCTATCAGCATCTTGCGTTGTTTGTTGATGCAAACACTTGCAACCAGGGGAATCGTTTGGCTACCATCTATCTCACAACTTGAATGGAGCTTTAGCCCTGCTAACACTACATTAGCTTGGTGTTCTGTTGCTCCGGTCTAGTAAAACTTGCTAATTGTCCAAAGACTCACAATTAACAGTTCATGTCCAAGAACACGACTTGTAGCGGCTGTTTAACCCAACTGAGCTGTCAGCTGTCATGTCGACTCTATAAACGGAATCTAAAAGTGTCCCAGCATCTGTCTGATGTTTGGATTGACTGTGGACACCCAGAACGACCCACAGGGTGCACTTTTCACCTCCAATATGCTTCTAATGCACCTGGTACTCCTCTCTGAACTCTCTAATAATAGAATATACTGTATATACAAAATCCTTATGCCTTATGAAATTGTGTGTGTTTACACACGAACAGCTGCAAGTTCTTTGAAATGTGTTACATGGAAAGTGACTCAGTATCCCAATAGATCAGTGAAACTTGCCTTTGCAGACTATAACCATACGCAGAAATCATTTCATTATTCTGTTGCTGTGCTTTTATTTATGTGATGACTATATCAACAAGGTATTTGCTGTTCAGCTCTGCATATGCCAAGAAATACATAACAACGAATAGAGGTGGGGGGTGGGGGCTCAAATGACTTTTAAAAGAATAAAAAGGTTGTATCAATTTCCCAAAAAATACATCAAGTCAAATGGGCAGGCACAGCTCACACTTAAAGGAGTTTCAGGTTCATATAAAAAGGGATATGTTTTTCCATGTCATGTCTCATTTGCTTGTTCAACAATCAAAATCAACCCAACTGGGCCAAATAATTGAGTCCAGCCCTGAGTGTGTGAGCAAGAGAGAGAAAAGCTGAATTGATTTATACACTGAAACATCTATAATCATCGAATAGTCGATATTAAGCTTGAACAGAAGGCAAGGATTCAATTAAAATGCACCCTTGCGAAGTATTACTTCACACAATAATGTGTCTGTGGCCTAACAAGAAACATGGCCTAATAAGCTTTTTGTAATGAGATGAACACTTACTTTTTGCCTGCAGCATTTCTTTGCTTAGTTTTAGTGGGTAAGATTTACTATTTGGTTGTTAGTTCAAAGTCATAGCAGTAAATTCTTCATGTAGACAGGACAGGAAAAGTGAACTGTACATTTGTTATGACTTGATTTTCCTCTGCTATTGCCTTTATAGCTGCTGATTAATAAGAGAAGAACTGGAACACCCTCAAAGTTAGGTCCTGACTGTTCTGCACCTCACATCCCATAAAGCTAACAAAATAAATTAAAGATGAACAACTGGATTTTCAGAGGTAAGTTGGACACTGGCGTCAAATGATAAGCCCTCTAATTGAAGCTCATGGGAGCAAGGAGTTGGAAATCTAATCATTGGTTAAATCGAGCATGGATGAAGTCCGGATAGTGCATTTGTCAAAGGAAAAGGACTTTATTTGTCTTCATGAAGGATTCAACACCAATGTAGATGCAAGACTTATTGATCCTAGCATCAAAACCTCTTCAAGAACTGGATTTATTGTGTGAAGACGTTTTCCTCACTTATCTGAAGCTTTCTCACTATGTTAATGTAAAAACATGTATCACCACTCCCCACTCCCCAGGCTCCCTAGTTTCCCTTTCAGTAAAATTCATACAGCATGTTTCAGCAGTATATTAATCATAAAACAGCCCTGTGTTAAGGCTGCAACGGTGGGAGTATGTCACTTCAGGAACCAGTAAGACAATGAAACACAATCCAGGAGGCACATTTTGAGTCATATAATTTGAAAGCTTACCAGATGCCAAGATACTGCCCAGTGGTTAATAATATCCTGACAGGATTTTACAGCTCATGGTGGCAATTGTTTGATTTTTCATTGTGATGATCACAATGCGAACAGTAGAAATACCTTCCTGGAATGTATGCTAACATGCTAACATTTGATTGTCTAACATGCGTCTTGCCAAATGACGTGTTGTGGAACCAGCAAAAGTTGAGCCAGACTCAACGCTTTTGCCGGACAACCCTCTGTCTTGGCACCATCGCTGTGCTGCCTAAGTGTGATGTTCATGAAGCACAGAGAAAATGAAGGGTGTGCAGGTCAGGGTGGTGGATTGGCTGGTGGGCAGTGTGGTGATAAGTCTGAGTTGGCGTCCTGTCAACAACTGTCAGCATTGGTTTTCTTTCATACTTCACCATAATGAGGTTTCCTCATAACACCGTTTTCTTGCCAAACCTAAACTATAATATGTAGTTGCCCTGTGTAAATGTTGCAGGATGAATCATTTGGAAAAAAAAAATATCAGGGGTTTTGCAGAAACCATCCCTTTTTATTTCGTCATCAGCTTTTATTTGTCATCAGCTTATTCTCAGTTGCAGGGACTGACACCAATCCCAGCATGCAATGGCCAAAAGTTAGGGTAGAACCTGCACAGTTCACCAGTCTATCACAGTTAGCAAATGGAAGAATTAGCAAATGGTTTATTGGCGATTTATTTCACCATTTTTGGTCCATGTTTGCTATTCATTTTCAGGACGGGCCAGGTACTTCTACATTTACAATAGGGGCCAAAAGTGGACCCCTTTTGGACCCCATTGTACATATCTTTATTTCTCTTTTCTTAATGCCTTTTATGTTTGTACTGCTTTGTTGTTGAAATGTGCGATACAAACAAACTTACCTTGCCTTGCCTTTACGTACCACATGTTGGCGATATAGTAAGAATTCAACCAATCTGGTTTCACTAAATCAATGATTTTCCAAGCTACAATATTTTAGTCAACTCCCAGTGGTTAGCAAAACGATACCTTGCGTTTGTATGATGTTGAGGCGAACACAGATCTGACAATCTGTTTCTGTGAACCTTGTGTTCATGGCTTAGCTCATGGGACCATATGGGGCTGTGGATGCTAATGAGCACTTTGTCACACAGTGTTAAAGTCGTATCGTCCACACATTTTAATGATTTAACCACTACGTCTGACAGAAAGGCAAAGTGTGCATAAATGGATTACTAAACCGTGTTTGCCAAAGCGCTCACTGAACTGCTAACATTCCTCATAAAAGTCCTCACAGTCAGTTTTGAGGTGTTGCATATACACACACATTCATAATATGTCTGTTTTTATAAAGGTTAATAAGCACATTAAATAGGGGTGCTCATTTGGAATATTGTGTAACATGAATAAATATTGTGCAAGCAAAGACTGGATAATGTGTGGATAATGTGTTGGGAGTGATTGAGCGAATGTGGGAAAATATCATGGAAAATATTAGCAAATCGGAAAATGTTACAGGTAGTTGGAATACAAGAGATATTGTAACAATATAATGCATTCTGAGCTTGTGATGACAAATCTTCCAGAACAACATGAAATCTCACCCTGTACGCTCTCATTTGCTCATTCAGACACACACACACACACACACACACACACACACACACACACACACACACACACACACACACACAAGTACGTAGTGAGGATTGTTTCACTAATGAGTTGGTTTGGCTGCAGTTGAGTTATGGGCATGAGCGCATTGGTGGGACCTCACCCCAGTGCAGGCTGGGAGAGTGTACTGAGTGCACCTAATGCCACGAACTGCCAAGGTCCTGTACTGACTGATTTATCAGCCCGCAAGTGTTGACTGATGAGACGGAGGTGACACGGGTTTGTACACGGATGCCATGACCTGACCACAAGCTCTTTAAGGAAATACCCTTATCCTTCACTTCAAGTCGAACTGCAATTTGAAGTCTCCTCACTTTGTGTGTAAGGCAGTATAAACTATAACGAAACTACAGCTGGAGTAGACAGACGATTAAACCACTTTTGAACCTAGTCTCTGAATGAAGATCATCATACTGTACTTACACGGTATCCTACGAACATCGGGATATCCTGCAAACAAGTCCACGTCAAACATTAACAGTTCAAGTTATCTGTCCCTTTACAACATTCAACATTTTGTTAAATTTCATCTAAAGAAGCTAGTTAACTTAACTTGCTAACGTTAGCACTGAGTCCCACTGCACCTTATTTTTCATTACTGTAATATTTATTTATTTGACAGATGCTGTTGTGCAAAGAAATGCACACTCAGCGCTGTGTTTCTCCTACATTATATTCCATTTGTTGATTCAAATCTATGTTCAGTTCAGGTCAAAGTTTTGTAGTTACCAACTATGTAGCTTGCTTACTTTTTTCCTGAGCTCAGCAATTCAAAATCCACTTCAGTGCATCCAGTGGTAAGTGAACACATCACTGTTTATATCACCTCAATGTTTCATGTTGACTCTGACTGTACCTTCACTCTGTTGCTAGTACAAGCTGCTACTTTCAGTTCACCAAGGAAAACACCTGTACTCAATTCTTGAGAAAATATGTTTTAATTAAAATTCAGCATTAAGTAGTTTCAAGTATCAATCCCACAATGTAGAGACATTCAACAAGTCCTGTATACAGACTGTTTCGTAGTAAACAGGAATATAATGTTTCCTGTTTCACTGATTTTCAAGCTTTCAGATCAGTCGAAAGTTCAATTTCCAGATTAGATTTAATTATTTTACAACCTTTTATGCTTTTTAGCAAAAGCAGAAAAGCACACTGTTGGGAGCATAAATGCTGCCTGTTATGAACCCAAGATCCTCAAAATCCTAGATAATGAAACAGTTCTGTGTTTTCCAGAGTTCCTGTAATACTGACAATTTGGAGAAGCATGATTCTTAATTTAACAACAGCCATTTTAATCTTATGTTGCGTGTAAAGCAACAGAACCTCAAATTATTTCTAATGAGAGTGCTCAAATAAAACTCTCAGCACAAGTCGTAGATTAGGTTAAGTTTATCTAATGACATGGAGAGAAGAAATTCAACAGTAGAGCTGAACACTTCAGAGCAGTAAATATCTGTCACTTTCTCATCTCAACTGGCCTCAAATCTAATCAAAGGCCACAGTGAACAGAGTCAGAGAGAAAGACGAAGTGGAAGAGACGCACAGAGTAAACCAGTGGAGGTAGAGCAAGGCGGGTGAGTCGGTAATTACCTGCAGCTGCTGTGCTTAGTTGGGGGGTATAAATCTGTAACCACATCAGAAATTATCCATAAAATTTACAGCTTAGGAAAACCATGTGTGTGGCTCTTTAACACTCCTTAACCTACACAGCCGTCTTTTACACTGCCCCTGAAAAGAGCCGGTGGGCAATCAGAACATTTAACTCCAGCTATACTGCAGTGACATGTGTTGTATAAATTTTTCAATGAAAAAAAAGAGATCATGTTACCATATTCTCGTGGCTAATGCAAACTTGGTGCAAAAAAGGTAAATATACTGATGGAAAAAGGAAAGCTGTGAGCAGTCAGTGTGATTTAAAGGAGTTATGAGGACTGGGTGGAAAAGGGTCGCAGAAAAAACCCAAATGTATAAATGCACAAATAAGCCAGAGGTTGTAAAAGGGAGAACAAGAACCAGAACAAGTTCCTCATCAGGGCTGGAACCATTCACACATCTGAGATCAATTAATCGGTCTGACCATTCATTTACTTCTCAATGAATCTAGAATGTAGGGGCTACAGACGAGTGTGTATGTATGGAAGACTGGATGTATAGAGTACACTCTCACTGTACCTGATGAAGCCGTAGTTCCAGCTGGAGGAACCAGCAGTGTTCTGAGTACAGCCCTGAGCCTGGGGAAGATGGTATGATAGTTGGGATAAACTGGTTTTACTGCATCTGAAAAAAAATCAGAACATGTAAGAAAACATGAATGATGCATAGAATCTAAGAGATACAGATGTTGCATTTGAAATAATTTCCACTCAGCTGCCTTTAACTGGAATCAACTACCCTGCTATTGTTCATGGTATTGTAAGTAAGTGTATTTGACTGATATTGTTTATGGAAATATTTTTGACCATTGTCTTGGCATTTGCAAAAAGCGTACTTCAAACTCATTCATTCTTCAGCCATTGGATTTGGTTAATGGGATTAAGTGTTCGACAACTTTAAGAAAATGCATATGAATAAATTATCATCATCTTATAGGATCTAAAGAGACAAAGTTGGTATCAGATTGACATCAGGGTCAGCACTTCCTCCATGTTGTGGTATTGGAAATAACAAAGTGGTATCAAGTCATCTCTACCTGAGGCAGTTACCATCATTGAAGTAGATGTAAAACTTAATTTAGCAGTGGTAACATAAATTGAATTACAAAATGGTAAAGAGGCACCAATTGAAAACACACTCAGTGGTCTAATGAGTGACAACTTAGCTTAAAGTACAAGTACGTCATCTTTGCAGATTGATTGCATACCACTAAAAATGTATGACACAGTGTTCCAGGTCAGCTTTAGGGGGTTTAGTGTAAATGCGTGGGAGAGTTGAACGTCTCTGGTTGGATCTGACCTCAGGATGATCCCAGTGAAAGCATTAAATGGCGTCAGTGGACGGGAGGAGGTAATAAAGCTGTTTATTGTCACAGGTGGGGCAGAGTGTGCGATGCTGTTGAGGTTGTAGGCCCAGCTGGAGGAACCAGCAGTGTTCCCCATCCGGGCCATGCCCCAGGGCCCTCTCCATGATCAAGTGGACATGTTTACATGTGACTACAGTGCATTGACTCCTTACTGAAAGAAGTCTGGGATTAACTGTTAATCATTTTAAAAATAACCTTTGACTTCCAACTCGCTGTGTAAAAATATATCAACCTCACCTGCCCTTACACTCCTCCTTTAAAGGTGCTATATGTAAGTTTTTATCTGTCACCGAACACAATTTCTTTTAAGACGCACTCTTCAGATAAGATAAGAAATACTTTATTTATAGGGAAACTCACAATTGAATTTCTTTGTGTTTTGTACCGTTGGTCAAACATAACAAGCAGCTTGAACTTTAGGAAGCTGTGATGGACAATTTGTCAATATTTTCTCACATCTTAAAGACTAAACAATTCTACAGGCTACAGCCACTTTGGTAGTGTGTGGTTTTGAGTTAAATGCTAACATCAGCATGCTAACATGCTCACAATGACAATGCTAGCATGTTGATATTTAGCGGGTATAACAGCAGTAAGTTTAGTGTGTTAACATGGTAACATTAGCTAATTACCAATAAATGCAAAAGTACAAATAATTGAACAATTGACCTGATGATGGAGTTAGATAAGAACATCGGGGGATGTTATACTTCATCATCATGGGACTACAGATGTTTGGACCAAATTTCAAAACTATCCATTCGATACTTGTTTAGACATTTAAATAACACCACCATGTTAATCTGCAGGTGGTGGTGGAGAAAAAGTCAGGTGAACTGTAATGAGGAACCATCCTCTGGGACTTATTGTACAAAATGTTCAATGTGCCAATCCATTATGTAGCTGTTGTGATATTGAGATACGTTCCATATGCATAAATGGACGTTTTGATCTGCTTGTGGCACTAGAGGAAAAGTCAAAGGACCACCAAAGTCATTAAAAGTCATCCTCTAGGCACCACAGCTGCCTGTACGAAAATTCAGGGCAATGCAAGACACAGTTCTTGAGTTATTTCAATCTGGACCAAGCGACAGACATTGCCATCCCTGGAGCCATGCTGCTAGTATTGCTAAAAACAAAATCAACAGATGACAACAACAAAGGACTGTGGTCTTAAAAAATGCCAAGTTGCCAAAAAAGGCATTTGGTGCAGTTGACTGCAGCTTCAAAACAGAAAGGGAGAGGAAATCATGAAAAAACTAAAGCCAAGAACTAAAGTTCAAGATTGACATAAAGGGCAAGCGACTGTAAAATAGCTTGTCTTTACTGTGGTGTACTGTACCGTGTTGCCCTGACAGCTGCCCCGCTTTCCCCACTGTGACCCTCTCTGGTGGCAGTTAGTGGTTTACCCCCGGGTCAAGCCCCGCTGACTCTTGCCAGACCACCACAGGCTGGCAAGGGACTCAGTGACAGCGCTGTAGTGGTTTTATCCACTGGGACAGTGGCTGCTACAAGCTACTTTCCACTCCTCGTTCTCCTCTTTCCTACAGCTGAGCATCTCACTGCCGATCAGTTGTCCAAGTCACATAAATCTCAAGGCCTTTCAGCAAAGTCTTTATTGCTACTCCCTCGAGAGACGTGTATTCACACAGGCACAGTTTCTTGACATTTCCTCATCCTCTGTTCAGTGAAATGACTCAACACCCACTTCAGTGGTTCCAGAATGGGAAGATGTATTCCCTGTATTTCTGTTTTAACTTGACTGTGACTCTCAGATGCCTGGGTTCACAGAGTTTCTCTTGCTTGTTATCCAGCTGCCTAATGCTGCAAGTCCCACAATACCTCTCATCTTACTTACTCCTTGTCAGATCTTCTCCTACCCAACTCTTAATCCTGGCTTTGATGTTGCACTGCTCATTCTCCACAATAAATTATCATTATCTGTTTCTTATCCTAGCTCCTATTTGTCATCACTGTAGCTATCTGAGAGAGGAAACAATTGGTTATAACGGTCATTATTTGCAGTTTCACAATGTGATAATGAAAGGCCTGCATGAGCGGAATGAATGCAGAACCTATCTGTAACTGACAACCAAAAAAGGTATATGTTCTAAAGGTGCTGACTCGCCCAAAAAGTGAGTGGAAACGGTGGAAAAACCCAAATGGCTGGAAACACTTACAAGCCATTCTCCTCCACTGTTTCAATCTACAAATAAACTCCAGAGAATTTTCCAAAGCTGTGTAGAAGTGAAAAGAGAAAGAGGAGATTGGAGGAAAGAAAAACTGACCTTTAATTTGTCTTTCTCATGCTATGCGCATTTACATTCACATGATGTTCGACCTCCACTGTGAACGACTGGTGTGATCACTGCAGAGGTGCATGACAGGTTCTGTGAAGCATGGCAGTAAGCAGGACACGTGGGGACAGAAAGACATCATCCATAATGTCATCTCCATTAGGAAAACCTTACCTCCAGCCTGTAGTCAAAGTGTTGCATAATATCAATGAAAGAGTCTGGAAATAGCGCAGGGTGAAGTGGGTTATCCGCTCACTGTTACCCAGTGAGCACTCAGCCTAAGAGCACCTCATCACTAAGAGCAGGTTTATGCTCCGTCACAACTAATTTGTAAGATGTGTTGTCTGACCACGTCTAAAATCTGCACACGTCTTTACGTTTACGTTCAGTCAAAGAGTTTTCGTGTTAGAAAAAAAACGAGCTGGCCGTGTGTGTTTTTGTTGTTTATAAAAGACAAGGGGAGCGGGGAGTGTTTTTGTACAGAAACTAACTCATGTTTCAGACAGGTTAGCCAACTAGCTTTCATAGTAAATATCAGACAGCTGAAGGAGAGTTATCAGAATCTGTCAATTAAACTTTTAAGCTCATCATATCATGGTTTCAGTGTCATTACAACTTGAAAAAGATCAGAATCCAGAATTCAAAGCTGTTGGTTGGTCAGTCGGTCAGATTACGTCATATTACACTGAACAGATTTGCACCAAACCTGGTGGAGGGATGTGGCCCAGGGACCAACCTGCTGAATTTTGGAGCAGATCCAGGAATCCAGGTACATCATTTTCAACTTTTTGTCAATTGTCTGGTCTTGGCAGAGCGCTCTATGTGTTAGTCTAGTTTATTACTTTAAGTGGGCAAATATTCAGCTGCTACCACCACTTATGAATGTTATGATATGAAATCTTGCCATAATGGCAAATATACCCTCTAATCATTTCTGTTAAATTACAATATTGGTCAGAAAAATAGCGATTAGATATTTTCTTTAAATCATCGAACTGGCTGACAGATTAACATCAGGGCTGCTAGGAGTCCAAACACCTCTTGTCTGTTTTCCATGACATTAATGTGCAGCACTCACAGTAGTTTAAAAAAAAAAAAAAAAAAAAAAACACACACACACACACATTATTACAGTTGAGTGCTCTGTGGTCAGATGGGACTTTGTCCCCACAAGCCATCAGGTCAGTTATTTTTGAAGTGGTGTTTAATGTACAATGAGAGTCCAGGCTAAGACAACACTCCTCACCATAATGAACTCTGAGCCAGGAACAATGCTTTTTTTGGGAGGATTTAATTTTTGGCGTTAGTGGTTTGTAGTAAAATTTGAGGACAAACCTTCAAGAAAAAAAAAAAAGGGATCAAAACGCTTCGTCTCCATTCTCCCAGATTTCAGAGTTCAGCACCCCACAAAGTAAGTGATTGTCTAACACACACTATTGTGCAACTATGTGATGCCTTTTCTTATCTCTTTGAGACAACATTTGTGGTTTACTGTTTTTCCTTTCTGAGCATCAGCTTCAAAATCAGTTTGTGAATGAGCTTCAGGTCTCATTAAGCTTTCTAAACAACGCCGTTTTCCTGACTGTAAACTCTTTGGCAGTGTTAAAGACTATTTTTACCTCAGCACAGAGTTTAAAGTAAAATGGAGCCAAGTCTTTCTTGATGGAGATTGTGGTTGAATTAGGGGCTAAATAAGCAAGCTGTAGTCAATTCATTGAATTTCAACCTCATGCTAAGTTCTGAACACTCGCCCTGCAAAACGCTGTCAATCTAATTGGAAACTTTGGAGTTGATGTTCAAACCGAACTTGTGTAGCCCGAGACCGCATGACAACGCTTGAAGTCGATGATATTTTTAGTGCAGCTGGAATGAGGTTGTTTCAACAAAAATATTTCCAGGAGATTCTGAGAGCTTGAATCATTTTGTCCAGCACAGACAAAAAGACATGGAGTTTGGCAGATCAAAGAGTGGATGTTAAATCGCTGATTGTGTTTCTTGAACTTAAAAAGAAATGACATAATTGTGCAAGGAAAAGGAGCAGATACTGTACGTTGCAAGAGAAGCACCAACTCAAAACAAAGTCAGCAGTGAAGACACAACATGGTGTAGCAACTACAGCTCTGCTTGACAATATAGTATGAGCTGAGAAACAACAGGCCTGTTTTTATTGAGGTACCTAAGAGGCTGTTTACACTGCCTGTAGAAGAGCCAGTAAACAGCACAAATAGATGAAGGAAATTGTTGTTTTGTCGGTTTCAGACACCTTAATTTTATAGATCCAAACCCGAAGCATGGCACCATAAAAACCGGGTTTATAAACCATTTAATCTGTGATATATATAAACCATTTAATCTGTGATTACAACCAAATAGGTTAATAGAGATTTTAATCTTTTATGAGTCCGTTTGTTCAAATTAATGTCTAAATGCAATAATAGCTGCATTACGAAGCTTAGACTACATAGTCTATGACGAATTGCAGAGCAGCGATGATTACAGTGTCTGAGCCGGCAGTCCAACAGGCCCATCAGTGCTTTTCTAAGGGGTCACATGACCAGTGGGGACATAAACAGTCCTGCTGAACTCTTCACCTGCTGAGTGCTAAAATCATACAAGACTTAACATTAGACATATTCTAATTTAGTCTATGATCATATTTTGGGTTCTATAAAATCATATGGGTGAAAATGGAGACAGTACAGCCCCTTCTTCTGGGTTGAAGAGCTGTACACTGACAACATTTTATTTTACTTTTTACTTTACCTGGACCTAAAAGAACCTCCTTGTTTGTGGATCACCACATGATTTACTGCTGATATTTAGTAATAACAGTCAAATTACTGGGATACTTATATTAATTCATTCACTGAACTTGTAAGTTGCTTTGGATAAAAGCATCTGCCAAATGAGTAAATGTAAAAGTGACATGACAATTCTTTGATCATGTTGCAATTATTATTGCAAAAGTCTAAAAATGATGATGATGCATTTTTTGTTGGGTCATGTACCAAACAAACAGGTTCCTTTATTTCTGGAGAATATGATTTGTAGGCTAGGGCGTCTCTGACAGAGTTTACCTTTATTAAAAAAAACTGCAGCTCCTGCGATTTGGATATTGTAGTTGGCCATTTTGCGTTTTCAATAAAAAATAAAAACTTTTCTGTCTGATTCAGAGGGCGTCGTATTAGGTTATGTAAATAAAATCTGACTTGACATGTTTGCTTTATAAATGAATCCATTAACAAAACAGCTGCCGATTAATTTTGTGTCAATCAAATGATCCACTAATTGTTACAACTGCGCTCTGCCTCAGACGCTGTGATTATCATGGCACGATTTCTACTTTTGTCTGATGAGGAAATGTTTAAAATAATAGAAATCAGAGACAAGAAGGGGCTGCAAAGCAGTGAGAGAAGAATAACAAGTGAAGATGGAAACATGCAAAGTTCGCCAAGTGGCCCGGTGCGGTCGAGATCCAGTATAAAGTAGCCGTTTCCCCTGGTGGTGCTGGGCTAGATTAGTGTCATGTCACAGCCTCATGAGCTGTGACATGAGAACGCTTATGAAACTCACACGTAACAGTTGCTTCTGAATGAAACAGGAGACAGTGAAATTACTGGAACCTCATGGATCCGCAGCCAGTGCGGCGAACCCGAAATTCCCTCCTGATCGATTTAGCACTTTCTTTGGTCTGTACATGAGCGTGTATGTGTGTGTGCTGGTATCTAAGAGCACTGAGATTTAAACAACAGCATTTTGAAATTTCAGCTGTTTCCCATTCAGTTGAGGAACAGGGGTGAACCTAAATCTTCTGTAATCTAAAGAAGGTCTGAACGCACATGAATATTCACAGTTGAGCGAATCCTGTGCTGCCCAGATAAACGGTGGAGAGTAAAGGGAACAAAGACAAAGCTGGGTGTCAATTATACTCCACAAGTAGCCAGCTACAGAGGATGAGTATGGAACTAATCAAGTCCTGCAATTACTGTAAGGAAAGAAAATGGAAAGACATCGGATCCCGTGCTCAGCATCTTACTGTGGCTAAAGTAGCCACAGTAAAGTATTCGCACTCAAACACCCTGTTGACTGATGACTGATGTTCACTGCATCAGCGGTGTTTTGCCTTTTTCCATAGAAAATTAAGTAATTCCAAAATCTGTGAGGAATCTAACACAGCGCCTTGTACTTCGTGCCAAGCAGCTTGAGCCAACAACACAATCACTCTAAAGACAACAGACATTACTCTGGATTTGGATGAACTCAAACAGGCTGGTGTTAAGTTGCTATTTAAGAATCGATAACTCTGTGTAAATACACAGGATTACAGATCCTGCATTCAAAACATGTATTGGTGAAATGAACTCAAGTATCCAAAAGTTAAGTTAGAATTTAGTTTTGTTTGATAAACTTTAGTTTGAGGTTTTATTCTTTAACGTAACCAGATTTAACCAGCATTAAAGCTCCACACAGTCTAAAGGTAGATGTCCATGTGTTTGTGATTATAAAGCAGGTCTAGGTTCTATATTAATACTGTGAAAGTATCAAAGCCTCAGTCCACAGAGAAATGCACACAGCCTGTATTCAGACACTGAACCTTAAAACCAGCCGTCAGGACTTCTGGAACTTTGTGATGTCACAACAAAGCAGTCACCACTCTCAGCCACGCCCCAAGCCCCACCCACCTGGACCCACCATCCAACCTTGCAGGATTTTGATCTGTTGTTACCAGAGAAAAAAAACACAGGAAACGTGTCAAATAGGGGCCCTTTAATAAATCAGATGATTGTGATCAGTTTTACAACGTTGACCATGTAATCGCGATAACCCCAGTTCCCCGTCACTCTCTCACTTCAGTTCATGACCGTCTCTGCTGTCCACTCTCTAATAAAGGAATCAAAAATAAATTATTTCAGATGCTCCTCCAATGGTTGAGAAAATTCCTTCACAATCACTGTTGTTATTTCCCACCTTTGTGCTGAGCACAGTGAGGGGAGTCAAGGGGAGCTGCAGCTTCCTGTGCTGAAGTGTAGTGAGGATGAAAGGCAGGTGGGTCTAAGGTGAAACCAGAGGCAGGATGTAAGGAACAGTGCAGAGTCATTATCAGGCAGCTGAACTGCAGTGAACCAGACCTGAGCAGCTGTTAAACAGCCGACGAGCTTCCGACTGCAAAGCTGTTTGTTTGCTTGTTCTGCCTTTTAGGAGAAGATACACTCTGCCAACCACACAAACTCACTAATGCAGGCGTACACACTACATGCATGCAATCTCTCACACACACACATACAGTATACACACACACGCTGCGCAGATGGTCAATGGATAGACACACGCAAACGCAAACATGCTCACGCACACACAGGAAGCAAATGTGGGGTTGGGACATGGCTGGATTTACCACCAGGACTTGGTGAGTGGACACCCAGGAGCCCAGCACGGCAGAGGGCCCCAGCACGGCAGAGGGCCCCAGCAAACGTAATTTAAAAAAAAGGGCAAACAAGATTGAGAGAGGGTGGCTGCTAACAGCTGTGGGTGGAAAACCCAACCAATGTGCATTTTAGTTGCATATTACCCACATTTTTTCAAAAACTGAGAAAACATTGAGCTGTGATTGTTTTGTGCATAAATAGGCACATTTTAATTCATACCGTACATGTACACGGCAAATATATTTGGATAGTTATAGAATCATAAAAAAAATAAAAGTAAATGCCACAAACATCTACTGATCAGAGCTGCAACACATCCCTTGTAATAACCTGCAGTGATTCAAGTTGGAGCCTGGCCAACCTGGAGTCTCCAGGTTCCGTCAAACCAACAGTTATAATAACACATTTCGGACCAAAATCAGTGGAAGTACAATGATCTGCTCACAGAGAGAATTACATGTGTCTGGAGTTTTTTTGTAGAATGCAACTTCAGAGCAGCAAAATATTGCCTCAAAGGCGTCTCGACCACGGTGCATCGCATCACGGCGTCTGATTAAAAGTAGATTTCTTGGGTCTATTATATTAGATTAGATATATTCTATCTTCTCACTAGTACCTGCAACAACAAATTGCCCCTTGTGTTTTTAACAGATGTTTTCAGCATGAATGTGGCTTTAATCCTGCCAAACAGTGAAGCAACAGTGTCCACATAATGACATTACTTTAAACACATTTTGAGTCATGAAGAAAAAAAAAATATGAAATTGACTCCTTAATTTTATTAACTTCAATTTTACAGTGTATCACCATGTGAATGCTCCACATTGACAGTACGTGCAAAATTCAGGCACATGCTAAATATTTTTTGTTGAGCCGTGCCTAACTAGAAAAATAAAGATTCACTTACAAAACATTGAAGGAGAAAATGATGGCTACCTCAGTTCACCTTTTCCATGATGTAACCTGTCTGTCTGTTAAAAGCCTGTACGAGCAGAAATCCTGGCTGATCTTTTGTTATTTAAAAACGTCTTCCTTTTTTCTTGAAATTTTGGAAGAAGCTCTGCTCAAAAAGCCGCCAGTGTCTGCATTTCACACCCTGAAATCTTTCTGGCCTCTTTAATTTTGTGCCTTGGCTTCATGTTGGAACGTTTGATCAGAGCTCTGTGTACAACATTGTGCTCATGTATTTTTGTGGATTATTTTTATTGGGAACAAATTATTTCTTTTTCCTGGAAATGAGGTGATTTGTTATGGGTCCACTTTTTGCTGAGACCCCCATTAACCCAGCAACTGTGTTAACATTTGCATGCACACAGACACACACGCAGACACACACACACACACTCACTAAAAATTTGTTAACGTTTAAAAAATGCAGTCAGGTTCATAAACATAAAACCTGGCGTCCGTTCACAGACATACTCTTAGACACCCAGAGGAATTTACTGTGAGGACGCCCCACTGTGCTACAGCTAGAGAAATAAAACTATTGAATCATTTCATATGCTTTTGCCCTCTTAGTCTGCAGATTTTACAAAGGTGTCAAATAGCTTGCATTACTTTGTTTTGCAGCAGAGGCCAGAGAGCAGTTAGTGCTGTCACAGCAAAATATTGGAGGGAGAAGTTTCAGCACTCAAACACTCTTACATACCTAGTGGCTGGTTGTTAGCTGCACTAGCACTGTGGCTACAAGAGACTGGCAACCAAGCAAATGCTTAGGGTCCTCAAAGAGAAGAGGGGCCCCTCATATTGGCACAATTTGCAATGACATCTATAAACCCCCTTAAAAACACTATACAACGCATTGCTGTTGCCCCAGAACCCCCCAAATGGAGCCAATGATGAGGTTGTGAAATTGCAGCATACTCTGCATGTGAGGCGTTGAGGGTACATCTGTAAATTGTAGGCCTCAGGCCAGATTTCTGTTTTTAGCCTCTGTAGCATTGTCATTCTAGAAACGGTGACGTTGACACGTTGGTTTTTGATGCACCACTGATTCACTAGACTAAAATAACCATCCTGCTACAACAGCAACATTAAATTTATCCTCTACTTAAACCAGCTGCATTAACATCATCTGTAGTAACAATGCTTTTTTTTGTGCTTCTGTCTCCAGCTCTTACAGACCCATTCACCAGCTCAGACTACAGCTATAGTTAAGGCACCTAACACCCTTACACAACACTGTTCAGTAGCCATTATCTCTGTCTTCTTCACAATATTATTATAATACAATAAACATTAACACCAGCAGGATGGAAAAGTCACGTTGACCTGACAGCGGTCTCGCATTTCCATTGTCCCAGATCTGTTTGTAGAGGCTTAAGAAAGACAACCCGTGTTATCACAATATGTAAGAGCTGTGAGCAGCGTCTCTGCGCCGAGCACAGGCCGGCAGTCAGTGGAAACCTGAGTTCAGCTCTTTGCTCCGGACAATGAATAGAGTTCGGTTGCAAAGCAGTTATGAAGTGAGAGAGGCAGATATTTGAGTTGAACTCTCTAAGGAGTTTCAGGCAGGGATTAAGGGATTTTCAGTGCAGTCTTACAAAGAGAAAGGCACAATGGAGGGAGAGTGTCCATCAATTTGTAATCTGCTGTTGTGAATTAAGTGTAAGAGATAAAACTGTGCAGGAGAGGAGTTTTACACTGCAACAGCTATTCTCACTTGTTTAAATGTGATGCCATGCACAAGTGAAGCATAAATAACACTTTACACTTTAAGACAAGTAAAACGATGTGACCTGTCCTCAGAAACTCTTCACTGACAAGGAATGGACCAGGCCCACTTTTTCTCTCCTGATACAGAACCTAACTAACTCGATCAGGGTCCTGGTCAGTAACATGAGGTCTCTTTTTTCATTTAAAAGGTTAAATCCTCTGAGGGAAGGGCATACTTAATTTCATTATCAATTAATCTGTGTCTTATTTTGTCGATTAGATTGTTTGGTCAATAAAATATATTACAATAGTGACAAATGTTCATTGTAGTTTTTTTAGAACTCAAGCTAATGGCTGATACCAAACAATGTCTTTTTTCTTTTTTTTTTTTGGCAGGTTTGCACCGTCGGCTGAGTCTTAACCTCATGTCACTGCTTCGCTTATTTTACATTGTGCCTTGGCACGTGACAAATAAAACTTACGACTTGTACAATAATGTGATAAAAAACAACAAATATAAAATATAATTATATGTTTATAATAAACAGTCAAACTTCACAGTTTTGAACCAGGACCCTCAGTATTTTGATAAAGAAGCTTGTAAAAAAAAAAAAAAAAAAAAAGGTTTGGCAAATTCAGAGGGCTACAGGTGTTTATTGGGCATTTTCTACATGATTTCACTTGGTTCTTTCTGATACACACTGTATAAGAGTAAACTATAGTTTTTATTACAACTACCACTACTATCTGACACCTGCATGTACTGCGCGTGCGCAAACACACACACACACACACACACACACACACACACACACACACACACACACACGCTCACCTGTCTGTGTGGCACCATGTGATGCTGAAGGGAGGTGTTAAGCTTTAGTTTGTGCAGTGACAAAGTGGGCTGGCTCATTCCAGCAGGTGAATGTTGTGCTACTGTTCAGCCCCTCGGAGAGACTTTCAACCCTGACATTTCTGCAGCAGCTTCAACTTTTATTATCTTTACACAAAGGTAGGAACTGAGCTGTGAAATCTCTTGTTTTTTATGTTTTCACATTTCAAGAAAAGAAACTTCAAGGTCATATTGAATCCAATGTCAAATCTGGAGGAGAGGTTATTAAATCTGAATATATTAAGGTGTAAGGTGCTTCTTTCTTAAAAAATACAAAAAACTTTTGAATACTGCATCAGCTAATGAATAATAAACTTCCTGGCCACTTAACCAAACATTCCTCTATAAAATTAGTCATTGCTTGTGGTTTGCAGGCGTCACTCTGAGCTGAAAAAATCTAAGGCAACAGGTAAGTGAAGGTGGTGCACAGCACAACAACCTGTAATCTGATCTACAGTATTAAGAGCATTAATACAAAGCCTGAATGGTTTAAAAAAAAACAAAACATGATGTAGTCAAGGTGATAAGAAATGTCTGTGATCATGTTTCACAATGAGAGGGTTAGGGTTAGTTAAAGCAGTGAGAAAGGACAGTTTAATATTTCACACACTGTAAACAATGTAGTGGCTGATTAGATCCTAAAAATTAAGTTGAATTTTTAAGATGTTTTATATAATTTGATTAAAAGGAGAAAGAAGAGGAGTGTTGTACAAAGAAAAACAAGAGTGTGTGCAGTGGCATCACTGCTGACACAACAAGACTGACTGTTTCATAAATACGTATCTATTGGTCTTCTAAACAGTGAATCATGGAAGACTGGAGATCCTGAAGGTCACGTTGGTGCTCAAGAGAAACCCGAACAGTGGAAACCACAAAGGATGTTAAAAGCTACAAAACCATCCTATGACTCATTTAAATTCAGTGTCACAAGTCTAAAATCAAACCTGAGCCCATGAACGAGGTGAAGACACTGAATCCACAGTAGAAATCTACGACAAGGGTTAAATCCAGCGTCTGGTTTCAAGTGCTTCCTCTGTAAAAAAGCAACGTTAAGCTATTTCTGATGAAGCAAAACAAAATCAAACATATGCTCTGGTTCACTTGGTACTTTGAAGGTTGGATAAACCATTAACCTTCAGGAAGAGACTGCTAAAATAAGACGCAAACTCCTGACTTGATACTTGAGGTCTCAGCTCTCTGGTCTTTAAGCTGTATATCTTAAGCACTGAGCCCACCAGGCTTTTGGAGAACTTCCAGCACCAGATCTGACACCTGTTTCTGGGTTCGTTTGACAAGCGAGTGTGAGGCCGAGTGAGTCGTTAAGATTGGAAATGTTTGGCGGCGCTGAGGCTTTGAAGGTCATTAGAGGTGGCAGAAAGCCTCGGGGCAGAGCTACGACTAGCCACCCGTGTACACGGTTCTGTTCCAGTGAACCACAGATGGGTGGCACAATGCAATTTGCAGTAAGTGAGCATGTAATGGAGTTGTAAGTGCCCCAAGCAGGAGAGGAAACAAGCCAATTGCCCAAGTTGTTTCCAGAGTCCAACCCTCGATTCCCATTGTCAGCGGTGGATGACAGACCTTGAGTCTAACTTTGGAATACAAAAGGACACTGTTGATGTTCTCTTGTGAAAACAAAAATGACACAAACCTCAAACCTATAAAGTATCATAGCTTTGTTCATAGTGCAGTGGAAATTTCATGCCAAAGGTCAGCTTGTGTTTTGGTTGTGTTTGGTTTGTGTGATGTCTTGTTTTGTACACAGAGCTGCTTGTTTCAGGCTCCACAAGTGAGCAGAGTCAATGCGGAGAAAACAGCTCAACCTAGTGGGTCGGCACAACACAGGGACCTATCAGGGCCGTCTGAAACATTCTGCCGTGGACAAAACCACCTGATACAGTGAGAATCTAAAACACCTCATCAGTAGCATATTTTAAGGCTCAATATATTTGCTTAGCATCATGACGGTACATCATTTCCTAAGAAAAATGAAAGAATATCTAACATATTACAGTAGTATACAGTATATGAAGTTGACTGCATGTGGTGGAAATTCCTCCCCTGTGTCTTGAACCATTTAAAAGACATTCAGTTCTGATTAAAAACTCTTCTCGTGGCCTGATTCTCCAGATGCTATTACGGTCAAGTTCACTCCGACAACAGTTACATCAGGCCCAAAAATGTTGAATTAATTGTGGATTAATTGTGTCTGAGGCTGAGTGTATCAGCCAAACACATGAAACAAGATGAGAGTATCCGACTTTAACTTTTCTGTCTGTAACAATATCCTCAAAAGGGCTCAGACTTTAGTTCTCATTTAGTCCACATCCTCTGTTAGATTGACAAAGTCTTCATGGACAGCCTGAACATTCATCTTTATTAGGTCATGTTAATCCAGACTCTGCAGTGCAGGAAGATACAATTTCAGCCCTCTGCACAGTAGGGCTACTGGATTAACAGCAGCTCTATCCCAGCATTGTGAAATATGATATCAACTTTGAAAATGCAAGTAATCAGTTGACATTTTCTACACATTTCTACTACATATTTCATATTGTAGGGCTATTGGCAATCTGTAATTAGTTGGGATGGAACCAACAATTTCCATTATCAATTAATCTGCCCATTATTTTCTTAATGTATTGATTGTAACTGAAAAATTGAAAAAGGCATTAGGATTCATTCTCTGGGAACGTGAATGTGAGCATAAATTTCATGACAATCCGTCCAGTAGTTGTTCAGTCTGGATCAAAGTGCTGGTCTGATCGACCCACCCAGCACTGCCATCCCTGGAGCCACTAACAAGGCCATAAATAACTTCTGTAGTTGATCAATGATAAAAATCGATGACAATTTATTTGATGTTGTGCGATTAATTGATGTAGCTTTGGTGCTTAAATAGCTGAGATGGAAATTTACACAACCATTCAAAGCAGCAGGAAAACACGGCAATAAGTTTAATCACAACATCGACTTTTTGGGGCACCTCGATGTTGCTGCTGAGGAAGTACAGATGACTGCTTGTCTTTGCACTTTTTATTGTCCTGGCAAATGATGATATGCTGGAGATTTGATTTCAGCCCGACAGCCCACGAATGCTACAGTAACTCAACGTCTCTTGGTTTTCCAGTAGGATGCTGCGTTTTTCTCCTTTTGTCCATATCAGAGTATTTAGGAAGGGATTATGGGAAGCTAATGGGACGTTATTTCTATGACCTCATGGAGTTCCATTCTCTGGCAGTGGGGACGTTCGCTGTAGCCAGGAGAAAGTGGAGTCTGTGACTGGAGCCCAGTTCACTCAGTCAGATAGCGGTGATTCAAACCCCATTTGTTTTGGGCGTAGAGGATGCTCTCAGTGGTTTGGCTGTGATTGATCCTTCCTCTGCCCGTGATCGCACCATGACACTATTCCAGTTTCCACATTCATTTTTCCCCTGCTAACTTAGACCAGTTCAGTCCTGTGGCGCTTCCTTTATTGGCCCTCTGACAGTTCTTTGACCTCCACCCAGAGAAAAAAGGTCTTGGGCCATTGCTTTGGACAGCAGCAAACCTTTGCATGGAAACATTATTTTATGTTTACAGAGAGTTTAATGTTACTGGGGCAAAAGACATCGTAACTGTGGCCCAACAACAGAACGCCTGCCACTAAACTGATTGTTTTAGGCAGAATTTATGTCTTTTGGACATGTACCCTATGAACCATTTGTAAAATATAAACTGTTTTAATCAACTAATGGTTATGTCTGACACTGATAAAAATGTAGAAAATTGAGTTATAAAATGCTTACTCCACCCCAGCCTCTGCCCACAAAAGATTTGTAGGGGAATATTTCTAACACTGCGAGCAATCTGTGGTTTACATTGTATGTATTGTGAATTTCCCCACTGTGGGACTAATAAAGGCTATCTTATCGTATGTGCAGCATCTTAGGTGTTCTAGGTTTATCAAATACGTTAAAAAAAAATATAATAAAAAATAAAAAAATCAGAAAGCAGCAGGAGAAAAAAAACAACAAAAAAATAAAATGCAGCAGCCACAGTTAGGAACGTTGCAAAGGGTTTTGTATCTCCAGGCAACTGCCCCATCGTGATTAAATGTATTGACAAAGTACAAAGTGACAGGAAAAAGAGAATCATACATGGTAAACATTCCCAGATTTCTATCATAAAAATAGACCTTGAGAGCAATCAAAGCACAGACAAAAAAAAAAACTAAATGGGAGACAAAATATGAAAGAAAACATGTGAATGAAATTATGAGTATAACCCATAACGGAAAAAGGCAAACAAAAAATTACTTTCTTTCCCCTGTCATCAATTTTTTTTTTTGGGTCCTGTCTTACTGTTCTTGTTGTCAACAAAGTGCAACTCATTGTGTATTTATATTACATGCAACAGGAGGGAGAGCAAGAGGTTGGAGATTTCCAGTGAACCGCCAATGTTTTTGATACATGGAGGACTCTACTGTTAATTGTTTCCTCCAATAATAGTGGCTGGAAAAAAAAAAAGAAGGAAAATGGGCAAGACTGGTTTAGGTGGATGTCTGCTCTGTATCAGAGCAACAGGGAAAGCCCTTCGGGAGTCTTCTGATTGATCTGTACAGAAGGTGCAGCATCAAAACATTACATAATTAAACTAATTTTTGCTGGCTATACATATATTTTCTCATATATCAGGGTTTGAACAATTTTCTTGCTTGTTTTGGTCCTTTTCCAAGTGTGGAAACATGTGCACTCAATTGTCGATTAGTAGTAGAGTCAATAAAATAGAGCTGTAAGATCACATACTGACTGTAGTCAACATATGCATTTCGTTCTAAGACATAAATTGTTGCATATAACAGCACATCTGCAATTTTACACTTCAGGTATATGAAACTAAATAAAGTATGAAAGGATTATTTCTACAATACACCTGTAAATTGGTGCAGAAACCTAATTACAGCCACCACAACATCTGGATTTTCATGTCAGGTTTGTGTTCCAACTGTGGACTCCCGCATTCTCATGTGGGTCAGAGATCAGACAGCTTTCAGTAGCTGTTTGGTCTCATTGGCAGAGTTGTCTGTCTGGTCCTGCTGCCATGACCTGCGCTGCTCTAATGACCTTCTCTAAGGCAAAGTTTTGGGTCAGTTGAACTGCAGCACAACAAACTATAAACCTCTCAGTCCTAATTGACACATATTAGAAAGTTGGTGATTTGGGACTCTCATCAGAACTGGTTTAAACCTGGGTTGCAAGGCAAAAACAGTTAATTGCAATTAATTACACAGCAGGATAAACTCCAACCCAGATATCTGGGACTTGAGATTTAAAACCCTATCTAGCCATCCAAAAACAGTCTCAGAAACATACACTGGGTTCTGTCCTTGTGGCACACAAATGTGGACGTTTGTTCTGCAGTTTTGATCTCCGTTTCAGAAATGTTAAACCCCTAATTTTCATGGTTCGGCTGTGCTGCTCCCTATCCTCCATCAAACTTGCAAGACCTAAGGCCCTGAAAAAAACAGTGCCTGATGTGAAACAGAGCAATGTGAGAGCTGACTGAGTAATTCCTGGTCTGCACCGGTTAAGTTGTCATTGTTACTTAAGGCCACTTGGCTTACACTTACATAAAATTCTACATGGTGGCTTTAATGTAATGGCTAAAAATCAACGTGTTGATAGTGCCTGATATTTATCATGACACCAATGAATGAAATGACTAAATATAGTTCACTGTCTTCCCTACAGACTCTGGAAGATGCATAACCAATATAAATCTGTGAACCCCAACGATGACGTCAATGTGAAGACTGAAAACGGACCTCAACGTAAGAAATATCGCTACGTACGTAAAGAAGGCAACTGTGATGTTGTGTTCCGCCATGTTCCTGAGGAGTGGCTGCTGTTTGTCACCGACATCTTCACCACATTGGTTGAGATCAGATGGAGGGTGATGTTCCTGATCTTTGCCCTCTCTTACATCCTGTCTTGGCTCTTCTTTGGCATCCTCTTCTGGGTCATCGCTCTCGCTCATGGTGACATCAAAGACGAGACAAATGACCCCTGTGTGTACGAGGTGCGCAGCTTCACAGCTGCTTTCCTCTTCTCGCTCGAAACTCAAACCACCATTGGCTACGGCTTCAGAGGAATGTCTGAGAACTGCATGATCGCCATCATCATCGTCACTATACAAGATGTCATCAGCTGCTTCATCGACACCTTCGTCATCGGAATTGTTGTCGCCAAAATGGCCTCAGCCAGAAAGAGAGCACAGACGGTGGGCTTCAGCAACTGTGCTGTCATCAATCTTCGCGATGGTTACCTGTGTCTCTCCTGGAGAGTCGGAGACTTCCGTAGGCACCACCTGGTGGAGGGGACGGCTTGTGCTCAGGTAGTCCGCTCCACGATGCACGCCACAGGGAAAGTGGACGTGACCTACGAAGACCTGGTCATCCAGCAGAGGGACATCACCCTGGTCACACCCACCACGATCTTCCACAGGATCGAGCCCAGCAGCCCGCTCTTCAAGATGAGTTTAGTAGATCTGCGTAAAGCAGACTTTGAGCTGGTGGTTTCGTTTACCTACACAGATGACTCTACAGGTATGCTGCATCAGACCCGTACCTCATACACTCCAGCTGAAATCCTCTGGGGTCAGCTCTTCCAGGAGATGATCAGGGTCAGCAGGAGGCACTACAGGGTGGATTACAACTTGTTCAATCACACTGCTAAAGTGCTGGTGCCTGAGGTCAGCGCTGAGGAGTACGAACACAAGAAGCAGCTGCGGCCCTCTCCTCGCCATTCCCCGCGACATTCACCCCGATCTTCCCCACGGCCCTCTCCGAGGTCACAGCGGCAGAGTCATCAAGAAAACCTTTTGAAACCTCCAACAGTAACAGTGGAACTTGTAGGGGACAGCCACCTTGAACCAACTGTTTCAACGTCTCAAGTAGAGAGTCAACATCAAGGGACTTTGACTCTGCCACATGACCTCACAAGTACAGAGGTATAGACCAGACCCATGATATTTGCAGTGTCCATTCTGAAATACATTGTGCAAATTTTTCTTTTTTATTTTCCCAAAGAAAATTGTTAATGAGGAATATTAAGGATGTCACTGACTCTCACTGGTGTCTGTGGTTTTTAGCATGTAATCTGTTAAAGGTTACACTCAACCCAAAATCTAGTTTAAGATCAAAGACTCACCCTTGGTAGGCTTGAAAGATGGAGCCCATTCATTCCTATAAAAGCTGTTCATCTAGCACATAGGCTGCATGTAGGCTGTTGAAGGGATCCTTGTGGTTCTAGAAAGATTACAGAATTTCATCACCTTATTGAATCTTTTGGGTAGTTTGTTTGGTCCACATGTTAAAGTTCTTAATTTGACATGACGGATGGTAGATAAATTTGAGACTTGTTGTTCCCCCTTTGTTGTTGGTTCGCTTTTCACGGTGAAGGCAGTCTGCCATGTTCAGTCAGTCGTCTTGTTAACAACTGTGTTGCTATTTAGCATGTGTTTGTATACGTCTTTTTTTCTCTCTCTCTCTTTTCAAACAGCAGGGAGTTATAACAGCTTAATAAATCTGTGTTTCACTAACTTGGAACCAGATCCAAAATGGAACCCATCCCTATGTGTAGGGGGAGGAGAAGTGGATTATGCTACAACTGGTTTCAAAATGTCCTCAAAAGTTTTTCAGGACATTTTGGTCTAAAAAAAAAAACTGGTCACTATTGGAAACCACTGTCACTGGTATGAATTACAGCTAATGACAGCAGCTTAAAGTTTGACTTTCGACAACCACCTTTCAAGCCTACAGGGATGAGTATTGATACATAAAACATAAATATTAGTTGAGTGTTACTTTTAAAAGCTATGACATAGAATACAGTACCTATAATGTAGAAAGGTTCATTATCTGAAATATAGAATTGTTAATATATTAAGTCTTCATCAGGTTATTTAACTCAGATAACTGTTATTTTCACCCAATTCTACAATAACTAATGACAAGATGCATATTTAAGTGGGTAAAGACTTAAGTTTTTATACTTTATATGGAATTCATAGTGAGATTGTAAGCTGCTTGAACAGTTCTCAAAATGCTCAAATGGAAATTACTTATTATCTACAACTCCATGACAACCAGTAAATTTGCTGAGGAAAGTCATGTGATACACTAAAAAGCTCCAGAACAGCTAATAAATGGACCGTAAGTTGAGATTTTTGTTAACTGTTTTTATATTCTTTATGAAGTGCAAAAAGAAGATGCAGCAGGCCAAAACTTTAGAGTGTGTATGTTACTTATTTAAAAAGGTCAAACGTCACGTCTCTGCTGATAGTAAATAACCAGAAGTCATAAGGGTGATGACAGTAATGTACCTTATGAGTGAAGTCATCAAAGTTTATATGAAACACATGGAAAATGTGACGTTTCCTTTGTTTATGATCGTGGAATCACATTTGTTTAGTACCAGGTAGTCAAACTATTCAAAAACAAAAAAAAAAAGTTATTACTTTTGAATTGAAGGACTAATAATATTTTTCCTCCTGGAATATCTTATGAACACAAGAATGTGATTATCTGCTGCAACAGACTTACCAAATATGTTTCCAATTTTGTTGTTATAGTATCATTAAGCAGATTTTATAAAAATATTAAAACAATATTGCTTATAAGACAATACCAGTGTCAGTAAAGTGATGTTCAAATATCTGGTTTGAGTTTTCACTTCCTCTAATAATCGTGCATCTGTCTGAGATGGATCATGGTTCTTGTCTGAGAACAAAAGCTCTGATCGGGAAAGTCACTTTGATGTCAAGTAACCAGATAGACAAAAGTAAGCAGACGCTGCTTTGTAACATGCTGCTGTGCTGCTCTGATGTGTATCACTGTGTAATCCTATTAAAAACATACAATTCTTTTTATCATATATCCACAATAGGTCACTCCAAAGCTTTTGATGTTATTCAGGCACGAGATCATGTCAGTGTTGATTTAATGTGATTGTTATCTGTCCATCAATTAACTCAGCAGCTGGAGTTTGAAGTTCACTCGGCTCCTGACCCTGTTACAGACAACAGCCAGTCACCCTGCACACAGCTCTCATAATGTTTTCAGCAGGGTGGGGATGGTCCTGCCAAACACACCATGAGCAACCCTGACCTCGTGCTATCACTGCACAAGTGGTTTCCATAGTACAGCATGGAGAGGGAGAGGTAAAGGTGCCTTCACCTGCAGCTGAACATCTTACAACTATTAAACATGCTGAAATATTCTGCTATTCTGCTCTATCACTGCATAGATAGAGGGAAAAATGGATTCCACTAAATATCAGCAAATTCTCAATGCAGCTCAGTCAAGAAAGTAAACTTTGAAGATGCTGGTTTTAACCAGGAACCAGTTCAAGAAACACAAGCTGAAGCTGCTGTTACAGCCCCCACAGCCCTGAACATTACTGAAAAACTGTGCATTGATCTGAAACCTGCTGCGCCTGCAGATCAGCCTAAACACATCTCAGACCCTGAAGTGACCTGCAGGAAGAGGGGGTGAGAATTCATCAACCAAGAACAGAAAGACTCTTAGCTGCTACAAAAAACTGTGATATCTACTTAAGGCAACAAGGCCTCCAACCTCAACGACCACATAAGACACTGGTCTCTACCCTTGGATACGACCCATAGGCCCGTACCAGTGGCAGGTGTACTGGGCCTTGTTGTAATGGTAACAATAATAAACATGGTTGAGGTTGTGGAATAGTTTCGGACAAAAGAAACAGACAGCACTCTCCCGTCCCCTTGTAAGCGTGTAGGAACAATCTATGGTGGCCTTCAGGAAGTGTACAAAATGTGAAAGGCCTCCTCTAGAGCCAGTGTTTGGTTTGTCCATTCTGGGCTCCTGTAGAAACATGGCAGTGCAACATGGTGGGCTCCATGGACGAGACCAAGCTCCCTTTGTATATATGAAGGGCTTATTTTAAGCTAATGGAAACACAATAATTCTTAGTTTCAGGAGATTATACACTAATGAAACACATAATCATAAATATTATATTCTACTTCTGCCAGTAGAGCCCGTTAAAACTTTCCATTGACACAGCTCCACCACAGCTGCAGGAAGAGATAGGTTAACCATTATATGGCAGATACGTGACAGAGCTGCCTACAGCTTCCTCTCTGGTCACCAGCATAGCCACACATGTTGAGCCACCAGTTTAGAGCAAGGAGACCTTTTTAGGTTGCCTGCAGTTGGCCTGACACCCAAGCAGGACCACAGAAATGCAGATCGGCATGGTGGTCCCCATTAATTGGCACAACATGATTAATGCAGGCTGTGGAAAAACTACTATTTTGTCCATGGCGCACAGCTGATTAAGTCTACTAGAGATGCATTTGTTTTTGAGGTAGAAAAGAAAGGAATGTATTTTTATGGTACGAGGATGCAGGCATAGCCAAACAGTTTCCATGTCCGCTAAGCGGCTCCTAAACTCACCAGTTCACCCACTGACCAGTCTCATTTTCAGCGTCTAGTTTTAGATTTTCCAGGAAGGACAAGAGGTCTGATCCCAAACAGCTGGGACATTTCTGAAGTCCATGTGATACTGGAAAGGCCAGCAACCGAAACAACACAATACCCTGAATAATATCACAAACCTTCAGTGAATCAGTGTATGTATAAATATATTTCACCCCCGATGCCTTCATGCTGGCACTGACCAACTCTTGGCCACAGCTGCTTTTAAACAAAGCCTGACTTCACATTTGGACTTTCTGTTTGTCTGAGATTGAAGCGAAGCTTGTTTTTGGATGAACAGTCTCTTCCAGCAAAAGCTCTCAGTACACCCATGTTTGGGTTTACCAGGTCTGTCTGACCTCTCCTGCCTTCTGATCCAACTCAATAATGATGTATTAATAAATAGTTCACAGCTCAGCCCATAATTGCCTTCCATCCGGTATTCAACATGGACAATCCTACAGCCCCGGCCGGTTACATTTTACCATCTTTAAAAGGAGGCTTTTGTTTTTTTTAGTTTTCAAAAACATTCAACTGGACAGATTTTAATGAAATTTAGTGAAGAGTTCTGAATTCTGAATTTTTTTTTTTTTTTTTTTAAACACTGGCACAATAGATAAAGCATTTTTGCACATCTTTCTCATGAGCTACTGCAACTTACTCAATAAAAAACTGCATATTGAAATAAAAGAGATTAAGATTAATAAATAGAGATTAGCATTTGTACATCACAAAAATTAATTATTGACTGGGCTTATGACTTCCCAGAGTCTACGTCCATGTCAAACTATTGCTTTACGGGTTGGTGGTGAAGTCCACTTCAACAGTTCTGACAAATCATAATCAACATAGAAAGTATGATATATTAATGTTAAGACTTTATTGATAATTGAGGTAAATTCATAAGCTACACAGCATAGTTTAAAGTGACTACATTTACCACATACAATATTAAAGTACTGTATACATTGATGCATCAGTATTTTTATTCCAATAATATAATGTGATGGGCTATTCTGCATAATGAGTACTTTAACTTTTGGTACTTTAAAAATACCTTGATGCTGATACTTTAGTACTTTTTTAATTTTTCAGTGCAGGGTTTTTAAATTGTATTTCTACACTGTGGTATTGTACTTCTTCCACTACTGAAAATTAAAGATACTCTATGCATCTTCAGTCATTCTTGCCCTTGGCACCTTTAAATGACATGAAGTATTGTAATTTTTTTGATCCTCCTGTAGATGCTGTTGCTGCAGTGACACAAGTTACATGAAAAGTTCAGATTCCATGTCCTCCTCCTCCTCTGCTCTTTCCTGCTCGCTCACATTACACAGCTCTGTGTGTGGGGGACAATCACTGGTTAATTCCAGTCTCCACTTCTCCACCTTGTGGTCCACAGGCAGCACTGGGCTACTGCATGCATCGCTCTCTTTATTGCTGGAAATTGGGCATGGAAAGCAAACACACACAACGCGCACAGTTCACTGACACAGGTGGTCTGGGCTAAATATATGTGGTGCTATAAATAACCACAACTAAAAATAAGACTCACTGTGGGTAAAAAAAAAACAGCAGTTCAAAAGCCTTTTTTGAAAAACATGCAGTTGTGGGTTAATGTTTATCATGAATTAGTAAGCAGGAAGAATGATTTAGTCAATGGCACTAAGACAACACAGCTACAGCCTGACCTAAAATTATAGGGCAACAGATGCATAGTCTAAACATCCGAAGCAACTTGATAGCTTAGTGGAGAAAGACAGTCATATCATAATACAGGCATGTAGGCCTTTATTGAGTGAGTCATTCTTTCCAACAGACCACTTTTTCCATACCCACATTAAAAAATAAGATCTATAAAAACAACGGGTATCAAAAATGAGGGTGATGGGTTGCACACGGTGGACAGCAGGTGGGAACAGGCACAGGAGCCCCCCCCACCTCCCCTCCCTTTTTTTGGATTTTGCAAGTTTTTATTGCATCTGCAGTGAGGAGATAAATTATTGATTTGATGGATCTCAAGGAAAAAAAATATTTTATTTTGTGTCACAGGTGTTAAAAGTTGGACCAGGTCAGTTTCCTTATGATGAAGTTTCTGGTAATGTCAACTTCTTTTGCACTTTTTAAATTTAAAACATAAATTAAACGTCTATTACAGTAGATTGCAGATTTAGGCATTTAAGAAGAAAAAAAACTTAAATTATTGCTTTTATCACATTTATTTTATTTACATTTCAGTTTGCATTTGAATCCTTGACTTCTCTCATCCCGTTTTATTTGACCCATAACTGAGATTTACAATGTCATCGGCCAATTAGTGTCAAATTGCTCTCCATTACTTCCATGTTGTGTTGTTCACACATCAGTCGCATCGCTCAAACACACAAGAAAAAATATACATCTTTCACACACCCACACAGTGAAATTGCGCCAGCTGCAAACTGAGGGCTTCCATTGGCCGGGCGCGGAGCTGGGGGGCGGGTCGCACCGGTGCGTGCGGTTTAAAACGCTTTGGGGGAACTCACTGCGAAGCACATTATCCAGACCGGTCCTCCAGAGACATGAGGGAAGTTTCATTCTTGATCTTGTTCGGCCAAAATAAATAACAAGCGCGCAGAAACAACGCCGGGGATAGCAGGGGGGCCAAGACACGTCTGGATTATATTTCACCAAGCTGATTCCAGCCGGTCTTCAAATGAGCAACAGGTAGAGGAAAAACGAGTGTGAGCCTCTCCTTTTATAGATCTGTTCCTCTTCTGCTTGAACATAGATGTGACGCCTTTAATGAGTCCTCCACGCATGTCAGAGCCGTTATCTTTTGGCAGTCGACCGCTCATTTAGCGCTGAAAGCCTGGACTTTTATTCTCCATGACGCGCCGACTTCCTGGCTTTTACGCACCACTTCTGCTGCCACAGCTGCTGTCAGATGACCCGCCAAAAAGTTTCACTTTATCAGGTCACATTTCGTCTCGCTTCATATTTTAGGGCTTTATAGGATAAGTTCTAATTTTCTGATGGCCTGAGCTGGAAATGAAACGTGTGTCTCAGTCTGAGGGGTGTGTGTGTGTGTGTGTGCGTGTGTGTTAGATGATTGCATCAGAAGTCAGTTCCCTTTTTCCCTCCGCACCTGTTAACATTTGTCGCTGGCATTTGGTGCATTCTGAGGGCAGCTCTGTGTCTCCTTACAGTCAGACACTGTTAAGTAAAAACTGCTTATAACACAAGGATAGATAATGAGAATAATAATATCACAATCATTATTATTATTGTGTCATTTATTTAGGGATTTTTGACCACTCTTCCAGATTTTCTCTCAGTTCTGCTCAGTTTGAAAACAAAAGTACAGATTTAGCTCCATGTGATTGATTGTAGGAAAATGATGAAAACATTCTGCAATGTTTATTTAACTGTTTACATATCCGCATCATCTGTGGAAAGATTGCATGTCTTAGCAACACAGCTTCCTCTGTAATTAGGAACAGTGCATGTACATTGGATGCTACTTGGATGATTCGCTCTTAGTCATTTTGGAACTTGAAACTCTTATGTGGTGTTTATGAAAAAGTCTTACAAATTGCATCAGCCCCTTTTACTCTTTGCAAACCTGAAACTAGAGTCTGACTTGCAGCTGTGGTCACATTTTATATATTACCATATTTAATCTGAGTGTGTGAGAGTGTCTGACCCTCTACCACAGAGGAAGTTTTCACCACCAGCTTCTTTCCCATCTTAAAACTCTCATGCATCAGACAGAAATTCATCCCAGCAAAAAATAAAAACAGGGACCACTGTACGCAGGTTGGTTTAGACTTGTTGCTAGGACAGCCAAAACTAATGAGTGGTGTTGTAGTTGTGCAGGGCGAATCCTCAGAGTGCAGAGAGAAGGAATCCCAAAGGGCTCTATGAGAGTCAACAAGCTGTGCATCTCTTGCACAGCTAAAGACAAAGCTCACACAAGCTTCTGAGAAATTACAGATGAAGTAGACTAAAGCTAAATATTTTATAACCATGGATCTGTTCTGCAAAGATGAAAAGTTGAAAGAAAAATTGCAGTTGTTCATGCATGAAACTGGTTCATAAAGTGTTATCTGAGACGATAAAGTAGTTCTAGAAGGTGGGTGCTGATAAATTACTTAATTTTCAGGTTACACACCTTCCATCTTTCTTGATTATAGGAGGAAAATGCATGTGAAAATGTGCATTAATAATGCACCACTGAGCAGTAAGACACGGGGTTGCAAGTAAAATGATAAACAGTCAGACTGAATGTTGCTTTGGTTCAACTTATAAACCTCATGGTGCATTTTCAGTGTCTGCAGTATGTAATTTTAAAGATGACAGTAAGGGAAAGGATCTGCATATCTGCCCTTTCTCAGTTGAAGTTTTTAGTGTAATCCATTGCTAGTGCAAAACCATCAGTCCATGGGATCCCACAGAGACGCTGTAACCCACAATCCAACAAGAAATGATCAGGTCAGCACAGGGCAGCCAAGAAAAACAAGTCAACTTTGTAAATGACCAATAACGGGACCTGAGTGCAATTACTGTGTGGCCTCTCTCAGTGAAAGTTGAAATGCTAGATCAGGGTTAAATATCACTGTTGTTGTTTGTCATAACTGGATGAAATATTATTGGCACAGGGAGATGAGCTTTTCTTACACTGGGTATAAAGTTTTTGATGGGTTTTTCTCAGGCTGCACGCATGTCTGCCTCAACAGGGATGAAGTTATCAGTTCTGACAAGTTGCAGATAGCTTATGTTCAACAAGTAACTGCTCAACTGTTGAAGCATTCTTTTATTCTTTTTGATGATGTTCTCATTAATAGCCCTGAACATGATTTGATAAACTTTATCTGATTTATGTGGAACTGGTTTCTCTAACAGGCGCCCTCTGTTTCTGTTTTCTTATAGCAGACAAAGTTGATGACGTCCAGTCAGATGAAGAAAGAGGAGTGACCACTTCACCCTCCTCTTGTTGCACTCCTTCTAGGGGCCAGTGAGGCTGAAGAGCTGTCCTTCAGCCCGCCTCATTTTGTCACCATTTCGTCTCTGAGTTGGTCCCCCAAAAGTGTTTCAAAACTGTTTCTCCAACGCTTTTTCCAGAAACTCAGACTGTTTTCCAAAGCAGAAGCAGCACAGCCCTCCCAGACTGAGGTGATGGGAAGCGTGCGAGCCAGCCGCTACAGCATTGTGTCATCAGAGGAGGACGGCATGAAGCTTGCCACTATGGCAGTACCCAACGGCTACGGCAACGGCAAGAGCAAGGTGCACACGAGGCACCAGCCACAGAGCAGATTTGTAAAGAAAGACGGTCACTGCAACGTGCAGTTCATCAATGTGAGCGAGAAAGGTCAGCGGTACTTGGCTGACATCTTCACTACATGTGTGGACATCCGCTGGAGGTGGATGTTCATCATCTTCTGCCTCGCCTTTCTCCTGTCATGGCTGTTCTTCGGCTGCGTCTTCTGGCTCGTGGCAATCTTCCACGGGGACTTGGACAGTGACACCCAGAAGTGCGTCTCCAATGTGAGCAGCTTCACTGCTGCCTTCCTGTTCTCCATTGAGACACAAACAACTATTGGTTATGGCTACAGATACGTGACAGATGAGTGCCCTGTTGCTGTCTTCATGGTAGTTTTCCAAAGCATTGTGGGCTGCATCATTGATGCTTTCATCATTGGTGCCGTCATGGCAAAAATGGCAAAGCCCAAGAAGAGGAATGAAACTTTGGTTTTCAGCCATAATGCCACAGTGGCCATGAGGGACAACAAGCTCTGCCTAATGTGGCGTGTAGGCAATTTAAGGAAGAGTCACCTGGTAGAGGCGCATGTGCGAGCACAACTTCTGAAATCCCGGACGACAGCAGAGGGGGAGTACATCCCCCTTGACCAGATGGACATAGATGTGGGCTTTGACAGTGGAGTTGACCGCATCTTCCTGGTCTCTCCAATCACCATCGTCCACGAGATCGACGAGGAAAGTCCCTTCTACGACATGAGCAAACAGGACCTGGAGAACTCCGAGTTTGAAATCGTAGTCATCCTGGAGGGGATGGTCGAGGCGACAGCCATGACCACGCAGTGTCGCAGCTCCTACGTTGCAAGCGAGATCCTCTGGGGCCACCGGTTCGAGCCAGTGCTCTTCGAGGAGAAGAACTACTACAAGGTGGACTACTCCCGCTTTCATAAGACATACGAGGTGCCAAGCACCCCTCTGTGCAGCGCCAGAGACCTGGCAGAGAAAAAATACATTCTCTCAAACTCCAACTCCTTCTGCTACGAAAACGAGATGGCTCTGGAGAACAAAGAGGACACAGACGAGGGGAACGGGGGCAGTGTTGGGCCCGACGGCACCCAGACAGACAACATCTCAGAGACTGAACACAACCAAGCCACGGTGCCACTAGAGCCCCGGCCTCTGAGACGAGAATCAGAAATATGACTGTTCAGACCTCAAACCTCACTTGAGAGATTTTCTAAAATCACCTCTCTGCTCCAAAAGGCACAACGAGCCGAGCTGGGCCTTGGGTAGAGGACAAGCCGAACGGTACTGCTGTGGGAAGCGGCAAGGTTTAAGACTTTTGTATGTAAGAGTCTGAACATTGACTACATACAGTATGACATAACACAGCACTACGAACCATGTGCATATTGCAGGATGAATTCTCTACGAAGTCCCCATGAATGTGTGCTCAGTTTCTGGTGACTGCAAGACGACAGAGAGGATGGTTGTTGAGATGACTTGAAAAATTGTAGGCATGTCTCAGTTTCTCTGTCCAGCAAGAACATAGTGCTTTTAGAAAGGTGGATTTTTATATTTTTAAGAATATGTTTTCTAGTGCTGCTAGGAGATAGTGGAAGTTAAAGAAAAAGCCCTTAAAGATGCTTTCATTTCTAAACACTAGAACCAATGAGTACACGACAAGTAGATGTCTGGAACAAAGAAGGTACAAGTGGAGTATTTGTTCATGAGCTGGACTCATAGCAGACGTCACACAAGTCTAAATAAATTGCAACAAAAACTTTCTGTCTGCAGGAAAGTTTGAACTTTACAGCACTGAATTTCTGATCTACTTGATCCTTTGCAGTTGCTGATCTGAGAAGCTGTTCATTGCTGGTCAGACAGATAGAAACATGCCTGCTCACATCAAGAGATAGAGCAGGGTAGTATTAATAGCATCAAACTGACGGAAATCATTAATTTGAACCGAGACCGGGGTAATAGGAGAATCTGAATGTTCTTAAAAGTGCTGCTATGATGTTGCTTTTTTTTTTTTTTTTTTTTTTCTTCCCCTTCCTTTTCCTTTTTGTTTCTTCCTCTTCACGGTTGATAAAAATGCCAAAGAGTATTATTATCATAGTTATGTGTTTCTTAAAAACAACACCTGATTAGATTTGGTACAGAGAAGTAGAACGTTTAGGAAGTTTTAATAAGGTTTGTTTTTCAAGAACGTGTGTACAGTTTATCATTTTTTGTTAATGTTGATCATCCTTATCTTGAGCCACTTCATCAAGCCTTAATCTGGAAAGTCAAAAATAGGGAAATTTAAGATGTATAAAATCAACTAAAGTGGCAAAGGCTTTACTGTAGAGGACAGTAAACAAGACTCACAAGTTCTCTAGTTTTGCTGCATTGGAACATTAATTCTTATAGTGGCCTTCAGATGTTTGGAGTATTTTTGGTGTCAACTTGAACCAAAAAGTTAGTTCTACTTTAAAGGTTTTAAAATACAATTTGGTTTGTGATGGAATAACTTTGCAAAAAATAAAAAATCTACATCTTCTCTCTAATGTCTGAATCTGATACAGTGTTATGACTAGAGATTGAAAAAAAGTCTTGTTTTCTTGCTAAAGAAATATCAAATCTCCAAGTAAAACATTCTCAAAGCCACTTTCCCTTTTTGCTGTATGCAGACTACAGATCGGCCGACTTCATCATCATCATCATCATCATCACTACTTGAGTTTTCATTCTCTGTTGTTTTGTTCTACTTGAGAATGTAAAATTTGAAGAAAAGCGTAGTTCAAAGCCAAATGTACTGTAACCTCTGCATATGAAGGCGTACTGCACAAGAGTTTGCATCAATACAAATTTATATCGTGCATTTTTGTTTTTTTTGTTTTCTTTTTGTTTTGTTTTTTTAAAAACACAGCGACAGAAGCCACTAGGCTCCATACATCCTACTTGTGTAAATACCTCCCTCCCTGTTGCAGTTATTTTGTATCAGTCTTCCAAATGTACTGCAAAACCATGGAATGTACAGATTTTTGTATTAATATTATTATTATTATTGTTGTACATGATATTATATTGTTCTTTTTCAATAAAATGTCAAGTGGACAATCAGACTCAGGCTGTGTCACTTGAAATAAAGAAGCAGATATTCTAACAGGTTTTAGAACAACAGATCAGATCAAGTCAAGTTAAATTTATTTATATCAAAATGCAACAAAAACAATTAATGCAGAAAGGGGAGACTTAACTTTACCCTTGGGATTAGTGAAGAAAACCAAAAAATATTTTAGTTTGACATGATAACATGGAAAATCATTCAATTACTCTCCACTTTGGATAATGCTGAGATATATACTATTTCCATTTTATACTACTTTATACTTTTGCTCCACTACATTACAGGGGGAAATAGTGCACCTTTTTTCTCCACTGCATTTTCTGGACAGGTCTAGTTAGTTTAAAGATCAAGATATTACATTAAAAAGATGTAATGGCCACATAAAAATGATTTTTAATATATAAACAATCTACATTAGTTGCACTTTCTCCAGCTACAACATCAAAATACTGCTTCCATGTTAATACATCAGTGCTAATAACACTCTGACAGATGCTATTATACCACCTAATAAGTACTTTTACTTTACTTCTAGTACATTTTCCTGCCATTACTTTTGCAGGACTTTAAATTGTGGTGAAGTATTTTTAAAATTTGGTATTTCAACTTTTACTTACTTTTGTCAACATTAGGAATATTTCAATGATTATACTAGTCCTTTAAATGAGTAATAGAAAAGCAACAACATAAAAAAAAAATGCTTATTTTGAGCAAAACTAGCTTAATTCCTTATATTTATATCAGTTAAGGAAAGGAAAGAATAACGGAAACAGAATAGAAAACAAAAAGTCTTACACTGTAAAACTGCTTGATCTATTTTAAATAACTTCTAATAAGGTTTTTAATGGCAAAACAAGTTATTTAAAACTGTTACTATCTTGAGGTACAAGATGTCTACCAGGCATCAACGACACCTCTGTGGCATTAGCTCACTCCATATGCAAAATCAGATGTGTAAAATAACCCCAGTCATGCAATAAATGGAGCACAAGGTTTAATGTCTCACTCATAATCTAACATTTCTCAACGTGCCACAACCTCAAACTACTAATATCTGAGTAATGCACTTAGTTGCCTCCCACCTCTGTGTACTGACAGAGGACTAGCAGCAGGGTGTTATAGGGGCTGTGTTGACGCATTTGAGGCCTGAACATCTCCAGCAGCAGCGAGCTGTGACACTAACCAGCCGCCTCGGTCTGCGTCCTTCACTGGCACAGGAGGGATTAACATCTTCTCTCCCCTCAAGCTCTTGACATACTTGGTGCTCATCCATCCCTCATCCTGTCGACCATCCTCTCTTTCTGCACCTCTCTCTCTTTTGATCTCTGTTCTTCATCATTTCTCAGCTTTGAATGCAGCAGTGAAATTCAGTCACATGTCCACAAGTGGGATTTGAAACGTATCCGAAAATCACAAAAAATATCCAATTTACTACCAGCTTTACCGTCACATAATAGTCTAAACATTGTGGAAGAGGCTTGTGTAAACTGAGAACAGTTCTTGGAAGTACACTGATCATTTACACTCTGCTACTGAACTGTTCAAAAGCAGCACTAATCAATGTATTTCATATAATCACACTAAAAAAAATGAATCATGTGCTTTTGAGCTTCTTTGAGCTCGGTTTTCTTTTTACTGCACATGTCCTGATTTGGTTCATTCTCAGCGCTATCACCACCTTTTCCAGCAGCAGCAGACAACTGGGTAAAGGTCTGATATACCTGCTGAGCAGCACACAGCAGACAGACAGACAGAGAGCAGCTGGTGAACATAGTGAAGCATTTAGCAGCTAAAGAGACAGATATTTCCCTCAGGAGCCGGTGGAGACCAAACACAGAGCTAGAGGAGAGGGAACCCTGGACTTAAAGGATCATGTCGCTCTGTCTGCTAGATGTATAAACAGGCAATTGTTTGCTAAAATGCTACCCATGACAACTTGCCATAGGTGGGTTTATGAGCTCGCTTTGGAGTTCTTCCTCCCTCATGTGACAAAAATAACGCAGCTTTAAAAGAGGCTGAATATTAGAGAAAGAGAATTGTTGGTAACCTCAAAATCACACACAAGGTCTAAATAGGCTTTTAAGTCCACATAAGCAAAACCTTTCAAACTAGTCCAAAGGAGACAATGAAAAACCTTAGAGAAACCGTGCAACCCCTCACAGAGCTGGCTGGGCTTTAGTCAACATTAAACAACCCCTTTCTGCTACACTGAGGTGAATATTTAGTCTGACTCTTTCTCTGATCTCTTCTTTTTCCTGGAAAGTTTTGCCTCTCAGGTCTAAAATTACTCAAATCCAGAAGAAGTAAAACCAGCTTTTGACTCAACAGCTCTTAATTTAAAAAAAATGCAATGTGACGCAGGGTCACAAGTAGACAAAGCTTCTTCTAAAAGTACAACCACTGCTCTAAAACAGCCTCCACAGCCTCTATGACATTTTTTAAATCAATAAATGTGTTCAAAATCAATGTTAAACATCAGGATTTCATTGTCTTTTGGGCTCAACTATCATTTCTTTGAAAGCAGAGAGAGAGAGAGAGAGAGAGGAAACTCTTTTTCCTCATGCTGGTACTGGTTTTCCTTCTCTTCCTCAGCTCTGCCTCTTCTCCTCAACTGCACAGACAAAAAAAAAAAAAATATCTGGACGTCAACCCAACTCAATGGAAAATTCCTTAGTTTACCATTAAGGAAGACTGACACTAATGTCAACTTGTGGAGTCAGAACTCGAGCTTTGAACGTGATGCTTCTGTGTGTGTGTGTGTTTCATTCATCTGACATAAAGCAGTTACAGTATCTGATTCATCTCGATCATCTTGAAATGGGAAGACAGAGAATGAGTCAGAGTTGCTTCAGTTGCTTATTACAATCAGGATCTATGTTTCATATTTCCTCTGTGAGACATAATTTAAAATCACATTTATGCTCTGAACCACAACAGACAAATACAGAACAGGACTGAACAGAAGATATATAAGTCAAGCATCTGGAAAAATACAAATGCAATAAAGTGACAGAAGAAAATTTGCCTTATTTATTTATTTTTTTGTAAACAAAAGTGCAGGAGGTGGCACCAGTTTGTCCCCGAGGGGCGACACTGGTGGGAAAGTAGGGAGTGACTTTCCGGTCACACCATTTAATATTACATTTATTTATTGAATTATTAATTTAAAGTTGTGACCAGGAAAGGCACATTGAGGTTACTTCCTGTCTGAAAGGAAGAATAGTGGCACATTGTTAAGCACTGTGCAGTGAAACAGTGGTGCAGCTCTTACTGCTGTAGGTGAACCTCTGTGTTTCTATTGTGCAGCTCCGCTCACTCCCTGTTTATGAAAACAATAACACTGTGTATCAGCGGAGTAAACATCCAAAGGTAAATGTTAGGCCAACTTCCATTATTTCTGTGTAAACCCCTGAGATATCAAGTATCCAAACTGTTTACCTTTTATCACTATTTATTTGTGTTTTATACATCATGCTCCACAGCTCTACTCTCAGAGCTACAAATGCAATCTGGAAACAACAATGTCGGAGTAAAAAGCTTGGACCTGCAACACAAACACAAACTGTGCTCCTGAACTATAACCGGAACCTCTGGCTTTTATCGAAGCTTCTGGGAACCTGACGTTCAAACGGACTCAGCTCTTGTCCAGACCTGTGATCCTCTGTTATGTCTTTAGCTGGAGCAAAGTCTTCCTGCTTCACACGGACCCCTGCTTAGCCAGACAAAACCATCACGACCATCACAGAAGGTGGACGACTGGGAGCCGCTCAAGTTCTTCTCTGCAGTGATGGATATAGAATCACACAGATTAAGCTGCCTGGACCTCGTTGGTTTACTCAGATTTATTACCAATCTCCACCAAGTGGAAAGTCTGACTTCCCATTGCAGTATCGTAATCATGACAACATGAGATTTTCAGTGCCTACTTCACAATGTCAGCTTGAAAAATCACTTTCCTCCTGTGTATGCAGTACTTTCCACAACAATATGAGTGAGAGCTGAAGCACTATAATACCGGGAACACAGATACGATCAGGTGTAATCCCTGAACACAGAAAGCCAAGGAGTGCACACCAGGGCATACAGAGTACTGCCATGTTAGGAAAAACTGCTGGAGACGGACTTAAAGCAGCTAGAAATCAATATTTTTATAATCATCTATCTGATGACAATGTAAAAAAAAATGAAAGCAGCTAAATCTGCAGCTCTCTTCAGCTTTACAGAGTCTCAGCTCAGTGTTTATCTGCCCAGACTCTCATAGCATCGTTGAACTGCTCTGAAAAGATATCAAACAGCAGACAGACACAGTCAGAGCAGCTGGTGAACACAGTGGAGCATTTAGCAGCTAAAGAGGAGCTGGTGGAGACAAAACACAGAGCTAAAAGAGAGGAGCACTGGACTTAGATTCATCAGGCGACACAAATATGAGGCATGACATCTTAAGAAAAAAATTATTTTTGGATAGAACCTGGTGCAAAGTTTACTCTCAGGCTCCAAAACTTTTGGTGCCGATCCAAGAACATAAAGAGCATTTTGAACCGTTTTTATTTTCTCATTAACTTCTGCACTGACTTGAATGAAAGACATTCAGTGCATGTATCTCATGGTCACTGTGTAATTTTATTGCAAGTAATGATTATTAATGAGCTAAGAGTGTCGCCAAAAAAAAAAAGGAAAAAAGTCAAAAATTACAGGAAAAAAAAAAAAAAAAAAAACTTATCAAATTTACAATGACATGAAACAGGAAAAACAGCAAATCAAACAACTTTAAGAAGCTGGAACCTGATTATGTTTTGGGACTTTTGGTTGATAAATAACTGATCAAACTGTTGAAGACATTTCATCATTATATCATCAAAGCACAAGTACTTTGATGCAAATTCAATTAAATCAATTAAATTACATATTCATTATGTAATTTAGAGGATGTTGTAAAGCCATGGACAAATACAACAAATATCTGATGCAGGACTGGCAGTAATCGCCTCATCCAGGAGCACTTGTAGTCATTTGAATAATGATAATGATAATAATAAAATAATAATGATGCTGCAGTAGGTTTGGGTGGATCCCTACCATGCAGGCCTGCAGAGAGGGTGGAATTTTCCAAGGACCTGACCATCCAGTGGACATCAAATGCGCTTCGCTGCCTCTCACTGGAGCTTTACTTTGAAGCTCGGCCAGCTGCAGTTGACCCGTCTTTGATGCGACGCCAAAACGCTGTCACCATCAGGGACAAAAACCCCTGTCATCAAACGGCACATAATTGTTTTCTCCTGAACTGTAACCTCTTTTACATTCATTGAAATTTTCTTCTCATCGTTGTCATTTTTAGAAGCAAGTCACTCAGTCTTTTTCAGATCCTGCTGCCTGAGTTCGGGCTAGCTGGCATACTGCAGAGGTCTGCTTGCATTGGTAGCATTATTTGGCAAAATCCAGAGCTGTGGGGTTGACAGACTGGTGCTTTGTTACATCGCTGGTTTGTGTTGTCAACAAACAGGTCACAGCCAATGTCAGTGGAAGCTCAGGGTAGATTCCTTGCAGTGAAAAGTAATGTTTCAAGTTATATCTGCCTATTGTCTGATCACTAACAAACACCTCAGAGGCTGTGTCCTGATTTCTTCCCTAAAAGCTTTGCAGAGTGATGAAAACAACAGCAGATTGTAGCTTGTGTGGTAAGATGCAGTGTTCTACTTGTAAACAGGTTAAACAGACGGTTGGTTAACAACATGTTGCTGTTATGTCACATCCTGAATAATTCATCAGCCATGCTGAAACTTTTATTCCTCGTGTGCTGTCCTTGTCGAGAGGAGAATTAGATCTCACTGTGCTGCTGACCAGATGAATCATATCCCCAAAAGAGATGTCTCCATTTCCTGCATCTGCTCACTGGCAGCTACTCTGCACACTCTCACAGATACCAGAGTATTTCACACATAACATTCACAGAGAGAGAAACACAACAGGTACAATGATCTGAGGGAAAATATTATCTTATTGGTCTTCTGCAATTTTTTGTGTTTCCTAAAGAACTGAGCTCAGATAAAGAGCCTCAAGTAGTTGACTATGTAAGTCCAAAATGTTGCTTGTAGCTTCATCGACAATCAGGCCTGCAAACTCAAGTGGATGAAACAGGTCAGGCCTCCCCCCACCTACACTGATCAATTACTCGACTGACATAAAAGTCAATCACCATAAATACACCATCCTCATACCAAATCCTTTAGCATCGGCAATCACCTCACAGTCACATAGATGGGATGTGTCAGACTGAAGAGCGGATTTGATTTAAATGGTGCTTTTTTTTTGCACAGTTAACGTTTGTCAGGACATCGCCAATGTGTGGGACTTTACATCAAAAGCCACAGGTGTAGGCGTTTTGACACGTATCCCACTCTGCCGGCTTCCACGTCTTGACAAGCAAACAGCTCTCAGACATTTCAGCTGTCACACATTAAATGAACAGAGGCAAACTTCACTCATTTTTCAGTGCGTCGCTGGAACAGACAAAAAGCTAAAGTTAGCTCATTTGGGAAAATGCACTGTTACTGTAGCTTAGTTAAACAACTACATTTCAAATGACAACAACAACGGTTTGCATCACAAACGTGATTTTTGCTGAGGTCTGTACCAAACAAACATGTTCCCTTAAACTGCAGCTCCTGTGATTTGGATATTACACTTGGCCATATTGTGATTTTGTTAACATTTCAATTCATTCTTCAACTTTACTCTGTATTTATATCAGATACAAACAGGACGGGAAAACATTACCTCCTTGGTGAAGGTAAAAATAAGTCAAGGTAAATGTGTCCTCACTGGAGATGAAACTATTAATTAGTCTGATTGAAAGTAAACTATTTTCATGATCTGTTAATTAACTCTTTTTCAAGCAAGCGCTCCAAATATCCTCTGGTTCCAACTTGTCGTATATACGGATGTGCTGCTTGTCTCTGTTGTTTAATCAGTGCACCTTTAACTCTTTGGATTTTGGTTGGTGGGACAAAACGAGACCCCTGAAAACGTGATCTTGGGCTTTAGGTGAAGTGCTTGATATTTTTCACAATTCACTGATTATTGAGTAAATAGGTTGGCTGATCTCTCAAAGTAAACCTACCTCACACAGAGGGAAGAGTTTGTGATCATCTTTAGAAGAAACATCAGCTGATGAACCAAATATCGAACAGAGCTTCACTGCATGCCAGACATAGTTTGGTGATAATTTTGGAGGTTGCGTCTGTTTTGCAAACTGGTTCAGGATTAGAGCTACATGACCCGGCACATGCAGTCTAACCTTGACCTTCCCTGTAGCAGTGGGAGCCGAGGTTAATGGGACACTTGGGCGGGGGGGGTCATGATAGGTGCAGCAACCTGAGCCTGGCAGGGGGGCTTTACCGTTTGACAGATGGGACTGTCCTCATATTTAGCTCCAAGCCTTGTGCACCAGAGATTAGCCTCTTCACACACACTGACAGATGAGGAGAATATAAGGAGCATGTTGGGATACAGAGCTGCCATTCATCTGTGATTTGTGATGAGACCCATAAGACAACAGGCACGAGGGAGACATGATGTAAGAGTCTAAACCTGGTTCTGCCTCTCAATGACTCACTGATGATTTGTGGCGATTTGTGGGTCAAAAGACATCTCGGCACCGAGGTTAAAATCGAGCTACTGTATTTCCTCAAACAGTGACCAGGGTCTTTATTTACCTCGACTGCAGACGGTAACGGGTCTTCATTAGATTATTCATTCATTAGATTACTTCTAACTGCCTCTGTTTGAAATGTGTAATTGGTCATATTTTGGTAATAAGCCTTGTTTTGATCCACTCCCATTTGCCTGTTAAAGTTACTGCATTACGCTCCCAATAAAAACACCTGAACCTGACCCAAGACTGAGGCTTTGGCTCTTGGTTTCGGGGCCGTGCAGAACTCTACTTCTTACCCGTCTCGAATAACTGCTACCTTTTTGTCTTCTTTGTCTTTACCAGGTTTGTTATTTTGTTTTTCAGATTTCCCTGTGCTTGTAGGTAAAACCTTAACTGCTCTTCTGCTCTGGACATGGTTCACTGCCTTCCCAGTGATCACACCCTGATGGAGAAACCTCTCTGAAGTCTGCACATTAAAATATTTGATTTAACTTAGTCGAGGATAAGTTTACATACACATGTGTAGTCTTCTCAAGTGAGCAAACTAGAGCTGTCTTCATATTGTCAGCCAGAAAGGAGCACCCAGGTGGGGGGAGTGGTGTCTGACTTGTTTTGATTATGGATGCCTGAACATAATCTTGAAATTCCAGTCAGAACAAATTTTGTTCAGCCTCGTCTTAGGACAATGGGACATTTCAGACATTTCCAATTTTGTCAAGTGCAACAATGCTAAAGATCACAAAGACCCGTCAGCAGAAGATTCAGTATGTTCCTATGTAAATTCCAGTAGATGATAAAACACATCTTATGTTGCTGATCATGTGTACATTGTTTTTCTTTGATTGTTTTTGACATTTGAGTAACTTTTATTTCCTCATTTTTGTAAGGACTTCACACCACATTGAATGAGTAATGAAAGTATTTTTTTTTAAGTTTTAAAAAAAATTCCTTTTGTTTCACCTGGGTAAGGAATGCAGCATAACGGACCCTGTGGACCCACAAAGGTTTCCAAGTCAAAGCACCCCAGTTTGTTCAACAAATTCCAGTTCTGATCCTCCTATTATCCGCCTATCAAACGCCCACTAGAATGTCAGGTTGGCAAAAACGCCAAAGAATGTGAGTGATGCGAGAGGCAGCGTGATGTAGCAGCGTAACGGCAGAGTCATTTGGTCTTTTGTCGCAGACCACAACAGGGTGACAACGCTTCAGAGAGGGTGACAAGACCACAGTACCAGTGAACAGCACAGAACAGACCTCTGCTGCCCCATCCACTGATAACTCAACACACACGCCCGTTGAAATGGCCAATTAGGAAGCGTTCCCATCATCATTACAGGACCGAATCGTCTTGCAAATTCAATCTGGCCTCACTTGTTCTTTTTATAGAGCATGAAACAGACACCACAAACAGCAGCGGTTGTTTCACAAATCAAATCAGAGAACAGACTCTCCCCTCATAGGTCTGCTGATGGGCAGGAGAGCGAACCACGATAATCATGTGCAGGCACCAACATGACTATATGTGTTATATAGTGACATTGGGGTCACATGCATGGTCACACATCATAAATCATATTGTGCTGTACATGTTTGGTGATTAGTATGATTTTCAAGTCTGGACGATAATGAAATCAACCCGCCCACAGTGTGTTAGCAGCTGAAGGAACCACTATGTATTATATGGTCCTGGCTAATTTACAGTTATAAATAGGGATGTGTGTGCATCTGTTACCTTTTACCTAGAGAAACGTGTTTAGCTGCTCTCTACTTTTAAGTTATAATCATTGAAAAAACCAGAGTAACATTTTCTACTGCTGCTGCTTCACATTAAAAAGTGTTCAACGGACAGAAAAGTGGCTTTGATTGTGAAGCACACACAGGACATGTTATGTTTCACAGATGCAATCAAAACTGCATCTATGAATCAACTTTTTAATGTTGCAAAGAGTAATGCAGCCACAGAGACACCTCAAAGAGCTGCAGGCGGCTCAGCATCAGAACTTCTTTCTTTTACAGCGTGCTGCTGCTGCAGTGCACCATTACTGACTGACCTAAACAACTGGAGCTTGTTTGGTTGCACTGTAAAGACATACACAAACCAATGGTGTTGCCAAATCAATGACGACTGAAACCATCAAGAATGTAAATAAGAGGGACTGATTTTTTTTTTTTTTTTTTTTTTTACTTAATTGAAAGTATCTGAACATCTGTACAAAATTAAGTCTTTACTTATGAAAAAATGCCTAAAATTTCCTGGTCCCAGTTTCTCAATTCAAAGATTTTCTTTATCTTATAGCACAGTAAATTAAAAATGCGAGGGCTTTTTGATTTTTGGTCGGGCAAATGATTAATAACATTACAGCCAATAGGTGTGGTGTCATCTTCCTGTGCCACAGGAGGAAAAATTGAAGAAAAATTGCCACAAAAGTGGCAACAAGCATGGATGATCTGTATTTACAGTAGTAACAACTTCTTAAATTTGTATCTGTATATATGTTTGTTTGAACTACATTTACAAGGATGATTGACTCCGAGATGAACTATATCTAAGGCCATCTGCTTATGTACTGGGGGGACTTGCACATAAAAGAGTCTTTATTGTTTGTGCTCGTCCTAAATTTGGACTCAGAGTCTATATCCTGTATGGCAGCTGCTGGGCAGATAAATCATATTGTGTAATGTTTGATGGCTGGAGAGTTACTGAAGTGTGGAGTTAGACGAGGCCTTGGCACAGACACAGCTGTCACAACTGTACTGCTCGTGGCCCTGGGTGGAACGTAGCTGCTGATCATAGTTTGACCGGTGATGTGAAACACAGCAGCAGCTCTGCTGGGTCAGAGGAGATCGTCCTGCTGCAGTTTAGCCAAACTGTAAAAATCTTTATCCCAACTGTCCATTATAAACAGTTTACAGACCAACCTTCTGCTTCAGCCTTGACCTACTGTATTCTCAGATAGTTGATGTGGGTGAAACCATTTTTCTTTTCATCCCAAATAAAGTAGTAGCTAATCTGGCTAAACTGTCGGCTTGTTTACAACATCTGATTGTCTGGTGACTCGTGTTTGTTGTCATACTGGACCTATTTTCAGCAAAGCCTGTATGTTCCAAGATCAGCAGTTAACTTGGCAAGTACATCATCACTGATAGAATAAATGACCAGACCTACAAACATAAAAACCAAGTTGTGATAAACTGAGTCTTCCCTCAATCAGTAGGCTAGCTGAAATTCACTAATTACATTACAGATCATAATCCCACTAGTGCTGCATTAATTTGACTTTCTGTTGGAGCAGCTTGTTCACTGTCTCTGATGGAGGGTTGAGATCATTCTGGTTTTAAAGGGCCACTTTAAAATGGAGTCATTGTGGCGTGGACGTAGCCTTCAATACAAACAATGCAACTTGTGGGTGTGGTGGATTTAAAGTTGTTTAAAAGAACCTTTGATGGAGCAGCTGAGTAACGAAAGTAAAGTCATGCATTACTTCTGCTGCTGAGTGATTAGTAAAGTTATGTAGTTACTGAGTAATTGATTATATGTTTCAATCAATCAAGCAGTTTTGTTTTCTGGTGTTACAGTCACACGTAGCATGGATGTTGTTCAGAGGAAGAACTCAACAACGTGACTCTGTTTACATCTGACACGTTTGACCAGGAGGGACGAGCGTTGACCTGTCAGAGTTTCCACGAGGCTCCAGACTCGTGTCAGGCCGTCACATGCCCTCCGGCTGGCCAGGAGAGCGTGGCCGTGGGCTGCCATATTTTTTGACCCATCTCATCGTGTCTCACGCTTTAACACCAGCTCCCTCTCCACCTCAAGGTGTCAGCGATTCCAGTTTCAGTAATAAGAGGGATTACTGTGATATCCTAAAAGAATCTAGTGTTTGCTCTTTGCTCCAGCTTTACCCAGCCGTGTTACAGCTGATGTGACTCTTCCTCTTCTGGGCAGTTAAGTGCAGGGTGAGTGGTTTGACTTTGCCTGAAGGATCTATCTATCTATACTGGGAGGACTTTTCACATGGATATGTGTTTCTTGGTGTCTAGTTAACAGTGACTTACCTCAGTCCTTCGGTCAGATAAAAATACATTTTTCTAGAACTGGGTTATGATGTCACTGCAGAATTGTAGGGTCAACTCTAGTTCTTATGGGTTTATCCCTGAAAGAGAAGAGTCAGTTTGGTGCACTTCCCTTGTTGCTCTCTATAATTTAAAGTGCTATTCCGGGTACAAAAATGCTACATGCTCGAGGGTCTCTTCATCCCACAGCTTTTCAGAGGGTTTCTGTTGCTGTCAGCTTTATATTTGAAGGATTGTTGTCTCTCACAGAAAGCCTGCAGTCATCTCTTTGACTTTTTTTTTTTAAGTGTTTGTTGTCAAAGACAGATTACAGAATACACATTAAAGTGATAGTTGGGGTTATTTGACATGGTGTTGTGTGTTATAGTCAGTGTGTTACCTGCAGAAGATTCAGATCAGCTCCCAGTTTAGAGAAGCAGCAGAAGCACCTCACACAGCCCCACGTCAAATAACCCCAACTGTCATTTAAAGGCCCAACTGCAACCTGACTGCATTTCAAGCTGCTGTAAAAACTGCTCCATCCATTAAAGATACTTTATGTATCAAAGGTTTTGCTGTGACCATAATGTAGCAAGATAATCTAACAGTGTTTTCATTCAGTCACAGTAAAAGAAAGTTTTCTCTTTCTTTTCAGAGCATAAACAATTATTAAATTACAGTTGCAGCTTTCAGGTCACTATCCAACATCAGAAAGAGGTGCAACAAGAGACTGAACTGTGCAGAATTGTTTTGTAAATCTACAGAACAATTTTAAAGGCGATAAACTGTTAAAAGTGATTTAAAAACATAAAACATAAAAAAAGAAAATCCTGTTACTAGTTTCTTAAATATGAAGATTTGCTGCTTGTGTCTGTTTTATATCAGTGAATCTCTTTGGGTTTTGTTTTGTTGGTCTGACAACATCTTGGGCTCTGAGAACTTTATTTATTTTTTATTTGTTATATTTTTTTTACACATTCTTTTTTCAGTTCAAACAATTGGTCGAAAAATAAATAAATAAAATTGATAGACTGATCGATAATGGAAATAATCATTAGTTGCAGCCCTTGCAGAGCATGTCATAATGTGGAAACGAACAACCAGTGCAAGATTAATTAAAAACAAGCTGTAACACATCATGCATGACGTGTTTGGAGTACATTTGCCCCTGCAGTGGCCACACAAAGTCAACAGTTAGCATTGAAAATGGTAACTCCAGAGCTCCATGTACAGTGCCATTCATTTTGATTTTGTTAGCAGGGCTCGTGGCTTTGTTAGCATGGTGATTTTATCGCACAGGATGCGAGATACACAAAGACATTGTCAATGATTAAATGGACACCACAGAAGCTTGGGATAAGGCTGCATTGCTGTGTGTGCCAGATATCTACAGACAAACACAGAGAGGGATTAACTATTCAGAGTGAGGGAGGAGTGAACTGGGAGGGAGGGGGGGTTATTCACTGGTCAGTGTGGTTAATCGGGGGACTGGGGCAGAGAGGAGAGAAAACAACAGCTGTGGACAGGATGGGATTGTTTGAGAGAGTGAGCCTTACACTGGCAGAAGTCTGGCAAGCACTTCACTTCTCTCACCTTTTCTGAGAGCAGCCGCATCCTGGATACATTACTTCAACTTCTGCCTGACCTCAAAACACGACAGCCAGGACAAACTATCCAGTCAGTGTTGAAATAGAGCTTTAAAGGGTCAGTTCACCCAAATTACAGAACAATACCTTCACACTTCAAACAGCAGGGCTGCAGAATGATGTGCTGAGGTTACAAATTATTAGTCTCTGAAAATTCTGCTGCTGCCCAATACATGGAAGTGAATGGAATTTAACTGTGTGGCTCCAAGGATTGGAAAATTAAATGTGCAACACTAGAACATTCACACCTTTCCAGAAACAGTGCTCCAGCTACCAGAGATAATCTAAGCCTTAGTATTCACAGTGGACTGTCTGGGTAAGATTGGTCAAACAGAATCAGTCATATTAATACAGATGCTTCATTTTAAATTGCCTTGCAGTGGCGAAGGCCAATTAGTTACGGTTTCCACAAGGCCGCAGGGGTCCATACAGACCCAACACTGGCAAGCAAACATGCTACCTAGTATACTAACAGGTAGCAAGCCCCCTAGCCTGACTAGCCATTTGGCTGGCTAGCACAAGCATGTTACTGGTAAACTAAAATGTTAGCGGTAACCACCAGCCATAGTAGCTCGCCAACTAGCCCTGTCAGTAGCAATTACGTCACCAGACTTTAAGCACCAACTATTTCTGAAGAATGCATGGATGAATTTTGCTGTGTTGCTATTAAGATTTTCAAACATAGGTGTTAAGGGTTATGAAAAGATCAAAAGAAATTCTTTTTATCTCCATTGTGCTGCAGTGACAGCAGAAGGTTCTGGAGGAGGTATCTCAGTCTTGGCCCATTAAACTGAAGTTATCTACCTCTGGGGGTAAAAGAGAAAATGTGTTTTTTGTAACTTGGAGAACGAAGCAGACTCTTTCAGCCAGGACTGAACTGAGAGAATATTCTCACTGTTTAAACATCCAATCAGGAATGAAAAATCACTAAAAAATGTGACATGTTTTGTTAAGTTCTCATAAAAGTAAGTTTGGATCCCAGCAGCACATCCTGCACTGTGTCTGCACAGGAGAACATTGTGCTTTTTTTTTTCTTTATCTCTGCATACACCAGAGATGTGACACCCACCGCCCCACCCCCCCACTGTGCCCAGTTGTTGCTATGGGCACACAGCCTGGAGTGAGACGACGCTAACAACCAACCACGTCAGCACTGGGTCCACTCTCCCTTGAGAGAGCCAGATCAAGAAGGAACAGGTAGCGTACAAGTACATGAGTTAAAAGGGGGCAGAATAAAAAAAATTAATCTGCCAAAAATACCCAGCTGGTTCGTGATATAAGCAACCTGTAATTGGTTTATGCAAAGCTGTCCGAAGGCTGCAGTTTGGCTCAATGTTTAGTGAACACTGCGTACCTTACCTAAGATTTAGCCCCCACAAGGGGCAAATGTGCAGTGTGATTCTTATTCACAATCTGGAGAGTTAGGAAAAAGGATGTGGTTTGTTCAAAATAAAACAAAGTCCTGGACAGGAGATGATATATTAAAGTCAAAAGCCGTGTGAAGAAAGGGGCTGTATAAACCTTTATTCCTGAAGGACCTGGTAGAGTTGGCTTCACTGCTGTGCCAGCACTGGCCCAGACCCAAACCAGATTATGTCATCGCAATTATGCTGAAAACCAACGGATTTCCACTGATAAACTTTGTAGATCAAAAGAGCTTATATTTTATGAGTTTCTGGGATTTATTTGGTTTCAGTTTTTGCCAATTACACCAAATACTAGCGTACATGCCTCCCTACTTTGACTATTGTTGAATTTAAGGACAATTCCAGTATGAAATAATTAGATTTTTGCTTTTTAAAAACCTCTTTAATCAATTATAAAGCTGAAATGATTAGTTTTGGTAAGTGATTAATGATTTAAGTCACTTTTTAAGCAGAAATGCCAAATATTCACCAACTCTAGCTTCTCAAATGTGAGGATTTGCTGCCTTTCTCTGTTTTATATCTTTAAAATTGACTATTTTTAGATTTTGGGCTATTTATCCAACAAACCTAAACATCTGAAGACGTCATCGTGAACTTATCCAGTCACTCATTTCACTCTACTAAAAAATAAATCTACAAGTTCTTCAGATGAACTCCTCAGTCCTCATGCGACATGTCTTTTCAAATCAGAAAACTGCGTACTACACTAGGTAACTGTCTGTGCTGTTCCGGGGTACAGTACCTTCAACAGTCTTATTAATTAGCCAACATGTGCTGGAAAGGAGTGGAGGACTGGTGTTGAGTTGAAGGATCAGACACTCTCATCAGTCAGAGGCTTAATATAGTCCAGACAACACCAAGGCAACCAACAAAGAGCCTCCATTCACTGAGTTACTGTGAAAGAGAAGGCTACAGGCCATAACAGCCATTTTACTACACTGTGTCCAAAATACAGTAGTAACTGGGACGCTGGTCCCTATAACAGTACGCCGTCATCCCAGTTTGAGCAATTATGGTGTCTTGCTCCTGTCTATGACAGCAGGCTTTAGCTGGAGTTATACTTCTGCATTAAGGGCCTACACCACAACAGCGGTGGATCCAAGGTTTACCCAATTGGCTTTTTCAGTAACATCTAACAGAACGAAAACACTGCAAACCTTCTGCTCACTGCAATCAATGGAAAAAGCAGGTGAACCCTTGGATTTAATGAGTTGTCCAGTCTTTTTTGGTAGCAACAACCTTAAACCAGCTCTTCCAGGAGCTGCTGATGAAGGTTCACTCACTTTTGCTGCCATTGTAAATCACAATGTACATTTCTAGACCAGGACTCCTTACTTCCACTATAGGTTCAGCTTCACATTCGAACGTGGCTGCACTTCCCAACTACAAAAACTTCTACTCTAAAACCTGTTCAGACAACACATTGTACCAACACATTTATCTGAAACATACCCGGGGCACACACCTGACTGGTCCAGGGGAAGAAAGTGTTACTGAATTGGTTTAACACAATTCTAGTGGCTGTATAATCAATTATTCTGGGGGAAATTGCATGTATTATAAAAGCAGAGGGCAGGATGTTAGTGTTAAGTGATGAACACTTCATGTGGCACCTTTACAGCATAACAGGAATAAAAAATAACTTGCTGTGAATTTGAACATGAGTGTTCCACCACCTGGTGTTTGTTAAAATTGCCTCAAATTAAACAGTTTCTGGCAGTAAAAACTTTTTTTTCACAGCTTGGACAATTTCCTGGTGGAGGACAGGACAAATTTCAGGTACCCTGCTGTCACCCGGATCACATGGGCTGTGCACACATGATGATGGGGAAAAACCTGCTGTTAGATGTCAATGTACACCTCCGCTAAAGAACCCACAACAACAGGCCAGGGGTGATTAATGCTGACAAGCCCTGGCTTTTTATGGATGCTAATGGTGCCGTGTGTGTGTGTGTATGTGTGTATTTGCCACTGTCACCTGGCCTGACACCTCTGCTGTTGCCACTGCCTGGGTCCTTAGTCACAGACTCGTCGTTTTGCAGCTCCCGTCTCTCCATAGCAACCGGGGTGTGCAGAGTCAGGTAAACACATCTTAGACATTCTTGAGAGCGATGCCAAGTTCATTTACTGATGGTTAGATTTTAACCACATTATCTCTGCTGTGATTGATGCACTGTTTTATATGCCTTTATAAGTCACATTAACTTATCTGTTCATAAATGTTTCTGACTCATTGTAATTGTGATCTCCACTTGTTGCATACAGTTTTGTCATGAATTTCTTGTTTTGTATGTAAATGCTCCACATCAGTGAAGATTTTTGATTAAATGCCAACTCCCAGGACGTACACAGTGCTCCCTGAAGTCACATGCAGGTCTTCATCATAAGAAAGTAGGGAATCCTTTGGAGGCACTGGGACCTTTAGAGTGGGAGGCCTTATCCATGTCCCAGAGGCATGAGCTATGGTAAACACCCTGCTCTGGGTGCATGTAAGCTGAGATTCATCAGGTTGAAACATATTCACTGTATTTATATTATTTCCTGTCTGTCAGCCCACCAAGTGTTAGATGTGTTCAACAAATAAAAAAAGTCTCTTGCTGCCATCAGGCTGTAAAGACTCGCCTGATGATCAGACTGGGTTGTCATTTCACATCACTCATTCATTCAGCAAGTTGTTATGTCTATGTTAGTTTGTTGTTGTATTGTTTTGCCCTAAGTATTAAGTAATGTATCCTTCCTGTCTACCTCATTTCCAGTGGACATGGATGCTACAGTTACCAGGAGCAGTTAACGTTTAGGAGTTGATGTATCTGTAAGTCAGCTCATTTACCCTTGTTGGCATTTTTCAGGAGTGTACATGTAACTAGGTATCTAGCTATAATCCCACCAACTATTCCTTTAACCTGGTAAACAGACATCAGTGAGCAGAACACCAGCTCCATTATAATTTCTGGACAAATGACTGATGTGAGTGTCAGTGTCGAGGTATGAAACCAGGCTGTGTGGCACCAGAGTAAAGGCCACGTTGTTTCCTAAATGAAAAGGATCATACAGTGACCACTTCAGGATACCTCAGGTTTAGCTCAACAGTTTACTTTCAGCTCAATATTTAATTGCTTCAGCTGCACATCCTCAGCTCTAGGCCATGCCAGCCTCAACTGTGCCTTGTCAACATGCTAAACTGATGGCCTAGTTGTGAAGATGGATATCATGACAAGACAAAGTCCCTGGTTCAGTTCTGGTTGGGGACCTTTGTTGCAAGTCACTGACCCATGTTTCCTGTCTGTCTTTACCATCTGCTGTCAATAAAGGTTGGACATTTTGGGAAATACACTTACTGGCTTTCTCCCAGGGAGTTAGATGAGAAAACTCGTTTAACTATGACTGTGGGTTAATAAGAAATTATCGCTAAATTAACAGCCTATTAGCGTAGCTTAGCACAGACACTAGAGGCAGGGGGAAAGGTAAAACAATCTGCCCACCTGCACCTTTTAAGATCACTTAAGAGTTGCCTGGCAACCTCAAGGTGACAACAAGACTCCAGGTAGTCACTGCTCCCGGTCAAGAAACAGTTCAGCACAAAAGTTCAATTGTAAGATCACAGTTTGTTTTTACCCTTGCACAGCTGGACAGACAAGAGGCACTCCTACTGATGGACACCACACCTAAAACTCAGCAGCTAGCATGGCTAAAATCAGAGAAGGAAAATCTCTGTCCCATCATAATCTCTGGAAATTGGTTGCACGTCAAACCACAATCTTCAGCCTAAGCTTTCTTGAAATTCCACTGACTGTTTTAGCTTCAACATCGATCTATTTAAAAAGTATCTAATTCAATCTCAAGACAATCAATCCAGATTATATAATTATAGGAGGAAGGATGGCACAGAGATTTTTTTCCACATCTAATCAGGATGGCAGGTATTAGGAGAGGCCTGAGATGCATCCTGAGATAAGGAGGAGAGGAAGAGAGGATCCTTTTATTCTGTCATCAATAGAGCTGTTTGTTTCTTCAGCTGAGAAGTCCCCTCCCAAGTGCCTTTCACACACTGCGAGAGACAAGAGTCAGTGCTTTGTATGGCCCCGGATTACATCATCTGTAAAATGGCCAGCTTGAAATGTTGTGAAATGATCAGGATGTCAACCAATACAGATGTGTAGACTTTCCTATTGTGAAAGGACAATGTGGAGACATCAACATAAAGTAGCTAAAACAATGAGTAGTGACGGTTTTATGATGCAGGGAACTTTAGCATGAGGCTCACAGTAGCAATGCTAACATGATGGTGTGTCATAGCAGTCCATCCAATAACTGTCAAGATAATTCATTCAAAGACACAATGGTCAACTTAATGTTGGTGCTAGAGGAAAAGTTACAGGAGCAGCAAAGTTATTTGTTTTCATCCGAGATGTTTCACTCTGAACCAAAGTGGTGGACGAACAGACAGCAAAACCGGCTCACCTAAAGCTGCTAGCACGGCCAAACATGACGACTGAAATCTTAATCACTGTTACCTCAGATGCTAGCTGCGTCTGCACAACAAATTTCTCCAGCCTGCCTCAGTCGGTGAAGTGACCCCACTCCCAAAAACACAGCAGCCCACTGCCGGACAGTTTTCCTGATGGTGAGCCTGACTATGAAGGGTTTTGTTGTTCCTGGGTGGCGCTCACTCACAGTGAATATCAATATGTCATAAAGATCCATCAAACTTAATGTTACCTGGTTAAAGCTACCTCTCTTTCTTTTTCATCTTTTTCTCTCTCCCTCTTGTTTCAGCTGGGAGTTGCGAGCCATGTCCAATTCTTTAGTCTGTAGTTTCAAATTAAAAGCCCTCTGCAGAGTCATGCAATTGCCACCACTGCAAAATGAATACACTGAACTAAAAGGACGAAAAATAAACAAATGTGGCGGATTGATTTGCCGACTACCTTCTTCTACCGTACAAGTCAACAAGCAACAAGGCTACCAAAAAGTAGCCTAATGACACCCTCACCTATTGACAGTTGGTGGCAGCACTGAGTATTTAAAAAGGTAACAATGGAGCAATGACAGAAAGAAGAAAAAGAAAGTGGTTTCTCTTCGGTGATACCTAATAGATATTTAATTGTAACAATACTTTTCCTCAGTCATTTCGTGCCACGCGACAGACACCATCATGGAGAGATCTGTCATTGTTCCTTTGGTGCCAAGCAGCTTCTACCATGTTTATGGAAATTAACCAGCAGGCCTCTGTCAGCCATTTGTCAAGTTTGACGTGGACCGGTTGTACTTTTCCACTCGGCCCTGAGACCAGTGGGTAACCTGGGATACGCACTTCAAAACCACATGTGCTCGGGAAAAGCTGTGGACTTTTTAAACATAACACGGATGTAAAATATCTCATGCCCCTTCTCAGTTCTGATAAAAGAGTGGACTTCCCGGGCTCGGCAGTACAGCTCATCATGTGCTCTGTGGACTGACACAAATCTGTGAGGACTAAATGAGGAAATACCCCATGAGGACTCATCTCCATCAGAGTGTCAGTGCATCAGATGATGGCCAAAACAACCACTGCTTGGAAGGAGCTCTGTCGGTAAGAGTCAGTGATGAAAGTGTAATCTTCTGATCTGAATATCTACTTTTGAAATGTAGTGAAGAAGAAGAATAAAGTACCATAAATGTATAAAATGGAAATGGTTATGTAAAGTAAATTGCCTGAAAATCGTACTTCTAACATTGTGGATGTTTGACATGACATGACTATCATTTCACATTTTTTCCTTCTCATCCTGATCAATATATTTAGCAATATTGAGTTTAATCTGATATTTATTCATATTTTTGTCCTTTTTCCCCACATATCCCATGTATAACTGGGTTAAAGTTTGTCATGCAAATAAAAAATGGGAGGATATCTGAGGAGAGGAGCATCATTCTGTTACACTTTTCAGCTCAGTTACAATTACTAACAGTAAAGAAACATATTGCTGCCTGCAGTCTCAGGGTTCGACTTGTAGCAGGTGTTGTTCACCAGCTCTGTTGAGTGTCCCACAAACCTCCTGAAGTGTGTCCACGTGTGATCAGAAACAGGGTCAAGCTTTAAGAGTGAGTGGTACATCTTTCCTTTCCTTGTTTTTTTTCCAAGGGAAATCCTATCTCACAGCCTCTTCTGTGGCTTCTACTTATGTGAAATGTGATAGTTGCTCAGAGACACTGTGACACTGCCTCAAAGCACAGTTGGTAGATATTAATGTTTGTGCAATTTAACTAATCTGGTTGCATTTTAATATAATTTGCCATTTGATTAGAAATTAGCATTTTTATTTCTTATCACTGTTACAAACGGATAAGCTCAATTAGTTATTTCAATATTTGGACCCAAGCAAGACGATGAACCGCTACAGTGGAAGCTAAAGCAGATCCACACTAAATCTGTGTCACACAACATTAAACATGTATCCGACGCTCTTTCCTCTATTTTCTCCCCTTCAGTGTTACTCTGTAGATCTCCCTGGTTCCACGTCTACAAAATGTACACGCTTTGTGCTGTTGGTATTCTGTTTCACCAAAGTGGATTATATGTAAACTAGCTCACTCTCTGAGATGCTTCAGTGGTTTTCCTACGATCAGGTGAAAGACGGAGAGCCAAACCTTCGGTGTAAGCAGATACAATAAGAACTCTCGTGTGCTGACTGGTGAAGATTTAGTTTTGAACTTGCGCAGGACAGCTGACCTTTGACCTTGTGGTGCCTCACCTGTCTTGACCTCCCTGATCTGATCTGTAATGTTTTCGTGGGAGTCCCAGACTAATAAGTCTAACACGAGCTTTGTCTGCCCTTCCCAGGATGTTTTTCAGCATGCTCCTTTTGATCTTTCATCTCAAATATAAACCTGTTATTTCCCTCCACAGAGGTGCAGGTCAGAACAAGTGTGGAAAACAGTATCCCCACGTGGAACCAGTGGGAACGTGACAAAATCCTCTCTCAATCAGGTTCTAGATTCTAAAATGGACGGAGCTACATTTTAACTGATATCATGTGTGCAAGAGAGTGAATGCTATATTTCCCTATTTGTAGATAACGTAAGATAGTAAAGATAATGAAGACAAGACATTAATAGCCAACCCAAAAAAATATAGATAAGAAAAAGCACAAAGCATCAGAGCACAAGATCATGACTAATTAAACCATCAAAGACAACATGTTTACATCTTCTTCTGCAGGCTGTGCAGGGAGCTCTGTGTCTGTATCAGTAAACGCACTGGTCCACCTGTGCCAGTTGTTCAATATGTCAGACTCAGTGTTGCTGGATTTCTGCTCCGTCATGGAAATGGGAGCATGACTGGAACAATTACAGGAAGACGGGGGCACCCAGCCCCTCTAACCTTTACATAAAAACGCCTCTTATTAGGAGAGGATGAAAACTTTATTTTCAGAGGCTCTTTGATGGAGTGTCAAGTTGCAGCACAGTTGTCCGGCCCTTCCTGCAGCACCAGCGGCCAGCGAACTCCTCTGGAATCTTTGGATGATACTGGAAACAGAGAGTCTAAAAAAGGACGAAGGCCCTCCAACAGTTATTGTCTCCCGTCCGTCACACCCTTTTTCCCCTCACACAGCTGTTTCACATGACAGCTGGTTGTGGGGAATGTGCACGTTACCGAGGTCAGGGTGGCGAGGAAACACTGAACTGTGGGAAGTCCCAGGGCGGGAGGCTCTGAAAGTGACGAGGAGCGGCTGATAGTGAAGTGTATCTGTCAGCTGTTAAAGAGTTAAGATTCATCATCCCCTTTCTGTTTCTCTTTCTATTTCTTAGCTCTCAAAACAATACTGGGCATTTAACCAAAGCCCCCAAACTGCATAAGAGCTTTTTTTTGTTTTAAGTATTGAGTCTTTGTTTAGCCTCTACTTTGTATTGTTGTTTCAATTTCTCTTTTTTGTTTGTTTCATGTTTGTTTCATTTTCACGTTCATTTTGTTCATTCATTCATAAAGGGAAAAAAAAAAAAAAAATTGTTGTCTTATATTTTATAAATGACTCATTCATCTTTCTTGACCTTAGTTGAACATTAGTTGAGAAAGCAAATCTCACCACAAGGTCTACTGACTCTCTTTTTTGGAGTTTTCAGTCATATCACATGATCTTCATCAGCAGATGAACTTGAACTCTATAACTGCAGGATAGCTGGCCAAAGCCCATCTGTGAAGGAAGGTCATGTGATGAGGTTAACAGCTCCAGAACAGCTACTAAATGGACCTTTGGAATGACCGTTTTCTCAATTAAATCTTCTTTTTTTTTTTTTTTTAAAGGAATAATCACATAATAAAATAATTGTTAGCTGTTGTTGCTTAGTTTATAAACAACTGCAGACCACTAAATTATGGCTGTATTTATTAAAGGCAGGTATTTGAATGATTGATTAATCTGTTGATTATTTTTACAATTTATCAAAGTTTCCATACATCTTGTCTTGTCTTGCCAAGATATTTAGTTTACAATGAAATGAAAACAGAAATGCAGAAGAAAATTATTAAATGAGCATGGCAGAGTATATTTGGCATTTTTAAATTAGGCAATGATCAGAATTATTCTATATGAATTGAGCCGATTATATTTGTCCCATCAGCATCAACACCAACCCACAGACCCCGTTTGGCGTGAGTTTATGTTTTAGTTTGGTCGCTCTCACCTTCCACGAGGCATTCGGGGCCTTGGATATTTCCATGGAGGACAGCTGTGATCTAAATATACAGAGGGACTTCCTAACTTCAGGAAAAAGATAGAAGGAAGGGCCGGATTCAGATCCTCCCACAAATTTCCTGTAATAGTGTCCCTCAGTGACTAAAGAAAAACACACGGTAAACACAGTGGTAACGTGCAGAGGTCGAGGTCAAATAGGTCAGAGGCTCTACATTTATTTTTATTTTTAATTACTCATTAGTCCAGAGCGGTCGCCCGCAGCCACACTGGTGATCCCTCTGCAGGCTTGTCCAAAATGCAGAGCGGTTGTCACGGCTCCGTGCACCTGTCTGACATTCCTGCGCTCACAGTTGACAAACGACAGCTTGGCATACAAATCTCATCTGTGTTGTAGCTCGCAGAGGAAATTTCAGCACCGCTGATGCTGGTCTGACACACAACTGTGCCGTGGCTTTAGGATAAATATATGCATCCGAGTGTGTCTGTCAACAGCAGCACATTATCTGCACTGATGGTATATAAGCTGGACCTCATGATTTTAGAGTGTCTGTTTAAAGGGCATCTATTCCAATACCTCATATACTGCAGCTGCAAATATAAATAAAAACTTTATATTAGAGGAGAGAGGCCTGTGGAGCATGTAAATAAGTTTTCCATTAATGTTTCAAATATCGTTTTTAGAATTTCCACATTAAGTTTGTGTGAATTTGCAAAACAGTTCTACAGTCTCTGCATTTCTTTAAACTTTATTTGTATTTTTAATCTTTGTATTGTATTTGTATTTTATGATTCAATTTACATTCATTTATTTTATTTTTCCATCTCATTTTATATTTTTAACAAGGGTGTTTTGGGTTCATTTAATGTCCTTTTTCATGTGAAGCACCCGGTGCATGTCATTTCTTTGTTGTAAAGCATTTCAACAGAATGCAAAAGTTTATTATTATTATTTATTATTATTGTTGTATTATTATGTCTCTTTGACAACTACGTTTATACATACAAAAAAAGCTTCAGAATTAACTATTAATGAACAATATAATTCAAACAAATACTAAAAATCTGAAATAATCTTGATCCCATGATTAACTCATGAGACAGTTACCTTATTTGCCTCTTGTAGATATACAGATATACAGTTTTTACCTGTGTCAAACACCAGAAAAGATAAATTAATTAATCTGTCAGTTGACTGATTAAAGCTACAGGGACTGACGGTGGATTTGTGTTGACCTTTTCTAACTTTGCAGGTAAGCAGATTACTTGTCCATTAAATGACGCGTGGCTGTGTATTAATGATACTTAATTTAATTCTTCAATTTGAACAAAACAAACTTTCTTCAGTGTTTCAGCTCAAGCAATCCAGATAAGCCTCTCAGCGTCTCAGTCAAACTTCTCCATTATGCGGTCAGGGTCCATTTTTTCCAACTGATTGAGATGAATTGTGTGAAAGAGGTGCACTGGGTCGCTCTGGGGACACCCTTGAGAGGTGTCGCTGTGCGGCCTGTGACGCTTTCTCCGGGAGCAGGGAACAATAGGTGGAACCAGCTGCTGCTGGAGTTGGTGTGACACAGTGGAGAGGCTGTTTACAGGCAGCCGGCCGCTCGGCTCAGGCCGGACACCATCCTACGTCAGCTCTCCCACAGTTTATCACAGCACGGCCCTGCAGCGCTGCACACTTGTGTGTGTTCGCAGATCACTGGGAAAGGTCAGCCTTCATCACAAGGTCTCCACTGGTGCAAGGTCTCCATATGACACCGAATACAATGAAGTTTATCTACAGCGTTGGTTTGATGGATATGAGAGAAATATATAAATTGCAAATTTTGTTTAAGGCCTGAGACTCAAGGCTCAAAGTTCACTGGTTTGATAGTAGAGGTAGTGTCGGCCAATGAGTGACAAGAAACTGTGGTAAAGAAACAAACAAAAAAAACCTATCACCAGAGAGCAGTGTCAAGTTCATTTCTCAAATTTATCACTATTAAAAAAGAAAAAAAAATATCAATCAAAAACACATAATTTCCCACACCTTTGCATTTTGATGTAAAGGACAGTATGACAGATGTGTTCTGTACTGACAGAACTAAAAGTGCAGGAGTCTGCAATTGTGCAACTTTAATGTACATTTATATTTATTTTGTTCTTAGTTGCTATCATCTGTGCTGTTAATGAAAAAAAATGCATAATTAAAAAAAACTTTTATCAAATAATTCCATGTTGTCACGTTTGCTAAATCTTTCTATGGGTCTAAGATTGGTGTGTCCTGACGTTTCTGTGTGGTAACTTTCCCACAGAGAAGTTACAGTAAACTCTTTTGAAACTTGCGACTTACTCAATCTTGGTTTAGCCAAATTAACCCTGACTGCGACAGCAGCAGAGCCAATTCTCTACAATTCTCTGCATCTTCCAAGAAACCACATCTCTTTAAGGAGCAACCCAATCAGCCACGGTAACTCCCACGATTCATAGCCATCCCCCTGACCTCTGGTTGGATGCGTTTGTGTACAGTTTGTGGACGGGCAGCTGTCCCCGTTCAGTGACAGGTAAATATTGTGTTTCACCTTCCTCTTTATGGGTCGATTCAAAAATAGGTCCTTTTAAACGGTCCAGTCTTGAGCTATGAGTAAACAGCGCGTGCCGGAGATAACCCAGCTTGGGTTACCCTGTTTTCTGTTTCCCACTTCACCTATTAACAGACTGATGCGCATTAAGAACCTCAGATGGGAATAATGAAATATCTGCACCTCCCGTTGATCAGTTTTCCACGTCTGCAGTGACCAGCACGTGTACGGGGACTCAGGACGGGATCATGTTTTTTCCATCTCTCACCCTGTCACTGCTGAATATTAGGGAAAGGTCAGGTTTGTCAGTGGGTGGTAAAAGACTGAGAGAATGTCATATCAATCACACAGACGTGATTACGACCTGGAGCTTAAGCTGTATCCAGGCTGAAAACAAAGGCTGCTGAGTCACTGCTGCATCAGTAAAACCAGGAGGATCACACAGGAGTCCCACTGTGGCAGAGGAGGAATTGTTACAGCAGCTAATTGTTATTTTCAGTATTGATTAATCTGTTGAGTAATTTTTCAATGTTTAGTCAAAGTTGGTTAAAAACGTCCATCACAAGTTCTGAGAGCACAAAGTGACACCTGGAAATCACTTCTATCATTTTAAAAAGGTTGAAAACCCAAAAGGTAAAGGGTCACTTTACAACTGGAAACAAATAAAAACAGAATGTCATTTTGCTTAATAAATAATATATAATCAATCACTCATCAAAACTGCTGGTTAATTTTCTGTTGACGCACTAATCAAGTAATCGACCAATGTTTCAGCACTGAGAGGAATAACTCTGGTTTAGTTTTCTTCAAAGACTTGAAAAAGCTTTTAATTACAAGGAAATTTCATGTGAATTAAAAAATAATGCAGTGTTTTGTTTCAGGTTTGGCCATGACTGGTTTTTATTACTTTTTTTTAATTAATTGACTGATTAATCGTTTAGTAGTTGGTGCAAAAACTTGTTGACTGTCCACCACATTTTACAAGAGCTTAATGTGATGCCTTTGGTCCAACAGACAGTCCTAAACTCAAAGATATCCCATCCAGAATTATATTAAATGAAATTATCAATAAACTTCTTAAAGTTTTTTTGGATAAGGATGGACAAGGTTTAAGGTGGTAACTACAAAACCACAACGTCAGCTGGTCGAGTCCAGCTGAGAATCTTTGTTGTGTGTTGTTCTCCATCCCCCCTTAACTCAAATAAAAGCATTAAATGCCCAAAAATATAATTTCCAGAACATTTGCTGTTGATCAATTTTCTGTTGCTCAACTAATCAATTAATGAATTGTTTCAGCAACAGGACAAGTGCACTAGTTCTGTTATTCAGCTAAAAATGCACCCTACAGGTGTTCATATTTCCAGATGAAAACTTCAAGTCAAAGTTTTCAATCACAATGAAACTTGATTTTGACTTAGAATTGATTCACATGATTTTCATTGTTCAATGCAACTAACAGTTATTTTCAGTAACACACTGTTTTTGTGTTTTTATTTTTTTTGTATTTATTTATTTATTTTATGTAAAAAATAAAAAAAAAAAATTTAAAAAGTCAAGTAAATTGTGAAAACTGTCAAGATTCAGATTTCTTGTTTCTTGCCTGACCAGCCCTCTAACAGTCAGATATTCAGTAGCCATGACAGAAAACAGCTTGTTTTAAGAAAGTGGGACAGTGTCAGCACTACACGGAGATAAAATAAAAAGTCACAAGTAGCCACACAAGTCAAGGAAACAGAAACATGCCCCTACACAAGACACTGCAGTTGCCTGAGTATTCAACTCCACTTTTTTGCATGCATTGACAATCACAGTTAACGTCATTTCCCCTACAATGCAGTAACTTTCACAGACTGACACAAAGTTTGCAGCTTTGTGACCTTGTCATTTGCATGCAGAGACAAATTAAACACTTTGAAATATAATGATAACTATCTCTTTAATCCTCTATTAATACTTCCAGTTTTCAGAAGCTTTTAATTAAATCCTGAACATTGATAACGGGGTTAAAAGCAGCAGTTTTTAATGGTGGATTAAATCCATCAATCAGGATCAACCCATCCCTCCTCACTGCTATTTGCAGTGACTCAAATAAAGGCAGCCAGACAGATGCACTGACCCCAGCAGATGCAGAAGAGTACGGTTTCCAAGTAGATATTCAGTAAATCTAAATTTAACCCCTACGCTGCTATTTTCTCTTTAACAAGGGGAAACAAGCTGCAATCAAGGAACATGATCGGCCCTGGCTTTTCAGATGGAAAAAACGTGACAAGTCAAAGTAACAGAAGGGGGGAAAAAAATACATGGTCGCTAGGCTCTTTTTATCCATTCAGCAACTTCTCTTTGATGTATCAATCTTACTGAGCCACAGCCAATTGTGTTGTGTGGTCTTGAATTACAGAGAGGAAGAGTGAGTGGAAAGACAGAAGGGCAGCAGACATTCGATACAATGGAACCACAAGGGGAGAAACTGTGGGAGGCTGCCAACATCTCTGCTGCTCATTCACTCAAAACGCTCCTGTGCTTAAACACTGATCCGGGTTTCTCTGTGGAGTTTACGCCACTTTCAAAAGAAGTTCAGAAATCACTGTCAGTCACAGCTCACAGTGAAGGGCAAAAATCTATAATATATGTATAATTATTTCAACACAGATAAAAATGCATATGTACTAATTATCTTTTATATTAGCTTCTTACAGTTTGATCAGATATATCTGAATTGCAGTACAGAAAAGTCAAAATATGTTGGAGGTAATTTAGAAACAGTTGCCATGACAAAAAAAAATGAAAAAAAAAAAACTCTGGAGTTTTTTACCAGCAGAAATGCTTTTGGTCCCTGTTTGCTTTGTATTGTGACTGCACACTAGGATGAACACGAATGATGCAGGTATTTACTGTATTTCACTGATTGTTTCTTCTTTAGTTACTGCTACTGTCAAAGTAATGTAACAACAAAAAGCAGTGAAGAAGACGACTGAAACAAGGCACGATTCAAAATATTTAAAAAATGTGGCTTTGAAAAGGTTTTGAGGAATATTTTTGTTTTACAAAAAAGCTCAGTTTTTGGTCTCCACCAGCTCCTGAGGGACAAATCGGGCTCTTTAGCTGCTAAATGCTCCACTATGTTCACCAGCTTACCGACTGTGTCTGCCTGCTGTTTGATACTGAGCAGGTAGAGGGCAGTGGCTTTTTACAGCTGTTTCTCTGAAAACATCTGCTGCACCTGAAAATGAAGCTATGAGAGCTGTGAGAGTGAACCTGAGCAGTGAGGTTGTGTCTCAAATATCAATATACTATTGGTTTTGGCCCCAAAAATCCAGTACTGGTCAAACTATATCATAAATGTCACTTTTCTGGTTGCTCACTTATGTAACTGTTTTGCTCTAAAAATTACATCTTTGTGAGATCTTAGGAAACCCAGCAGCAAGTCTGAAAATGTTACTTCTGTTTTCTGCTATTAGTCATGTGATGAAAGAGCCCTCTTTTCTCCAGTGTTGTCATTTTCTTCTCCATGAGAACTATATTGTTTGTTATTCTGATGTTTGACTCTAGCCGGTCATCCCCCGTGTTGGTCAGGTGTCCCATGCCCTTATGCTGCCTATACAGGACAAATGTGTAGGGGATGTGGGCACGTGACATCTTTTAAGTTTGTCACTCTATACTATACTGTATACATTTTAAAGCCTTAGGAGTTTTATTGAGGCTGTTGACCCACTTCATGCAATGTCACTGTGCATGCAGACACCACCAGGTCATTTAGTGTCACCTCCACATTGTCGCTTCAAGCACAGCAATGCTTTGTTGTTACCGGGTAGAGTTTCTTTTTCAAAACATAGCACAGCAGCATTGTGACGAATAGTTCGACAGTGGAGTTAATCCCGAGTTCCTGCACTGGTGGCCCTGAACCCTTAAAACCTCAGTGCCAGCGGCTGTAAAAGCTAATGTATCTGGACGGCTTCTCTGTTTGTCAGCCAGGCTCAGCGTGCAGTATCAGGTTGGTCACACTCACTGTGCTGTAAATTGTGTGAGTGAAGGTCAACACTGATGTAGACCGTTTACACTCTATACAGTATTAAAGGAGCATTAACATACCTGTAATATTCAAACCCAGTACACACAGCCAACTCCTGTGGAGGGGATTTATTATGTTTGTGCAGAGTTGATGATCTGGCAAATACCCACAAATGATGTGCCAGTGTTAAATTTCCATACGACAATCTTTGTGGCCATTCAATATCATGGTATATGGTAATTATCACAATAGTAATCAAATGAATCAACTGAACAATAACCAGGAAATCAAACACCCTAAAAAACAGCAGGTTCATTCTTAGAAGTTTCAGAGAGTTGACAGGAAATTACAATATTTCTGCATCCTAATTCAGCATATTGTCTACGTCTTTGATTCTATGTACCCACTTATGTTGTCATACATGGTCTCATATGATTTTGGTGCTTTCATTTGGCCCAGTAAGCAACAGCAGGACCTGCCCCACTGTTCAAAGGTGGTCAGCCAAACCGGACCTGACAGGACAGACATGCAGTGAGAAATCTTGCAGCAGTGAGTTTTTCCTTTGATACTAAAAGCCAGCTTCTCCATAATATTACAGGAAAATAATCATATGAAAGGGCTTTGTGCAAGACAACACGCATGTTTACATCCACACAGCCAATTAAAAAAAAAAATCTCATGCACCAGTTTGCAATGAATCCACACAAAAGCTCCGAACAAACAAGCTGCTGCAAAACCACCTCAGTCCACAATACACACATCGTGAGTGCATCAGCAAAAGCTTCAGCTTGAAAGCATCAGTCATATTTAATGTGGCAAACAGCAACCAAACACAGCTCGGAACAAAAAGAGACACTGACTGACAGATCATAAGGTTAATGCACACTGGGAAAGCAGCAGCAACAAGAGCAGAAATTATACACGACCCAAACAAACCTGCAGACAGCCAGTGCAACCTGCAAACAGTCAGTACAACCTGCAGGCAGTCAGTACAACCTGCGGACAGATTCAGATGAGCCAAGACATCAACACAATCAGCAAGTCCCTACCTTGAGGAAGTTCAGCGGGTGTTCTGTTCCCGGGGCAGCACCCACAGGTAAACTCCTATATCCCAGGTGAAGTGCGCGTTTGAGGCCGCAGGTGATGCGAGCAGGAGCCAAACGGGATTATTTCCTCCATAAAACCGTCCTGAAGCGGAACACAAGCCGTCAGCGGGCCAGCTTGTTGCAGAACTGCTCCCTGACAGACGCTAATTGGCGTTAACCAGCGGTTTAAATAGCCCGCCTGATTCCAAAGGGTGCGTTTGATTTACTCTCTGGGTAGAACCGCAGGGGTCACATGTTTTGTTGAGATGTTTACACTGTAAACTCCAAGTGGTCCTACACTGAAAATGTTGCTTAAATAAAGTATTATCAGGAATATTTAGGTAGGTAAAAGGATTTAATGCGGAGAAATGTCCCTTGTGAGCGACACGTTGAAATAGCTTATTCTGTATATTCTTCACTGCTTTAATCCATCATCTGTTTCACTTTCATATTGGTATCTGGTCTGCAGCAGTGACAGAAGAGCTACTGTAACATCTGCAGAATCTCAAGGCTTCACCTCCCAGATGCTGCAGGACCTGTCATCTCTATATGTGGATAACTTACATGCCAATGTGTCCAGACTGTGCCCAAAGACCTGCAGCTCTTTTTAGACAATCTAAAGGAGATTTTAAATCTGTAGAGTTATAGAAACTATGTTTGTGGATTTTTTACATTCTTTTTAAAATTTTTATTATGATGGTCCCTGATCTGAATTCTGTAGTCATCTGGAACCAGAGGAAAGTCAGGCGAGTGCCTGTGGAGCCGGAGTTCATGTTGCCCCCTCTGCAATTTCAGACAGCTGCAGCATCCAGCTATACACTGACTGTTACTTACCATGTGTGAACAAATGACTGATGATAGAGAGAGAGAGGGAAAAACAGAGGGTGAACCTGGTATGTGTTGTGTGTGTCCTCCTCTCTCCTCAGGGCCTGAGAGGTGGGCTGCGCCAGAGGTGAGACTGCCACAGGACGGCTGATAACAGCTGAACCTGTCAGTGCCAATTGCCCAAACAAAAGGCAGAGGGGTGCTTCGAGGGATGTGGCAGGGATGAGACACATGTTTGGCACCGGGGCACATCACGTAGGCGCAACAGGGGCAACCTACGCCCACTCTGGACCGGACAGACAAGCCTGCACTCAGGAATAGACGAGCTAGAGGACGGCTGTAGGAAATAAATAGCTGTGGTATCACAGGCCAGGATTTAATTTAACTGCTACCAGTGACATTTACAATGCTTAAATGGGCATGCCACTGATTTTACATATGAAGATTAATTTACTGATCACGACGAGTATTACTCTGGCTGTGAAAACAGTTGTATAATGTTTTCTGTGGGTCTGGCAGCTTTGTCAAGTCTGAGAAAACGTAGATGATGTCACGGCGACAACACGATGACAAATCTTTAACAGAAAGTCTGCAATAGGAACTGGCACACGGAGTCTGAAAGATGTGGACAGTTATCTGTAAGAGAAGTTATAACAAAAAAAAATGCCATACAGTTGCATTGTGGGAAATGTAGGCTGCAGTATTTTTGGAGCTTGACCATTACTAGGGGCTAAAATTCAGGATATCTCTGTCACCTCTGCATCGGTTTCTTTTAGCAATCTTTCTTTCACAAGTGCATTTTTTTCAGCAATCATTCAGTACAGTTGCAATCTGTAAATGCCTCTTTGTCTCTTACATGCATTTCACAAAAAGAATCTTCTCAGTTTGTAAATAATACTCTGCTTCTGCTGCACGAGGTGAGTTAGCTGCACTCTGTGGTCATGTAATTTCAAACTGAACTCTGGAACATGCACTTTTAAAATGCACTTGCAGTAACCAGCCATGACCACGGGTGTCACCAAATAAACCAGAACTAAAAATCTTAATTATTGTAAAATACATTATAAGTCTAGATTTCATAGAGCTCTCGGGAACCTTTGAGTAAGAGGCCTGTGAAGGTCTTGGATGTCTGGAGTGCAGAGAGAGACCCCACTGTACGTATTTGTATGTATAACACTGGTTATGATGGGAAGTACGTAATTTAAAGCAATATTTGTCAGTCAAAAATCTTCAGTTGCTGCATTTTTTCTCTTTTTATTATTCCTCAAGTTACTATTTACTATTTTTATTCCTGAGAATTACATTTTTTAGATGAGAAAATACCTGGTTAGCCTGACTGAACAATTCTCGTTTGTGGAGACTGTATATATATCATATATACTGTATATTATTTATTCTTTGAATGTTATTTTTTAGCCATTATTAGCCTTTACCTGACAGTATAGACAGACAGTCAAAGAGGGAAGAGGCTGAGGAGCTACCTCCGTCACTGCTTACTCACCGACATTCTCTGTGCAAGAAACCAGTAGTTTTTAGTGCCACTTCCCTGTTGCAATATAGAGTAGTGTATTGAAGCAGCTTCTTCTCTGTGTGATTTGGTTGGACGTTGCACCACTTCATTCTGATTTTCTATACTATCACTTTCCATTCAGCTTTCTTGTTTGGAGTGAGTTCCCCTCAGTATCTGTATTCCCTGTTCCACAGTACTTCTGCTTAAGTAGTTTTTGGTTTAGTTTTCATTTCCATTTCGAGGAATTTCCTGTTTAATGAGGCTGTTAAACCATATTTCTGCTGTATTATTATTTTTGTATTTTATTTCTCTAAAAGTGACTCCTACATTTTACTCTAAGTTGCAAAGAACTGTTCTGCTCCCATTCAGCTTTCAGAGCATTCTTCAGTTTAATCCTCAAAACTCTGAAAAGTACAGGTCCTGAGCCAAAAACTGTACTCTCTGATCTGATCTGATTCAGTCCCCAGCAACACAGCGGTGCACAGAGGTGCGTTAGTCCAGATAGCAAGAGGGATGAAAACATTCTTATTATCTCGATTCTGATGAGCCTCATCAGATCACTGTCGGGTTCAGGTAATGCGCAACCTGTTGTGGGTAAGAACATGCAATGAGCCAGGAACAGACTTTGTCAATCCTGCTGCCCTGTTGCATTGCACATATTTTATTCAATAATTTCATAATGTGGAGTAATATGATGTTCTTTTGGGTTTAATAAGCTATCCGTGCTGCGTTTCAGGAGGGGGCCCCATTGTGTGAGTGTGCAGGAATGTGCCTGCTGAAATGAAAAACATAAATTTTCCATTGTGGAGTCTGAGGACCTCTATAGGAGCTCACTGTATAGATAGAAAGGCAGCTGTCTGGGGAATAACTGTATTTTCCTGAGAGCACTTATATAGTTTCCACCTGTGGGCAGGTTCACATGTCGGGGGGTTTAAGTTCTGAGTTTCCCTCCCTGCCCTCCCTGCGAGGTTGTTTTGTGGCGTTGGAGGCAGGAGCAGGAAGCATTTGTTGTGCACAGGATGCCCCCTTAACGCACCGCTCCCACTCGGCTAATAACTCTAACACTTCTTCTTCCCGTTGGCTGCGCACACAAACAGGGCATACTCACTTCCTCTTGAAGCAGTACTTCCTCTGTTGTCAGCAGGCATGGCGTTCACTCTGAGCGTGTGTGGTCAGCCTAGTTGAGTATAGCAATAGCCTACTATCTTATGCAAGCTGTATCTCCCCAGGGACAAGTTCTGTTTTTATTTGGCTTTTCCCATTGAAAAATTGACAATTTAAACATGACGTCTCTTTAAAATGGTCACAAACTGACGACTGGAGAACAACTGTCTGTCAGGAGGCAGGTCTCCCGACACCTGCAGGGACAGGGTTTATTAGTGCTTCAGGGATTGTTCTCCACCACTGGAAGAGTCATACAAAGCCTGTTTTGCTAAATAGTAAAAATTAAGGGACTGTATGAAAATTATTAGTTGGAGAAGTGGAGTCAGAAAAAGGACTTTCTTTGTGCTAAAGGTACGATAGTGGCTCAGGTTTAAGTGCGACCTGTGACCTTTTGCTGCATGTTACCTGACTGTCCTGTCTCTCTCTCACTGGTTATAGAAATAAAGGCAAAAAATAATAAAAAATAATGCCCCATAAGATTTGAAGGAGTAATCCTGTCTCTTCTTTTCTATTCACTAGTCAGATCAGAAACAGTTGGTGTGGCTGAATGATTAAGGCGCAGATCACCTAACTACTACGTCCACGGTTCAATTCCCAGCTGACGGACCTTTGTTGTACCCCTTATGATTTTATCTGCAGACTGTCAACACAGCTGAATCCAGACCAGAACAGACCTGGCACAAACCAACCCATTCTGCCAATGAAGCAAAAATATTACAATGTTGTAGCCTCTCAACAGCCAAAAAAGCCGCCATTTGAGCCCTGTTCCCTTATTTAGCCACAGTAAAATCAATCATCAGTGTCACTAAATAAAATAATGTTCATTTAGTAACTCTTCAAGAATAGAGAGCAACTGGGCTGCTTGGTAAACAGAGCACAGCATCATTTGACCATCATTATGGCGACTCCACTCCTAACCCTAACCCTTGAAATCTGGGTTGAGTTGAAAAATTAAGAGGGAGGGTGTCGTAATTTTGTCTAAGACAGGGGTTCCAACATATATATTAATAACCCTGGCGAAGTTTTTTTTTTTTTTTTTTAAAGTGAAACACATGGTTCGACCCCTGATCCCCACCCCAATTATTTCTTTACAGTCCCTAATGACAGACATATGGAAATCTGACTAAGATTGGTCTCATTTTTAAATTCACTTAAAGAATATAATGCAATAAAACATGAAATATTCCTCCTCTTTTTTTTTTTTTTTTTTTTTTAGCAGCTATTTTTATTGCACAGATTTGTTCTGTTACAGATTTGTTCTTCAGTCTTTCACAGTGTTGGCTATTTGTGTTGGAAAATAACATGAATGAATTCTTCAGAATACATTAATCTTGTTACTGAATGAGCTTCAATGGTTTTATGTTTTTTCTACTTCTTTGTGTACCTCATAGCTTTTCTTCTCTCCTCAATTTCTCCAAATAGTAGCCTACATAACAGACGGGAACTGGGCAGATATCTCCATCAGGAAACGTGAGGAACTGTGCATGAGTTAAACTCTAAAATGTTTTGTTTAGTTTTTTTTATGGAATTCCCTCCTTTAAAAGTTTCCCAAAACACAGCAGTATTACTATACAGAAGGTAATAGCCGTCTTAGTCACAGTCAGTCTTGTTATTTTTTAAGATTAAAGAAGGCTTTTGTTGTGTTACACTTGCCTCATTTTCATTCACCCAACATAATAGATGCGATAAGCTCGTGCTCCCAGAGCAACAATCTGAATAAACCAGATGAATGAATGGGAAATCACAGGGACGATGACTTATACGGAGATGAGCAGAGGCCAACAAGGAAGCCCCCCTCACCCTCCTCACCCCACCCAATCCCAACTTTACACAAGCCTTGCTCCGACTGATTCATCTCTTTCCCACTTTCTACACAGAGGAGCAGGAAAAACAGCATAAACACTTCTGGGACGGGGGGGCAGGAGGACGGAGGGGGGGGTCTACAGGATGTTGTTTGAGTTTTAGATCCTGTTTTCTTCCCTTTTCCCAAGAAGCTATGCTAATGCAGGTGTACAAGCAGCCCCCGTCCCACCACCACCTCTACAGCCCTCCATCCCCTCCCTTTTACCCAAATAAGTCCAGCTCTTCCTCTTTCTGGTGACAACCCCTTTCCTCACAAAGGCCTTTTACTGTTGTTTGACAACACTGATCTATTAGCAGCCTGAGGAGATTAAGGAGGACGGAGGGATCAGGGATTTCTCTGAGGACCTTTGGTCTTATGTAACACTTCTTTTCCTCTGGACAGCAGTGAAAACAACCACTTGTCAGTCATGTCATATGGTCACAAAGCCTGAGGCCCTGAGTGGCCTGCCATTAAGCTCCAGAGGCTTTTTGTCTGCTGCACTCGCAGAGAAGAAAGAACGGGTCAAGTGAGGCTTTGTTGAATGATACTTACAGTTGAGCTGGGGGGGCTCCGGAGGTAAAATATGCATTAAGGCCCCACATGTCTGCAGGCACCCTTCTTTTTTTTTTCAAGCATGACAACATAAAAGAACTCCTGCTGCTCGACACGACAGGAAGAAAAGGCTGCTTTTGGTTTCTAAGAGGCCTACACGTCAAAGTTTAATGAACATAAAAACTCCCCACTCGTTGCCCCGAGTCCAGTCCCGAACCCAAACTTCACAATCCCCCCGCTCTGAAAAAACTCTGGGGCTGCATTTCATTATAAATCATTCTCCAGTTTTTAAGTGCACTGCTCAGAAGAGTTTCCATGACATCATCAGCTGTCAGTATGGGAAGCCAGTCGCTTATATTCAGAAATTCAACTCAGGGCACGAAGCAGCAGCAGCAGCAGCAGCATGGCAGGCGTGCAGCGAGGAATCTCCCGCTGGGCTCAGCGAATGAATGGTGCCACAAAACCGGCAACATGAACAGTGTAAGGTTTCTTACCTTGAGGGGAAAAGGCTGAAAAAGGAAGACACACTGTTTATTAAATGTAAATGTTTCTAGAATTAACGGTTGTGGCTGCAGTTTGTTCAGAAAGATCTGATCTGTGAGATCAAAAACTGAGTGTGAAGGATTTTTTTTTTGTCGTTTTTTTTTTTGCAAATTTTAAAACAAAAACTGTGAAGATTCATCATGTAGTGCAGACAATTCACACCAGCCTCCACTACTTCATAATCATTGTGTAAATTTAACACAAAATGATGCAGGCTTAGTTTTCAGTACACGACTCACAAGCATGTCTGAGAATTCATATCAAGGACCAACAGGTTTTCTGAGGATTCAACTGAACAGAACTTAATCATATAATCAGTAGGTCTCTGAAGATGTCAGAGGTTTTTATTTTGCTTTTATATCAGGATGCCGACTGTCTGGTGTCTGTTACACGGCTCTTTTTTTTTTTGTTAATTTAAAAAATGCCCGAAAAGAAAATTGCACAATGATCAACTGTGAATAAACATAATGTGATGACATGCACAATTTATTAGTTATTATGAGTCATGTAATGCATTGAAGTCTATGAAGGCCCATTGTATCTGTATAGTGCTTTTTTTCCATCCATGACTTATATTAAGTTACATCTGGGTTATTATGTGGTCAGAAAAATGACTCTTTGGTCCTTTAATAGACAAATCAAAGTGTTGCATAAGTAGTCAGACAGTAAACAGTGATGTTGTATCTCTGACTGTGACGTTGGAGGATCAAGGAGAAAACACATTGTTGGGATATAAAGAAGCAACCAGTTGTAGTGTTGTTAAAAATAAACAGGAGCATTCCAGTGACTCTGGATAGCACTGGGAAGAAACCCGGCATCTCCCAGACCCTGACCTTAGCCTTGAGAGGTGGCCGAGCTCGGGGGTGGGGGGGGGGGGGGGGGGGGGGGGGGTGAAGTGGACTGAAGGACAATCCTCCAAGTTTTCCAAAATGATAATGAACATAAATGTGTCACATAGCAGGTTTTTATTTTACCTTCTATGAATGCAGGATGGGGATTTTCCAAAGTGTAGGGCAGGCGCTGCTCCCTGATGTCTGAGAGATGGTTGAGAGAGGAAGGAAGACATTGTGTGGTGCAGCTTCGAGTTAAAAATACCCCCCCCCCCCCAACTTAAAAGTCTGTGTCTAAGAATTGTCTTCAAGTAGGAAGGGGGGTGGATGTGCGTCAAAACACACTGTATGTCAGGGCAGGTGGTGTGTGAGAAACGAGGAGTCACAGGTAGTCTGCTCGGTGGCGGGGGCTGCACTCATCCCTCAGCACACTGTTTAGCTTTTATTGGCTTTGTTTTGCTTTTCTGAGCCCCCTCGCTCTCTCTCATCTTGCTTTTGTTTGTCAGGGTTATGCAGGAGATTCTGTGTTTTTATTTTGTGTTGGGTTTTTTTGCACGCCATATCCTCATCCTCACTGTATGTTCGCGGAAGTTCAATGAGTCCAGTTCCCAGCCCGGGAGCACAGCGCTCTGGAGCTGCTGCGCTACGTGACATTTCTCTGGGCTCCAGGGGAGAATTTACTACCCAAACACATCAGGCCGGGGCCTTGAGGGCAACGCACAGAAAAAAAAGGAAGAAAAAGAGAGATCCTAATAAGAACTGATGTGGTGATATGCAGCTCAAGAATGTTTAATTGTCTTGGTTAAAATCAGCATAAATCTGGTTGAGAAGGTTTTTTTTCCAGGTGTCTGATTAAGAAAACAGTTGTTTCAACCACCATAACCAAGACATTTTCTAACAGAGCAGATCTCACTAAGAAAGGAACGAAAAACAACAAGCGCTGGTTGTGTGATTTACAGGTTACAAGATATTTAAATGAGGAAATTAAAACTGGGATAAATTTTGTTCAAAAGTTACTAAAAAATCTTGGTCACACGTTACAGATCTTTAATGATATGTTGCTGGGACTTGCAACTGTTATATTTTAAATATATAGTATATAAATATGTATATTGTATGATTTCAACACAGCTATTTAAATGGTTACAATGGATTACGACAACATTTTTACAGATATTTAAATTTACCACCAACTGAACCATAATGAGTTTGTTGATCCTCTGACTTTTCTTTTAGCTTCACTGGCAGATTTAAGTTTTCCCTTTTTCAGTTAAATATTTTTGCACCTGCTTGATGGACTGGTGCAAAATTATGAGGATTTATCGTAATGTAATTGTTGACTTTCGTTCCACTGTAGTGTCATAATCAGGTTTATGACCAAAAACCTGCAAAACCAATGACATTCCCCTCAGCCTCAGCTGGATTTAGTTTCGTCCCGTACTCACACTTGCATGATACTAGTGTGACATATTTCTGGAAAATGCCACAGTGGCCAAGTTTATCAGAGTTCATATGGACACTTGATTTTAATAAGGACGTCCTTTCAAATACTGTACATGCTGTACATTCTGCTATAATTGTGTGTCTGTTGATCATTGTTCTTAAAATCAGCCCAGGGGTGAACTGCCACAACAGCTGGACAGGTGTGGTGCAGTCGACTGTGGTGAATTGTGGGATACACTTACAGTAGTTCTGACTACAGCTTTGAAGTAGCATTCGGACAAAAGTGTTCTGTGTGGAGGCATTTTATCACTGTGGGATATTGGATGTTGGATTTTGCTCACGACGAGAATGTCAGTATTTTACATGTCAAGATGACATTGCAACATCAGCCGTTGTCAGTTTACTACATCAAACTGATGTTGGTGTTAAACGCTGTTCTGACAACTTACATTCAACCAAATGTCAACATCTGACAACACTGGTGTCCCGCTGTGTGACTGCAGGGTACATGCAGGCTCGTGACCCTGGCACTGGGCCGAACCCAACAGGACAATCACACCACTCAAGTTCTGTTTACATTTTTCACCCAATCATTCTGTCTCATGTAAACTGAATGCAACAACATGAATGTCTTGTGTTATCGCCATTTGGATGTTTCATTGTGTTGAGACTACAGAGACATGTAAGGTCATCAGAGTTTGTACGTTTGTATGTCTCAGTTCATTAAGCAAAATGAACTCTTCAGGCTTGTGACCCTGTGACCTCCCCAAAATAAAAGACTTGCTAAAACAACAGAGCAGACAAGGATCTTATTGTGTAAAAATACCTCTTTTTAATTGAATTTCCATCATTACAATTGCACACAATCAGTTTGAGCAATCTAAAATATTTATAGAAATTCATTGAGCTCTAAATGAACAGTCATCAGTCTTTAGCAGAGGCTTTAGAGACGTGTAAATATATACTGAGAACTTCACTTCCCATGGGGCGAGGAGCTGCAGCCGCGATGACCCTCCCCGAACCCACCCAACAGCAACGAAAGACCCTCGTCCACGTACAGTAGCATCTCTAGATACATCTTATTCTGAAAGACCAGCCCTCGACACACCCCCCCACCCCGAATAAAAGAACACAACACCGCAACATCAGAAGTCACATACAGCTGTGTGTACCAGCAGTTTACCACCTGCAACAGAGAAACAGAAAGCTCCACGGTTCACAAGTCGTGTCGTAGTATTCGACCTGGAGAATGTCTGAAGCGAGAAATGTTGAGCAATAGATGGGTGGAAAACAAAACAACCCTCAGCACGGTTCACACACAAACAGATTTACACTCAATATAATCTGGCAGAAAACAATCTTAAATGGCTGGAAGTGCTCCTGCTGCACAGGCTTTTCCATACTTTTGATTCATCTGCTGACACATTTTGAGGATGAGGAAGAAGGTGAGCATAATTTCCTCTGATTCTCTCATGATACTCAAATCTTTGTCTGACCTTCATTGCTTCTAAAAAGAGGAAGTTTGTTCCAGTAAAAATCCATTCGCCTACTGGATGTTACAAAGCCATCATCCAGAAATACGTGCCTGTTGCTGGGCGCGCAGATAAACCCAGAGGTCAAGAGGGGAGTAATAATGGGATGTGACAATAGTCACCCACGAAGGACAGTTTCCACTCGGACGTCCTGCCCCCGTTGACCCCCCCCCCAGTGACCAAGGTTTACTCAGCAGGTGACAGTGAGCCATAAACAGACTGGTGGACGGGAATTCCCACATGCAAGCAGACGAATACGAACACTCATACAGACACCACGAAGCCAGAGATGACAGAGAAGCTGAAACAAAGAGAGAAACGCCTTTTCTTGATGCAGGTTTTCAGGACTGTTTTATCTGTATGAGCGATGAGAGTCGCTCCATTATCTCCCCAGGAGCAGCAGGGTAAAGATAGCTCTGCCCTCTGGCCAGCACACTGACTGGCACAGTCTCACACACACACACACACACACACACACACACAAATAACATGTGACGCGTGATTGGACTCGACTCTTGTCTCATTACAGCCTATTGAAAATTGAATATGAGTCAACTGGGACAAGAAGTGTCAGTGCTGTTTGTTGAGCAGAAGAAATAAACAGAGAGTGGAGTTATAAGGTTCTGAGAGCAGCTCGCAAAAAAAATATTTCAATTAACATTTGATGAAACAGTACTCAGTGAAGAAGGTTTACTTTTAGATCTACATAACCATTAATTAATTTAATATCATGATTAACATGTGGACACTGTAAATTGTCAAATAAACCCTTGTTCTTGTTACCAAATTTTAGATTGTTCACGCTAATCTAAAATACATGCTGCATGCACATTTTTGTAGTATCCATTACAAGAAACGAATCCTGTCCTCATAATTATTTTCTACCAACAGGGGACAACAAAATGTGGTTTGACAGATTTTTCCCGGGGTGAGCGGCTCCTACATCTCCTTGTGCATTGCATTGTGGAAGAACTACATTGAACTAAACTAAATTTTAGGGTTAAAATTTTAATTTCTAAATACAAAAAAGGGTTACATTGCCAAAATTAAAATGAATATGTAGTAAATTAATTGGTTATTTTTACTACTAACTTAATGTACTTTATCATTTACCACTGACATTGTTAAACTGCAAATTTAAAGTTCCCATAAAGGGTAGATGTCCATGTGTTTGTGATTATAAAGCAGGTCTAGGTTCTATATTAATACTGTGAAAGTATCAAAGCCTCAGTCCACAGAGAAATGCACACAGCCTGTATTCAGAAACTGAGCCTTAAAACCAGCCGTCAGGACTTCTGGAACTTTGTGATGTCACAACAAAGCAGTCACCACTCTCAGCTACGCACCAAGCCCCGCCCACATGGACCTACAATCCAACCTGGCAGGATTTGGTTTCTCTGAGTGTTTACCTGAAATCTGATATATTTTTATGCGATCAGTCAGAAAATAGTCAGCCAATCAGAAGAGAGGTTCAGATCCTGTCTTCTGATTGGCTGACTGACCTGTTGTTACTAGAGCTCCAGAGAGAAGCCTGAGAGAGGAGATGTAAAACTCCACTGAGGTGGTTTTTGGTTCTTAAAACCACAAAAATATCTTCTTTTGGTTATCAACAGTAAAAGTGTAAAACATAGGACCTTTAAAAGATATGACCAATTCTATTTAGCATTAGCATATTTTCCATCTGTGATTTCCTCCTGCTTTTCCTGCTCCTGCTTTTCCTTTAAACTCTATATTGACGGCCAGTCCTTGAGTTTTTTAAACTAGCAGCACTATTGAGCAACATTTCTATCACACAAAACTATCTTCACAAAATTCAAATCAATTAACCGATAGACAGCAGATGGTGGTAAGTCAAAGAAAACGCAGCAATGCACCAGCAAAAGAAGAAGAAGAAGGTTGCGACTTCATAAACACGGATGTAAAAAAAAAAAAAAAGATTTAAATAGCTTTACACATGTTTAAGTGCTGAATGTGCGCTCAGTTTGCTGCATTGTTAGTCCTCAAAGGCAGCACGACTCCACAGCCCTCCACCAGCCCACAGCTACAGAGTATAAATATTTAGTTTGCAAATAAAAGCCAGGTGCCCTCTGCAGGTCGGTGAGGAAAACACAGCTACTGTTTGAGAATTTACAGTGTCACAGTTTCATTTTAAAAAGTCAGAACTTTATAACTCTCTGAAAAAAGCCAATAAATGCTTTGCTTAAGCTGAAACAATGTCCACATAGGCTGCACACTTTCACAGGTTAAATGAGCGTTCGCTTACAGTAACACACTCATATTGTGACTGTGTGATATGGCTCCTCAGTACAGTGCAAAACATCACAGCAACATGCAGTGTCAGTGAGTCCCAGAGAGGAAGGGGAGGACAAAAACAGCGCTCAAGTGTCATTCACAACAACGGAGAAGCGTCTCAATGTAAATGTAAATGTACACAATCGCCAGGCACTTCAACACTAGAGGAACTACACACACACACACACACACACACACACACACCACACTACTGCTACCAAACCATGCACGTGTGGATGCATGAAAGCGGAGCGTGTCATTATTTTCAGCAGGTGGGATGTCAGAGTGTCTGGACCAGTTCTCTCCTGGAGGCTCATCGAGCAGCAGGAGCTCTGCACACACTGTCCCCCCTCCTCAAAGACTCCCCGTCCCCTGAGCCCGGCTCCATGTGAGCGCTCACTTCTCTACTCCGGCTCTTTGGTCACATTCGCTGAATTAGTGAAAAATGATGCTGATTATCTGATGGAGAAAGGACTCTGGTACTCTGCTCATCATGAGACCCTCAGGGACTCGCCAGGGTCTTTCCAGAGAAGACGATGGATCAGGACCGACCTGTGATAGGCTGCGCTGCACCTAAACCACTCTGCTGAGAAAATGTGTGACTTGAATTTTGCTAATTTCATCATTCAATAAAACACTAAGGGCAATTAGAGCTTTGCATGAGTATGTTTCCACCTTCAGCACTGTAGTGGACTGATGAGGGAGCCCTAACGTCCCCGTGTTGGTGACTGGCAGTGAGTTTGGTCTGACAGACTGCCTCCCACCCTCTGACCCACCTTTACTACAAAAGAAGAGGCAGGGAAGTGGCAAAGTGAGGTGCATGTAGGAGAAAAAACACAATCACATCCACTGTGTGTCACGTGCAGAATCAGCTGTAGTGAAAGCTTTGGTAACTACGATGGGAGGAACTGAGGGAGGAGGGTGGCAGTTAAGTACAGCAAATAAAGAGACGGGGGGGCTTAATGAGCCAGAAGTCTGTCAGTAACACTTTGGGGATCTTTAAGAAATCACCCGGTGGACAGACAGCGAAAGGTCGTGGGAGCTGAGTCCAGCAGGGAGCAGGTTACGGGGAGAAGGGTGACAGGAAGGTTGTTGGCTTGTCAGCTACAAAACAGGAAACTCCCTGGTGGATGCGTTATAACGATGTAGCGGCCTGTACTGGACTAAGAACAAGAGTGTTTGAATGGCGATAGGAAAAGATACAGCTGAGACTGAATGTGCTGAACCTTAGCGTGTAAAACCTGGTTCCGTTTGTTAAAGGTCAAATCTGTGGCTGTTTTCAGCATTTTAATTAAGTTGTTTTTTAATTTCTTCTCATAACAAAATTCAAAAAAATATTACATTTTGGGACTTTGAGGACTCGACATCTGTTTTAAAATTTTCTGATGGGTCTGGTGAGTTTTAGGTTGTAGGAAAGTGTGCACTGATGCGTTGTTTTTTCTAATATCACCACTAGAGGGCGACTAAGACAAAAATAGTTCAAATTGACACAGTGGAGCTTTAATGATGAAGATGCTGGAAAATGAGCATTTTGTTTTATCTCATTAAGATCATGAGTGAAAATCTCTGCCCGTTTACAAATAAAACTGGTGTAAACAAACCTGGAGCAGCAGCAGAACCTAAAATTTAAAGATGCTTTAATTCATTTTTTTATGTAAACATATGATCAAATGATAATGTGTCATATGAACTGTGCCACTTGTGGAGACAAGGTCAGATAATTATAACCGGACTCTGCAGATACCTTCAGCTCTGTTGAATATTTTAGCTTCTTTCAGGTTGTTAACAAACTCTACACAACCTGCCCTGCAACACACAGCAGACAGACACAGCCAGGGACTTAGTGGAGAGTCAAGATTGGACTTCCTAATGCTAACGTTTTCTTACACGTCTGCCATAACAGCTTCACAAGGTGATGCTGTGTCTACAGCTTGTTCTGCTGCCCCCAAGTGGCCAAAAAAAATCAATTAATGCAACTGTAAATTTAGCTGTTGTTTGTCTCTATATTAACCATTTATACACCCTGCTCAATTTAAAACAAATGGACTATTTTATTAAATAGTGGCATTGTGTTATCAGTAATCAGGCATTTCTAAAGGAACATTTTAATCTATTCATAGAAACATCTTACATATTCATTTTCATGTAATTTGACTTAGTGCTAGCAGTCTGTCAAAGTGGTAACATCCCATGGGTTTAACAGTGGGTGGAAAAGGTTCAAAAGAGTCATGTCAGTCAATTTGAGAGTCAAAGCACATTCAAATCCTTTTTGTTGTCCTTTACAACACAGATTGTGCCTTTAAGCAACAATCAAAACAACTTCAGCTCAACTAAAGCGAATGAATCTCAGCAAAAATGGACTCAAGACAGACACAAATGCAGAAGAATATCAAGTGATCAACCAGCAACAAAAACATTTATAGGCAAGAAGTAATTTCCCCATCTGTGACAATACCCTGCTATCCTGTCACGTACAGTATTTCAAGTTTCCCATTTTGCCATCAGAGTAGTACTTGCATAACAACTAGAAGCGTCAGCCGAGCTCTTCTGTGAGCAGCTTGCCACTTTCCTGCCATCAGAAACCGACAGTGAGAAAAAAAGCCAAGAAGCAACGCAACAACAGAGATGAGCACAAACAGACGGAAGATAAATACTGACGATGTGGAGCTCCATCTACAACAGGAAACACGCAGTAATCGTGACAAACAGGAAGTGGAGTTACGATGCCATGCAGAGTGTGAGGAGGGAGGAAGGTGATATGATGGGAGAGGCAGAGATCCCTGCATCATCCTGATTACAACATATTATTTTCCTTAGTCGTTTTCTATAGAGAGGCACATAGAAGGCTTGCAAGTTACAGTTTAAAAGCATTTACGTGTTTGAGCCAAGAAAAACACGACAAAAACGAACACAGCCCACACAAACACACGAGAAAAGTCTCTGATGGATCGGTCAAGTTTTCAGAGGGAAAACAGCAGTTGTAATAAATAAGAGAAACTGCAGTAAATATGTCTGGGGAAAAAAACCTGGATCTAAATAATAACAACAATAATTAATATAATATTAATAATAATAATAGTAATAATATCCAGTTCTTTTCATGTTGAACAAGGAGTGGAGATGGTTGTGATTGGCTCAGTACAGACAACAAGGAGAATATGGGCAATCTTCTCCCACAACTGACCACAATGTCAACACACACCTCACTTAAAAATGTGTGTGTGTGTGTGTGTGTGTGTGTGTGTGTGTGTGTGTGTGTCACGTAGGGCTGCACCACTGATTTCAATCACTGTTACATCCTCTACCTCTGCACAGCCTCATTGAGTCTGAGGTGTATTGGCAGTAGCAGGGCCGACAGCCCAATGTGGTTATTTGGTTGTTAGCAGGTCATTACGACCCACAGTTTTGTTGCTAGGCGACATCTAGTGGTCGTAGCAATTATGACAGGAGCAAAGGTTAAAGTGCGGTGACGTAGTTTATATATTATATATTTGTTAACTAAGCCATGATCGTCATTATAGTAACCATGGCGACGAAAATAGGTATGCTGATATGAGTACAGTCAGCATATTTTGTACTGTCACCATGACAACCAAGGTCCAGTACACTCTCTGCAGTATGGGCCAGTATTTCAGGAGACACTCCTTCGGGCCGTATCAGAAGGTGTTGGTTGCTCAGGTCGGAGGACTGGCTGCTGCAGACCCTGACCACAAAATTTACCTCAAGCTGACCCTCATGTGATTTGTGCTTTATAAAGACAAAAATGGATCCAAACAAATAAAACAGAAAAACTTAAGTCTGACTTCTTAGTTCAAATTTTTGAAAAACAGAATTGAGGAAAAAATTAGTTCTGACAAAAACTTCATGATCATAGAAAAATGACCTGCTGCTTTAAATCTGCATCTACAACAGGAAGTGAAGTCAGAGCTGCACTTCAGCTGAGAAACTCTCACAGGTGCAACGAGACTGCAGAGGAAAAACTTCTCTACAAAATTATCTATCATCTCATTTTATCCAGAATCGTGCAGCTCTACGAACACACACACACACACACGCACACACACACGCACACACACACAAACACACTTGCACACACTCACAGGCAGCCAGAGCCCAAAAACATGTAGTAGACCTCCACTGTAATCGAGGGGAAGCAGTTGAAGTGCAGTACCTATTTGTGACCACTAGAGGGGCCCGGGCGTCAGGCCGTACGTCTGCAGGTCTTCAACCGTCGGACTCGCTGGAGCCCGTTTTTACTCAGAGATATATTCTGTACATGCAGTCAATTAATAAACCGATGCAACACTTGCTTTGAGTATACAAACATTTAGATTATACATAGATAGCAGTATATCATTCATCTTTTTATATAATCTGCACCTCTTCACTTCTGTTTTTCAGCAAAAAGAAAAAAAACCCCTTTTGTTTGACCGTTACAACAAGCCACAGTCACCTCGCTGACTAATAACAACGTTTGAGTAATAGGCGGCGCACAGAGCTGGGACAGATCTAACCAGAGAGGGAGTTTTTTGCATACAGACATCTTAAATTATTCCAGATTATGTGTGACACACCCATCAACCCCCACCCCCTCCCATGTCAGGTAATGTACAGACGACATGGAGGCCAGGTGGAGGCGGGGACAAACTCCTCGCCATCCTTCTCCTCTTGGCTCTGTCCGTCCGTCTGTGGAGGGAGGAAGGGGTGAGATTATGGCAGGTTGCTGGAGGTGGGAGGTGGTGGGGGGGGGGGTCCTGCAGGTAACAGGGGCTGTGATTGATGCTTTTTGTTTGTTTGTTGTATTTTCTTCTTCTTCTTCTTTTTGACAGATCCTCCCTCCAATGCTGTGCAAGTGTGACGACTCAGTCCCCCAGGATGACTTTCACAAAGCTAGCCACGTCGGTTTCTTTGGCCTCGTGGGAGGTGAAGAAGGGATGTTGCTGAGGAGGAGAGTGACATTCATTTAGTCTGAGTGTCAGTGGAGTTCGTTAGAATATCAGTTCACCTGATACTGGAGCATCTTGGTTTGTCTGAGGGAGAACAGGCTTTCAGCCATGTACAAATAACAATGTTAGTGCGCCCTCCAGTGTCGGGTTAAGAGTGTTACAAGATGCATGCAGGTGGTGATGCATGGATCTGATGTGTTAACGGAGCAGGATAAAGACAGTGTGACAGCAGCGGTGACACTCACCATGAGTTCTGTGTAAGTCGGCCGCTCTTTGGAAACTTTCTTTAAGCTGCAGAAGCAAAACAAACAAACAAACAAAAAAACCCATCAAGATCAATTCACGTCATAAACAGCTCATCCCTGACACCAGAGCAGGAACCAGTCTTAAAGCTCCACACAGTCTAAAGGTAGATGTCCATGTGTTTGTGATTATAAAGCAGGTCTAGGTTCTATATTAATACTGTGAAAGTATCAAAGCCTCAGTCCACAGAGAAATGCACACAGCCTGTATTCAGAAACTGAGCCTTAAAACCAGCCGTCAGGACTTCTGGAACTTTGTGATGTCACAACAAAGCAGTCACTGCTCTCAGCCATGCACCAAGCCCCGCCCACCTGGACCCACCATCCAACCTGGCAGGATTTGGTTTCTCTGAGTATTTACCTGAAATCTGCTATATTTTTTATTTGATTACTCAGAAAAGAGTCAGCCAATCAGAAGAGAGACTCAGAGCCTGTTTAACTAACTCCAGAGAGACGCCTGAGAGAGAAGACTACACCCAGATGGTTTTTGATTCTTAAAACCACAAAAATATCTTCTGATGGAGATCAACACTTCAAATAAAACACTGGAGAAGTTAAAATATGGGACCTTTAAAACTCTGCTTTTATTTCAGCAAACGCTTCACTGTCATTTCATCAACAAAAGCCTGATAATAAACTTATTAGACTTTGATAGAACTTGAGATCCAAAACTGTCTTTTGTTTCCCAGGAATGAAATAGCAGGAAACGACCCAGCGTGAGCGGACTGGCAGTAGCTGAGAAAACATACCGCCAAACATAATGAGTCACACAAGCATTAATGAGAATCGTAGACAAAACAATTATACCGAGTGTGTGTTTGCCAGTAAACGAGCGTTGTTTCCTGTTCACTGTTTGTTCTCAACAGACCCGATAAATCCTCGTTCCAAGACTTAAACCACGGCGCTGTTAGGATTCTGTTCAAACTGCAGCCTCGTCCTCTGACCTCACTGCAGCCCGTACACAGTGAGGGAGGTCACTGTACGCTGTGAGTGATCAGAGCGTATAATTTAGGTCACTAAATACATTCATTTGACTGTATTTCTATCCCAGCTGTCATATTATCACATATATATATCCTACCAGCTGCTCCGGAGCAGATGGGACGAGGTGCCTTGCTCTAGGGCATGGCAGCTGTCCAGATTGGTCCTGCTGGTTTCAGGCTTCAAACTCAAACTGGAGTTAGTTTTTACTTTCACTCCACCATCATTAAGAAGCACACAGATGTGCCCTAATGCAACCAGATCCATTGCTCTACTGTTGACTCTCAACAATGTCTTTAACAATGACATAAAAACTCACTGCTGCACGAAAACCTGCAGCTAACAACGTACAAAACAAACCCAGCTGGATCTGTCCCTGATCACAAATCTGATTCCAATCTGTTTCCCTACTACATGCAAATCAGGGTCGGCTCTGCACCGGTCCAGAGGGTGGTGGTAATGTACCTGAAGCCGAAGCCAAAAACACCAGAAGAAGAACAACTTCCACACATGTGCAGTTCAGCTACAACAGTATCAGCTGAGTGAGGAGCTGACAGCCATCCACGAGAACAAGCAGACGACCACAGGAGGTTCACTGTCCTCACCGGGTCACACAGGTCATCCAGGGTTAAACTGATCAGGGGTCAGTTTTATCACACTGACAGGATGTTATGTTTCCTTTACTTTACACCTTTTCACATTCGCATTTCTCCCCGTCTCACACCGTGTGCTTCTCACACACATTTACACACTTGTATGATATCAAATGTCTGATCCACCCAAGATGCATGAAATGACTGGGTGTAAATGGGCTCAACAGTCAATCCAGCACCCAACACCTCGTACGGAGCTGAGCTGACGGCCTGAGTTTGTTTTGGTTCTGGTGAAAAATGGAGCAGAAGAAGAGAAAGAGACGAACCACTGAGAGGTGAAGTCCACAAAGTCTGGGGAGAACTGGTCGGCAGGAAGCTGGGGCGAAGGTTCTTCCACCACCTGCTTCAGCTGCTGGAAGGGCGTGCCCCACGAGTCGTACGGGAAGCGAAGGATGGCGAGTTCGATCTAAGAGAGAGGGGGAGAGAGAAAGAGAGAGAGAGAGGTGTCACTCTCACTCACTACAGTTACTACACTTGACACTTGTGTCCTGGTTTTAGGTTTTATCCAATCAGTTTTTCAGGGCCCATCAGAGACCTGAGGCTCCAGACTAAATCCTTCACTTTTACTCCGACAAACTCAAGAATAAAAAAAAAATTTAAAAAAAGGTCAAACTTCAAATGATGTAAACGTCACGGAGCTGCAGAGGTTGGTGACAGTGGTTCAGAGTAGATCCTCGATGAAAACAAAAAGTGATGTGAATACATCACTTTGAGCCATGAGACAAAACAACAGTCATTCTCCTCTATCAACTCACATTTTATCAAAAAAAACATTAAAAACACAGATTAATTAAAATTAATTGATTGATTGATTAAGTAAAATAACTGTTAGAATAAAGTCTTGATGTGAACCTTCACTAATCATCCACATCTTCTACCGGTGTTACCAGAACTTCCTGTTTTCTAATCTTCAGACTGACGTCCCATCACCTGCTTCTGTCTGAAGCTTCTCCAGAAGAAGCAGATGCTCTAACAATCAGTGGGTTTTGTGCCTCGCACTGATTGCTCACTCTGTCGTGTCCCATTTTGACTCAGAATTCATAATGAAAGTGAACCAGCTGAACTGTTCTTGTCTCGGACTCTTATTCAGATTAGACTGGGACATTTGCTCCTCACTGCTCGTCGCTAACGGCCGATCTAATGAGCAGAGAGAAGGACGAGTCGGGGTTAAATCATGGGAACCTGCCGTGGTTTGCTGAATCCTTGATGCCAAAATATTCTCTGGTCTGAGTTGGAAATGTGCAAATGAGAAAGCTATGAATATTTAACAACTCATAATAAAACGTCTAGACACTAAACGTCTAGAGCTATGCCTCACAGAACGCCAGATTCTCCTTTTTATTTATTATTATGAATCATTTTCACCCTTCATATACTTCTTTTTTTTTTTTTGAATTATGAGGACATTTAGAAAAACTGAGAAGAACAAATGAAGGAGATTAAATGTGTGTATGAGGGGGAGTGGGATGAAAAGTTTTCCACTATAAATTCACACAGAAATGAAAAGTCAAAAGTAATAAAAGCTGATTTACCATCGTGATTCCTAAACTCCAGATGTCAGATTTGACGTTGTAGCCTTTCTGGTTGGTCTCGGGGTTGATCCGCTCCGGCTGCAGGACAGAAAGTCAGACCACGTCACTCATGGCGGCGGTTGCCAAGGACGACAAGCTCGCTGTCCTGTCATCCTAAACTTGTACACACAGACCTGGCCCTAAAACACACTCAGCCAATCAGCAGCCGAGCAGATGGGGTTAAAATGTAACTGGCTTCATTAGACGTGTGGATGATGATGAGAGGCAGGGAGGTGAACCTGGTTACCCCTCTGTGATGAGCTGAGGCCAAAGTTATAAAAACACAAAGTTTGCAGCTGTGATACACAAATTGGATCTTGGACTCACAGTGAGCAGAGAATTTCCAGCTCTTCAAGGTGAAACCACTGTCACTTATTCTCCACTTAGTCCCTGCACAAAGTCAATCAAGGGAAAACTGTTCCGTGACGACGCACCCACACCTAAACCTGGTTTTTAATGCAACACTGATCACCTTTTAAGTTGCTATGGTGAACTTGTTAGGAGACAGTTGATTAAAATATATTTAGAAGTTACAGGAGCAATATTATAATTCATTTGTGTGTCCATCAGATGAATCTCCAGTCCAGTGCTCCCTCTCTTTTAGCTCTGTGTTTGGTCTCCACCAGCTCGTGAGGGAAACATCTGTCTCTTTAGCTGCTAAATGCTTCACTATGTTCAACAGCTGCTCTCTGACTGTGTCTGTCTGTTCACAATGACAATGCTAATGTGCTAATGCTGAGCAGGTATCATGTTTACCATGTTAATTCAGTGTGTTAGCATGCTAATATCTGCTAATTAAAACACAAAGCACAGCTGAGGCTGATGGGAATGGCATCAACTTTGCAGTGATCAAAGTATTGATCAATTTAAAATTTGGACCTGATCATGGTTCTATTTGAGAAGTCAGAGTCATGACAATTCATGGTGAAAGTCTGAACCACATTTCTCACTTATCCGTCCACTATTTGTTGACATATTTCAGTCTGTACTGAAGTTCTGCGCTGACCTTCTTTCTGACCAACAGTGTTTCTGTCTGTGTAAATAGAGAAATTCTTTCTTTATAGTCGACCAAATAAATTCATGATAAACTGACGATGACAGTGGCCAACAACCAGACAACCTGAGACCCAAAACGAAAAGAGCCTCAGACTTTAACCGCTACCCACATTAGCTCTCCAGCTAATTAGCGCTCTTGCTAATGTTTCTCAGACGTGTTGTGTTGCAGCTTTTTACTGAACGAGCTCCCAAACAAACATCCAGCAGGAGAAAACTGCGCTGCTAAGGTCATCGTTAGTTAGCTTGCTCGCTGTAGCTCATTAAACAGCTCAAGAAATGACCTGCAAATGTCAACATGAGTCAGTTTAGATGATTAATACTGTGTATGTCTGTTATTGTGTCTCCTGCTCTTAGCTGTCAGTCAAACACTTACACCGGCCTGTCTACACTCTGAGGTTTGGAGGTTTCTTCCTTTCATTAATTCACTGTTTAACAATAATTAAACAGTAAATTGAAGAATTTTAGGACTTCTGTGAGTGTATTTGGATTTTAAAATGAGGGTTTGTCAGTTGTAAAACAGTTAATTACAGCTCACTGAATCATATGAGCACTTTAAATCCTGTCATGTGGTCTCTTCCTGCTCACCGCCATGTAAGGTTTGCAGCCGGCGTCCATGGTTTTAGCCACGGAGTCGACCAGGTAGCCGCTGATGCCAAAGTCGCACATCTTCACCTGGCCCTGAGTGTTGATCAGCACGTTGGAGGGCTTCACATCTGCAACAAGACACAGAGAGAGACAGAGTGAAGCCGCTGTACACGTCTGTCCCTGAAGGCCTCACTCACACTCATCATACAAGTGCTGTGGTTGCTGGTGGAGACCGACTGTGTGACTTTATTTTAGTCAACTATAATCTTTCTAAATGACTGCATGAAGCTTTGATGTAACAAGAGCCACACAGTGGTCACAGCCGGGCCACAGAGGTTTGACACAGGAAGGATTAACCCTTCAGTGACTCAAACTGTTTTAGTTCCCTAATCACACATCGTGTAAAGTTTACATTTCTGACCATTTTCAAACATGTGTTGCACAGATTTTTGGAAGATTTTGTTTCTACCATACTTTTATTTATTTTTTATTTCATTTATTTCCATTTGCTTGGACATGGTTCAAAAATCAATAAGGTGTCTCTTGAAACTCTAGTTGTGAAATCCACCCAGTGTGCACATCAGAGAAGAGGATACTGTCACTGTCTCTGGGAGCTTTAATGGGTTTCCACTCAGGCTCTTACCTCTGTGTATGACTTGCAGATTGCTGTGCAGATGCTCCAAAGCTTTTACTATCTGTAATAACAAAGGCCGTTAATAAGCAAATGAGAGTTACATAACAACTATCTGTCATGAAGCTGACATGAGCCGAGCGTTCACAGGAAGTGTGTCGTTCAGGGTGAATTATGTGATGAAGGACGTTCTGAGTGAACCCACTGAGACGGCGATCTTTCCCAGGATGTCCTCGGGGATGGTCATTCCCTTCTCGATCACCTGCTTGTAGAACTTGTCGAGAGAGGTGTCCATCAGCTCCATGCAGATCCAGACGTCGCCCTGGCAACAGACATATTTGGAGAGAGATCAGGAAAAAAACAAAACAAAACAAAACAAAACAACAAAAAAAAAGCAACAAAAACAAAAGCACCCGGCCCGGATTCCAAACAGACAGGAAGCGACAGATTTTCCAGTGTTTCAGCCGCGGCGAGGAAATCCTGAACATCCAGGCGCTGCTGCAGGAAGTTTTCTGCATCCGAAAACCTTCAGAGGTGTTTGTCATCACCGGCCTGTTTGTCATTAGCATGCAGCGGTTCTAGTTCTGCTGCACCTCAACATGCACGCAGAATTAGAGATCTTATGGATATTATTGGCAGCAATCAGCTAATCACTGATTGATCAGTTAATGACAAAACTGACACCTCTGTTTTTCTTAAATCAAGTTTAAATGATCATTTTATTCTTTATGTCACAGCTCATTTTCAAGTTTTGATGTTGTGGCTGTAAAATACTTTTTTTTGCTGTTTTAACCAGATTTTCACTCATCTACCTCTGAGTGTCCATGAAAAATCAAAAGACATTCTGACTCTTTTTGGTGCCACAAGTTTCAAAAAATGTATGCAAAGCAAGATTTTTTTTTTTTAATTGACCTGAGCAGTGGTTCCTAACTTGTGGGGTGGGGCCCACTGGTGGTCCGCGAAGGCACTGCAAGTGGGCTGACAAATTGTTTGCAAGAAATTACAATTCTGGTGAAAAGACATAATTATAATAAAAAAATATATAAATAATGTTTTTAAATATTTAAAATGAAAACTTTCATAGTACTGAGGCCCATCACTGTGACAGTCAGTCTGATTACGTGCTCAAAGATGACATCCATGCTACCAACCAGCTAATAAACTGTTAGCTGGTTAGCAACAGGAAGAATTAATGAATTAATGAATTGCTTTCAGTTCAGTCCTGATTGTTAGATCATTATCATTAAAATGATAATGGGAAGGCTTCTGTATTGTTACCGGGTCAGACACCAACACTTTGTGGGCCATGAGTTGGAAAAGGTTGGAAACCACTGAGTGAAGGTCCATGTCAGCATCTGAAATCTGGTTCTGATTAATTAAACAGGGCAGCATTTATCATCAAACCATCAAATGTTCCCAAATGTTTCAGTTCAGTCAAATTTCACCTTTTAAAACTTGGATTAAGAAATGACCTGAATGACTGACCGTGCTTCACTTTACCTCTCTGAATAGAGCTCCATAGAAGGTGACTGTGTAGAAACAGTCCACCGTCCTCATGGAGATGTCCAGGTCCATGAGCAGCCTCTTCTGCTCCTGGGTGTTCACTGTGGCCCGGATCCGCTGAGGGGGGGCGACATGAACACAACAACACAACTGTCAGTCAAACTTCAGTGACTTTGGAACATGTGAAGATTTTGGTTAAATATCAAAAAAGTCAATGCATCAATTTAAGCTGAAGATCTGAGAGCTGTGGAATCAGTGACATCCTTTCTTTGTTTTTGGGGTTTTTTTGCTACTGTTGTTTTTATTTTTTGTTTTTCTGTCTCATCTTATATTTTATTCTATTTTAATTTTACTGCCTAATATCTACCTCTTAATGTTGAAAACCCTGAAAAGCACTTTGTAACTTTGGTTTGAAACACGCTCTATAAATTATCATTATTGTTATTATTATTATTAACACTTAACAACCGCAGGCTCCTCTGAGCAGCCGACTTAGGATCAGAAAATGAAGCTAATTGCAGGGGAGGTTATAAAAAGACATCAAAGTGCTTCCGGCCTGAGATTTCCACTCTCTGAAATGTCATTAACAAACAGGATCTGGAAGAGCAAGAAAGCTTGGAGATAAAACTGCAGGTCTGCTCCATCTGCCCGCAGAGGAGCTGCAGGGAGCTTCAGCTGACACAGGAGTGAACGCTGCAGCCCCAAGGCACAGACCCTGTCTTCATGGAATCAGAAGGAAACCTCTGGAGTCTGCAAAGCAACATCTGGATAAGCCAGAGTTGTTGCTTTCTTTACACAAAAAGACAAACCTGCCAAAGATCCACTGTTTATGTGGTGAAAGCAGCTCCGGGTCTTTCCCTCACTCACCTTGACAGCCATGATCAGGCCACTGGGCACGTGCCTCATCTTGTCCACCACGCCGTACGCTCCTCGGCCGAGCTCGCAGATCTGCTCCAGGTCATCTGCCTTCACCTCGAAATTCTGCACAAGAGAACGAGACGAGAAGATTTAACACAGAGAAGAAGAAGAGCAATGAGGTGAGTGACTGTGGGGAGTCGGTCTGCTGCTATCTCTGCTTCCCTGTGACGCTGTGACCGGTCCGCATCACCAAACGCCGTCTCCTTCACTGTGCAGCAAGATGAAAAACTTCTTTACACGATTCAAGCAAAGATATAAAAACAGTCACTTTGACTTGTGGCCAAGTGGAGCAGAGAAAAAGCAGCACCTCTGCCAATGGAAAATTCCACCTATTTGATGAGTTTAAAATAAATATTTTTACTGGCCGATGGGCAATAAAAGACATTCCAGTCTCCCCACAATCACAAGTGTTCAATTCAGCTGTAATGTGCACTGGGGCGTTCTTTACAGCGAACAGATCCTTTATTAAGCCGGCCTCTGTACGCTGAGAGAGAGGGACCTTACTCAACCAAAAATACACTGACAGAGTGAAGAATTATGTAACAGCACAAAGTAAGAGAAGAACATAAAGCTTGAATGAGATGAGGAAAGATGCAAAGATGAGAGGAAAGAAAATTACCTTCTCCCCAATGGTTACACAAGCTTTCGAATCCAAATCTCTGGGGGGTCTGAAACACACACACACACACACACACACACACACATTATTACAAATGAACTGGTTAAATTGGACTTTGGAGGATGAAACAACTGTCAAAGTGAAGCAGAAGGTAAATGTCAGAAAAATCTCTGCAGGACAAACATGATGCTAAAGACGTGATTTACAGTGAGAAGGTTAACGTCTCTGTTCAGCACCAGTGTGAGGGAAGGATAACCACTGATGAAATACAATAAAATCAAATAAAAAATAAACAAAACCTAAATAAAAACTTGATTGTGTTTGTTTTTTTTGTTACAAAATTACTGAGAAAAGAAAATAAACCTTGAAAGTGTGAAGATCAGTCAATTAAAACAAATTAAATTAATTTAAAAATTACATTGATTTTATGATTATCTAAAATTAAAATTCATTAAAATTAATAAAATGAAAATGATAAATGAAAAATAAAGACAAGAGAATAACAAATTACATGAACTAGAACATTAAAACACAACAAATTAAAAAAATAAAAATAAAACAGAAAAATAAAATTTAAAAATAAATTAAAATAGTATAAAATGTATTTAATAAATAAAATCAATGGTGTGCCTGTAGTAAAAGCACAGATTTCCACTGAACGGTCTGACTCTGACATTTCACATGAAGTTGGCTTAAAACCAAAACGCCTCTGCTGCTGCAGGTTTTTAATGAAGATGATTCAAACTGATGAAGATGATTAAAACAAACTGAATATTTAGTTTCCCGGCAGCTCAGAATAATTTGGGGCTTTGCTGCTCTACAGGCATCTGCAGTCTGAGCTTTAACACTGAGAAAATGTTCAAATCATTCTGTAGAAGCTCTTATTGTGTTGAAAATGTGCAAGTACCAGGGGTGTGATATGAAGACACTGATGCTCACGTTACAGTACCCAGAACCAGCTGCTGTACCTGAGTTTGGGAATTATAATTTTTTAATGTTCAGCTTCCTGATTTGGTTAAAAACCATCGGCTCTGCAGAGAGATAAGCTTTGGACATGACAAAGTGTGCGTGTAAACACGATGTAGTAAAGAGTCTTACACTGCGGCGGGAGTAGGCTGCTCAAACACCTCCTTGGAGAGCTTGAGCACCGGCTTCCTCTTACCTGAAAACACAAACATCATTAGAAAACTCTGATGTACAGATACAACCTGCAACACACACCATCGGAGAACACATACCTGTCAACCATCAGAGACTTTCTCATGGACGTATCTGTCCTCTAATGTGACAGGTTGTACTCAGACAATACGGGAAATGTTGCATAATATCTATTGCATTTAATCCTGCATGTTTGCATAAATGTGACCGGTGCTTTCTGTGTCGGACGGACGGTTCGCAGCTCAAACACACTCGGTTCAAACTGAGAAAAGCAGGAAATGCTCACATTTGAGAAGGTGGTTGAAAACGGACTTGTTGGAGATTCATTTTCTGTCGATCAACTGATCAATTAATCATCTCTGCTCTGGTTGAATCCCCTGTTGTAACTCTGTGCACCAGCATATCTGAACTTGTGTAAACGGTTTGCTCCGAGAGCAGCAGAAACAGGAGAGGGCAGACTGATGAGAGGGGAGATGGTTTCGCTGGCAGCACAAGATGAAAGCATACTTCACTTCTGAGCGCGGCTCAGGATGAGAGATCGGTCGATCAGAGTTCATCCTGCTCAGCCTCTCCTCTCTTTTCCCCGTAGCAGCAGCACAGTCTGTAAACTTATGCAGCCATTTTTAAAACCTGCAGCTACGACTGGACTGAAGCAAAATCGAACAGAGAAAATGTTAAATCTCAAACCTGAGCAACATTCACAGCGTCAGGTTTGTGCTACACAAAGCTGCCAACGGGCTCCTCAAACTCCCTCTGACACACAACCACTCACACTTCCTGCAGCCGCCGCTGCCGGCCAGGTCACACACATCTAAGCACAGACCCACACAGACCCACACAGAATGACACAGACCCGCACAGACTGATACAGACCCACACAGACCCACACAGACCCACACAGACCCGCACAGATTAACACAGACCCGCACAGACCCACACAGACTGACACAGACTAACACAGACCCGCACAGACCCACACAGACTGACAAAGACCCACACAGACCCACACAGACCCAAACAGACTGACATAGACCCCCACAGACTCACACAGACTCACACAGACCCCCACAGACCCCCACAGACCCACACAGACCCACACAGACCCACACAGACCCACACAGACTGACATAGACCCCCACAGACTCACACAGACTGACAAAGACCCACACAGACCCACACAGACCCAAACAGACCGACACAGACTGACATAGACCCCCACAGACTCACACAGACTCACACAGACCCCCACAGACCCCCACAGACCCCCACAGACCCACACAGACCCACACAGACCCCCACAGACCCACACAGACCCACACAGACCCACACAGCACTCCTCATGCATCACATCCAGTCTACATCTTCACATCTCCTGTTGATATAGCAACTGCAGCAACAGCCGGCGCTTCATCTCATCATCCACACTTACGGTTGGATGCAGCAAGTGACTCCAGGTCCTACGTGAATGTAGCAGACGCTGAGAGCCAGAAGAAGAAGAAGAAGAAGATGAGAAAGAAGAAAAAGAGGAGGAGGAGGAGGAGGAGGTCTGGCAGCCCAGGTGTGCTCGCTCCATCTGGAGGTGCTGCACTGATGGTTTAACGGCTGTGTGCCTTGTTAACGGGGCGTTGCAGCGTTCCCTACGGTGTAACCGTGTGTGTGTGTGCGTGTATGTGTGTGCGTGTGTGTGTTGTTGCCTTGTCTACAGACAGCATCTGGCTCAAACCTCCTCAGACTGGATGAAGCCAGCAGCAGCTGAACCCAGTGAGGAAAAATGACACACAAACCTGCTCTGACAAAGGTGAAGCCAGGCAGGAGGGAGGGGTGGCCATGTTGGATCTGAAAACACCAGCTGACACACTTTGCTTTAAGGTAATAGTTAAGGTCAACACACTGCGCACCGCCCCCTGATGTCACAACACGCTATTAACAGCAAAACTGAAGGTGTGTGTCTGGAGCGGCCGCAGAGGAATAACTGGAATTTCTCACATCGCTGTCATGTGAGAAAACACAAACACACATATCTGTGGACAGATCTGTTGTTCAAAAAGTTGTCCTGAAGGCATAACACACACGCACACACACACAGTCCAGTGTGTCCTGGTTTGTTGGAACAGTGCAGGGTGTGTCGCTGCTGTGCCCTGTGGCCCTCCACTGGTGGCCTCCTGCCTCCTGCCTCCTGCTCTACACTCTGCAGAACAGCTTTGCTGCACTAAAATGTCACTTTGAGCCCCTCCTACCGACATTTACACAGACAACAATGGTAACTGGAAACCAGCTCCAACACACACTGAAAACTGGAAAACACCTGTAACACGTCTCTCAAGTCTGCACTGAAACGACGTTGAGCTGTGTCCCTGAGGAGCTGGACGCTGCAGTTCCTCCAATGACCACCAGAGTCTGGCAAACTGTCACTAACAGAGGAAAGACCTGTGTAGACGAGCTCAGAGCGAAATCAAACCACAGGCTGAAGGTTAGTGCTGGTGACGGTGAAGTCATGTGACCGTGGTGTAGCTGGTTTATAGCCTAACATGAGTTTTCACTGCTGCTGGTTGTATTTAGGCTTCAAATGTCATGAAGTGGAGTCATTAGTGAAGATTATCCTGCTGAATAAAACCTGTCAGGATCACAAACTTTATGAGTTTGTTTTCTGTAGTTCTCCAAAGGCTCGTGTAAAAATCAAACTGGCTTCTTGTCGGAGGAACCAGGGTGACGCTAACATCCGGGCTAGCCTACAAAAATATGAAGTACCCTGCAGCTCTCCACACAGTCTCGGGTTGAGATTCATAAAACGCAGGGATTCAGTGTTTGTACGTGGCTCAGTGCAGCTGCCAGCCTGACGACTGACCTGAGAAGACACAACCACCTGTAACTTCAGTCCTGCTGTTTCAGTGAATTCACACTGAGCGCAAAACAAACAGTGGAAGTCGTCAGTCAGTGCTACTATAAGCACTCTGAGGGTTTAGTGCAGTTTGTTTTGATCCTGGACAGAGATACAGAGCATGGATACACTTCCAGTGTAACAAGTTCTGCTGATTCATGTGCAGGAATTATTGACACTATGATTTATTGATTTATGCACCAAACGCCTGCAGTGCTTCACACTAACCCTGTTTCTGAGATCACCTATTCACAGGCAGTGATTGGAAACACGGGCTCTTCAGCAGAAGCAGCTGCACATGAAGAGAGAGGGTCTCTGAATTCTTTCATGTGCATTAACCAGACGTGGAACTCCTGTCAGATGATTGACCTCAGTCAGTGTCGGAACAAAAGGTTCACTGTGTGATTACAATGCAGCGACAGCAGCCAATCTTCTTCCTCCATGAGAGCACACTGACTGACTGAGAGATCCCTCGGCCTTACAGCTGCACCGAGATCATGAGACAAGAGGCAGCACGCTCCTCAGAGGAAGATTTATTCTTTTATCAACGTGCTCAGTGCATTTCAGTCCACTTTACCACACACACACACACACACACACACACACACACACACACACACACACACACACACACACACACACACACACACACACACACACACACAGACAATACACTGCTGTCCCGGCGTGAACAATAAAGGCTGGAGGTACAGATTTGTTGTGCAAAGTGCAGTAAGTCACGAGAGGCAGGTACTGGCGTGCTGCACGCTGTGGCGGTGATGCAGCAGGAACACATGCAAATCAAACTGACATCCAGCCGAGTGCTGCATGCACAGTGACACGTCTCCACATCAGGAGGCTGCACTGCTCCGAACCTGCTGCCGCTGAACAAGAGTAAACACCAGTGTAAGAAACAAAGAGGAGGTGGTGGGGGGTCAGAGGGGCAGCTGATTATGTAATCTATGTGGCTGCCAGGAACGAGCTTGTGCTCTGCTCCGTATCATAAAACAAAGCAATGATGGAAGAAGTATTCAGGTCGTATTCAAGTAACAACTAGAGCTGAAACAATTAGTGCTTTAATAGATTGATCTACTGAAGGAAAAGTAATCAGTAAAAAATATTCATAAAATGTATTTTTCAAATAAACACAAATTCACAGATTTCAGCTTCTTATTTCTGCTTTTTTGTAGTTTCCATCACAGTAAATTGAATATCTTTGCAGGTCGTGCAAATATATTTCTCATATTTAAACTTGGGCTCTAAAAGACCTTAAAGACCAAATGTATATTTACATTTATTCAGGTGAATCACATTGAGATAGAATCTCATTTTCAAAAGACCTGAATGTACATTATAAAAATAACGAAGTAAATAAAAAAGTTAATTCATTAGAAAAAAAATAGTTTAGTTGCAGCCTTTGTAAAAAAAAAAAAAAAAAAAAAAAAAAGTAAAAAATTATAGTCTGTACTTAAAAGTATCAGCTGTACAAGTACTGAAAGTACCTGAGTTTTTTGGCCACTTGGAGGCAGCAGAACAAGCTGGAAACACAACATTACATAATATTGAATTACTTGAATTGTTTTCCAACTGTTGCCTAACTACACTTCAATCATCCATGTGTTGTGGTGTTTGCGTCACCTGACCTTATCTAGACATCACCCAGAGCAGCTGAATGTAAGAACGCAAAGGTCTGAGTCAGTTGACCCGGATATCACGTGGACTTCACCCAGCCGGCTCCCTGGTGCAGAGGCCTTCCTTCTAATGAGGCCCTGTGTGAGCGCAGCAGGTCACACCGCCCAGAGAGTTAACAGCGAGTCAGTGTGCGTGTTGATGACGTTTCTATCATGTGACTGGCGCGAAACTGGAAGAATACAAACATCATCATTACAGATGAGTCGTAGCCTCATCTGGATATTTTCATATGAGAAAACGCTTTAGGAAACATGATGAGCGATCTAAAAATATCCCATTTCAGACTTTCTCCAGATCGTGTTGCGTAACTCAAATACACAATTCATCCCTTTATTCTTGCTGAGCTCAGCATCAGACTTGCATACTGTGGTAGGCAGAGTGGGCTAATTAAAAGCAGCAGTACATATCATTCTCAGTGATTTGCAGCACATGGGCTGAAGTATGCAGTGAGATGCCAGAGGGAGGCCACAGGAGATGAGCGCTGGGACACTCCTTGTTCCCACTGAAACCAGCGAGAACAAGGAAGAGGAATAATTGGCTGTGCTGTAACACGCGCAATTATCATTTTCTCAAGAAGTGAACAGCTGAGCTCAACAATGCTCCCAGTTTCTGCCACGCCCGATATGAGCATGCAATCAGCCTCGTCATGCATGCATGTCGGTTTGAGAGCAGTGAATAAAAATAATAATAATAATAATAATAATAATGCTGACAGAAGGGTTTGCAGGGCGGGGAGTGTGTGCAGAAACAGAGGCAGAGTGCATGCAGAAAGGCTCGCTGTGTGAGGGCAGGCCTGCGTGATAATGAGGCCTAGATGACGGGGACACATGGTGCCCGCTGCTAACCCACACATGCACTCCGGCTGGAATTCCAACAATCCCAAATGTTCCTCAATGGAATTCCACAGAGCCGGAGGAAGACAGATCAATCACAGGGAGAGGGAGGGCAGCGAACCGCAACCACTGACACAAGAAGGGACAGGAAAAGACAGCCACACAGTGAGCAGCACCGAGGGAGGGGGAGGAGGGGGTCGGCCGGTTGGTAACAGAGAGAGATTTGAAAATAACTCCAGTTGGAGCCCTCGGCTGTTTGCCGCCCTCCGACCGCTCTGGCAGTTTGTGAGCTACTCTACACTTCCAAAGATGGCAGCTCCTTTAGGTTACAGCTGTTGGTCGCTCCTTTGGGAATCATGTCGTCAGCGGCTCACACTAAACTTCCTGTGCACTCGGCTCAACTTAAACGATACGAGGTGTCAGCTTCAGGTGGCCCCAGACCAGGAACTCTGCTCCCACCAACTGAGTCCAGGACAAACCCCCAGCAGAAACCACACAGACGCAAAGGCCACGTTCCCAAAGGCCCAAATACACTGCGCAATAACAGATGCTGCAGAACAAACCTGTGTCAGACTGTCCGATAACAGTTCTGAGACATGTCAGATTGTGTGACGAATGTGTGATGAATCGTAGGACACGAGGACATCGCTCAAAATCATGCACTTCCTGTAACCTGACCTGCCTGCTGTCCATCTGTAGCCTGTAAATAATATCTACCTTTAAAGTTTTCTTCTATTTGCTTTGCTTTAGGGCTGCAGCTAACGGCCAACTGTCTAAAATTCAAGAATCTTTTATTTAGTAAAGCATCAAATCATCACATTTGAAGCTTTAACCAGCAAATATTTGGAGTTTTACTTGAAAAAAAAAGATTGTTTAGAAGATTGAGTTAGGGTTATTAAACTAGTTGCTGATTAATTTTAATTGGTTAATCATTGCAGTGCTAATTAGCTTGATAGCCTTGTTCGGATGCATTTGTATCATCCCTGTAAATTCATCCTGTGCACCGTCTTAAATCAAATTAATTAATCAAATTAAACTCCTTGTATGTGTCGACATATTTGTCAAATAAAGCTGATTCTGACTCCACACACTGAACAGCACTGTTACAGTGCTATAGTTAAGTTATACAGTTCACCTGACACACTGGCAGCTGACAAGACAAACTTGAAATTCTGTTACAATAAAGCATTTTTTGTTAAGATCCTTTCATTCATTCACTTTATGTAAATGTAAACTTGGCTTGGGGTTATATTTGATAATATCGAATATCGTGATGTTTCCAAATCTAATATTTTTCATATTGGAAAAAGAAAAGCTTTTCAGTTTTGGACAGTCTGGCCTGTTTACTGTGCAAACCTTATTTCACTGTTTTGTTACTGTACATAATACTGTGGCATGTGACAAATAAAAAATAAAATGCAATGATATAATTGTGTGTGAGAAAATTAGAAAGTGTCTAACTTCAAAGAATAGTTTCACTTTGTTGTCAAGCATCACAGCTTAGCTTAGCATAAAGACTGTTCTCAGGAGCACCAATGTATCTGTAACTGTGTGTAAATGTGTTTTCAATCCCATAATCCATCACTTCAAAAGATACATAAAAAAATCAGCAATGCTACAGATCCCACGTTTGAAGAAGGGGCTTCAGAAATTAGCACTTGCTAGCGAGGCTGAAACAATTAGCAGATTATTCAGTTAGCCGATCAACAGTAAATGAATATGCAACAAGCTTGATGACTGAAGAATCACTTTAAGCTCATTTTCACAACATTTCATTAACCAGTCAATGAATCAAAAAACTGGTGAATTGATGATGCAAGAAACTTAATCTGCGGCTCTGTTTGTTAGTAACACACTCAGCTGCTCCAGCAGCAGTTCAGCTGTCAGATTATGTTCAGTACAGATGTTACCAAAAAAAAAAGGGGGCACTTCTCTTTCCAAACATGTAACCACGCATAAGTCACCGATTTACTGCTGAGGTGCTAATTGCAGCTGGTGATGAGCTGTTTTATTCAACACAAGTAGAAACACACAAGTGCTTTGAAAAAAGCAAAATAGGTGTAAAAAAAAAAGCATTACCAGAGCTTCCGACTCCTCTCATACAGTTATAACAGGCAGAAAATAGCTGCCAGTGCAGCCGCTTCTCTACATCACCATCCAAATGTGGAGTGAAATGTTGGGAGAGAGTACACTGTGATGTTTCAGGTGCAGACGGTGGCTGAACAGAAAGATGCACGTACCTCTGTGCAGGAAAAAGGATGATCTCAAAGTGTAAATTTCCCTCCAGAGCAAAGGGACCAAATTTTAACTTTCATCTTCATCTATTTTTCTAAATTTTACAAAATTAACAGCTGAAAGTTGGAGTTAAAAAGACAACATGCAACAGTTGCATGGGGCAGATTAATGGTCTGGATCCACCTGCTGTAAATTCATTTATTTGCCTCCACTATCTTTGCATTGTGAGTCTGTGCTACAGTGCAACGCCCCTCCCTCCTCCTCACCCCATCCTCACCCTGATTCTCATCCCATCTTAGCAGCGAAATCTGGAAACCTGCTGCCATCACAACCACAGGGGTTACTCCAGGTTGAACCGAGACGAGACGTGGACATTTCTGCTTCTCATTTTCAGCACAGCACAACCTCATTTCTAGCTCATTGCATTATACACCTCTGCTTGCATGTAGGTCTGCAACAAAGCTGGGATAAACAGGAATTATTTCATGATTCTTGCCACCAGAGAAGTTGCTGCATGCATGCTTACTCAGTCAGCCCCCCCCCTCCCTCCCTCTGAAAAGAGAAGTACAGTTAGTGGATCATCTGAACAATGCTCTGAACAATTCTACTGTTATTGCAGCAAAAAAAGCCACTATAGGCCTGGAAGCAGCCCAACAATCAGCTCGTCGAAACAGCAAATTTAGTATCAGTGCAGCTGAAAACGCAGCCTCCATTTGCATGACAAACGGGACATTTGTGCAGGGCGCGAGGGCCCGGCCGACACTGCGGGGGGACACGAGCAGGGAGGGCCGCTGTCAGGCTGCCACCGGACAGCCCCGCACACCACAGCACTCAGCACAGGGCACAATGGTGAGGGCCACACAGGCAGCGCTGGAGAGGGAGACGCTACTTGACGTGCGTCTGTGCCAAATGATATGAAAATAGAAGGAAGCAGCAGCAGGATGAAGTGACTTTGCTCAGTCTGGCACAGTTTTCATGAAACACAAGGACATGATGCTTATTTCAGCTCTTTTCCTTCACTAGTTATATGTTTTACACTAATTCTATGTTGCAATATCTGAGCAGGCCTGCAAGTAAAGGCTGAAGTCTGTTTGGTGCCCAAACGTGTCTGTGTCACAAACTGACAGTGTAATCTGATTCACTGATCCTCTGATCAAACAGTTCCTGATTTAATTTAAACTTGCACCAATTTTAGACAATAGACAACTTTTAACATTTTAGTTTCACCTGTTAAACAGAAAAAAGGCTATAAAAATGTTTCAATATTTTTTTAAACAGCATTAACTGATTTTTTTCACCCAGCAGCACAACAGGCCCTAAAAATAACATCGACACATTAGCAGCTGACACAGTTGTTAGCAAAGTGTTCCAGACAAACAGCAACATTAGCCTTCATCTGGAGCCATGCCCCCGTCCACTTTGTGAATTTAGGTTCTTTCTGCTCTGTTTTGGTCTCCACCAGCAGCTTATCTGGCTCTTTAGCTGCTAAATGCACAAGCTAGTCGCTAACTTTATAATGATCTGTTCAAATCCACAGCGTGCACACAACGTGCTGGGTCTGCTGCTCCTGTCAGTAAACTACACAAATGCTGTTAACACAAAATGGAGGAAGCTGAAGAGCCGAGCTGCAGGATAAACATGAACCGTAACTGAAGGAACATAATCACAACAACAGAACTGAGTCAGCTGCCAGCAGATGATGTTCACAGCCCCTGAACAGGTCAAAGAAAAGTGTTAGCTAACGTGGCTGTTAGCATGTCACTCACATGAGGCCTGGAGGAAAAGTAAATGAAGTAAACAAGGTCAATAAATACTACAACACAGCCTCAGACCAGGCCACGTGGGCTTCATCTGAATTCATTTAAATAACCTGTTTGTTTTTTTTCATAACTTCAAAGCAGCTTTTTTTTTACACCACAGCTGTAACAGTGACGCTGGTTATTTCAGCTTTTGATTCGTCTTCATTTCCATCTACACACACGAGATACACAGTTGTCTTAGGTTGGAGAATCTGTGCGGAGCTGCAACTAAATATGCATTTCATAATCATTTGATCTGCTGATTTTTTTGACGTCTTTTAAATAACTTGTGTTGGCTGACCAACAGTCTAAAACCCAAAGGTTTCAGTTTACAGTGATTTAAAACAGAGAAACAAAGGAAATCTTCACATCTTAGAGGCTGGAGACAGCAAACGTTTTGTATTTCTGCTTGATAATTGACTTAGATAATTATCAGCTCAAGACCTCTCAGCTGGCAGGCTGCAACTGATCATTATCTTCATGATCTGTAATTTTTTATTATTTCCTATATTAATCATTTGGTCTGAAAACAGTTAAAAGTCTATCACACTTTCCTAAAGCCCAGAATGATGTCATGACAGTCCTCTTTAAACAAAAACATTGAATTTACAATTACATAAGAGATGATGAAACCAGGAATGGCTCAAGGGAACATTTGACATTTTACTTTTACTCAAAATTATGAATAGATTATAAAACTAGTCTCATGCTATTTTTCTGTCCATTGATTAATCAACTAATTGTTGTGGCTCTGACTAATTATCTGCTTCAACATCATTAAGGATTCATGCCTTCACACCATTTTGTTCCTGTTTGCAGTTCAACAAAAAGTCAAGACAAGAACTTGATGAAGTGAATCATCAACCTATTGATTGATCAACACTAGATCTGCATGTGCGCCGCTTCCTGCTCCAGACAACATCAATGAATGACAACAGAAAGACACTTCTGCTCAGAGGAAAGTCCCAAACCGACTCATTCATTTACAAAACAAAAAATGTCTGTGCATTATTCATCACAAGATGAACTGGCTGCAACAAGACAGTTCCTGTGTGTAGGTGGGAGGACAATTGACTGTAGCAGATAAACACTGCGAGGCTCTGACCATCAGGGGCTCTCTCTCCTACCTGTGCAGCCTCTGAGTGTGTGTGTGCGTTTGTGTACACATGTGTATGTGTGTCCTGCATGTTGTGCAACGAACCAGCCTCACTTTGGACTTCTTGGAAAACACAGTGAGGGGAGGAAAAAAACGCCTGAGCTGCTTTCACTGCAGCTGTTTTTTTTCTTGCAAGCTGCATTCACTGATGACACTTAGAGCTCTCAGGGCTGCAGGGATGTTGCTCCACCGCTCCTGCTGCAGCTGCACACTGACAAAGTTGGGGTCAAAGTGTGACACACAAGCTCTGGTCTGCATGCTGGAGGGGGGGGGGGGGGGGGCTGCTGCACAGAAGCAGCAGCTGACAGACAAAGAAGTCACCGCCACCTTAAAGCTCTCAACTCATTCTATTATTAGATTTTCATTTTCTATCCCATGAGCAGGGACCGACCTGCAGCCAGTAACCCCCCCCCCCCCCCCCCCCCCCCCCCCCCTCTCTCTCTCTCTCTCTCTCTCTCTGAGCCTGACAGCTGCACCCAGCCCTGCACGCGACCAGGCTTCAGTTATTTACCATAAGGCAGCGTGCACGAGCCACGCACGGACCCGTGCAGAGCTGCTCGGACAGAGTCGCGGTGTCCTGGTGCTTCCTGGTGCTGCCGGGGGCTGCCGGGGGCTGCCGGGGGCCGGGGGCTGCCGGGGGCTGCTGGAGGCGCCCTGCTGCCGTCCCCGGCTGCGCCCCGCTAACAGCGTCAGTGAGTACACACAGCATCGTCTTACCAGGAACTGTGCAAAGGGGAAGATCTCGAACAGGAAGCGCAACTGACCCTGTTAAACCATCGAACTTTAAAATGCACCGGCCGCGCTCGACCTGCAGCGGTGCATGCTGCGAGCCGTGCAGCAGTGATTGTGTGTCGGTAGTTTTGCACAGATCGGTTTCATATGCTTACCTCCCTTTGGCTGAGACATTTCCCCTTTGCTTTGATGAGGGGGAGGGGAAGCACAAAAGACTTTGCCTTCTTTCTCACTCCCTCCCTCCATCGCCCTCGCACTGGAGCTTCAGCGGCTTGCCTTTGCAACAAAGATGCAGAATACGAGCCTCGATCTTCATGCACTTGGAGCCTTTTTGCGGCCGCAGCGTGCGTGTCCGTGCACGGAGCGGGGCTACAATTGCACAGCTCCGACAGGCGCCGGGAAAACAGGTAATTCTGCAATTGCACTGCAAAGAATTCTCCGCAGCACTTACATGATGGGCCAAGGCTGGCAGCTGAAAGCTCCTAACTTGGATCAGTGTGAGCCCCTGCGAGAGAACGTTCTTCCTGCTTGGAGCGCAAAGGATCGTGGGAGATGTAGTCCTTCAAGTGCTAACGCGTTTAGCAGCGAGCTTATCTGCATCGGGTGGACATCCGGTACTTGTGGGCTACTGTAATGAAGCATTTGCATTTTATCTTCCACTCAGAGGGAAGAATTCTACCTCTGACTTCATTTGGCAGCTTTAGTCACTATTATTTTTATATAAAACATGTGATCAGCTCATAAGATATGATGCATTATGGGTTAAAACAGCAAGCAGCGGTGGTGGAAGAAGTCTGAACATCATTTACTTCAGTAAAAGTTGAGATGACGCAGTTTATTAATACTAATTAAATGTCCTGTGCAAATTTTGTATCAACAAAATGTAGTTAAATGATCAAATACTCAAATACTATAGTGAAACACTGATTATGCAGCAGAAAGGCCTGTAGATTGTTGTGTTATTGGGATGTTAATGTGTAAGCAGCATTTTAATATTGTAGTTGGTCAGAATGGAGGACATTTTAACTACTTCATATACTTTGATAAATTCATTTCTATTTTATCTATTTATTTATGAGCTGATCAAATGTTTTCTATGTCAAATCTTATTCCATAAAGTAATTTGAAACTACAGATTTTTAATTAATGCAGTACTAAAAGACAGTATTTCAGTACAATGTTGTTAAGTAAAAAGTAGAATAAAATATAAATATTTAGTACTGTACAGGCACCTGAAAATAGTACTTTAGTACAGTGTTGAGGTAAATGTACTTCTGTTTCTACTCAACAGGATAATAATAATAATACACACTATAATACATGTGTAATATTTTAACACACTGAAAGGAGCCATGTGTAAATAGTCGTGTTTTTATTTTGTCTTATCATTGTGGTAATGTCATATTTACTTTATAAAACTATTTATCATCATTATATTTTTCCATATTGTGATTGTATTATTCTGTCTACAGCAGCTGTTGCATGTCTGGAAGGATCCCACCTTTAATGCTCTTTTATATTTTCCCTATTAAAAGTTTTTTTTGGTGTAGTTAGTAAGTGGGTCTAAGGACTGAGCCTTCTCAGACAAACTACTCATTTTAGTCTGCATCAATAAAATTGACACGACTTATGTAAAAGGCCTCAGTGCTAATTAATTATATTTGCATCTGTCAGTGAAGTGAAATCACGAAATCAGGACAATTTTCAGTTTAGTTTCAAAACATCAGTAAAAATCTTTATTATCAGCTAACATTGATTAATACAACAGTTCAGTCACAACAAAAAAACTAGCAACAAGGTTCTCTGACATCTACCGTGGTGTGAAGGCTGATAGGTGGGGATTCAATTATGACTAAAGAAAAGGTAAATAGTGAAAATGTGCCTGTTGGAGACCGGAAGTTCAACAGGTTGAAGGTTTGGAGCCCAGTAAACAAAGATGTGGTGATTTACAGGTCAAAGGACATTTAAACCTGTGGGTTCATATGAATTTGGTCGAAAAGTGAATTAGTTATTTATTACTATTTTTAACATTTAAACGGCTTTATTTCAGTGTGTAGCAGGTCCTACAGTGTGGTGACTTATAGTTAATAAATAATTTAATAATAATAAAGTGCTGTTGAAACAATAGTTATTTGTAACCAAGACGTTTTTTAAAGAAGGTTCACTTTACAACCAGATGAAGGCCGGTTTTGACCGAAACACCGAATCAGTGTTTACTGGGTTTTGATTGACAACTGTGACCCCTTAATTGTAACTGGGGTAAAATAGCACCAATATATAAAAAAAACTACAAATACAACTAAATAAAAAGAAAACGTGACAGGAACAGAACCAAGCATGAAGGAGAAGGCTGGTGATATTCTCTATTTATCTTTTTGGCAGTAAATCCCATGAAAAGACCAAAACCAACGATGCAAAACTTTCTGAATATTTATAAACAGCTCAGAAATACATAGTTTCACTTTCAAATATAGCTCTGTAGTTTCCTAAAGCAGCCGGGCACTGTAGCTTTTAGAAAACATCACTGAAACCTGAGGAAATAGTGCATTTGCTCGGGACTACTTTCAGTGGCGGATGAATCCACGTTTGATGCTGAGTATTTACAGCAGCAGGATGGTGTGTGTGGGGCTGAGTCATAATAAACTACAGTGTGTGTTGATGGTGATGGAGGAATATGTCGCCCACAGCAACAGTGTGTCTCACTGATGTGTGTTTAATGGTTTCAGGAAACGACGGAGCGCTGTGGCTCAGAGGAATAAGATCGATTAGGGTCTGATACACACATGATACTCTTGAGTAGGATGCACTTGTTATTGGTTTTGGTTTGTTCAGCAGACATCACCAGCCTTATCCCGCAAGAGACACGTGACGCACACCCAGTGTGATTTACGAGACGCCCTCAGATGCTGGTCTGTTAGTTGCCCAATGAAAACAGCAGTTGTATGAGAAAATTATCCGAACATCACACACGAGGAGGATCCAGATCAGTGTCCCCATGATGTGATATGATGTCGCTTCAGAGGGTGGGACTGTGTGGGGTGAGGTAAGGTGGTCACACTGAGAGGAGGGTGGGGGGGTCAGTTCTTGCTGGTTATGAGGGTCTGGTACAGTGGCTTCACCACAATGTGGAGGAAGAGGGAGCTGTCGGTGAGGTACTCAGACGTCCGGCGGTACAGGTCGGCCTCAGCTAAGAAATCACCGTTTTCCTCCGTGCTCTGGTGGAAGTTGTAGACATGTTTGACCACCACCTTCCCCTGCTGCTCAGCCATCACCAGCACTGTCTTCTGGAAGTTCACCCCAGCAAAATCAGCGCTGGAGGTGGCCGGGGTGATGATGATGCGAGGGCGCCCTCCCTCCACTCGTGTCGGCTGCATGGCGCCTGTCTCCGTGTACATCGGCCTCATGCTGAGGGGTAACCAGCGAGGTGAGAACAAGGCGTTCCATGTCACCCGCTTGCTGGCGTCGTGGCCGCTGGGCCCCAGCTGGGTCTGGAAGCTGGTGCTGCGGTCGTCACGCGTGGGGTTGTTGATGATCCAGGGCGACCCCCACAGTGGGGACAGGTAGTTCCTGGGCGTAAAGAGGCTGCAGTTTACATCAAAGTACTTGGCCATGTGCAGCGGCGAGGCTGAATGAAACTGGTAGGACATGTAGAGCAGGTCGCGCACTGACTCCTGATAGCGAGCCAGGACTGAGGACTGGGTCTGCAGGCGGAAGAGCTCTCGTGGAGGCATCATGGCGTAGCGCACAGCCCTCAGGGCGTTCTCTGCTGTCAAACCGTCCGGCTCATTCTGAATAATCCAGGCCTCCAGTGCTGCGAACAGCTCCACCTCGCTCTGCAGGACGAGGTCTGAGCGCTGCAGCAGGGACATGAGCAGCTGGCTGCTGATGGTCACCCACTCTCTGCTCTGCAGCACGGAGGACAGGTTCCAGGCCAGGTACTGAAGGCAGCTGTCCCTCAGGGTCACGTCCCCGGCCTGCAGGGCGTACTCGTACCAGCCCGCCACGTGGCCCGAGGGGGAGTCCCGGGCCAGATTCTGGGTCATGTACTGGGTGATGCCCTGCTGGAGACCCAGCACCTGGTACTTCGTGGCCAGCTTGTGTAAAGGTGTGGCCTGATCCAGATGCAGAGAAATCTCTCCACAATACAGATACCTGCACAGAGAGAGGCAGAGGAGGCTGAAGGTAGAAGCATCTGAACATGTAGCTGTTGAACTTACCTCCTGTAAATACACATACACAACATAAATACACATATTGAGCATCAAGCCTGAAACACTGTCCCTGATTATATTTGACCCACTATTTTAAAGCTGCAGTAATTAATTTTTTGGCCACTTGGGGGCAGAACAACAAGTTGAAAAACCCTAACATACATGATCTTCTCAGTTATTATGGCCCACATGTGAGCAGGAAGTTGCCTGTTCACCCAGCAGACACAGGATGACGCTGTAATCCCAGTAGACAGGTGTCTGTGTCCACCTGATGAAGACAAGTCCAGCATTTACTTGCTTTTGTTCAGTTTTTGTCTCTACCAGGTCCTGAAAAAATATCTTTAGTTTCTCAATGCTCCACCACCTCTCTGCTGTTTGCTGCTGGACAGGTACAAGGGCACATGACCTCTCCCTCATCCACCGTCTCACCTGATGAACCTGTCGAACACAGCGGCGCAGTCGGAGCTCTCTTTCAGGACCAGCATGCTGCCGTTGCGGCTCAGCAGCATCTCCTCGAACACGGGGCTCTGCAGGGAGAGCACCAGGGCGTGGGCCTGGATCGTCTTCACCTCGTCCGCGCTGGGCGTCTCCACCCGCAGCGACACGTCACTGCCGTTCCCCTGAACCAGCAGGGCCTCCAGACGCTGCACCAGGGCCAGGGAGTGGCTGATGGTGTCCCTGCTGCTGCCACCTCCATCCTGGGCACCGTCAACTTTCAGCACGCCTGGTGGAGGAGAAAAGGTTTGGAAACTGATTAGACACCTAAAACACAGCTTAAATGACTTTACATTAAATTGCATAGAAAAAAAATCCATTAAAAACAAAGTGAGCATCAAACATGAAACAGCTGAGTTTCTTGGAGGGTCGTGCAGAAGTTGCATGTCAGTTATTTATTAGGACAAATAGTGGGCCAGTGTCACCCAGATCCATGCCATTGATCAGTCCAGCTGCACGGCTCGTCTGGATAATGAGGGATTGTGGGTCACGTTTAATTAAAGCTTTGTCTCAGCTGAGGCGGTTGTAGCACACCACCCCCACCGACCCCCTCCTCCACCCAGCAGGATGTACTGCAACTGTAACTGTAACTGCCGTGGGCTTTGATTCATATTATCATATAGGATGTAGTTCCTCTTTCTCAGCCTTGATAAAAATGTGGCACTTCCTCTCCCCCCTGATAAAAACAGAACTTAGCTCACAGTCTGGACTGAAGACACAGGTTGTGGTTCAGTCTGTTCACATATAGTCAAATAATGATAAATCCACATTGAGGAACGTTAGGATGTTCAGCTTTAGTTGACACTGATTTAACTTTATGGTCACTGTGGTATAAATGAACAGAAACACCTGTCAGGCTAATGAAACGCAAACCAGCAGCACCACAAACTGAACCCTGCAAAAAGATCACAAAACTTTATAACCACCATGAAGAGAGGAGAGAGGACTGTAGGTGTTCCTAATAAACTGGCAACTGATTGCACAGTTAGTGTGGTCAGGCAGAGAGACGTTAAAGAAGTGATTGACTACAAAAAGATGAAGACAGAAAGACGATGGAGAATCTGAGAATGAAAAAAACATTTCAACATTTTAAAACTCCATCACACTAAACAGCTTTTAGCTTTTACATGTCAAACGTGAGATGAGCTAAAGTTAGAGGTTTCTCCGTGGAATAAGGACCTCGTTAAATATTTTCTTTGGACTTTGAAGAACATTACAATATCCTCCTCCCGAAATTTGTCATAGTAATTAAACAGCCAAGTGGACCTTCAGCCCAATTTGAACCTTAATATTTTAATGTAACAACATTAAAGCTGCTGATTCCACATTAGAAGTGACCTCTGTGAATATTTCAGTCACTCTATCTTTTTAAAGTTGACATTTTGATGATATAATGGATATTTAATAACCTGGAGCCTTTAAAGCTACAACCTTGCAGGACATTGGGAAGGTTGAAAGAAAATATAAATCCAGGCTGATAAAAAATCAGCGGCCCTCCTTCCCCCTTTCTGTTTCTTTGGTAAAAAGTTCTGAAAAAAATGTTCATTTTTTAAATTTGCATGAACCAGACCTTTAAATACACAACTAAACTGAGCTAAAGTAAGTGATGCATTTATGTCCATGAAGACAAATCCCTCCATAATTACTATCATCACTCATGCTCATTTTCAGTTTTCCTCTGGTGTAAAAACAGGTGGATCAGATGATCCTGCACAGGGATGTCTGATGCAGCTGAACTTACCTGCAGCAGCTGCCCCCACCTGAAGACAGAGGGCCAGCAGCAGCATCCCAGCATGCATCTGAACAGCGTGGCTCACCATCTTTCCTCAGTGTCCTCACCGCGTCTGGATTCCTGCGTCTGTCTGCTCCGCTGTGGAGGACAAAGGTGTCTGTGTCTGAATGTGGGACGGGGGGATTTCTCCTCTCCACACACACATTCGCTTCGTACTCACAGAACTTCATCGATTGGTGGGTGGAAACAGGCCTGGGTTGTTTCCATGGCTACCACTTTGATTCTGACTTTCCTATCCTTGGGTATCAACGCCCGCTGCATGACATTGATTGGGTGAGGAGGCCGCGGAGACCCTCAGACAGCTGTGGACTGGGGGAGTGGGTGTGGTGTGGGGGTGAGAAACAGCTGGTTGGACTGAGTAAGCAGGTCTGTAAGTGAGACACAATCTCCTCCTCTTCCTCACAGCGTTTATTCGGTTCCTTTCAGCTGTTCTTGATAATGAGCCTCCAGAGTTGAGAATTCACACATGTGGTTATGTGTGTCAGTGTGTTCACCCAGTTCAGCCCGTGTGCGTGACACAGCAACACAAGCGATTTATTCACTGCTCCAGGCCACAGCACGTTTCATCAGGGGGGAGTAAGTTATACGATCAGTGATCAATATTTCTCTTTTAATGATTCTGACAAAAATCCTGACGACTTGTTTGAAAAGATGCAGAATCACAAACTGAACGTCAAGCTCTGCTCAGGAGGAGTCGTCGGTTTCAAAGCCGCAGACGTGACGTCAGTGCCGCTCATGTTTGTGATCAGTGTCGTGGTGTCACGTCACTGAGGTCGACTCCGGCCTGGTGATCGATGGTGATCCCACAGGATGAGCTCCTCTGTCCCAGACCGACTCTGGGGTCTGAAAAATGTTTGGTTCATCTTTATCTGTCTGTTAAAAAAAAAAAAGTTAAAACTATTTTCTTAAAGTTCTGCTCAACAAACATCAAAACATTTCGTTGACAGTCACAGTTTGCAGCAGCTGGATTTGTTTTGTTGAAGATTCCTGTTTACTCCAGTTACAGAAGTCACTGATTTGCTTCTGTAGTTTGTGTAGTTTCTAGCCCTGCAGACAGTTTTACTTTTATATGTCTGAGATTTCGGTCTCCTCTCCAGTACAATGGACAGAAGTAAATGGAATTTTTGCTGTTCACAGATTTGTACAATTACATTTTCAGAAATTGAAAACTCTTTTCAGAATAAATGTTCTTCTAGCTCAGGATAATCCATCAACCTTACTGTCATCCATTGTCTGCGGAACCACTCCCTACAGAGGAAAAAATCCCTGTGTGATCTGCCTGACTAGATACAACCAGAGGAAAGTGAGAAAATGTGTCTGTTGTAATTTAACATCACAATGACTGTAACATCCATAGTGTCCAGAGAGACAGGCTGCAATCAAGGCCAAAGTGTTGACCAACCGTCGACTGTGTAAGATTTAACTAATTGTATTTACAGGTTACGTCCACTAGAGAGCAGAGCAGCTGCATCTCATCAGTGGCCAAGATTCAAACGATTAACAACATTTAAATGAAGATTTTCTCATCGCAGGTTGGAACATATGATTCTGTACTCTGAGCTTTTCTCTCTTTAAAAACACCCCATGTTGTTAAGCACGAAATGACAAAAATTGAAAAATGAAAATGAAATGGACATAAGAGGAAATAGTGATTTATCTTTAATGATTTTTAATCATTGGTGATTTTTTTTTTGGAAAACATCTTTTCTAAACTAAGACAAGGAGTCATCTCCTTCAGCCAATGAGATAATTCCCAGCTTTCCTGCATTATTTCAGGCAAGAAGTTACTAAAGATTTTCTATTTCTTAACCTTATAAAAGTCTTAATAAAATGTTAAGACTATAATCCAGAACCTGTTTTGTTAATGATCTTTTCCTTCATCCTTTGCAGTTGTGCTTCCTCTCTCCTTCCTCTGTGCACTGACGGGGTTTAAATCTGACCGACGCTCTGTTCTCACTGAGGGTGACTTCTTTTCCACACCTGCTGTGGATTGTGTCTGTTTTATTTTACAGGTCTTAATTTAGTGAATAACAGAGCATCTCTGCTGCCTGAGTGAAATGAAGCATCAGTTAAGATTTCACCTGCTGCAGTGGCCATGAGAGCAAGGTGCTGATCGATGTTTATTACATTTGATTTAAAGTTTAATGTGAATTAGAAGCAGTGAATTCATGCAACAAAAGGTTTGAACTCTGGCTCAAGAATACAGGAAATACAACCAAAACACAAACCCATGTTTCAAACTTAATCTACACACTGAAGAAAAGAGACGTGCAGAGTTTACACTTTAAAAAAGCAAAATAAAGATTCAAAGGTTTCGCTGGCAAACAGAGTGGTGATGAGTGTGTGTCTGAGCGGAGATAAAGTGACAGCGTTTGTCTGGAGAGCTGCTCACGTTACGGCCACTCGGAGCTGCACAGGGAGACAGTTTGGAGAGCTGAGGTTATGGCAGAGATCCAGACTGAGGTGACCTACCTCAGCATCAGTTTATCTCGCTGCAGCAGCTCCATTAGCCCCTTCCTCTCTCTCTTTTTTCCCCTCCCTTCAGACAGCGCTCCAGCTCCAGCTCCAGCTCCAGCTGCAAAGGAAGGTTTGTCTTTTAGTGGCAGATGAGCTGAATGTTGGCTGGTACAGGCTGAGTGTAAATCTAGAGTTGCCAATTGACTCTGCAGGCGTGAAATTGGATCCATGAGTTATACGTCGTCTACAGAGATGGTCATTATATATTTGAATATGACCCACTTGTGTAAATCCCCAGTTATATAATCAGAGGCAGGAAGTACATTTACCCAAGTCCAGTGCATATTTGAGGTAATGTTATTTCCATTTTGGGAGATTTTCTTCTGTTAATATTTATCTGACGCCTGCAGTTTTCTGGCCATGTTTCAGATTCATAATTTGACAGATTCAGAAATTGTTTCTGGTGAAAAATGATTAACTTTTAACCAAGTTTTTTAATTAACCTGCACAAGAGCATGCAAGCCTTCATACATGTGCTTCACAAATGTTTCACAACATGTAAATAGCATCAATAATCTGAAGGCTCTGACTGGTGTTGTACTTCATTTTTCTTTTTTTATCATCAAACCCCATGAAAGCTCCAAAACCAACAATGTGTTTTCTTTCTGACTTCCCTGCTCTGAGTTTCTCTGGCTCTCAGCCACATCTCATAAATTCATGACATAAATCTTTTAAAGTGAAACATAAGTATTTTGTTTCATTTTGTAAAGCTCCATCCAGTCTAAAGGTAGATGTCCATGTATTTTTGGATTATAAAGCAGGTCTAGGTTCTATATTAATACTGTGAAAGTATCAAAGCCTCAGTCCACAGAGAAATGCACACAGCCTGTATTCAGACACTGAGCCTTAAAACCAGCCGTCAGGACTTCTGGAACTTTGTGATGTCACAACAAAGCAGTCACTGTCCTCAGCTTGGCCCACCTGGACCCACAATCCAACCTTGCAGGATTTGGTTTTTTCTGAGTGTTTACCTGAAATCTGCTGTATTTTTATTTGGTTGTTTGGAAAACCTGTTGTGAAGACCTGTTGTTATTAGAGCCCCAGAGAGGAGAAATAAAACTACACTGGTGGTTTTTGGTTCTTAAAACCACAAATATATCTTTTGATGGAGATCAACACAATAAAAGTTAAAATATAGGACCTTTAAAGAGCCTCAGTGATTTCCTAAAACAGAAACAGAAGAAAATAGTGCTTTTGTTGGGAACTAGTTTCAGTGGCGGATTAAAACACATTTGTTGCTCTGGTGAAGGTTTTGGACACTGGAGCTCTGTGGCCAAGAGGAATAAAATAAATCAGGCTTTGGAGACACACACAATACATTTCATAGTTTGTTTTGATTTGTTTTAAACTTTTCAGGACAACATGAAAGATGAAATATACTTTAACACTGAGACCACACTGCCATCTCTGCTCACTTCACTATTCACTTGGTTCAGAAATGGACGTTTATAGTTTTGTCCCTGGTCCAGAACGTTTGACCCAGAGCTGTCAGAGTAGAGTATTACAGTATTACCCTGTATTGATGGAGCCATAAAAATGTACTGACATGACCTCAACCAGGAAACAAATGGTACAGTACCAGACTTTTAATGGGCTCTTGATGTCATTTTAAAGGGTATCTTAATAACTCAGAAAAAAGGGGCGGGGCCTGTTGGAGAAAACTTGGTGCTCTTCCTCAGGCAGCCTCTGCACATTTTAAACCATCGCTGCGCTGCATCAGAATCATCAACATTAAGTTTAACCCAACATTTGCTCCCCCTGCATCATCACTCTCCAGTCTAATAGGTCTGATCAATAATGAGTCATGGTTCATTATTTGCATCACTGCCCCCCCCCGGCAGTGTAAGGTCATTGTTTGTCAAATAAGCACACAAACGGATCTGCAGCTGCAGGGTGACGGATGCCAGACGGGGTCAGAGCGAGCTCACGTAGGCCTCAGGTTTTGCAAATGGTTTGTCAACAGAGTGAACTGATGGATGAATTAGTTCCTCACATCTGCTCATTTAATGCACTGTTTGCTTTGGAGCTTTGCTATCGTCAACAATTTGCGGTCGTGAGACGAGTTTTCTCAAAGGGTTTAGCTACATTAAGGACACATTTGTCTTGTTCAGAACAGCCATTCAGCTCCTCACTCCTGTGTTTGTTTCAAATGCTGCCATGAATACAAACATCAAATTAATAAGCTGCTGCTGCTGGGTGTCGTTATTCTTTGGTCCCTGCCTGTTGATAGTGTGTGTGTGTGTGTGTGTGTGTGTGTGTTGAATCCTCTGAGACTTCAGTGAACCTGATGCACCCCGTGTCCCATTTCCATGCTAAATGCTGAGTTATGTATTTATGTAAAATGGCCCAATTACTGATGAATTTTAGTGACTGATTAATGATTGTGTTTTGTGTATCAGACGAGTTCATAAAACATGATTTATTATTTTTAATTATAAATAAACTGGATGAATATTGTTACAGAGCATGTACCACTAAATGTCGATGCGGGAACTTTGTAAAACTGCTGCAAATCAAACATGATAAAAAAAACTTTTTTCCAAAACCTGTTTTCAGTTTCAGTTTCAGTGTCAACCCTTCATCGTTACGTGGCTCTTTCTTCTCCTTCTAATGGGACAAAGGAGTTTATCAACAACAGAGTCAAACATTAAGTGCTAATTTCTTTTGTCTGCATGTTAACTGACTTATTTTTAGCCATACTAGCAACGTAGCTTGTGACGCCACAATGACAGTGACATTTGTGGTTTTTGCCATGAAATGTGGTTCACGTGCACGTTCCCATCAGGATGAATTATAATCACCTTGGTGAACATGACCTTCCATCGAGAGCCATCATCAGGTCAAAATTCTAATTTGTAATCCGTGCGTCTAATTAGCATGCTAATGTCATGCGAATGTTAGCATTTTGTTGTTGTGAATACGTTAGCGTTCAACACATTGCACCTACAGCCTCACAAAGCCACTGGCCTGGCTGCAGAGCCTTTTCTCTTTTGAGCACATACTCACATATTCTCTCACACACACACACACACACACACACACACACACACACACACACACACACACAGACGGTTGAGTAAAATGGTTGGAAAGCCTTTTGCATTTTCTTCATGAAGCTCAAATGACTTTTTAAAGTTGCATAAGTCATCAGTCAAACTGCAGCTCTGACAGTTGTATCATTATCTGTGACAACAACGCACAAGTACACAGACCTCTTGTGTCCTAAGTGCAACACTGCAACAATTTCTACATATGGAGGCTGTACAGCTAATGTGTGGAGTAACATTTGGACACAGCTTTGTGTATATTTATTTTGTCACTCTTCCAGCCTGAACACACTTCAGACTTAAATCCTCTGCATTAAGGAACTGGAGCACAGCCGAAGACACGACCACTTTTTATCCCCTGTCAGACTTAATGTGGTTTTCCATCGGGTTTTCCTGTATTCCTCTATGCCCTCTTTTCCTCATCTCTTCACCTCTTTCCATCCAAACATCTCTCTCTCGCTCTCTCTCTCTCTCTCTCCTCTCCCTCACCCTCCCCACATTTTCACTCCCCTCTCCCTCCCTCTGCTCACTCTTTGCAGTGATGTACCAGCTGCCTGGACTGCACTTCTCCTCCTCTCTGTCCTCCTCCACATCTCCTGTGTGCGTGTCCAGCAGTGATGTCGGGGACTTTGTAGGAGCCTCTGGGGTCGGGGTGGGGGGGGGCGACAGAGAGCAGAGGGCCGGCTGTAACCCAGGTGGGGAGTTGCTGTGAGGACTGGATGTGAAGGTAAGAGACAGTGAGACTAACCATACAGGGACGAGCAAAGTCAAAGAAAACTCTCTCCATCCGCTGTTTATGTGCGAGTGTCTGAGCTGCTCTGTTGTAAAACGATGAAATGTTTCTGCTCCTTGTGCAATCAGCGCTGTTACACATCACTGACTTCAGATGTTGGTGCAAGGTAGTCTTTTATAAAAGTTATTTAAGGAAGCAGGGAGGGAGAGAGTCTGGATTCTATCACATCCAATTGTTTCATAATTGACACTGTACTGAGCTCTGAGCTTTTATATTAATAGAATCTGCTTTGTGTTTACATTGTGTTTTCATGTGTATTCACCTCCTAAATCTTCTGAGGAGGAGACATTTGTCATTATATTAGCCTGTAATTTTAATTTCTGGTGCCAAACTGCGCTTCTGGATTCTGTCCTCCTAACAACACTGACCATGGGTCAGGACATCGGCCTCATGAATGAACTTTGCACAGCAGGACATTTGTTGATCTACGTGATGAGGACATTTCTGGAAGTGCTGCCTGCAGGCCATTTATTTTCCAAGAAACTTGTTCTCTGGCATCCAGGCTCTCACTTTCCCCACAGACACCAGAAAGCGTCCCCTCGCTCTCATGAGAAACAGTGATGTGTTTGCTGTACAGTTATGCTGGCAGCACCCTTTATCTCCCAGCACTGTTGTTTCAGGTGCTCCGTCTCTTCATGAATAATTAAGAGGACTCAGTGGAGCACAGATACAGTTCAGTTCAGCTTCCTGGGCACTGAGACCCCTGCAGAGCCAAGTCCTCTAGCCTCCAGCTGCATGTCAACCCTGGGAAGAGGGTCCAGAGCAGAGTCTTAATCAGAAACATGCCTCGGCCTCTGATCCTCACAGACTGTAGTCGCTCAGCTGTAGGGCGGATTCCACAGAGGATACTGTCTGCTGACACTTGGCGGGAGCAGTATGATCATCCGTCTCTGTTTCCATGTCAATAAGTTTCATTTCCCCAGTGTGGACAGACTGTAATTATCTGAGAGTGGATTAATAAAACACCTCTGAAGTGAGAACAGCTCCGTTTCCACCTCCAGAATCTGCAGCACCCGAGGGACCGAATGTGACGATTAGTCTTCACAGGAAATTTCCCACAGAATAAAGAGTGAGGGGAGAAAAAGCTCTCTGAGCTTCAAGATTTCATTTGCTGCCCTAAGGATTAAAAAGGAAGAAGTGGCTGCTGGGATATTGATTGTAGATACTGGTCCCTGGTGCTGTGTTCTGCTGGCAACCTCACAACCTTCTCATTCATAATGATCATCTTTCTCACTGCTGGTCCTGAGACGAGGCTCAGGAGGAAACGGATCAGGTGTCGTAGCAGATGAGACAAAGTTGCCCTTGCAGGTCTCCATCAGCAACGTTGCCTTGTTTTCTATTTAAGTTTCTGCAGCACTGATGCTTCAGATTAACTGCAAGGTCCCGTTTTATCTGGATGTGTGGAATTGCTGCAGTGGCACTTTGAGCAGTTGTTAATGAACAGATTCCACAAAATAAAACAGGAAGAGTTATGATAATCAATAAAATGTTTGAAGTGATAATCAATAAAGGAACTATGTGTTTACTTACCAGTCTTGCAGAGAGCTTCAGCCATTGTTGCCTTTACAGGACGACAGGTTATAATGTGTCCTGAGCAGCTATTTCTTCAGGACAAGATTGGACGTGACAGTGACTCAGTATCTGAAAGTGATGATATGACTGGGCTGATGCTAGCTGGTTAGCATGCTAACTTTGGTAGATAAAAATAGAAGCAAAACAAAAGGGCTGTTTTCCACCTCTGGAGATGGGGATCTGTGAGTAAAGGAATGAAGTTTGATGTTTAACTCTAACCCTAACCCTAATTTCAACAAATCTACTTAAAATCCCACTGATTTTTTTTTTGAACTAATTATATTTGTGTTTTGCTCTTTTGAAAGTTATTTCTCACTCTTGTCTGACAATCCACAGACCAAACCATCTATAATTGATGGAGGTTTATCACATCATGCAGTTCATGCAGTGCTGTAGAAACCAGAGGGAAAGAGGTGTGTTCTCCTCTGAGGTCACACACTGTAAGGATGATTGTACAGTAGATCCTATGGGAGTTGAGCCCCTATTAATACTGAATAGGACATCCTATCTCAGCACAAGGGACGCAGTTACATAACAAAGAGTGAAATATGAGAATGTTTTTGTTGATAAATGAAGCGACCAATGAGCAGCGGAATCACATCATTCAGCAAACGCATTTCCTCAGGACGGGTCCTTTAATTTACAGCCTGGATTCAAGTCTTTGTGCCAAAACCCTGGGAGCAATAAAAAACCTCTTATCACAACACATAGAAAAATACAGCCGATGGTGAGCAAACAATTCCAGAGACATATTCTGTCAATTAATACCAACATGCAGTCTGCAGGCGTTTGACAGACTACAACACATAAACATAAAGAGATGCTTTCTTTTTTTTTTAATATGTAAAATACCATTTTACTTGTAATTCCTGACTTTGGAGATGGCAGACGACAAAAATAATCTTAATAAATATCCATTCAGTAGCCACTCTGGAGCTTTTGATTGATGTCCAGTTGTCTCGGAAATGCCGTTCAAAGTTCTATTCTTTCTGAGCATTTAAAGGATTTTTTTGTACTCGTTGGCTTAAAATTTAACCATAAAATCTTTATTTCCCTCAGCTGCTGTTTCCATGGTCAGGAACAAAATATTAAGCTCAAATTTTAAGTCAACATGAACAAAAGGTTCTTAAATTACTCAGAAAACTGGAATATTGAGCGCCTACAATTTAATGAGAACTGGGAAGATTCCATCTGCTGAAGAAGATTATCATGAAATAATATGATCAAAAGCTCCAGAACATAAATGGATGATTTTTCTGCTTTGGAAAAAAACTTTTAATTAACAGTTTTTTACTATATCAGAATAAAATGTACAATACAATATACATGTCAGACAAAACAATTAAAATGAACAAAATATTCAAAGTATTTTAAGACTGAAGACAAAATGAAATGCAGGTAACAGAGCGTTCAGAGACCTTGAGTTGCCTTTGACTCGTGACGTCAATCAAGGAGCCAATTTTAGAAGTTGTGAATCAAATGTGTTCATCTGCAGTGACAAATCTCCCGCTCCTGTCTGCCAACTCTGTCCACGACGACCACAATCCATCGTCTCACTGTCAGGCAGGGATCCTCTTTAACGTCTCTGTCTCTCATAAAACTCAAGATGTGGAAGGCAAAAAAAAACAAAACATTTTTTTAGATCTGAGGAATCGAATGTACGGCCACCAAGATGCATGAGACAGTTTTCATCATACACACCTCTCCCTCTCTGTCCTACATTCTGAATGACACATTGAGTTTCATTATTGCTTTTCAGTTCTCGCTTTCTAGTTTAATGTTTCTGAGCTGAGCACTAAGATATTTGATGTGCCTCTATTTTATGATCACATTCCTGCTACAGGTCGTAAAATGTGCCAGTCATATAATGCACACGCAGGATTTTGGCACAGAAATAGCTTTTACAATGTTGGTAATTAAATATGACAAACTGTTAGTGGTAGTGATTGCCTCGCTCACAACGCGAGGCCGTTTCACCGATGGGGCGATTGTGGCTTCATGATGATGTTTATGTTGGCCGAGCATCTCCAAATGGTTTGTGACTGAAAGCTTGGGAGATAACACAGGCCAAATATGGCTTCATGGATGAGTGAAGCAAATTAGGAGAGCAGGCGGAGCAGAGGCAGACGGAGAAAAACAGGATGGATGGCACGCAGGTGAAAAGGTTAGATAGGGAGACAAGGTGATAATGATGCAGGGGGGGTGGAGGGTGACGGGGTCATCGCTGTCGGCCCATCTGTTGTTGTCGACCTGAAGTTTAATCGACTGAGTCCAAACTCAGATTTACCCACTTTTTGTTTCCATTGGTTGTTTCCGGTCAACAGCAGTTTGGCTGAGCAAACATCATTTAGCCGACATTACTCTGATGTAAAATACATCATCATCTGCAAATGATCATTTGTTGAAACCTGATATCATCATATCTGACTTTAACTGATTCATATGTATCAGCCAGGACCTGCGTCACTGATACAATAGTAGTTTCCTTCCTGACCTCAGCTACATAAACCAGATTATTTGTAAAAATAAAAAAATTATTATGTACTTCTAATTTTATTTATGCAAATGAAACCTCATTTAAAGACGTGTGTACCAGGTGTACAAAAAAATAATCAACAACTATTTTGGTAATCAATTAATTGATGAATCATTTTTCAATCAAACATCCTCTGATTTCAGCTTTTTCTTTTCTTTTTCGAGGGTTCAAAAGGGATTTTTCACCTGTCCTTGATGTGTTATCAATCAAATGACTAATCAAGAAAATTATTGGCAGATTGATTGATAATAAGCGGTTGCAGTCCAATTGCAAACGCAACAAAAAGAATTTCATTTTTCAGTTGAAAAATGTTTGTGTTTTTCATTTTTTTAAGATTTGATTCCTTTCAAGTGAAAGCAGTTAAAATAAAATATATTTACTCTATGCACTATTTTAATTTAATTTCAAGTCTTAAAAAAGGTGTCTGTTAAAACCAAACCATAACACAGCAGTTTTCCTACAAAACCATCTCATAATACTTTCATCCCCCACTAAAAAAGGCTCATTCATTTCCTAAAGCAGCTGGTCACAGTAGTTTATTACCAATGTTATTCAAACAGGAGGAAATAGTGCACATGTTGGGGACTATTTTCCTGGGCGGATGAATCCACATTTGGTGCTGCAGTGAGTATTTGGGACAGCAGGATGGTGTGTGTGGGATAAACTACAGTGTGTGTGTTCATGGTGATGAAGGAACATGTCACCCAGAGCAACAGTCTGGCTCAGTGCTGTGTTTTAATGGTTCTCGAACAACAGTGTTGCTCTTTGGCTCAGAGGAATAAGATTTATCAGGATGTGAATATGGAATTTTCATGGGATTTGTTGACAATAAGAAAAGTATAAAACATCAGCAGACTCATCTTTTCAGTCAAACAAAGTCATCAGATTTCCTTTCTCAGCTGAAAACATGACTCTTTCTCCACCATATTCTCCAGGGGAAGCGCCAAGGTCATGATCGACTGGCCCAATGTGACAGCGTCCGGCCACCAGGAGCTGGGCCTGAAACCCGAGGAGCTGCAGAAGTCCAAATGTGTGCTGGGCTTCATCCCCGTCATCTACTACAGCATTCTGCTCTGCGTCGGAGTACCCGGTACGCTGTCCTGACATCATGTCGCTCAATTATCAGCTGACCCAAACTTTTGCTGTGGTAACAATGGTAGAAATCTAAAAACTAGATAAATGATAAGACATAAAATATATTCTTTTGTAAATGAGATGAACTGCCCCACAAAGGCCAGAAAATGAGCTGCCACGCATCATTTCATTAGATGCATTTGCAGTGACCCACAGTCAATGTGAAAGCAGAGCACTCTTTAAATCTCTGAAATCTATTTATAACAAAAGTGGGAACTGCACACGACAGAAGAAATCAATACTCAAGTGAGTTAGAGGTACAATACTGGAGCTCTAATGGACCTGTGAGATAATATACTGCTGCAGCACAGAACCAAGAGCTGATAGCTCCTTTCACAGGTTATGATAATTTAATCATCTAATAATCAATTTGTTTGGGTTTATTAGTATTTATCCATCCATCCATCCAACTGTCTCTGAGATCGCTCTGCATCCAAATCTATCACCTCAATAATCCTGAGAGAGGAAATAACTGTCACTTTGATGAAAAGTCTTCACAGCACTATTGTTCTCATTACTGTGCCTCGTCTACAAGTCGATGGCGGCGAATTGTTATTGATCCAGCAGGGATTTACACACAGCGGTGTGCAAAACAAGCGGACGTGTCAGCAGAGCATCCAGATGACCTCTGGGTCACAGCACGTAATTGTCCCCAAAGGGAAATGAAAAAGGCCAGAGGGCCAGAGTCAACATCTGTATGACTGAAGGAGTCTTAAGACTGGTGGTGGAAATACCCCGCTGTTGATAAGAAAGAAAAACACAGGAGCAGATACTGTAAATAGTAGAGCGCAGATACAGTATTAGCAGCGTGGAGACAAATCAATGGTTTGCAGCGTTTTTACACCTCAGCCTTTAAAACATAGGATTACTTCATCCACTGTTTACTGAAGACAACATGAGCAGAATCGTCAATGAAAACAAGCCAAACTGCAGTCACTGCACTGCGGGTTTGAAAATATCAATTTTGATTAACTGGTGTTTTGCTAATTAATTAAAATCAAGTTGTTATGCCACATAAATAAGGCAGCGGCAGAAGTAACAGACTCCTGCTAAAGCTACGTAGCCTAGCTTAGCAGAGTAGTAATTACTTGTTGTTTGACTTTGAATTAATTGTATTTGACGTGATTAAGTCACAGTTAAGCCTCATATTTAAACCAAGCATCAACCTGTTTCCTCTCACATGACCGAAGGTTATCCAAGGTCAGAGCATCAGACTAAAGACCAGATCTGTCACAGTTTAACCCTGAGAACATTTTCTCAGTCTCTTTTACTCCCCAGATGTTTTCATGCAGTTCAACATCATGGTGTTAACACCTTATTCGATCGTCCTGTTTGTTTCAGTGAACATCCTCACGGCGGTGGCCTTGTCCAGACTGGCGTCCCGCACCAAGAAGGCTCTGTACTACTACCTCCTGGCAGTGACGGGCTCAGACATTCTCTCCCAGCTCTTCATCATCTTCGTCGGCTTCCTGTTGGAGACTGCGGTTTTTCACCGCGACGTCCCCGCGCTCCTGCTGCACTCCGTCAGCGCTGCCGAGTTCGCCGCCAACCACGCCTCCATCTGGTCCACTGTACCCCTCACCGTGGACCGCTATGTGGCGCTGTGCCACCCCCTGCTCCACCGCCAGATCAGCTACCCAGCACGAGCCAGGAAGATCATCGGGTTGGTCCTGACGCTGTCGCTTGCATCAGGCGTGCCTTTCTTCTGGTGGTCGGACATGTGGCGGAACAGCCACCCGCCCACGGCGGTGGACACCGTCCTTATATGGACCCATGTGACCATCATCTACTTCCTGCCCTGCAGCATCTTCTTGGTGCTGAACTCATTGATAATCCTGACGCTGAGGGTGAGGCAGACGCAGCAGCGGTGTCAGGAGGAGCGCGGGCCGAAGTCGGCGCCTCCACGGCGACTTGGGAAAACCACGGCCATGCTGCTGGCCATCACCTCTGTGTTCTCTGTGCTGTGGGCCCCCAGGACTGTGGTGGTCATCTACCACCTGTATGTGTCCTCAGTTCACAGGGACTGGCGGGTCCACCTGGCCTACGACCTGTCCAACATGCTGGCCATGCTCAACACCGCTGTCAACTTCTTCCTCTACTGCTTCGTTAGTAAGCCTTTCCGTGGCGCCGTGCGGGACGTCGTGCTGCTCAGGGGGGGGCCCCTGTATCCTCGCCGCACTCTGCCACAACATCAGGCCCCCACCCATGCCTCCATCTCCTCCCTGTACAGTGGGAACAACAAGCGCTCACAGCGGGACTCCACCCCCATGTCACCTCGCAGGGCTAGAAAGCCCTCGTGACCCCGCGCCCCTGAGTCTTAATCCAAAACACCCATCGTCCCACGGTCCCTGATCACTTCTGACCCCAGGGACGCACTCTGCGTTCCAGCTACGAGCGTGGACAGCTGCCAGTCAGGCCGGGAGCTCTCTCCAAGGCCCTGAAATGAACTCCACTCACAAGAAGTATGTTTTTTCTATTGTAATGTGTCACCGGGTGTTGTTTGTCCATGTAAATCAGATAAGATGACAACATATTTATTTTTCTTCAGAAGAATTTGACAAAACAAAAGTGGGTTTTTGGTATTTTTTTCTTTTCCATACATGGTAGTACTGTGGCAAAAATATTTTTATATTGTTATGAGAGAAAAGAAAAAAACTAGTAGTTAGATCTGTGTTGTATTCAGTTTCCTTCAGTGTTTTCAATGCTCTGCCATCATATCCACTCTGCAGGGAGTTTTACTTTCAACTGGCTGCTATTTTGTGCAGTTGTGTAAGGATGCTGAATCCGCCTTACTGAGCACAGCCAATCGAGCAAAGAAATCGTACTCTGTCTCTGCAGCGAGCTGCCAGGCACAAAAACCACAGCCGCTGGGCCGAGTGTTTATTTTTCATGAAATGCAACTCGATGGAGCCTTAAATGAAAGCTTGCTGTTTAAGCGGCAGGAGTGAAGACCCTGCTCTTCAAACACACCCACCACTACATCACCAACAGGGCCTCAGCTCTGGCTAAACAAACCACAGATTAGCCCGATGGTCTGCGCACACACACACACACACACACACACACAGAAAAACTCACATGAAGGTTACACACTGTCATGCATGTACAAACACGTCCACGCACACAAATGCAGCTGGTACATTTCCATTTGCCACAACAGGAATTTTCATGTTACGTCATTGTAATTTGATGAAAAATTAACTGCATCAGTTGTCGAGTCAGTGTTGGTGAAAAACAAGAGACCTGCACTTAAACTTCTCTGTTGTTGATGTTAATTGTTAATTAATACCCAGTTAAACGTGTGTTAGCCTGGTTTCTAACGGAGCCTGAGTAGTTGCTGTTTCTGTCGTCTGACAAAAATAACACTCATTGCTTATTTAGCCACATTTTAAATTGTTGGCTTTGTCACTGTTTGTATCTGGCATCGTGATGGCATTATGGTACAAATGACAGCTTTACATTTGAATGAAGCTTTCATGGAGGGGAGCAAGAGATGGCTCTACTTTCTCATGATGCTGTTTATGTCACATGCACGGAAACATTTCACTGTCAGAATTTCAAAGTTGTAAAGTTCATATTGTGAGCTTTGAATATCGGCACAAACATCAAGAGGATCGTGGCAGAAATCCCAGGCTCTGTAGCTATGAAAATTAACCATGATTTATCAACTAGTTTAATTACATGTAAGTATTTGAAGTTGCAAACGTTTGTTGGGACAAAAAAACCTCAAAGACACAGATTTCTTGAATATTCAAAACAGAGCTTCAAGGTTTTAAACTTAATTTTCATTTACTAGCGACACCTGGAATTTGCAACTGCAGTCTTACTTAAATTTTGTTGACAGTGAACACATATTTCTGGGTGGTGTCTACAGATCAACTGGAATCAATAAACTCAAATGGAAACAACTTTGTTTTTGATCATTTCTGTTCTGTTCTTTCCAGGACAGGACAGAATAGGTTATAGGCTCTTAAGCTAAGCTAAATGCTATGACTCAGTTGCAGCGCTGCTAAAAATGTAATGTTACAGCTTGACTGATTAATATTTTTTACATTAGTGAATGTGAAAGGGGACCCTCACTGTGACGTGGCCAGCTGTTAGCCTCTTTTAGCTAACAGTTTTGCTTTTACAACACAATTATTGTATGGTGCAGGAAACTGTTAACTGCTAACACCAGAAGGCAAAGTTAGCAACTAGCTCGTTAAGAAAATGGAGCATTTAGCAGCTAAAGAGCCTGATGGTTTTCTGAGGAGCTATAAAGAGAGCGAATATGGGATTTAGTTTCAGGAGATGGACACAAACACAACTCCAAATGAATGCTAACGTAGTTCTGCGTCTGTTATGTGCAATTATTTGCTAACATGTCAAAGCTGTTTGTGCGTTAGCTTGATTTGTTGATCTTCTTCCCAGATTGTCCACTCAAAAACAAATGTACACATTCATGCAGCTTTATGGAAAAGTCAGCACAAAGACCTTGGAAGCTCCCTCTGAACCCAGTCTCCGATTATCTTCTGTATCATCTCAAACATGTTTAATGCTTCAGTCTGCAATGGAGTCTCAAGTACAGTGTATACACGTCTCCTTCCTGAAGTTTAGGTCGTTTTTCCATTTACTTCTCTGACCACACACTCAGGGTTGAAGTTTCCAGTGGAAACCACCTGCCTGCCCTCGTCCCCCCACAGTCCTCATTGTGTTTACTGTAACAGTAAGAGACACGGCGTCGGTTCCCCTGCACGTCCCCCGTGTCAATCTGCCCCCGTCGCCCCGCGGCCGTCCCACACTGAGTTCTGAGAGTCCGTACGCAGATGAAGATACGAACGTTTCTTTGAAGACGCCTCCTGCTGCCTGACAGCAGCAGAGGGGGGTGTGAGAGCGTGTAGCGGTGGCGACCTTACCCTGCTGGGGACGGTGGGGTTCGGCGACATGACCGAACAAACAGTTAAGGCTATAATATGATGTTAAGGGGCCAGAGCAGGCTTTGATTAAAGCTTAATGGAGCCGTGCTGGAGCGTTCACACATCTACAGAGCTGAGGACATTAAAGAGCAGGTAAACCCTGCTCGCCACACGTCCCCTGTCTGCCTGCCATCTGTCCTTTGTGCCTGTTCAAACACGGCTATGTTCGGGGACCCCGCTCCTATTCAGCCCTGCCTCCTGCTCAGCAGGTGTCACAAGGAATCAACTGAGAAAACAAAGCACCAGAGAGAGAAGTGACAAGTGTGTCCTATCAGATGCACTTGTCTAAATATAGGACGCTCGTACTTTACGGACAGTTCGAGGAAGTCCTTCAAACATATTCTGGAAAGTGTCCTCTCCAGGAAAGTGATAGCATCAGTCGTCGGCTCAAACTGTTTAAAACAGTTTCCTGATATTTCATGTAAATAATGACTCAGAGCAAAAGTTGTCTGCTCAGACAGTTTAAAACAACTTATGTTTCCGGTCAGTAGCAGTGATGAAGCAGTGTGACATTCTCCTGCCCTCATGTCTCAGGGGTGAGGGAACAAAGGGTCAGAGTTCGCCTCTGGAGACAGTCTGTGCTCATGAACACTATCTTTTCCACACATCTGTGCCGCTGCCCATCAGTCGATGCCCCAGATCAGCTACCAACCCTGAACGTGACATTTATGAAAAATGGAAATTTGAATCTATGGTTTTACAACAACTTGGCAACAATCCACCAACTAACTTTAAAACAGCTACAAATGGACTTTGTGGTGAGTTTGTTCTGACAACCACTGTTTCCAAGGTGAGGAATTAACTCTCTGCCTCCAGGGTCCAGGTCCAACATCCCACTTGTTTTAGATTACGTAAATGGTCAGGTCAGACAGACAGTGTGGTTCTGGTCAAATGTAGTGAAACTGAACGCACCCTGTCCCAACAGTTAATTTTCTATCTTTAACCAACACTATGACCTCTCCACAACATTAACTATGAGCTATGAGTTGCCTAAAGATGACAATAAAAGCTTTAACATAGACTCTTATTTTGCAGATATATTCAGGATGAATAATTTGGCATTTTGCAGACACATTAAACAAGAACCTACAGATACATTTAACAACATAACTGACAAAAAAAAAAGAGAAAATAAAAGATATAATTTACTTAAAAACAAACAAACTGGACAACAGAAGATAAATATCTGCAGTATACAGCACGCAATGGGTTAAACTCTTTAAAATCTGCTTTAACTTCATCATGAGACAAACTGACATGGATCTGTTGCTCTTATGTTGGATGTAAATTCATTGTTTCAGTGAAATGAAATGATAAATGTTGGAAGGCATGTTCCCTGCATGTTGGCCTGTTGTTGTTGTTGTTAAAGTGGCTTCATGTGCATTGTTTACACCAAGTGTGTAATTGTGGTGCGGAATGATCCCGTCTGTCGGCACTGAGAAGAGTTTTAAATGGAGAGGAAATAAATGTTTAACACATGATTCCACTGTCGTCACTTAAACTGTGGTGAATCCTGGGATACGCTGTGTATTATAATTAACAGCTGTAGATGATGGAAAAAGGCAGAATCGTGCTCCTTAGCATGTACATTCTGGTGCAGGATAGAGATTTTCAGATTAATGTTCATCCTAAAGCATTGAACAACATCACTTTCTACTCTTAAGTCAAGGTTATCTACCTCTAAAGCCGCAGTTTCATTGATGTGAATTTATGTTGAAATATAATATGTAGATACGCACTGTGGCAGAAAGCTCAGACTCATGAATTTGTCCTTGCAGAGCTTCACAATGAAGGGTGATTCACCACAGGCTGCTCCTCTCTAATGTGTCTCTGGGGTTTTGGTACAAGGAGGCGGTGGATCGGTCAATGCGGATGAGATGACATAATGTGGGCTGGGCTCAGGAAATGACGTGGTGCTGGAGGTCAGATTCAGACAGGCAGCCTGAAAGGGGATCTGATCTTTATCTGGACACAGATAATTAATGGCCACAAGGAGCCAGATGGATGGAACCAAAAGGGAGAAAGTCACTCCCATTAAAAACCTTTAATTGCAGAAAATAGAGAGGTAAAAGCATCGGTGAGAGCCAGATGGAGGAGCTGAGAAGAGAGGAACACTGGAGCTGTCCCCTCTGGAGATCAGGCTGAGATCAGCTCTTGAGCAACAAGTGTGAGTGAGAGTCTGCCGGAGGAGTGTTTAAGGAGCTGAGGGTGGACTGGTCCTTTAATCATTGACCACAACATCAAAAGCACCAAAACCTTCACTGATGATTACAGAGTCTGTTTTATTTACTACAGGAACTAGAGAATTAAAGTGAAAATCAAACTAATTGTTCTGAACCAAATGATTTTGTAGTGGCTGATCCATCAGTGGGTGAGTGGGGCTGAAGAGGTGAATATTCCACAGATACATCCTCTCTCAGACTTGATGTGTGCAGCTGCCTCTACGTTTAAGAATCACGGCAGATAACGCCACATGCAAGACGTTGGAGAACAATTAGAGAGAAAAGAGCAATTAAGGGCGTTTTAGGATCATAAAAATAAGATGTGTAGCAAATGGAGAGAACTGGATAAACTGGTTAAAAAAAGTATCTTGAACCGAAGGATTGATAAATGGCCACATGGTGGTGCTATGGGATCTGGATCTGGATCAGGACTACATTTTCATCATACTGTCATCAACTGAGAAAATAAAAATCTAGAAATTCTTTGTGCTGAGAATATGCTCAGAGCCAACAGTTGCGTTGAACCTTGCTGGACATGTGGCAGCAGATCTGGTAAATCTAAGTGGAGTCGGGACTGTCAGACAGAAAGTCTGAGTCACTGCCCATGAATAAAGGAGGAGACTGAACAAAAGGAAAAACAAAGAGAGAATCTGAGCCTCAGATGAGTCTGGTGAAGGAGACAGGAGAAGACGTGAGTGTCGGATTGTGTCCGAATGGTTACATCACTTTTCAGAAGTCTTTGAAACAGACACAAGCTCTTACGGTTTTACTGTCAAATATATTCCCCAACATTCACAACAAGTGACCCAAGAAAACCACCATGAAGCAAGTTTAGTCCTTCTTCTTATTTAAGCTCCTCCAGTGGGTTTGTTTTCTGGTCTTGTCAGCAGGTCTTCTCAAAAACCTGCTGACGCACTTCACTGAAATTTAACGGAAAATGCTGCAAAAATCTTAACTTTGAGATCGTGAGTTTTTGCCATTTTCTTATTGGTAACTTCACTTAAATCTGAATTCAGAATAAAACACACATATTGCAGTTTGATGTTGCTGCAGATGCAAACTGTGACATGTAATTGTCATTTTTAAAGTAAAGGGTTTGAGTGTACCTCTGTAAACCAGTAAAGACAAATAACGTCATTAACTTTTATCTTTACAAGGCAGATTCAGGACAGGAGCCAAAGACCTGCAGTGAACCAGAAAGAATGTGTTTGCTCACATGTGGGGAAAACATGCAGGAGGGGGGTGCAATGAAGTAACGTTAATGAAAGGATGAGCAGGGCTTACAGGTAAACAGGCAGGCTGGCAGGTAGCTGACAGGTAAGGTGGTACGAATGTTCCTCCTCATCAAGATCAGCACGAAGGACAACACACAGGAACATGCTGGTCTGGCTGAGATCAGGTGGAGCAGGCAGGTCGGAGTCCGGAGGAGACAGGTGTGTGAGTGGGCGGGGAGGTCAGGTGATTGGAGGGAAGGTGCAAGGGGCCTCTGGTGGCTGGATGGAGAATGGCAGGAGACAGGGGCAAATACAGAGCTCACTTTTTTTTCCTGCCATTTTTGAACTTTCTTACACTCCTAAAGTAATTTTAAGGCAAGCAGAGGTAAGTGTATCTGTATATCACCTGTCAAAAGCCTTTAATTAAGACATAAAGAGACATTAAGACTAGATATAACACAAGGTGAAGTAAAACACTCATCAATATATTAGAATAATACAATAAATAGAAAATAAACAGAAGATTTTTGAGTGTTTTTTTAGGTAAAAAGTTTTAACATTGAATATGTAGTCATTTTATATTTAACTCACTCACATGAAAACAGCATTAGTCCTGTGTTGTCTTCTCACTGTGCTGATGTTTCACCACCAGGTGTCTCCACACACCGCTGCATTCAAGGGTTCCGTGTGTGTGTGTGTGTGTGTGTGTGTGTGTGTGTGTGTGAGAGAGAGAGAGAGAGAGAGAGACCATCACAGCAGTCGGATCGCGAGGAAACGCTCCATAAAGGAAACTTTTTTTTTCATCTTTTAATTTCAGATGAACTGAGCTGAGATCAGTCTCATCAGGTTCCTGTGTTACTTGGCGGAGAGAAGAAACTTTTTTTAGTGACTTCACTCTCTCTCTCTCTCTCTCTCCCTCTTTTTTTTTTTTTTTTACTGGATGATTTATCTTCAGCTCCGCCGTTTGCAGCAGGTGAAGAAGGGTTTGAAGAGAGATCAACAAGCAGCAGAGAAGTCTGCAGGGAACATCCAGGTACTTGAACGCATCACAATTATTCTTTATGTCTCTCGATTAATTATCTCGCGTATAATGTGGAGATTTTTATTTAAATTTAAAATATTCAGATACATGAATGAGCACAGTAACTACACTCTGTGCTGTTTACAGATATTTATAACTTTGTCTGACGTGCAGGTTAAAGTGAGGAAGCTTCAGCTCAGAGTTTTCCTGTAGGTCAGATACACAGGATAAAATATTTACTATAATGTTGGTGTGGGAACATCTGCCTCCAGAGCCAAATAAAAGTAACATTATTTGAGTTTATTGAGGTAAATGTGGTATTTAGTTCCAACTTAAATGTATCATCACTCTCTTTTCTGACTGTTATTGAGTTAAAACCCCAGATTTCCTACAGGGTTGCTCCTGTAACTGTGTGCTTTCTACTAACTGAATAAACCTGAAGAAATGAGAGTGAAAAGTTTATTCATTTAAAAAAAAAACAATATCTGTGCTACTCAGAAGCCACAAGGCAACACACGAAGGCTTCTGTTACATTTTACATTTACATTTATTTCTAAATCAAACTAGTTGCTTATTTTTCTTTCAGTTCAACATCACATGATCTTCATCAGCAGATGCAGTTTTTTCCCAGTTGTTGTGGAACTGAAGATGTTCAAATGTCCATTTTTGCACGACCACTTTGAGCACAAATGAGATGAAGATCATGCATTATGATCAAAAGTTCTGAATCTGCTACTAAATGGATGTCGTGATGACATAGTCTTTTGGTTGTTTTTTAACTGCTCTTTCCAAGGTCAAGAATGTACCTTGAATCTCAGATTAAAGATGAACACTGGTCCTCCAGACAGACTCCAGCCCCAGAGCAAAGTTTCATTCTTGGTTTATTTGGATCTTAGTTAAATATTCTGGGAGTCAGAGGTTTCCCTGTCCATGTAAATTACATGTAAACATTGACCTGTAACATGTAAACCTTTGTTTAAATAGACATGGTGTCCCCGGCTCAGAGTCCTCGGTCTAATCTTCACCTGCTTCAGGTTGTTTACATGAATCTGCTGAGCCACGTCCAGTCTGTGAGATATGTAGAAAACCAGACTGTTGCCTTGTGACTTCATTTAAAAAATCTTATCTTCATACTGGAATGAAAATCCTGCGTCTTGTTTTTCTACCTTGAACATTCAGAAATTTCAATCATGCCATAAAACAGTTGGTGCTTGAGGTCGCCATGGTAACAGAAGTTTAAATGACGAGGGTCTGTGTTAATACGGCGTCACCACAGGCTGTTGGGTCTCAGTTTGACAGGCCTGAAGTCTCCAACAGAACAATGCTGCACCTTCAGGACTGCATGTGATCAGAGGCCACACCTTAGAATAAAAACACATATTAGTAAGTTTGTATTGGTCTAGTTTACTGAAGGATGGGCAGGACAGACCAGCCTGTAGCTGATGACCAACAGTCAACACAAGACTTAGAGACCAACCAAATCTGGGTACATGGAGAAACAGAGAAGGTTGATTTCTTTGTTCCAGAAGGATCCTTGTTGTGAGTGAGTCACAGGAGTTAGGAAGACTGAACGTCCACCGCCACACTTATCGATCTGGCTCAGAGACTGTCCTCAGATCAGTGTAATTGGATCTGACTGGGGACAAAGAGACACATCCAGACACGGCAGAAAGACGAGACTGGATCATGTGGAGAAATTCACAAAACAGACTCTGATTTTATGTGGTTTCATAGAAAAAAATCAAAACAAAAAAACAGAAGTCCTGATGTACCACTTCTCGATTGATCTGGTTTGATGCACTTTCACCTCATTGAATCAGGTGTAATGTACAGATCCTGTTAATGATTAATGTTAGTGCTGGGAAAAAGTCCAGAGTTTGACATTCCTATAATATTTTTGATGGCTGCCAAGTTCTTGGATTCAGCTTCTCTCCACCTCTGAATGACACTTTTATTGCATAAGTTCTGGACAAACATCATGACAAAGCTTTTCCTCAGAGTTCAGTGTTTTCTGTGCGTACAGTACACTGACTCATCCAAGTGTAATATTTACTTGATTGGGTGTAGACTAAAGATTCCTAATTGTGCATTGGTGACGTATTTAGAGTCCTTGTTAAGATCCACATCAGACCTTTCTCAGACTCTCCCTGTCTGTCCATCTGAACAGGTGCTGCTAGGATCCCAGAGCCACTTGTCTCGAGCCTCTCCTGGTCACAATGGCTGCCAACATCACCCCTGACGGCTGCGGCACCAATGTGGACTCTCTCTATTACAACCTGTGTGACCTCAGTGCAGTGTGGGGCATCGTGTTGGAGGCCTTCGCTGCGGCTGGCATCATCTTCTCCTTGGTGCTGTTCATGTCGCTGCTGGCCAGCTTACCCTTCATAAAAGGCAAGAACCACCGGAGCTCAGTGGCCCTCCACGCCTTCTTCCTGGTCTGCACCGCCGGTCTCTTCTGCCTGACCTTTGCCTTCATTGTGGGAAAGGACTTCTCCACCTGCGCCTCACGAAGGTTCCTGTTTGGGGTGCTGTTTGGTGGCTGCTTCTCCTGCCTCCTGATGCAGTGTGTGAGGCTGAACGTCCTCGCCAGGCAGAACAGAGGTCCCCGGGCCTGGGTTTTATGTCTGGGGGCACTGGGGCTGTGGCTGGTGGAGGTGGTCATCAACACAGAGTGGCTGATCATCACAGTGGTGCGCCACCCGCTGCAGCCATTGAATGCCACAGCTGGATCTGACAGAGCCACGGCGACACCTTGCAACATCGCCAACCAGGACTTTGTCATGGCGCTGATCTACGTGATGACCCTGATCCTGGCCGTGGTCGTGGCAAGTCTGGCCATCATGGCAGGCAAACACAAGCAGTGGAAGAAGGAAGGCGCCTGCATCCTTGTCAGCAGCCTGTTCTCTGTGGGAATCTGGGTGGCGTGGATCGTCATGTACGTCTACGGGAATGAGAAGCACGGGGGGCCCACATGGGATGACCCCACCTTGGCCATCGCCTTGGTGGCAAATGCCTGGGTGTTCGTGATCATCTACTCCATTCCAGATATCTGCTGTTTGTCCAGTGATGATGACAGCCAGCAAAGCTACGGAGGAGATCTCTACCCGAGCCAAGGAGCCGGATACGAGACGATCCTGAAGGAGCAGGGCTCCCAGAGCATTTTCATGGAAAACAAGGCCTTCTCTATGGACGAGCCCAACCAAGGTATTTAGTGTATGGCTTCTCCCTCACTGACCTCGTCACTGAGTTTCACATTTTATGTCTTTATAGGTAAATTTCAGTTTTTAGGAATACTCTTCTCAGTACCTGGAGGATCAAAGGTGGTTCTGAAAGGTTTGTAAGGTTGTTCCTTTACAGAGGACGACAACTGTATTCACCTTGGATTCCCAATCAGTTCAAGGGGTTCTTGTGGAGACCCTGAGTAGAGGCCTCATGGTTCCTGAAGTCTCGACCCAACCTGTCATTGTGCATGAATTAATTTTCTGAAAAAGAGACCTGATTCAAGGACCCAAGAGCTGTTGATTTAAAAATTGTTCAGGATTTGGATGCACCATCATCTTGTACAAATGAGATGTGCTGTCCTTCGTTTCCTCATGAGCACAGTCACTTTGCATATGACATATTAGTCACACACTAACTTCCCTGACCACGTCACACAAAGTCAAAGTAGATGCAGTTCAGAAAAATTCCAAACCTTGTATGTTCATATTCACTGAACCTTGGTTTGTCAGGGGAATGTGTGGGAACATTGAATTGTACTTTCTGTCCTTTGCGTCTGCATTCGCCTGTTTGTATTATAATATATTTATCAGAGATTATACAGAATTGACCTTGTGCAGATAAGTGATGAGTGAAAGTCTCCAGCCCACAAAAACACCACAACAGAACAAATAGTCTGCAAAATGTCCTCAAAAGGTTGTTCTGCATCTTCCGTGATGACCCCACAGAATCTGATAGGCTGCTGTTTGAGTCGAGCTGAACAGGATCTGATGTTGCAGTGAAAGAAACTCTAGACTGAATCATGTGGCTGCTAATTTCCTGGAAGGTACAGGAGGTTTTTCACTAGTTTGTCAGATGGTATCATTGTGGTGTAGTAGTGAAAGTAGCTATCTGCAGTTTTTAGGTTTTGGCAGATGTTCATCTTCGTTTTTCCCTACAACACTTTTTACTCCACTACATTTATTTAACAGTTGCAAATGAGTCAGTCAGGTTGTGTTGAGCTCAGACATCAGTAAAAAGGTTTCAGTTTTGTATTCCTTAATGGGAGGTATTGTATGCTGTGTGAAATGGACACGTTCACATCTGGGTTTATGTCACAGTGAAACACCCCCAATAGTGAAATTATTGACTAAAAAGTCAATAATAGTTGTAGATTAAACATTTCTTTCCCAGAGTTTCAGCCTTGGATTCGGAGGGAACGTGAATCATCCCTGTTAATGAGTGTCTGGTGTCTAACTGCTTCTCTCATCGCTGTGTCACACACTGAATAAAACACTCCCACTCCACCACTCCCCACTCTGCCTCTGAGTCCCACCAGAAACATCACACCTTGTGTTTGCACTGTCTCCATGGCGACGAGGTGCGGCAACAGTTTCACCAAGGGGGAAATATTTGACATGTGACAAAGTCATCTCTCATATTTACAGGATGCCTCGTTAGGCCGAGCTCATGATGGTGATTCAGTGCTGTGTATCTTAAATGATTGTGACAGAAAGATTCAGAGATGGCTGCTGCACTCCACACAGATATGAAACAGAAGGCTTGGTGGGTGACAACATCTTGACCCTTGTCCTCTCTCTCTGTCCATTACAGGGGCCAAGCCTGTGTCCCCGTACAGCGGCTACACCGGACAGCTGCGCAGTTCAGTCTACCAGCCCACTGAACTCGCTCTCATCACCAAAGCAATAGGAAATGTAAGTGTATGCTCATGTGGTTTACTTGCACAGCTACACATTTGAATATAGCATGAGTAGTGTAGAGGCAGATAAATAGCTGTTTTCCTGCACACTTGCACACACACATGCATATCCTGTGGTAGGCAAATTATTACTGAAGTGAGCAGCCATTGACAGGAGCCTCAGGCTGGTTTCTGCCAGTTTGAGCTGCATTTATTTACTAAAGTAGTTACTTACAAATGTTGGAGGCTAAACTTAGATAGATTAGGAAAGTGATTTGAGAGGATTCAGATTTGATAAGTGGATCTGATTCTGAACTCAAACCCCAACCTCAGTCATAACCACATTCAGATTTCGATCTATTACATATCTAAAGTGAAACTGTAGTTTTAATTTTCTAGTTTCTCTCACACCTCCACAGATGCACAGACACACAAAACTTCATTCTTCATGGACACTGTTTTCTACTGAGCTGAGCTGACAGTCACAACAGGTCTGGGCCAGTGTTTTAGATTTCATATGAATCTACGGTGGCCCTAAGAGCTCAATGCACTGCACTGCTCAGAAGTTACAGTGTGTTGCTCTCTAGGCCACTGTACGAATCAGATTTACAGCAGTGGGTGTGTTGTTGTGATCATCACTCAGTGGCAGTATATCCACCAAAACACACAAACACATGCTAGAGATAGGACATTGGTAAAAGAGTCAAAGTGATGGTTTTGATTGGTCATCATAAACTGCTAAAAGGTGAAGTGTCACAGGTGTAGTAACAGTTCACCATATATGAGAACAGGCAGGTTCAGGGGTGAGTCTGCAGCTCAACTGGTTTAGTGTTTATCAGGTTCAAAATTACGCCCAGGTCCTGCTGCATGTCTTCCTCTCTCCCTCCCCTGCCTTTCCTGTTTGTCTGTACTGTCGCTATTAACACAGGCTGAAAAACACTTCAATTAAATGCTTTGTGACATAATGTAGGAACCTATGAGTAAGTCATTGCAGCCTGATGACATCATTGAAAGGGGGACACAGACTGTCTACCTGAGCAGGCAGGTACAGACACACTCCCACTCTGTGTCTTGGATGTTTTTGTCATCGCCCGTGTTATGACTTCACGCAGCACCCTATGGACGCATCCTATGACATGGTCATTCCCAGAGCTTCAGCCAACTCTGCAGCCAACAGCGGGAGCAGCACCCCGTCAACACACACTGAGACTGGGAACACTGCTTTCACACAGACAAACGGAAATAGCGTAGGTTGTACCGCGAACCCCCTCGACGCCTCCTCCTCCTCTTCTTCACTCCACACTTGTCCTCATTTCTCCTGATCACTTGCTTACCTCCAGATGCTTCTCTATTCCCCCGTGCATGTCGACCTCTCCGCTCCTGCTGTATCCATAGCAACTTCTGCAGGTTGAATCTGACAATGAATCACGTCTTTGTCTGGATTTTTTTTCTTACCTTGCTGAGCTCTCTCTCTCTCTAAAGACCTTGAGTCTTTTACTTTGTCTGTTCAGCACACTATCTGAACTGACTGCACTCTCTTCATCTTCCATCTTTTCTTTTATTTTAATGCAAGAAATCATGGTGGGAAGGGGAGCGTCTGATTTTGGTGGTTGAAGTCTTTTTCCACGTTTCTCTGCACTGAACTTTTATCCTCTAAATCTTTCTCTTTGAACATGATATATTTGTCCCTAAGCTTTGAAGGTTGCTCTGAAGAGTTTTGCTCCATCATGGACGACTGCAGCTGAAGCTGATCTGAATTCGCAGCAGTTACAATAGTTTCCAGTGGATTAACATAAAGTATCAAAACAACCACTGAAACTTCTCGGACTATTATTGCAGCTCAATCAACTTCTCCACGGTCCACCTGTCAACACTTATGTATGTTATAATATAAACTATAATGTTAAATCATATACACAGTATAATCTAAGGTGCTGTATTGTAATGTATACCTGAAAGCCATTTTCTAAAATGTAAACGTTATTTTATTTGCATAATTTAGATTAGCTCTTAGCTCTTAGCCTGCATCTTCTGCTGCTGGAACATGTACATTTCCTCTTCCCTCCAAGAAAACAATTTTATCTCATTACATCTAAATTTTGGCAAAGTATGGCTACATACACAGCCTCTGGTTTATGGGAGCATGATTAACAGTTCACATCTGTCATTTGTGACCAATGTTAGCAAATGTAGCTGCATGAACAACAGCTAACCTATATAGCATCTTATTGAAGCTGTGTTTAGAAATATTTTGGTAGATATTTTCTCTACTGTTCAGGCAGTATATTAAAGAAATACATAAATATTTATATTCTTCCCAAAAAACAACGAGTGCTAACACAGTTAGCTGGTTATCTTATCTTATCCACAAATAGCTGACCATTATAGGACCAAACAGAAAGTTAATTTAGCCATACCCATCATCTGTTCCCTCCACAGTCAAAACTTCATAGTTTATTCTACAGGGAGCAGTAAGGTGAGATTTCAGACACCATCATGAGGTCATGTGACTCTAATTTTCACGTCTATTACAGACAGCATTGCAGTGAGAACAGCAGACACTGTGGACACTGCTGTGTTGCGCTTCCTTGGTCTCTTTTGTTGCACAAACTTTTCTGTGTCACCTTTCAAGCCTCCAGAGGGTAGTTGGTGTTAGAGATGCAGTTTTTCAGGTCAGAGTTTTAGTTTAAAATCTCAAAATGTTGCTATTTGTTTGACGACTCTCGTTTCTCTTCCGCAGGGGAATGGTCTGCATAGGACGTCCCAGTGGTGAACGCAGGACGGCTTCAAACACACCGTCAGAGTAGTTTCAGTTCCTGTCTTCTCATTTGCACCTGCTGACTGTATGTTTGCTGTTGTTTGTGGTTCCCTAAGCTGGTTCTAAGAGGAACCCTCAGCCCCAACATGTGGAGGTGAACGCAGGGTCATAACCGCTGATGGAAAAACAGTTAAACCTTCTATTGACCGAGTCCCCGTGTGTCACAGGGTATCAGACGGCGTGGAGCTTCATTTGGAAGTCAAAGCGAGGGGATGAAGCCGCAGCTTTGCGGCAGAACAAAGACTTTTTGCAGTGGTTGCCTTTCACTGGGAGTGAACTGTGAGCTCTCTGCTGGACCCAGTCACACAGTGCTGACAGTGCAAATGGCCGAAGAGAATAGTTAAAACACTTTTGGGAGTGTCTTCAACTCAACATGAGCACATACACTCACATGTAAACGTGCACCACCTCCCCCTACACACACCATAAAAACCCCTTTATAACTGTCACAGTGGAACATTTGTTACCCTGAACCCAGGCTGCAGAAAAGAGACCATCAGGAGAAAATATTGTAAACAGTTTAATTATAGGAGTCAATATGTGTATTTTTGTGCCTGGATTGTGAATATTGTTCATAACCACAAAAAGTTCACACATAAAATTGAGCTTCTGGTATAGAATTAATGTAAATATGTTGTTAATGTATCAATGCATGGAAGCACTGTATGAGTATATTTAATACTATTTATAGCACTAAAGTGTGCTATTTAATTATTTTTATCTAATTTCTGCCAATTAAACGATCATGAGATGAGGCAGCTGAAGTCCCACCGGTGATTTAGCTTGTTTCATTAGCTTAAAATGCTCAATATGATTCAATTATATTTGTCCATATTCTTAGTTAAGACTCAAAGGTAGTAAAAAATATTTTGTTAGCATCCAACAACATATCCCATGTGACCATAGGTTTAAGAAGCCATGTCAAATCCTCATGGGAGTTGTAGCTGTTGAATGCTAACGAGCTAATTAATGGCTGTGTTTGAATCATTCACTAGTGCTGCAGGAACGAGTCCTGAAACCTGGACATAAGTTAGCATTTTAGCACTTCAGTCAATGGGTTTTTGGTTTGACGGCTGAAATAAGATGTTTTCAGGCTTAAAAATATGATTTATTTTCACTACAGCGGCATTTTTAAAGCTTTTTAAAGTTTATATACAGTAAAGAGGAAATATACTGTGTGGCCAAGATCTTCTGGGGGACTTCAGCTGTCTATAATGCCTTATTTTAATGTACTGAAATAAGTGATTATCCAGACCACAGCCACTTTGTTTTTAATTTACAGCAAAATTAAAAAATCACTTGTGATGTTATGAATGTTGTGTTTTCTATGTTCACACAAGGTGATGAGGACAGGAGGGCAATCAGAGGAGGGAGTGGAGGAGAGATGTTCATGCACACGCTGATGTGTTTTACTATTAACCACACTAATACAAATAACATTTAATTTGTCTGAATAAATGTGCAGCCTTTGCATATTCTCTCAGCAGCTAAATGATGTATTCCACACACAGTGTGAATGTCGCTCTCACAGGATCCGCTGCTGTTTGGTTACGAGTTCAAGGTCCAGCGTGACGTGAGAGGGATAACAGCGGGCGCACAAATTTAATCCTGTTCATCAACTCCTGCAAACACGTTGATTGATCCGGCCTCACTGACAATAGATGGCTGAATTCATCAAGGTCATCAGAGGAGATGGAAATAATTGATCATGGTTTCAGTTATCTGTTCCCCACAAGGCCAAATCATCTTCAATATCTCTGTTGGAGAGGAAAACACTGCAGCGTGCTATATTTAAACCACTGAACGATCTCTCAATACTCCAGCGCTGAGGGGGATTAAAGCAGAGCTCTGTCTCCTCACAGGAGAAACTTTATTCCCTTTCTTGTATATTTTGTTTTGATGAAGAGTATCCAGGTTCTCACATCGAGCCGTCCCTCAAGGTGTTGAGCTGTGTCCTAAGTCAGGGTTCTTTAGAGGAAGTGGTCTACGTTGGTATTTGTTGTTGGTATTTATGAGTTCTCTCATAAATCTGCAAATTTAAGTAGCAAGATGCTCCAAAATCTAATGAGATCATCTCCATATGGGGACAATACCTGTGGAGTAAGTGAAGTTTCTACTATTTTATTGAAGTTGAATTAAAATGGTGGGAAAAAACACTTTATGTACTGAGAGGGGAACCCCCCACCCCCCCACCCCAGCCTGAAGGTCTCACAAGACACTGCTCCTGGCCAAGAAACAGCACGTGTTAAAAAAACAAACATTATACCTGTTTATCAGACTTTATATTGTCCTGCTGAGACTGTTGAGGTTTACAGTGAAACAGGATGAAGGACAGACTGGTGGTCTGGTGAGGGGAAGTTACTTATTAACTAACAATGTTCAAAAATTCACAGGAAGACAGAAGTTAAATCCGAAAAGGGAAGAGATCCAAAGAAAACCAAAGATCAAGAGACCAACAGGAAAACACAGGAATTCTCAACACAAAGTACAATGCAAATCTGAAGCACTGAACAACTCAGCTGATAGCAGTCTGCAGCAAAATCCAAAAAACACATCTCAGTGGGGATCCAAGTGAAAAAGGCTGAGACATAAACTAAACATTAATTAACTGGGAGTAATGGGGGTAGGCCAGTGAATCATATGGGCAGGGAAAAAAAACAAAGACCGGAAGTAAAACGATCAAATACAGGACAAGTAAGTTATTACAAAATAAAACAGGAAGCTCAAAGTCACTGAAGATAATGGGCAGATACAGTGTTGTGAATGTAAATGAACAATCTGAGCTGTTTGGAAAAGTGTTCAGTAACTATACTCTTGAACAAACACATGCTTGAGTGGATTTTTTTGCTCTTTTCAGTTTCCTCCACTCACTCTTTTCTCAGGCCTCCTTTTGCATTTCTGTACAATTTGGTGGAAAGTTACATTGACTGTGGTCAGTGTGACTTTCTGGTGTTCATTTTTTTAAAAGCTCAACTCACAATACACACTGCAAACTGGTTTTACCGTATCATTTGTGTATGAACTTAATATTAGATCAATATTAAATTCAAAATTAAACAGGGTTGAATGTCCAGAGTCTGGCAACAAAAGCAGTTCACCTGGAAGAGTCCACATTATATTCCTAAAATTAACCTTCAATTACATTTTTATATGTTTTTATAGGTTTTTAATGAAAAGTAAGACACATAAAAACTGAGATTTTTTAAATATATTCTAGGGAAACAAAAATTACAGTAGTTGAAGAATTCACCAGTTAGAGACTGTAACTCCCCCTAAAACCCCCATTTTTACATTTCTGTTTGCGTATGAATTTAACCAACAAGATAAATATGTGTGTGTGTCAGTGAGCTTCAGATGTGTGTTGGTTGTTTTGGATTGGTATCGATTTTTTTCTCTCAGAAAGAAAACCAATCAGGATATTGCCCAAAATGTTGAACTCTTCCTTGTTGTTGCCAACTCTTATATAATCTCCTAACATGGATCCCTCTGACCACACACACACACACACACACACACACACACAGACAGATGGACTCGACCTTGGCCCTGCTCACATTTCTCGTGTTTTTACTGAAGTGGCTCGGCTGCTTGCTGCTGTGGTCGAGAGGTTGGACTGTGATTTAAAGCTGATCCAGCTGCTGTAGCCTGATAACCTCTAAGTGTCCAGAGGTGGTGATACAAGACCACAACCCAGGTCTCTTTGAGACCCTGCTCTCACACTGATTCTTTCTTTCATGTGAGAGATGCAGCAGTAAAATCCTGTGAAACTACTGCTACAGGCCAGATAAGACACGTGAGACGATAAACAGAAGATGCAACAATACGTTTTGTCTTTTTCACCTTTTATGTTTCATTGGAAGCATCTCACCACGTCTGTGATCATGTCGACTTATAAAAGCTCTGACCTCAATGTACTATACAGAGGGTACTGGTAACAGGACCAATACATTACGTAAGGTTTGAGGGGTCAGAGGAGGACACGGAGCTTTGTTTAGATTACACAACTCGCTCTGTGTATTGATAGTGGATGGCAAGTGAACTGTCATCTTGTTTTTTGTGCTCTGCAAAGGTACATTTCCACTGCAGGAAATCTCCCTGAGGAACAGGAACATCATGAGGAATTCAGTTCCCACACCTCTGGAGGAACCAGGGTCTAAATTAAAGCTCCATCCAGTCTAAAGGTAGATGTCCATGTGTTTGTGATTATAAAGCAGGTCTAGGTTCTATATTAATACTGTGAAAGTATCAAAGCCTCAGTCCACAGAGAAATGCACACAGCCTGTATTCAGAAACTGAGCCTTAAAACCAGCCGTCAGGACTTCTGGAACTTTGTGATGTCACAACAAAGCAGTCACCGCACTCAGCCACGTCCCAAGCCCCACCTACCTGGATCCACCATCCAACCTTGCAGGATTTTACCTGAAATCAGTGTGGAGAGAGAGAGGACATGTAAGACTATAGTGAGATGGTTTTTGGTTCTTAAAACCTCAAATATATCTTCTGATGGAGATCAACACTTCAGTTAAAGAACAGGAAAAGTGTAAAATATGGGACCTGTCTATAACCTAAGTTACAGACAGTAGGTTGATAGGAGGTCCTGATAGGAGGTCCCAGGGGGGTAGTACTTTCTAAGGATTCAGGAACTTTCAGGTTGGGGCTTGTAGTGGCGAAAAGTATTGTTATACACTATATTTTTGAAAAAAGTCTTCAATTGCAAAAGTGTTTTGCTTCTAGTTTGTAGCTGGCAATAAGAGATTCTATGACCAATGGACCAACAACAAAGTCCAGGCTTTGTTGTCCATTTTCACAGAAGACGACTTTACAAGAGTACAAGCACAAATGACATGAAAGGTGGCCGTCACACTTCTGACAGGTCAGTGGTGACATGGCTCAGAACACAGGACTGACATGTATAACTCAGAGGCACAGATGAAAAGGTCCTGCAGTCACAGGCAGGAACACCAGGCAAAAAGGCCCAAAAACATTCAGGAAGTCAAAATACGGGCAGAGTGAGGGTGGAAGTGGACCAGTACAAATACTGAGGCGCTAACAAGGGAATGGGGAACGGGGGAGCAGGTGGGCCATCAGGTGACTGGCAAGGCAGGAAGGGCAGCAGAGTCTGAAATGATAAGATAGCGAAAAATCAAAGGCAGACAGAGAATAAACAGATAACTGACTGAATTTTGACTAATTTGCTTCAGTCCTATTGTGTAAAACACAAATAATAATGAGAGAAAGGTCCTAAACCTTTGGTGCAAAAACATCTCAAGTTGAAAGATTTAGGGAAGATAATGGAATGAGATAAAAACATAAAGTTTATCAAAGGACTCAACTTATCTAGTAGAGAAAACAAAGGCAAATTCATGTGTCATGAGGGATTATTACCAACATTTCGAGTGGACTCACTTTCATTTTTACCTGCAAACCAACTGGTTTATTTGGTGTGGTTTAGTATTAAACTGATTAACCTGTTGGCCAGTTTACTGCATCTATAAACTCTGGTTGTGATCTTACCAAGTTTCCGGTTCTACAGTTACTTTGCTTAAATGATCATATCTATACAAAGCTTATAGCCAAGACTTGGCCATTTGTGACCGCAGCTTTCTTTATGCTAATCCACGTCTCAGTCAGGTAGCAGTCCATATGCAAAAAATCGAAACTTTTTTTTTTTTAACCTGTTGTCCTGTAGCGATTTGCACATTCAAAGTGTTTCTATGGTCTAACATTTAAATCCAATATGTCCTCAGACTGACGCTCTACTCTTCTTCTTTGCTGGAACATATGTAAAGTATGTTCTTCTTCTTTGCTGGAACATATGTAAAGTATGTCTGTATATATAAATGTATATGTAAATTACGACAGGCTCATGGACTAACCTACAGAACTGCTTAGTCCGGCCAAAACTATGAAAATAAAACCCAAGTTGCTGTAATTATGACTTTAATGACTCAGAAACATACATTTTCTTTAGTGCAAGGTAATTACAGTCTTAGTAAAAGCTTCACAAAATAATTATTATTGTTTTTGACCAAGTGAGAGGATAAATGCTGAAAACCAGACTGAGACCTGTGACAGGTCTGTGCCCGGAGCCTCAGCATGTCGTCTGATTTAGTGGGAGGATGAGGCTGTGAATATGGACGGTACCACGGCTTCCTGGAACAGCAGCGTCAGGACTGTGAGAGACATCTCACTGTGAGCTAATTGGTGCTAGAAGCACGTGTCTGCATCCTGCTGATAGCAGGAGTATCTGAGACACCAAGCTGGTTTGTCCAATCAGTTGGTGACACACACAAACACAAACAGAGCGTTCGATCGAGCTCGGATAGAAACTGCAGTGAACCATCTGAACGAATAACTCTAATATCCACAGCACAGAGAACATAATGCACAGTGTCAGAGGTTGTTAACACTGAGACAAAACACACTTTAAAGATGGTGCGTCACAAAATTTGATAATTCAAACAACTTCACATCACAAGTAAAAACTGCAGGATTACGCAGGAAAAGAATCATAAGTCCTGCAACAAAATTAAGTAAAATCTGAGCATAAAAGTAGTATTAATTATGAAGAACGTGCATATATTACTTAAATATTTTTGATGCTTAAGCATGTAAGCAGTATTTCAACGTTATCACAGAACAGTGAGACTGAACCAGAGCAGTAAAACTGGGGCTGAAAGACACTAAAACACTGAGGCCAACTGCAGAGTCAGGTGATAATTCTCAGTGGGTTTCTCACTATGGGCAGTCCCCTCCACATTACACACAATCATCTGATCCATTATTAATAAAAATAATGATATGTGCAGCTTTAAAAGGGAAATACTCAAGAACAGGACGACTGCCTCAGCACTTTGGAGCACTGCAGTACATTTAGTTTATTGTGTTTTGCCTTTTGTTACTGATAACGTCAGCTCAGCATGGTTGGCAGCCAAACCTGAGCCTGGAGCTCTGGCACTTCACAGGCTGGGTGAAAGTACCTCTGTCACTCCAAAAAAACACCCACTTCCCCCGACCACCACCCCTCAGCAAACTGCAGCCATCAGCGAGTTCACAGCAGGAGCAAAGGTGCACGTTCACAGCCCTCAGTTGTTCTGCTCCTCTCTCTCATCTTATAATGAACATTTTAGTTAAAACAACTTTCCTGAAAGTAAAGTGAGTCTGTTCATTAACAGCTTCACATCCTGCTGCTGCTACACTGAGCTAATGAACTGTGCCACATGTGTTTAGTGACTGAGGTGTTAATATCCAGGGCCTCTGATTGGTCAGTGCCCCTCTCTCACCTGAGAGAAACACACTATATATACACCTCCCTTTATTTACAGTTACTCAACCATCGCAGACTTTCATGTGACCCTGCCAGCAAAACCAAAGAATGATTTACCAGCAGCTTGACCTGAGCTGTATTCAGAGTAAACACTGAGTTGATTCACTGAACAGTGACTTACAGGTTAGAGGATTAGAGAAGTCAACTGAGCATAGATTTTTGTTAAAATAACTGTTCACATTGCATTAAAGGTCTCATCCAGTCTAAAGGCAGATGTCCATGTGTTTGTGATTATAAAGCAGGTCTAGGTTCTATATTAATACTGTGAAAGTATCAAAGCCTCAGTCCACAGAGAAATGCACACAGCCTGTATTCAGAAACTGAGCCTTAAAACCAGCCGTCAGGACTTCTGGAACTTTGTGATGTCACAACAAAGCAGTCACGACTCTCAGCCATGCCCCAAGCCCCGCCCACCTGCAGGATTTGGTTTCTCTGAGTGTTTACCTGAAATCTTATATATTTTTATTCAATCAGTCAGGAGACAGTCAGCCAATAAGCAACTAAGTAGCTGTTGAAGTTCTACCTGGAACAGTTCCCTGCTCGTTTGTACTTAATTAGACTCTTCCTCTGGTGACTCCCTTGTTTGCCTTGTTACTGGAACTCTCTCTGAGGGAAAAGTCCTTGTTGTATTTTGTTCAGTAGAATCATTAACCACTAAGACTGTGAGGATATACAGTATCTATACTATGTTAAACTCTAGACACTACTGACACTGTTATGGATTTATGTGGTATAAGTAGTAGCCATTTAAAGTCACATATTTTGAGAGATATGCCTGGCACCCTATGTTTTTGATATGGATCACTATTTCTTATATGTCGTGTATGGAAATATGGTGATGCAAATAATGTATCATCATATTTAAAATCATTATGCTTGTTATTTGGTAATTGCAATTTTGACCCAAGTAACCAACTCAAACTCAAACACAGAGTATGTTGATTTCTAATTTTAGGTTCAGTAACTCCATCTGCTCTCCTGTTTCAGCCTCCTGACACATACACAAACATGTTTCTGCCAATTCTGACATGTTGCCATTTGAGATGTGCCATTGACTTGTCATTTCAGGGCAGTGGCACAGCTGCCGTACACTCTGCGGTAAATGAACAGTGTGGTCTTTGTGCACCCAGGACAAAGCTGGTGCTGTGAGTCAGGCAGAAAGACCTTGAGGAAGGACACCTGAGCACCAAACACCTCCCTGCTACCTTTTTAACCGAGGCTGTCAGATTCTCAGCTCATCCTTGTAGATCCTCTAATGAAAACAAAAAAGTGCTTTATTATCAGATTTGCAGCTTTTGGTGCATATCAGCACATGAAGTGGGTGCAGTCAAACAGTAAAACCTTGTTGCCACTTTTTCCTGTTTTGAGGGACTTGAGGGAACCTGTTTGCCCAGACTGTTGACACAGCTGCAGTTAGAAAATACCCCTTCATTCAGGAACCACTACTGTATCAGAAGTGTATGGCATGAGCCTCTTCATAATCCCCTGGTCAACCCTCCAGAATTGATAGAACATATCATTTGCCTCTGATTAGGGGTCATAAACATTGTTATTTTACATTGATGCATTTTTTAAATTCTTTTTTCTATCTTTCAGTGCAGTGTTGTAGAACGTGCAACAAGTTGTTGGAAATGCTGCCAGGCCTTTTGTGCACTCTGGGTTTCAGTAGGATTATAAGCGATGAAGCTAATCCCTCAGCTCCTGCAGAAATCCTGCAGCCAGAGTGAAGCTGTGTCTTGTTTATGTCAGGTTGAGCTATTTTTTTAATATCAAGAATCCCCCCAAAACATTTTGCATTAGAATTCATCTATAAAGGTTGAAGATACACAGTCCTGGCAGTTTTTTTGTTGTTGTGCCAATAGAGCCACCAGATTCAAAAAATCCACCATCCTGCTGTTAATTTTGTCAAATTTGACTCATCCATGGAGTTGAATAATGTTGATACATTAAACTCATCTCAGGAATTCCTTTAAGGACCCAAGAGAGTCCTCAAACCGTACCTTGGGAACCACTGGGTCATGTGAAATGTTTCAAACTCTATCAAAAATAGTTTCCTCCCTTGAGCTTATTTTCTTTAAGCATTTATCATGTGCTTGACTTAATCTGTCTTTCACCCAATCTGCAGACAGAGGGCCCCTCAGGAAATGCCTGCCCGGACTGTAGGGCTCCAGGACCTCCAAAGGAAAAGGTGTTGAGAGAAACCTAATCCAGCAGCGGAGCTGTGGCAGGGTCTGTTTCTGTGAAGAGGCTGGTGGCAGTCTTGGAGAAAACAGACCCCTCAGCCTCCTCAGTGTTCACATACCTGACATACCCGAGAGACTCTGAGCCGACACACAGGAGCCGATGCCTAACACTGCTAGATCATCTTAACCATGACCTATATTTAGTCACATTGTACATGAATTTATGTTTTGCCCCTATGATATGAAAACTGAACATGTTATGTAATATTGTCTATGACTGTGTTATTGTCCCTGTGCCTAGAATGTGAACAGTCAGTAGTAGAGGAAGTATTCACATCCATGACTTAGGTAAATCTAATAACACCGCTGTGTAAAAATACTCCATTACAAGTGAATGTCTTGCATTCATTTTTTTTCTCTTTCTTTTTTTATTAACAGAGGATCAAATGACTGTGTGTATATGAACAGTGTCATTTGTGATCACAATCCCTCCCAGTTCCCTTCAGTTCTACAGTCTTTTAGCCTCTTTCAGCTCATTGTTTTGGTTTCATGGCTGCGTCTTCCAGATGTGTAAATAGGCAACAATTTGTCACATCAACATCTTTGCTATATCAGTATTATAAGGTATTTCCACTGTCACATTTGCAGCTCACTGTGACAACCCCACAGAGAAATGTCACCTAACTCTGCAGAAACATGAACCATCAGCCTAACTATTATGTTATCAACCTTTTATGATTATCACAAGACTAATATTGAATCACTGAGTCCATTGAAACTCATGTTTGTGTTTATTCTGTGGTCTGTTTATACAGCTTCCTTCTATTCATCTGTTTGTTACTCTTCAGAGATAATGTGATATCCCTCTACCTATTCAGAATAATATCAGCTGCCTTTAAAGTGTGGTTGGTTTTATGTGTTTGAATAAAGGTCTCAGTTTCTATGAAGCATGACTGCGACTGAGGGCGAGCCTCTCCTTGGGATAGAGTCACATTGTGAGCGGGGCCTCTGGTGAGATAACATGCCCCACCACACACCTGGTATCTCATGCTGGGCCCAGCAGCTGCTGTGTTTCCACACCACGTTGCCATGGACGTGGCTTGCAAACACTGAGGTCTGTGGGGACCTCAGACTCATGCTCTCTTCCATATACTAAACGCACAAACACACACACACACACACACACACACACACACACACACCTCCTCACGGATCAGTGACTGGGTCACAGAGTTAGGAAAGTGGCAGGATCCGGTAGGTATGGCATCACTGAGCCACAGTCACACAATGAGAAACTGCATCAAAGGAGAGTTTACATTCGCTCACGAGCGCAGTGAAGCTGCTTCACTCACTACACCTGCTTGACTGTGGTTTTAATGCTCTTTCAGTGCAGTGAGATAATTCATCAAAATCTAGGTCAGTGAAAATACCTTGAGGAGAGCCAGTAATAATAGTTTCTGCTTACATTATGAAACCTAAATATGACTCCAGCTTCAGTACAGGTGTATGGGAAACATATCAGCTTCCTCTACCAGAGGTGGGTCTAAGTTATTGTTTTGCAAATAGCAAGTGAGTCTGAAGTCTTGGCTGTTTAAATCAGTCAAAACCACCACGTCCAAGTCAAGTTCAAGTCCTAAACTTTGGACTCATGACCAGGTGTACCTTGGTGTGTTATTCCTGTGACGTTACAATTACAGTCATTTGTAACCTGTGAGCCAAATATTGCTGTGTGCTTTTTTTTTTACCACAGCAGAGTCTTTTTTACTGAAATGTGAAGACTCAAGGTTGTTTTCTGTCTGCAAAAGTGTTTGTGCTGTTTTTTTTTCTTCACTGTGGTGATTGTTTTTCAGGGAACCTCCTGTAAGTCAGATACTTTAAAGTATGATAAAGGACATACTGTATCACAGCCTTTTTGTTGTAGTCAGACAAAGCTAACTTCTAAAAGACACTGTAGCCACAGGACAAATGATCCCAACATCTTGCTTTTAAGCATACACTTCATGAAGCACATCAGAGTGTTGACCTGTGCGGCTGAACAGACATGATGCTGCTCAGTGTCAGCAGCTGATGGCACGGCCCTGACGCGGCACACAAAGCCTCTCAGCTGTAAACATTGGAGTGCAATTAGCTGGGCCTGCTAAGTGGTGCATGGCAACAATAAAAATGAAATAAACCTAAGCTAGAGTGACTAACAAAACCTCACTATCAAATAATGCTGTATATTCTTCATTAAAGGATAAATAATACGTTACACTGCTATATATTTGGAATATTCATAAAGACACACAAAGATATGTCGTCCTTATTATTTAATGTTACATTAATTTATAGCTTAATTTATTTATAGTGTTACTGCTTTTCTCTGTCTATTGCATCAGTGAACATAAACATAAATGAAATACTGACTCCTGCTGCACAGAGCACGTAAATGCAGCCGGTCTCTTATGGCCCGCCCTAAAACTCTTCTACGTTTTCTATTGGTTTAAATTTAGGAAGGGTGCCATTTGATTGGCCATTAAAATTTTTGTCGGCCTATCAACTCTTTTGTTTACAATGACACACAAAGGTCATAGTTCAGGACGAAGTGAAGCGACGCAGCTGGCTTGTGAGTCAGGTGAAGCAGTGGATGCAGCACCTGGAGGGAGGAGCAGGTAAATGAATCACGCAGACGCATAAACAGGCTCCGTCTGTTCTCCGGCGATGCTGCGTCTGGGCGGAAACGCAGCGAGGGCGTCGCTATCGTTACAGAAGGTAAGCTAACGGTAGGCTAACGGTGCGGAAGCTACTAAGCTAGCATCCCAGTCCCGTGTGAGAAGGTCGACTTTGACTTAACCTTGTCTACATTTCTGTTCACCTCTGAAATGTAACTTTTACAGAAAACACACCGTGTTGTTTCCTCTGCTGTAACAGTGGGAGGCTCTGTTGTGGTTCACTTATATTAGTGAGACAGAAACGCTGCTTGCTGCTTTGTTAGCTTCAGCTAATTTAGCGCAGTTCGGGGCCAGAGCTCAGTGTCGTAAAGACAAGAGCTCCTTCTTACAACTAGTGAGTTTTTAATCACATCTTGGTTTTCTTTATGTGATGTCAGTCACAGTCCTGACAGTTTCATTAAACTGCCTCTCTTCATGTCTCTGTCTCACTTGTTTGACGTATTCAAATGATTCCCTCATTTCAGATTCTCCATGTCTTCTTCAAACTAGAAAGTCATTAAAAACACAAACAGATTGAAGAAATAAATACATGGAAGCAAGATGTTTTCTAAGTTGTTTGATTATTGATTAATCATTGATAATATTCTATTGTTTTCAGCTGTGCATCCCCTCCCTGCTGCACATGAGACATGGTTTCTGTCGTTGCACTCAGCAGTCATGGAGGAGAGATCTGTACATCGGGACCACCCGCTGCCTTTCCACTGGACCACAATCGCCTCCCCCTCCCACACTGACTGACTCCCCTGAGTGCACTGAACCAAGACCCAGCCACAGTGCCCCTGCTTGGTCCCCTGACCAGGGTCCACCGCCTGCTCCCACGTACTGCTGCATGAGTGGCTGTCACAACTGCGTGTGGATCGAACACGCAGAGCAGCTGTTGGAGTACTACCACGACGGAGGCGACCGAGCGCTCGCCGCTGTTGAGGAGAACATCCTCGATGAGAACCTTAAAACTTACCTAAAGATGGAGATCAGGCTCTTGAAAAAGACGTGACTGATGTATTTACTGCCAGTGGCCTACATAACACACTCCATATTTTCACTTCCCCTCTCCTTTGGGTCGCACAGTTCATGTCTGCAGAACATTTCAGAAAATTTGCACGAGCCTCCAGGTGTGTGGTGAAAAGTAAAGGTAGCTGCTGACTCTAGGAATCCACCTTCACTGCCTGGAGAACAGAAAAGTTCAGCTGTAGATGATAATCTAAGAGGAAATTTAAAGGATAAATCTGGTTTGTCACAATTTGGATCATATGATAGAAGCTTTGCCTGTTATTTCTATCAGTGTAATTATCTGACTGTTCCTGGGCTTCACCTGTTAGACTTCCTTTCAGTGATGTCAGCGATGAACCTCATGAGAACATGATTATTACTAAAGAGGGGCAGATGATGCTGAAGCTCAGAAGCTCATTTCACTCCTGTGAAGTCACTGTGTCAACACAGTGTCAGAGCTTGTATCTAATGAAGAAAACCATGTGACAGACGACAGAAAGAGCTTCATTCAGTTTGACGGTGTGGAAAGTTTTGTGATCTGCTGTGATGGACATTAGTGCGATGAGAGAAGAGGAGAACAATTAGGAAATGTGAAGACCTACACAGTGACACTGAGACTGAACTAAACCATTAATATTTTGTGTCAACAAAGTGTTTTACTAAACATTTATTAATTATTTTACTGTTTGATAGAAAAGCGCTGTATGAAAGGAAGGGTGAATGTGGCTTGTAGTGTGAAGTGCTTTAACTGGCCATAAGACTAGAGAAGTGCTATAAAAGTGCTGTTCATTCAATTAACACTTTCAGTCAGTATTCTGAAAGTTCTTTGGAGCTTTTCCCCAACATACTAAATATGGTTGTTAGTCATCAGTGGGTTAATAACATGCAGGCTCCTCGGACTTTAATATCAGTGAGGTGTTGTGCATGGACCCCAGTCTGCAGGGGCTGCTGTTCGTTTTATGAACCACCAGACGTCACTGCATCTGCTGTGTTTGAAGCTCTGAATCTATACATCTTCTTTTCTGCACAAATAGAAACAAAGCTCCAAAGCTTAATAAGACCACAACACTCTCCTATTATTTATTATAACTGAGAGGAACAATGACAAAGATCCCAAAGTTTCATCTTAAATTGTAACCAACAAACGAACCTGCTACACTCCAGTGATGCCTGTGCTGCTCTCACTTTAGTCTTAGTTTTAAAGTGCATGGAGATGTGGTTTTCTGAGAGTGTGTCCTTAGTACAGTGTGTGTGATTTTCACAGTTGTCACTATAAGAAAGTTAATGTCACCGTGTGTCTCTTGGCGTCATCAGAAAATTCACTTAACTTTTAACTCTGTGTAATTCACTGTTTCTGTCATGTCGCTTTAGTCATGAATCACATTTGTGATGTCTCAGTTTGAAGTTTGATCTGAAGTGTTAAAAGTATATTTTTATGTGTTTACAGATCATTTGCTTCAGTATATTGAAGAGAATATTTAAATTGTCTATTTGAAGTTTATTTTCAGGAATTGTTCGTTAATTAAATTTTTTTAAGAACTGTTCTGAGATCTGTTTTTGTTTTCATCAGTTCAACACAAGGAAAAGCCACTAGGGAGCGCCACATACACATAGACCTGCCCATCCACTCTCATTAGGATAAAAAATTCTGATTTATCCTCTTAACCTGTTCATTTCATCATCACAAGTACAAGCTGCTCATTTCGAGCTGTTCAAAGACTTTGTTTACTTTAATTATAACATAGGAGCAGTTTTCACTTGAATAAAAACAAATCAAGAGATCCATTAAAGGTTGCAGTGACTTAAATTATATGTAAAGAAGTTGATATTTTCTATTCAAAAGTAAATTTTATTTAAAAAAAGTAAATTTGTTTAAGAATTTTCAAGTCCATAGTAAGTTTTGGATGCATGAAGGAGGCTCCTTGCTGACCACAGATATTAAGCTGGTGGATCGTGTCACAGAGGCAGAGCATGTTCAGTCCTATCATGTCAGAGTGACGTCTGTCAGTCAGCTGAGTCTCAGCAGGCGAACGCAGCCTGCTGCCTGTTCATCTCTCAGTCCCACAGGACCAGTTTCTGAGGTGCCGCTGACCCTGATCTCCTCAACTGAGTCAGCACTCGTCTGGTGATAGTGATGCTGTGTAAGTCCTGATTACACAGGAGCCAGCGGGCAGCTCCTGTTCGCTCTGCCAGCCTCACAGCACTCACCTATTCTTTGATCTGGGTTATACAGAGGATTACAAATGAGACGTTTCACTGATCATATATGGAGCAGTGACTCTGACGTGATGGAAAAAAACTCAAGTCAGATTACTGCCGATGTCACTCTGCACTGTGTCAGTTTGCATCATGCCAGTACGTAATATTCTGCCAACACGAAGCTGCATGTGATCACATGAGTAAACTGTAGACACAGGGTCACTCCGGTTGTGCAGTTTATCACTGTGGGACATTTAGTTAATACTACACAAGAAATGTAGCCTAACATTGTGCTAGTGATGGAAACTGGATTTTGAGTTCTTGTGCATTATGGGGTCATTAATGTTGTACAGAGAGCCGGCACGTGTGGCCTCATGCCCTCCCGCTGAGAGCTTAGGGGTCATCAGGAGCTGGTAGGACACGCCCTCAAGGCAGTGATGACAAACAGTGAGCCCCGCCCACTGCACGCACCCCCCTTCCTAAAAAATTGATATAAAAAGACAAAGAAACTGGGACAAATTGATTAATTTGACTGATCACCAGCCACACTGAGCAAGGACAGTTCATAACAACATAAAAGTCTCTGATGTGCTGTCTAAAAATAAATTCCCCAAAAACTAAGAATTCACTTGTTATAACTATAATGTTTGATCTCAGATTTATTTGTGAATGTAAACACACGTTTCAGTTGCTGTTCTGGAGCTTTCAGTCTGTCACCTAATCTTCATCAGCAGACAAAGTGCCACTAAATGGACCTGGTGGAGAACTTCTGTTTCCAAGATCAAGAGTGAACTCAACCAGCATGAATGGAAAACTCTGTTATAATGATAGTTTGTACATTCAATTTTCTATATTCTAAGTTATAATTACATCTGCTCATTCTCGCCTGTGGAAAAATCCAGAATCTATGACTGTACAAATATTTGAAAAGTTTCTGTCAGACACAGGATGTCTCTGACTTTAAAGTTAAAGTTTCCACATCACACTTGTGTAAGTCGCATATTCAACCAGTGTTGTAAGCTGCAATACTCTGTAGCTGTAAGGTGGGGAAGTGAATGTGTAAAAGGACTGTGAACAAACGTCACAATCAAAAGTGAAGCAACATAAAGGAAAACACATTTTGAGTGGAGGAGGAAATTTGAGTGGTCAGAGGAATCCTCCATCTGCTGATCAAGATCATGAGCTGTGATCAAAAGCTCCAGAACAGCTACTAAATGGAATGCTTTGTTGTGACATCACAAAGTTCAGGAAGTCCTGACGGCTGGTTTTAAGGCTCAGTTTCTGAATACAGGCTGTGTGCATTTCTCTGTGGACTGAGGCTTTGATACTTTCACAGTATTAATATAGAACCTAGACCTGCTTTATAATCACAAACACATGGACATCTACCTTTAGACTGTGTGGAGTTTTAATGTCTTCTGTGTTTCTGACAAAATAACCCTGATGTTGACGTGTTGGCTACAGCATTTTAGAGGGAAACCTATGTTACAAACTGGAGATGTGGGCTTTTAGGTTCTAATGAGAGATGCTGTTGAGTTGCATTATGCTGGTTAGGATTTATGGGTTCTGTAGTTGTTTTTTTGTTTGTTTTTTGGCAGAGTTTGACTCATACAATCAGGATATTTTAGTTTTTGGTGCATTAATTTTGGACATCCTAGTTATATTTATCTGTCTCTTACAAGTCCCAGTTCAACATCTACCAGTATTCATCAATAGGAACTCTTGGCTAGCAGTATAGTGATTGATTTCTGATGAGTGGGATGTAATTTTGTATCACAGGTATTATTCTCTTGTCTGTTTAATGGAGAGCACTTTCCCTGCAGGGAATTAAACTGAAGATGATCTAAGAGACGTTTGCAGGTGGAGGATTGGAGCAGATGGTGAGACGATTGCATAACGAAGAGGGAGTGGGCTAGTAGGCCTTTCAGGAAGCTTCCTGCTGCATCCATAATCTATATCAACAAGCTGTATTACCTCATGTAAACTGTTGTCTCAATTCAGCGATCTGATTAGCTTTGCTTAGCGTTTTCTTGAATTTTCTGGAGGCATACTTTACACTAGGCCTACATCATACTGTGGATGTTCTAAAAACAAAGTGAACAACATTGAAATGAAAAATGTAGACCCTTAGCTTCATCACAAATACTCAATAAAGTGCAAAAAGTCATTGTATATAAATGATTTGTATTTAGTAGTTTTCATATCACACATTTTCATTCATTTTCATTTTCTATAACCAACACTTAAACTGAAAACTGGCGTTGCACATCTAAAGTGATTCTACATGTCCACGCCATGTTCTGACTCAGTGCACATCACATTATTATAAAAATGTAAGTTTGGACATTGATGCATCTTCAACCTCTTTGACCCAAACCCCCAAACATGTGGAGTGTTGACATTAGAGCAGGGAGGCGGTGCGCTCATAATCTTCTGCAGGGCTCAGCATATAAGAGGGGCCCTAAGCCCCAGGTGGCCCTCACAGCAAGCCTAGCATAGAACTCCACTCATTTGCTAGACAGACCAGTGCTGCAGTCGCACCCACTCGTCTGGCTGTCCTCCACCAAGCAGCCGGTGAGTAGACCACCACACCACCACCCCCATGACAACAAACAATGCTATTACTGAGATGTTTGGGATTTATCATAGTGGTAGAAATCATTGAGATGATTCTGGAGCTGCATGGAAGTCAATGGAAATTATGAACATCTGTATTATCACCTCTTGAGCTGCAGAAATGATCTGACTGAAAAGATGGAAATGAATGCAGAGTCAATTATTTTCTAGAGTAAAGATAACAACATATGTTGCTGCCATTTTGCCAGAACTCTTTGATTTTGGAGATTTAGATCTCAAGAGAACATATTTTTTTTTTTAATAAGGCCTAAGAGAATTTTTTTGTTTCTTTTTAAATTTTATTTGATGTGATTTCACACATGGAAATTGGTTACTGCTTGATGTCTTGTGTTGCAGATAACACAAGATTTACTCTAACAAAGCAGATTTTTTGTTTGACCACTTTGACCTCCATCAGGCTTTTAACAATAGTGCAGTGAAGACAGATACAAACTGGGCCACTGCAGAAATAAGGAATCGACAGCAACAATGGATCAGCCTGCTGTGAGATGTAAGATCTCTGCAGTGTGAACATGACCAGTAGGTGAACATGACCTGACTACAGTGGAAATGTCCTTTGGTGGTTTTGGACTTTGACACTAGATGAAGGTTTCAGGAAAACTGTCTTTCACAAGATAAATTGTGCAGTTAGCGTTTTTATTTTGGTTCTCCTTTGTACCTCAGTGGAACATTTATCAGTCGGGTGCTGAAGCTGTTCTCACCTGATGTCAGCTGTTTGGTTGTCTTAGTGATGAGAGCTAGCTGTTGTTTATTGTGTGGAGTGTTCGTGCTGCCATTAAAACAATACTTTTATTCTCTTCCTTTGATAAATATACAGAATTTTAACAAAAAAAAACTTTTCCTCAATATATTTGTCTTAAATGGACAAAATTATGATTTAAATCAGGAAATATCAGATCAAAGAATAAGTACAATGAATATGAGAGGTGTTCGGTGGTCGGTTTTTGATACGCAGTGCGACTGATGCATTTTGGTTATTACCAAATAAGAATTAAGGTTTAATACCTTTAATCCCTTTGCCTTGAAAGGGTTTGCTAGTTTTGGTATTTTATTATATTGATTCTTAATACTAAAGCTTTTAACATATGAGTTAAAATGAGAGTGATGAAGTGGCTGCACCATCACCATCTGCAAACAGGTAAAATGGAAACTCACTGGACGTCCTACAAGAGTGGACAGGCCATAGATACAACACATAGACACTCTTATAGTTATATTATAACTATAAAAGCCACCAGACAGTCTATATATGCAGCATATCTTGCAGGAGCAAAGTTTTTTAGGCTGTGATGGCCACTTTATTCACGTTCATGTTGTTAAACTGAACTGGAACCACCCTCGTGGTTAAGACCTGCTCAGATGTGTCATTGGGACACGGTGAGCGGGACACGGTGAGCGGATTGATCATTTAGACCCTCAGTGCGCGCTCAGCATATCTGCTCTGTTGTCCTTGCTCTAACAAGATTACGTGTGGACGGCCAGCTTGAATCAGAAAGGTGGGGGGGTATTTATTAACTTGAGCCTGGGATTATGGGAAATTGGGTCATCCTCACAGAACACGCTGCAAGGTAGTCCACCTCAGACATTCAATTACTGTTAAATATGGGCGTAAATCCTGGCTGGTGCTCGTCAGATCGGTAGGAGGATTAAGGCCAGTAATGTCAGACAGAGGTGACAGAGGCTGCATGCAACTGTTACATGGAACTGATGGTTAAACAGAGCATCTGAGATAATAACTTACTGCACATAAATGGGATTTACAGAGAATAAATAGGTGAAAATGGCCCTTTACCTCCATCTTTTCATGTATATTCATCAGTTTGGATGAATTCTCTGACTTTTTCTTTCTCATTCCTGAAAATAAAAGATATCACCACCACGACTACACTTCAGAGCGGTGTCTCTGAAACGTAACTGCTCAACATGAATCTCGAGCCGCCCAAAACTGAGATCAAGTCGGCCACCCGTGTCACCGGGGGCCCCGCCACTCCACGCAAGGGACCCCCCAAGTTCAAGCAGAGGCAGACCCGTCAGTTCAAAAGCAAGCCTCCGAAGAAGGGAATCCAGGGGTATGCCCTCAATGATGCACATTTATTCCTTAGAGGTTCAGAAATAATTTGAAGTTATGGTGTGTAATCCATTTTGTCTTTGCAGCTTTGGTGACGATATCCCTGGAATGGAGGGCTTAGGCACAGGTGAGCTCACCTTAGATCTTAGAATGAAAACCAATATCTCAATCAATGTTTCTGTGATCTGCAGGGGCCTGAATAACCTCACGTCTCTGTCCTCTCTTGCAGACATCACTGTCATTTGCCCCTGGGAGGCCTTCAATCACCTGGAGCTGCATGAGCTGGCCCAGTACGGCATCATCTGAGCCTTCGTGCACCTCCCTGCGATCCCCTGAGGATTACAGGCCACATCATGCACTTCAAGCCATCTGCCTCAGGCTCTGTCTCCTCTCTTTACATGGAACCATTCCAAACAACAAACTACCACAACAAACTGTAACAAACACAAAAAATGGAAAAAGAGAGAAAAAATCCACAAAAAAAAAACAACTTTCTGTCTTCTTACACTGGATTCTTCCTCTGATTCTGCAGTTCTCACACAGCATCTGCTCAGTATCTGTTTAGGATCTGTTGTTTTGTCTGCGCTGTCACTACCAGCATCCTCTTCTCTTCTCTCGCTATCCTTCTTTTCTTTCTCCTTTCCTCTTCTTTTCTATTCTTCTCACGGACAAAACATGAAACTTACGCAAGCAATGCAGCCTCAAATTGAGTTCAAGCGACAGACCCGTGAAGTCGGGGTGTGGGTTCCCGCTTCATGTGCTTCGGCGCCTCTTTTCTCCACCTGAGGGGCTTCCTCCATCAACGCCGAACATGTAACATACAAAAACCTGTATTCTGTAGAGACTGGACACCAGCTTGCCATTGCTGAGCGTAACCTTTCAGTGGGGTAAGGTTAATCACTCGTCATCAGATGTCCCTCTTTTCCCTCTGTTTTGACCAACCTTTACACCAGGATACATTAGTGTTCTTCACCCATTCAGTCATTTTTTTTTCCTCTAAATTTTCTACCATCATCACATGTGAAAGTCCACTGGTGTTTGATATATGTGAGTCTGTATTTTCAGGGAAATAAGGCTTGAAATACATGACCTCACAACCCGTCTTAGCTGACATCTTCCATAAATGTGTTTGCTTCTGTTAACATTAGTTCCATATCTCTTCTATTTGTATATCTCCCTTGTATAATGTCAATGTAAATGAAAATGTATGTTTATTACATGTTTATTTCTCATACTTTCACACGACACTGTGCTGCCCTGTGTGTCTGTATTTGTGTTTTATTTTAGCATCATCTTGTAGAATAGAACATTTTACATCTTTTCCTCATTGTCCTTCATCTTTCATCATCATTCAGTGTTACATTTATTTGTTCATCGTCATCGTCGATCATTCGTGTACTAGTCTGTTGTGAACATAAGATCATTACATTCACACCTGAAGCTGCATTTAGCTTCTCAACCTGTGATGTCATTTCTGTGATCCTGACTGATTTCTGGTAATAATCAATAGTTTAATAACAAAGACGCTGATCACTTTGCCCTGATGATAAAAGCTGGTGATGGAGGAGCTGGTGCATATGCTGTTCTTCAAATGATGTTTCCAATGATTGTGCTGTAGTGGCAGAGGGATGAGTGGGATGGGTGTTTCAGTAGAGATCTGAAGAGATGTGGAACTGAGCTTTGTCCTCTCTACAGGATGAGGAAAAAAATAAAGCATAAAAAGAGGAAAATAGAAGCGTGAATTATTCATTTATAGACTGATCTTTTTCTCAGTTAAATAAATGCACAATGACACTGTATAAACTTCTTTACACACGTAAACATACACAGACACACACATATACATATTGATAAAGTGACAACATTTGGGATTTGATTATTAGCGCTCTCATACAGTGGTTATGTGCTATGAACTGTTTTAGATTATTGCAAATGGTTTGATATTAATAATATATTAAAAGGACAAGGGACATTTAGACTTTGAGATTATAAACACAAAACGTCTCCATTGGCCTAAAATATATTTTAATTTATCTTTTTTTATCTAACGTGTATTAAACCTGTAAATCTCAGAAGGTACGTCATCTCTTTTACCAGAGAGACCTGACCAAAACGGCCAAGTAACAAAGGTTTCACATAGTTGGACATCATTAATTTAAAACAATCACATAACACAAAAAGGGGCCTGAGAAACATGAGCAAAATAAAGACCAACACTATAAACGACAGTTTCATTATGTGCCAAGAAAATCAAAAACAGCCAGTACTGAACAGTACCTGGCACCATGGTATGTGCCTTATTTCTGATCATTTGATTAAACTTGTTTTGTGTGTGTAGCCTCCCATGTGATACTGTTTGCAGTCTAAGAGTTTGGGCATCCCTGGCCAAATTCTATATTTTGTTGATTAGTGAAGTGAAAGAAGTAGGTATATAGATATTAGGTATTAGATATAGGTATAGATAGGAAGTCCTCCACTCCCATATTTAATATGGAAAAGTTTCCACATTACATTTTCCACTTTTAGCAGCAATTATCCTCCATCAGTTTCAAATTTGTGGAGCTATGCTGGAGCAACTATGACATTTATACATAGCTTATATATATATCTTTACATATTTTCCACATTTTAACAAGATAAAAATAATTCCCTCATCAAACCTCACATGTCTCATCTCTGTCAGACTACATGGAACTCACCGCTTTGAAGCGTGAAGAGGAGAGGGGGAACGTGTGTTAGCAGCTGTTTCTACCGTGGTCGCTTCGGTGTGGGACCGTTGGGAAACGGTCGGACACCGATGTCTGTAACACCCGGTGTTTGAGTTGTGGGATGGAGTTTCGTTGACATACAGACAGTAACGCTACGTGAATTTTGTATCTAGTGTGTCTGTCTACGAACACGGCGATATCTGTCGGGAGAACTCAGCCCAGCGACATGGCAGACAACATAGTGAGTATAACGGCAGGTTGTGTAAATGCTAACCTGTTAGCTAGCCTCTTAGCCGAAGTCCGGAGTGATGAGGCAGCAGAATTAGCTTGGTAGCTAACGGTCGCTACCTATCATTAGCAAAGAGTGACTGGGGCCTGTTTAGCTAGCCGGCTGATCTTAGCTCTTTGGTTAGCTGGCGACATCCGAATAAAAAGAGCCATTGTTTGCAAACGGGGACGCCACAGAACCGGCACAATTTCAGGAGTAAAAGTGTCTTAAATATTGTTTAGCCCATTAGCCAGAATTAGCTGGACTGTTCCCGGTGGTTGTAATGGAAGCCATGGTGTTGATGATTCACTAAAAGTGATATTTTTATTGCTCACACAGTGTGACAGCTTCACTTAACGTTGTGTAGCTCAAAGCCACTGTCTCCATGTCTTAAAACTAAAGCTGCTTGCTGTGAAGAAGAGGCTCATAAGCTAACGTTAACATTACTTTTTTGCACTGTCATCGTTGTCATAATGTCCTGACACTGACACCACTGTAAAGACAGGGGTGGGGGGCTGGGGGGGGTAAGCTCTCTTGTTGTGTCTGACAGGTGTTGGGGGAGTCATTTTGAATCTGTATTAGGTCCATGTTAGTCATGAGCTTTCCAGACCATTGAAAGTTTCATTGGATCTTTTTTTGTTTTTGTCTCATCAGATCATCAGGGTACAGTCCCCAGAAGGGATGAAGAAAATTCCTTCCACCAAGAGGGAGACTGCTGCTGCTTTTCTGAAGAAGGTACTGTGTGTGAAACTCATACATAATGTCAGAGGCACACATGCATTAATTTCAGAATCAGCCTTATTGGCCAACACAGTTACAGAATTGGACACACTTGTCCTGGAACAATTTTCAAAAGATAGATAACAATTTACATACAGCTGAAACAAAGGACTGCAGGGTTGGATGAAGATAGGTAAACATAAGCATTTCACTATTATGCACAAACGAGTGGAAAGGTGGAAAAATAGATCTGCACATAAGTTCATATATAAAGCAGCAATGAACAACAACATTCAATGTCTTTTACACAAGTCAAACAAAAATACAGTGCTGCAAGAGCGCTTGAGTAAACATTGAATGAGTAATGTAGAGATTGTACAACTTCAATAATAATGATGTTATGTACATGTTCAGAGTTCTTGGGTCCATTTCTGTAGAACAGATGCTGTTTCTTTGCAAGAGCACAACATGTACTCCACAACTAAGTGTTTTATCTCTAGAGCACTAAAGTATACACTGTTGTCACCATGTGTTTCCCAGGGTTTTTGCTTGTGTCAGCTCATTGTTAATTTTATGCATGAAGCTGTGCAGGAAGTAGCAGAGGTTAGTCCTGCAGTTCTGATGTCCACTACTGACATGTGGCAGGCTGGGGAAGTTTGTGTCAGGAAGTGTAGTGGATGCATTGCTTTGAACACTTGTCACCACAGCAGCTTGATAGATTGTGGTTTACAGCCCAGGTATTACTCCACACAATGAACCAACAGTATAAATAAATATATAGTTAGTCTTGAATTTAGTTTTGTTCCATCTGACCTCTGTTCACCCATGAGCACGCAAAAATAACCACCAACTAATTTGTATCATTGGATTTGAAAAACCTAGAATAGAAGCGTATTCCAGCACAGCGGATCATTCCAGCAACACCTCATTAAAAATGCATGTGTCAGTGTTAAGGCAGGATGGTGTAGTCTGCAGATCAATGGAAGGAGTAGTTTTCATTCCCTGCTGATGTGCAGCCGGTGATGGGTGCAATGGAAAACCAAGGGTATGAGGCAGCAAGGGCAGAGACAGTCTGAGCCCTGCAGCTTATATTTCTGCAGCTGAGACAGAATAAAAAGGAGCATGAAACGATGCTCTGTCTAAAACAGTTTCACCGAGCATACAGTGGTAACATCTTCCACTGTGTTCCTTTACTGATTTTTATGCTGAAAGAACCTCAGTGCTTCAGACTGTTACCAGCTTATCTTTACCAACCTTAAAGATGAATTAAAAAAATACACAGTCTGCTGGTTTAATGGAATCGGTGCATTTCCTGTAATAAATGCTGTAATGAATTCAGTTTTAATACCAAGATATGTGTCCTGTTCTTAAACCAGCAGTGATGCTCAAAAGGTCACTAATGGCTTTTCAATTCAGGAAACCTTGTGTGATGACGCACAGACAAACCATCAGCATCAGGCTGCAGGTCATGTGATGTGATATTTAAGTGGCGTTCTCCTCCAGCTCAGACTGCTCTTAATAGCTTAGTTCGGCTCACTGTGCGGCAACTGTGAGAGGTGTTCCTACAAGCTGTGTAGCTAATCTGCTTTGATTAGGTGACTGCAGCCATGAGTGGACAGCCTTTGCACACACATCTTTTTCATTTGCACCTGTTGATCTGAATTGTTTCCTAAAACAGATTCAGATGTTGCAAGACAATAAGCTCAGGCTCTTTTAGGACTCTCAGAGTTAGTGGTATTTTAATTTGAGGATGTACAGTGTAAACACTGTATGACACGATGTTGGTGCTCACTCTAATCAACAAACTACATCCACGTCTCCCACAGGTGGCCAAAGAGTTTGGGTTCAATTCCAATGGGTTCTCTGTTTACCTGAACCGCAACAAGACCGGAGAGATCCTCTCTCAGAACAAAACCCTCAGCCTGCTCAAGATCAAGTAAGTCCAAGCAAATCATCATCGTAACAGTAATTTAACAAGTCATCTCAAATATCAGTTTTCAAGTCTAATTTTCGAATTGGAGTTCTGTGAGTCCTTGAAAAGATAAGACTGGTTGTCTGTTTTTTAAAATCTTGTTTGTGGCTCCTACAATCTGCTCCAAAAAACAGAAACCTCCATGACACATTTTGCTCAAACTTCAGTTGTTGTATCAGTGATTGTTTGGAGTTTCTTGCCCCTTGTTTTATTTTTGTCCATATTCCTTATTCATCTTATTTCTCTATTTTTTTTTAGGCATGGCGACATGCTGTTTCTGTTCCCTTCAGGATCCTCCACCTCCTCTGGAGAGGTGATGGACACGGCCACCCCACACACATCTTCATCGCTACCATCCGTCTCATCATCTTCTTCATCATCCTCCATGATCCCTCGATCCTTCTCAGCACCCCAGGTCCAGGAGGACGAGATCGATCAGTACCTGACTAAGCAGGACGGGAAGATCTACAGAAACAAAGATCCACAGCTGTAAGAAAAAGAGCCACAAATAGTTTTTCCACCCCAGTGATTTGTGTTTAAATACAGATCCCAGATCCCTGACAGTCCTCTTCTTGTTACAGATGTCGCCATGGTGCCCTTGGAAAATGTGTGCACTGTGTACCGTTAGAGGTAAAAAAAAAAAAAAAAGGAAAACTTCAGAAAGGTCTTCATGCTGACACTGTCACTGCGACTTACTGGATCTGCCTTCCTTTCGTTTCAGCCTTTTGATGAAGACTACCTGAATCACCTCGACCCACCAGTGAAGCACATGTCATTCCACGCATACCTTCGCAAGCTGACGGGTGGAGCTGATAAGTGAGGAGCTGTTTTTGAATTTTTCCAGTAGAAATACACAGATTCCTATGTTTTCCAGGTTCTAACTGTTTTCACCTCCTGCAGAGGGAAGTTTGCAGCTCTAGAGAACATCAGCTGTAAGATCAAGTCGGGCTGTGAGGGCCACCCTCCTTGGCCAGAGGGGATCTGCACCAAGTGCCAGCCCAGCGCTATCACACTCAACAGACAGGTACACCACGCACAATGAAGCTCTTAGTGAGTACAGCAGTAGAGTCGAGGCCCATTTCCATCAGGAGTGACTTGTTGTTCAGTGTCTTGTCTAAGGGCTCTGCAGCATGGAGGAGCTGGAGACTGAACCACCAACCCTCAGCTCATGTGTTTGAGTTGTGTCTAAAGATGCTTTAAGGTGCAATTGAACCCTAAACAGTTCTGCATGAACGTTGTTCTCCTCTCTCAGAAATACAGACACGTGGACAACATCATGTTTGAGAACCACACCATTGCAGACCGCTTCCTGGACTTCTGGAGGAAGACAGGCAGTCAGAGGATGGGATACCTGTACGGCAGGTACACTGAGCACAAAGACATCCCTCTGGGCATCAGAGCTGAGGTGGCTGCCATCTACGAACCCCCACAGGTGAGACATTCTTACCAAATATCAACTCCCTCATTTTTCTCTCATCTCTCTCTCTCTCATTTTTACTATAATCTGTCCATTAAAGAGAATATATTTCCTAATTGTTTTAACATTCATGCCTGTAATTTATCCTCTCATATCAGTGACCCTTTTTGAGGCCTGTTCTCTCTTGTCCTTGCTGTTTCACAGAACGCCACTCAGAACAGCCTGGAAATGTTGGAGGATCCCAAAGCTGCAGCTGTGGATGAAATTGCTGCCAAACTGGGCCTGTGCAAGGTTGGTTCTCTTTCCTCCTGACTGCTGTTTGACATTGTGTCTGTCTTTAATCCTTTCAAGGCAGATTTATGTTTCTCTGTCAGCGTGTTTTGCAGCCCTTTTGTAGAAGCCTTTGATTTGAAATAAAGTTATTGTTCAGCAAATGATTTTAACCAGTTTAACCAAAGCATTTGAAGCTAATCAAACAGTTTTCTATTGGTCTGGTAAATTTGAAGATGTCTAATTGACAGCTGGTTAACCTTAATGGGGAGGGGCAAATCTAAACCTGGTTCCACTTGTGCACTGTCCACCACTTACGACCAGTATCATTTGGCTATCTAGGTTTGGTCAAGACATCGTCATCAGTTTTGTGGCGTTCTCAGAATTCCTGAAGCTTTAGAGAGTAATCCCCAAAACACCTTCCATATGTCGCCATGCCATAAATCTACAGATACATCAGAGAGCACATTTTTTCATTGCCTTACTACATGCTTCTACATATGCTGTCTTACTTTTTCTGCACTTCTCCCCGCTGCCCTGTGAAGATGATTTCAGTCTGATTTGATCTGATTGTATGATTTTATCTGGTCTGATGATCAGGTGGGCTGGATCTTCACAGACCTGATCTCTGAGGATACAAGGATAGGCACCGTCCGCTACACGAGAAACAAGGTGAGGATGCCGCTCACTCAAATGTCTGATCTGATCTGATCTGGTCGTCAGAGTCATATGCTCCATGTTTTGTCTTTGCTCTCACTTTTGATAGGACTCTCACTACCTGAGCGCAGAGGAGTGCATCACAGCAGGATACTTCCAGAATAAACATTCAAACCCCTGCAGACTCTCTCGAGACGGACACTTTGGCTCCAAATTTGTGACTGTGGTGGCAACAGGTGAGCTGTTCAGATTGATGTTATAATTTAAAATGTGTGGGGATTAAATACTTGTAAATGTTAGCTGAAATGATTAAGGGTGTGTTTCCTTTTCCATGTTTGTTTTTTTTTTTTTTTTTTTATCTCACAGATGAAACTGAGTGGTGTTTAAATCACCTGTCAAAAACAGCATCTTATTTTGAAAAGTTAAATAATTATGCACTTGGTTTACAGTCTAATTTTGAGCATAGTTATATGTAATTGTAAAACACACTTCAGCTGTTCCTCACCACCTGATTGCAGTTTACAGATTTGTTAATTTCCTTTTAATGGAGACCAGGTGACATTTTTTATTTAATTCCTCTCAAGTATCTACAGTGTACAGATTCATCTTGAGGCCAGTGGAACAGTGTAATACAAGCCACATGCCTGTGAGACGTTTTCAACGCCAAGTGTTTACACTTCACTCCGTTATTAACTCACAAGACCTCTTACATTTGTTCCGCTAGTGCACAAAAGCACAAAGCATAGTGGTGACCTCATCGCTTGATTTGCATGAATGAGGCGCTGGCAGCCAAAGCTGATGTCATGGGTCCACATCTGATGCCAGCCAGGCCAAAGTCCATCTGTTTCGCTTCCCCTTGTGTGAAGACGTCGTCTGTTTGTAAATGAGACGCATGTGTGAAGCGGAAGAGGCTTGAGATACAGAGCGAACCACAGTGACACTGACATAATGATTTAATAGTTTAATAATGTTACAGTCGTGTGCAGAGCTTCCTTTTCATTTATTTTTACATTTTATTCTCACCCTGACTTTTTACTGGCAGATAAATCAAGTCAGTTAACACACTGATTGACAAATAGTTAATTAATAAACTTTCCAATAACTAATCAATCAAAACATTGTCTTCTCCTCTGAAATGAGGACTTGCTGCTTCTCTTATATATTCATGACTCTAATGCTTCATATAATACTAATACATTTAAAGACATCACTTAAATTGATAATGATTGGTGCATATTTCTTCATGACAGACTGTGTCATCTGTTTCTGTAAAGTTTGACCGATGTGAAGAAGACAGCGCTACTCAACAGCTGGTATCAAGTCAAAAGTAACGTAAATTAAAATTGAGATTATTCCTCATCCAACAAATCAATACCTCTGTCTGTGTCTGCGCTCCATGTGCAGGTGGTCCAGATAACCAGGTGCACTTTGAAGGATACCAGGTGTCCAATCAGTGCATGGCTCTGGTGCGAGACGAGTGTCTACTGCCCTGCAAAGACGCCCCTGAGCTGGGCTACGCTAAAGAGTCCAGCCCGGAGCAGTACGTGCCAGACGTCTTCTACAAGGTGAGATGTCACGCACGCAGCTGCTGTCTATCTTAAAGTGTATATACACACGGTGACATCATTACACAGATGATTGGGCTGCCTGTCGTCTGAGCAGATTAATGACATCCAAATACTTTGTTACTGGGGCCAAAGATTACGAGTTAGTTCATCCAGAGGTTTGGGTCCAGATGTTGAGGTTTTTGTTTGCGTCTGACCCTCGTATCGATTTCCTCTCTCACCCAACAGGACAAAGACAAATTTGGAAATGATGTTACGTTTCTTGCCCGGCCTCTTCCTGTGGAGTACCTCATCATAGATGTGAGTGACATATGTTGTTTAACAAAGTCAGCACATGATTGTATTAATGCAGCATTTGGTCTAATGTCCTTTTTTTTCCTTTTCTTTAAAGATTACCACCACTTTTCCAAAGGACCCTCAGTACACCTTCTGCTCCACACAACGCTTCCCCATTGAGAACCGTGATATCCTTGGAGAGACACAAGTGAGATTTCTAGATAGACTTCTGTTGTTAAACCTGCTCACCTCTTAATGAAGACAGGAGATGACGACTCAAAAGGTCTTATTAAATACACAGTAGTTAGTGGAATAATGTGGACAAAGGAACAGTTGGTCCAGAGTCAGATGAGAAGATCAGTGTGCGTACAGTAGAGAGAGGTACACGTCATGTATAGCTTATCCAAACAGAGTGGAAACAGGGGGAACAGTTGCTATGTTTGAATGAACAGCAAAGACCTGTTTGTCTTCCAACAAATCCAATATTGTTCTATTTACACGACATATTGTGTTGAGCCACGAGTGCACGCAGCATCTCCTGTCCTCATAGTGAAAGATACTACGGTGGCTCTGAGAGATCATACATCCTGCACACTTGTTCTGTGCTATTCACTTCAAAAGTCACAAAGCAGTGACCAGCAAGTGCATCTCAGTCGGCGTCGTCACTTTTTTGTGTCCTCTGGAAACACTTTTGTTGTGTTGTGTGTATTTGCAGCACGTGTTGTCAAATTTATGATGTTTTCTGATGTTTTTCAAGCTGCAGTGTGTTGAGCACCGTAGGATACACACTATTATAAGCTAGTCATCCAGGTGAAGCTTAGATGTTTTGGTGGCTAGCTTGCCAGCTAACAAGATACCCCATATAAATGAGCCAGACAACAGAGACATGTTGTAAATCTTATCTCTGTGCTGAAAGCATGAGATGAAACAGCTCATCTTTTCTGAGTCGACATAAGAGCAGCTGCATGCCCTGCAGATAATCATCAGATTTGTGTAGAATTGTGTAGTTATTGAGTTTGTGTGCTGCAGAGGCAGGAACCTTATATTTACAGCAGCCACAGGTCTCTCTGCTCTGCCTGTATTTCACCCCGACTCGACCAGTCACAGCTCAGAGCCTGGGAAATTTAGGGTCAGTTTCCCTCTGACCTGAGGTGAGAAGAAGTTATACATCATGTTTTTTTTTTTTATTTGTGTGTGTCTGCAGGACTTTCACAGTTTAGCAACATACCTGTCCCAGTGCACCACCACGGCATTCCTGGACATCGTGTCAGACTTCCATCTGCTCCTCTTCCTCGTCACCAATGAAGTCATGCCTCTGAGAGTAGGTCGACACTTCAAAACTCTTTGCTGCTTTTCCATTTGTTTCTCATTTGTAACGCATAAAACGACTTTGAATACAGCCACATTCTTCCCCAGTCTGGAAGTGGTTACTGGTGTGAGGATGTTTTCACTCAGACCCTTTGTTCATGCTCATTAGGTTTTCAGACTGGCCCGTCCCCACGATCAAAAGCTTATTTGATAAAAACATTATTTTTGTGTGTTTAGATCATAATGAGCTGCCTGATCAGAGTCGCATGTCCTGTATAAAATCAAGATGTAGAAAACAAAAACCTGTTGGTGTGTTTTTGCTTTCCTCTTCGGGTTTCCTGCATCCATCACTGTCGAGTGGACAGATCAGAGTTTGTGTTTGTTGTTGCAGGACAGTATCGGGCTGCTACTCGACGCAGTGAAGACTTCTAATGAGGATCTGGCACAGACCTGGAAGAAGTCAGAGCAGTGGGCCACCATCGAGCAGCTGTGCAGTAAGTCACTGCACATCAGTGAGGGCACAGTCACATCCTCTGGCTCCATCTGAGTTGAATCTGTTCTGTAGCTAATTAATTGAAATTAATTGAAAAAACAAATCAATAGTTTAATATATGATAAAAATATGACTTGGTTGATATCTGTTTAATCCCTCTCCTGTCCTTCCAGGTACGGTGGGTGGGCAGCCCTCCAGCTCTCTGGGTTATGGGGCCATGGGTGGCCCCTCAGTCCCGGCCTCCTCTTCAGCCATGTGGTCCTGCCTCCACTGCACCTTCATGAACCAGCCTGGCACAGAGCACTGTGAAATGTGCAGCCTGCCCCGCAGTTAAAAACCCACCCTCACCCACCCCGCTTCCATGCCCCCCCGCCCTGATCTTACACAGTCCCGCCCAGCCAATGACATCACTGCACCAGGACCAGCTGCGAGATTTGGATGCCCTGTTTGGTTTTCTTTGGCCTCTGTCCTTCCCATCTCACAGGCTGCTGTGATGTGCAGAGGGATGCACTTGTTTACATCGAATCCATTGAGTAAATGAAATAAAAACAGACTGTGTTTTTTTTTTTTGTATCCCTCCTCACAGCGGCTCTCGTGAGTGGTGGGGTACGTTTAAGTAAAGCACTTTTGGCTGAGGTCCTATTCCCTCAACCTGCCGCCGCCCTGAAATAATCACCCCCCCACCGCCACCCCTCCACGGCTCAAATAAATCCTGTTGTGACTCAGGACAACAGCAAAGACTTGAGTGTTTGGACGTTCTCTCACATCAGTGCCCCTCTCACTCTCACTACGTCTTCTGGAAAATCTTGCTGTGTATAAATACATTTGAGGAATGATACTGTTATTTAATTAAGCGTCTTTTTTGTTTTGTTTTTCTTTTTTTAATCTGATTGTAGCGATACCTTAAAATTTTGAATCTTCAGCGTGGACTCTGCTCAGTCAGGTTTTTATAGGTCTCTGTCTCTTTGACAAGCCCCTTAAAGTACAATCATTGGTCAAATCCCAGACCTGAAAACGCTAAGAGCTCCAGAGTTATTCCGCTTAAGCAGAGAGTTTATTTTCAGTATTAATTAACTTTAATAACGTTTGGAAATGAGCCCCAGATTTGAAAAGATGCAGATGCAAAAAGCTACTCACCCAGAACACATCCTCCACTGACTGCAGACGTAACGTGTGATGAAGCGGTTTCTAAACATCTGTCACTGGTTTTGTTGGAGTTGTAGCTTTTGGATTTGGTGGTTTGAACTTGAGCAGGCACAATATGTAGCGTCTCTTCTCAGCTGTTTGTTCTGTCCCTGATAAAACACCACAGGCCTCCATCCACCGTCGCCGTCGTCACGATTACTGACTCGCACTGTACTCGCCATGAGGTGCTTCTAGAAACAACTGGTGCTCGCCACTTTTCTGTCAGTCACTCCCCACCTGTGGTTCTCCTTGTTTTGTTTTCTTGCTGGTGCTGATCCAAAGGAGTCAGACCACAACTAGTATTCCTCTGCTGATGGGGCCCCCCCTGTGGATCCCCCCCCCCCCAGTCCCTAAGCCTTCAAAGACTTTGCTGCTCAGAGTGCAAGAGGTCACAGGTCATCGTGGGGAGAAAAGGATGCCTAACGTATCGCTGCACCGTACATCGACAGGCAGGGTCAGGATGGGCAGCGTTTAAAATCATTACTCTGTGGTTTGAAACTGCTTCCAGCAGGAGAGGAGGCAGGATGATGCTCAGCTTGATGTTTTCTCCACTTTGCAGAGCTGCAGTTGTCTGAGGTTTGGAAGGAGCGGAGCCTGGAAACAATGTGAAAAGCATTTAACTCTCCTCAACAGCATTAAAGAGGGGGGGGTCGAGGGTCAGTTCACCCTAATTATTCTCACATACCTCTAACTGTAATAAGCCAAGCTCTGAAATTTCTGCTTCCAAACTAGAACAGTGGAGGTGAATGACTTGTCTGTTTGAGGAGGCAGAAATATCAGGCAGAGAAACGTCTCAAAACCCTGACAATGAAAGATAGATGCCACTAATGTCAGAAGGATTTTAATAATTTGGGTGAACTAACCCTTTAACATATCACCGTCAGTAGTGGTCACTTCAGGATAGTTGGTTAAAACTGCTTCTGATCACTTACCTTCTCTTCAGACTAATATCGGGACCAAAACTTCAAACAGGATCATTTAAGTCATGAAAGTTCAGTTCTGGTTGCACATCATTAACTTTTCTAACCTGCACCCATTCAGCAAATCAGACCTCGCTGATACGTCCACACGCAGCTGAGAGCAGGGGCCTTTTCAGAGCCGGAGTGGTGCCCGGATCGAGGGTCTGGGTGCGCTCACCTGTGGCCCAGATGTAAAAGTGTGCACGTATAGAAGCTTAACAGCGTCTCAAAGAGCAGGTCATAGTGTTTGAGGTACGTGACCAAAATGACTTTGCATGACTTGAATGCATTTACAGTTTTTCTAGTACTCCTGTAAAATTAGAGGTTTTTAAAAGATCTTTACTACAACAGCTAATGATGCTAAAACAAAAAAGCTAACAAACTGCACATTTCCCATAATTCCATCACATCAACCCTCCTGCCTGATCTAGAATCTGTTTTAATCCACGTCCTGGATGCGTTTGCTGCTGACTGTTGACGACTGAAACAGACCGACAGCTTTCCCAAACCTTTTAATCACCACTCTCATGTTAACTTTGAGGTGTTTAGTCTTATTTCCTCATCACTTTGTGCACTGTTACATGAAATGGTTTCACAGGCTTTTTTGCTGAAAGGATGAATCAAACAGGAAGAAAACAGAGCGGGATTATTAAATACTGGGGCTGTTGTCGTGGAAACGGCCTGTTCAGATAGAGTGTGAGTGGTGGGCTGCAGATTTAGCTATTTATGAGACGTGTGCTTCTTTGTAAGAGCTTGACAGTAATTCCATTGATGAAGTGAGAATATATTTTTAGTTGTAGATTCATTTGAAAGTGCTTTGAAGAAGAAGAAAAAAAAAGTTTGTATTTTTTGCCCAGTGATATCATTCTTGCCCTCCCACCCCCGACCCCCTGCCCCTCCCATGTGAATTCTTTGAGAGCGATTTATCTGATGTCATGCTAACGGATGGCAGTGACCTTTTCCTTTTGTATTGATCCAGGGGCCGTTTGCTGAGCAAGCATGCTCTTGGAGTTACTGCAGGTCCTCACTGTCCACTGAGCTGACTGAGGACCCTGAACGTTGTACGCTGTTCACCTGGATTTGAAACAAAATAAAAAAAAAAAAAAAAACTACAAAGAAAAACTTTTGCAGATACTGTCTTTGATTTGTCGGGCGTCTGCTTGGATTAAAGCTGCAGTGTATAAATAGAATTATCTCTGTTTATATTTATAAACGCTGGAAGAACAAACACCAAAGACGAACTCAGATGACATGACCCTTTATTTTTAGTCTGAACTACTTCTAGACCAAATAGCCAAAAGTTTGTGGACACCCAGTCACTTGTTTTGGGACTGTATGGATCAGTCAACAAACATGATGATTGTTCTATAACATTAACCACGTTTATTACTGTAACCATGACAACAAAGGTCCTTTAACCTTAACAACATACTTATTTTAACCTAAACCAGGATCCTACCCAAACCTTTACCACAGCACTGACACATCATTAAAGGGTTAGTTATTTATAACAGTTTATCTGTGGCATCTCTCCTGCTGTCACTCAGGGACATCCACCTTTACACTATCCTTTTGCACAAAACCAGCTCCATGAAGATATGATTTTCCCTGCTGTGGAAGAAATTAATCGCCCTGCACAGAGTCCTGGCCTCAACCCCAGCCAGCCCCTCTGAGATGAACTGGAACTGGACTGAGCCAGCGCTGGATGTTGTTGTATCTGCATGGGAGCAGCTTCCTGCAGCCGGAGCAGTGGAGGCTGTTACAGCAGCAGGTTCGTCTCCATGTCCATGTGTGATGTTGGGACGTCCACATACTTTGGCCATAAGTGAGCATTTGCTTCAAAGGACTCAAATTCAGCCTGGTTTTCATCATCATATGCACGTCAACGACAAGTATATCAACTGGTTTGTAAGAAGTGAGGGTTTCTCAACATCTGGTTTTGTTGTTATGTTTTTAATAAGATTCTGTTCTGATCTGAAACAGCCATTAATACCACAATCACCCTGTGTAAATTTCTATGTAAAATCACCTTCACCGACTTTTGCTGATATATTCAGTTTTTAATTCACCTCACTGTGAGGATCTACCCACCACCATCAGAGCAGGAAGAGTCCAGTGTAAGACCCTGGTCCGTCTCCTCAGGTCTGCAGATGGGAAGCAGATGAAGAGCAGGAATGTGTAGGTTGGATGTTAAACATCAAACACATCTGCTGAAGGTCTCAGCACCGGGATCACGTTGCAGTGAGTTTACTCCATGTATGTTTTCATGTCTTTGCTCTGGAAATGTTCTGTATTGTTAACAGCGGGTTACACAGTGTCTGTCGGAGTTCATCCCTAAAGCAGCGCCTTGTTTCAGGCTTGAAAACCTCCCAAGAGAAAACTGTGACTGAAGGAAAACTCTGAACGGGTTTACATCTGACTTTGACTGAACTCTTGATGTATGACGCCCAGTGTGTGTGAGCCTCAGATGGGGGTGGAGGCTGAAGACCCTCCCTCTGTTTCACATAATAAGCTGCTCAACAGACAGGGTCACACACTCCATCCACACAGTTTGACTCCTGCAGGTACGTTTATTTACTTATTAATACTGCACGTGCAGCCTCAGCTCTTGAATTGTTGCTTTATTACGTTGCAGTTTACTTGCACTCTGTGGCTGCAGTGTGTTGGTTTCCAGATGCAGATTGAAGGATGAAGGCTGCTGGAGTCCTCCTCCTCTTGTCGGTGACTCTCTGTGCTGCTCAGAAACAGAAAATCACCCAGAGACCAGAGTGGGACCTCAGGAATGAAGGTCAAACACTTTTACTCAGCTGACTTTGATGTCTGGCTACTGTCCTTCTGTAATTCTTCCTCGATGTGAAACATTTCATTCTGTCTCAGTAGCACTTGATTTCTGTCCTGACGACTTAGATCATCTTTAAATATTCTGCATATAACTATTGTTTTAAGAGCATTTCAGTGACATGTCAGTGTGAGGTTCACTTGTTGTTCAGTTAGCAGTTATATATAAGAGTTTACAGGACACTGTGTCTGTCGACACACTTAAACTAAACCTGAAAGACACATTTTTAACATTGTTTTCTTGTGTTAGTGTGCTTTTATTTTATTAGATTAAATTCAACTTTATGGTCAATGCCCATAGTACACGTACTTAGGCATCGAAATGCAGTTTGGCATCTATCTATATATATATATATATAAACAATATGCATATAATACAGAAACAGCATATGATAGAATGAATAGATAGAGCTATCAATATATATACTGTATATGTACAAATACACATAATTATTTGTCTATATGCAAAACATTTTCTGATGCAGGAACTGAGCTGATAAAGCTGATGATGATGATGATGATTATTATCATCATCATCTAGAGGTATATAGAGGTATTCATATGACACAGTTTTGACCCAGATGTCTTTTGACCTGCAAATCATCAAATCTGATGGTTGAAGTTACAGATTTTCTTTCTTGCTTGATTAAATCCTTTTTTTTTTCTTTCTTTCCTCCCTCTTTCATCCTTCCTTCTGTCCCGCCTTGTTTCTCTCGCTCAGTCTTATCATTTTCTTCCTTTTCTTCATTCTGATCAGAACACAAGGACATTTCCCCAAACAGAAAGACACGGTTACCTTAACCCAAACTGAGGAACATTTTACTGCCAGTCTTTGACTTTTGAGTCATAACCTGAATGCAGGACTTCACTTCTCATTGTGCTGCTTCCTCTACCACTGAATCATCCAGTGTCTGTTTGTTATTACAGTCATGATTTCAGGTTGAGCCTAAAGAAGCTTGTCTTCTGACTGACGGTGGTTTTGATGTTTCGCCTGTAGCAGAGAAAGCGAACCCCAGAGCATGTGCCAACCTCACGCTGGTTTTAGACAACTGGAAATACGCCATCATGACGCAGGTCAAAGATCTTCTGCTGCATGACCACAACACTGTGCTGCCTGACTATGGAAGGTGACTTTTCTTCTTTAATAACTTCCTATGACTTCATCAGTGTAGATAGAAGTCAGTGTGACTGGTTTTGACTGGTCCCTCCCTCAGGATCCAGCCCCTGTCGGACGCCCTCGGAGACCTCTACAAGGAGTTTAATGCTCTGAAAGAGCGTCTCGCCGAGCTCACAGCCAAGTTTGAAGGGGTGGAGGCCTTCGTGGACGATGTGCGATCAGGAAGAAACCCTGCACGGCCCAGGGGTGAACCCAGACCCCCGGGGTCGCTGCGAGGAGAGGCGGAGGCCGCTGCACCCGACGCCGGAGGTCGACCTCCAGGGAGGAGAACCAGGGTGGTGGTCCGGAGAATCAAGAAACCTGCAGGTTCACAGGACTGAAGAGTGACCTGGGGATCCTGGAGCTCTGAGACACACACTTAGTGTAATGTAATGTTTTTTTCTGCTTTAACACCACCTCCATGACTTTGCCTAATTATCATGAACTGGAAAGTAGAGACTGTATGGAGAGCTCGCCGCAGCTGAGGTCAAATTCTTCCTCCTATAGCAAACTCATGTTGTGAAGTTCTTGTTTTCACTGGTGTAGTCACATCACCTGTACAAACTGAAGAACAGGAACATTTCTAGATCACATACAGCTACTCTTTAGGTCACAAACCTCTAGCAGGTGAAACCTGTGGATTTAGCTCTTGACAAACCATCTAAATATTAAAATTTCACTGTGGTGCTGAACTTTGCAGCATCTTTTCCACGAGGGTGGAAACAGGTTTTCTCTTTATGTTCTTAATTTATTTATCCTTTCATCTTTACTCACTGAACTTCCTCTGATATCATACATGCATTTAAAACTTATAAATGTCTGTCCTCTTGTGATAACTATCTCATGTAATTCGATTTAAGGACTCTCCAGTATTTCCTCTGATGAAGAGCGAATGTAGATTCTCTTTCACCACAAGGTGGCTCCCACGCATCAGAGATTTTCATCCTGACGTGATGAGCGGCTCAGTGTGGAGTCTGGGTGCAGAGCAGAGGCCTGATGATCAATTAGACATGTGAGGCACTTTCAGTTTAATGTGTCTCTTCCTACGTTTCATCTGTGAATATTTGATTAAATTCAATAAATTAATCTGAGTGTAGAAAAATATTTTGTCAGATCAGGTTTTCACAGCTTCAGCAACAGCAGCAATCACACTTACTCTTCTACTTATGACTGTTCTTCATGTTTTAATTATTTTAGCTCCATTATCATTATTTGTAAGTAGCCTGGTAATAAGAATAACAACTTGTTTAGGACATCCCATGAGTGTTGCACATTTATCTAAGATATTTTTGTCTGTTTCTTCAAAAATAAAATCTTTGATTAATGTATTCCCTTTTTTTTCTATTTCTTTTTTCTATGCGGTTAAATAGTTTAATTAGTAAGGATGCACGTTTTATAAGCTCAGGTAAGTAATAAGTAATTACAGCTCTCAAATAAACCGTCAAGTGAAAAGGACAGTATTTATCTCTGAAATGTAGCGGAGTGTGTGAAGGTGCTGAGTTGTTTAAAATATCAAGTAGGTAAATATCAAACCTCAAATTTGTACTTCATTCACTTTTTTTAATAATCTTTATCTAAAATGATAAATACAGAACTTAAAAGCATAGAAATCCTGAGTCATGAAAAGTCAGCTCAGCTCTCATTCATTCTGGTTCTCACTTCCCGGACTGCCGAAACTGAAAGTGTAAACCTCCAATGAGCCCATGAACGCAGCATCATAAATTTTTATTTTTTTATTGTTTTATTTTTATTTTTTTACAGAACTTTATTTAGAACACTGTCACATGTAACAAGGGTGACATGACAATTACCATCAGAAATCCATTTTATTATTTTTTCAAATAAAAACTATGTATTCGGAAATATTGCAAAGAATGTATTTGAAAGTCAGCGTGTGGAGAAAACATTTGGTCAAGACAAGTGAAAAAAGTAAAAAGAATGAATAAGCAAAACAGTGAAAGTTAAAAAAAAAAATGGACATATGAAATTTGCCTAATATTATTTGTATTTATTGATTTTTTTCATGAACAATATGGACATAGACGTTCAGCTAAAAGCTTGTGCAAGTCAAAGCAAAACATAAACATGTCAAAATGAAATTGGACACAGAAAATAATTCATGTATAATAATAATAATAATAATAATAATCCATGAACAAACAGCAGTGACATCACTAGGACACTGTGCCCTGGCTTCACCTCAGCATCTCTCTAAGTTTCTTGTTTGATCAGACTCTGACAGAAATGAAACTGAAACCGCCGCTGTTTGGTTTAGGGACCGTCGAGAAATTACACGCTACCTGAAACCCGAGAAACCTTTATTTAACCTTTATTAGCCGACGATTTACTGACCTGAACCGACGATTATCAAGTTTTCTCACCGTTTTACTAATTAAAACTGTTTGATTAATGAGTAAGAATCGAGTTTATGCGGAAAGTTCCCTCCTACGTCACAAAGGGGTGAATTTTTAGACGCTCCCTTGAAGCCTCATATGATCAGTCGGTAGTGTAATAAACATTTCCTGGAGGTCTGTGGTGCTGCGATGACAAGTCCTACTGCAACTCAAACTACAAGGTGGGTGAACATAGCAGGAAACTTTAAATACTGAAATAATAACTACAACTGCTAAATGTTTGTCATCTCATTTTACTGAACTCCTTCTGTAGATAACGCCCTTGTGTTCCCTAAGGAGAAGTTCAATCGTATGAAATTAGCTCAGGTGTTAATAAAAATGAATTAGTAGCATTTTTCTTCTGTTTTCATTGTGTTTTTATCAACTGTCACATCTTAGTAGCTTTTCAGCAGTTAAAAAATGATGCGGCTTTTCTCTGTTTTTATTCATGGTAAACTGAATATCTTTGGGCTTTGGACTGGAGTGGATGAAGTAGGTAATTTGGAGAGGTAATCTTGATCTTTGGGAAACAGTGATGGGCACTTTTCAGTTTTATAACATTTTCTAGACAACAATTAATCTATGATTTAAAAGAATCTGAAGATTAATTGATAATAAAAACAATAGCTACTTGCAACCCTTGTTGTGTTTGCAGTCATGTGACATAATTTGTTGTCTATGGTGGAATTACATTTTGAAGTTATTTATTGGTGTACGAAGTCCACTGGGAGGATGAATACTGCACTTGGAAATTCGCTGTCACTCACTCACTGTGATATAACAGAGATCTGGAGACACGGGGAACATGACTGCACCTGATTTTTGTATTCAGAGGCAGATAACAGGGAACAGGGGCTCCCCTGAGAAAAGAGTCCCTACAAATGGAGGAGGGAGCAGGAAACCGCCACGGTGCCCCTGAACCTCAGGTGGAAAACAAGGAGAGGGAGGATGTTGCAACCAAAAGATCCCGGAGACAAAATAAGGTAGAAATTTCAATATTTAAAACATTGTAAAAGAATCTAAAAGCAGATATGTGGTCCTCATTTAGAGATTACATTAATGTGTGTTTCAGGAACAAGGACCAAGGAGTCCCGGCAGGAAAGTTCAAGACAAAGAGAAGAAGAAAAAGAGAAGTCGAAGAAGAAAAAAGGGCATCTTAAACATTAAAGAGGGTGCAAGTGTCAAAAGTGAGAACACAGACAAAGAAAAGACGGAGGCTGTGGAGACAACGAGCAGTCAAACCCAGACCGTGCAACATGTGGATCCCCAAACTGAAGACAACTTGCAAAAAGGAGAAAACAGTGGAGGACAGCACCACAAAGATGTCAAGATGCAGGAGGCTCAGACTCAGACAACGAAATATAAAGGTAGACACAGAGGCACACAAACTCCAGTTGTTGTTCAGAGCAACAAGGAAACGCAGACAGACTTCTCTGTGTCACAACAAGACGACACAAACAATGAACAGACTCAACCTGGAACAAGCAAGGCTGCAGAGACACAGCTGAAACAAGACAAACACACACCTGAACCCAAGATACAAGATGACAGCGCTGTTCCCTTAAGAGAAAATGAAAATCCTGACAATGAGGGAGCAGATACAGCCAAGGATACAGCCAAGGAGCAAAAACCTGAGAAAGAGTCCAAGTCTAAAGAGAATTCCTCTGCAGGGGTCTCAGGTGATGCCACAGAGTCTCAGGCCCAAAGAGGTGCTGAACCAATATCTTACGCCAAAGCTGTGTCTGGAGAGGGGAAGAGTGAGAAACAGTCCAACGTGGCAGCAGCAGATAAAACCACGAAAACATCCCAAACCACACGGTAAATGCACCACTGATATTAACAGGTGAATCCAGCACTGTGGTTGAACCTGTGAGTGTAGACGTGTATGTTTCTCTCTCCTCAGTGATCGAAGTCCAGTGAGACCTCCGCCTGGTGCTCCTGTGTTCACCTTTCACATCTATGCTGTGCTGGACAAAAAGTTCAGATTCAACCAGGAACATGACACACTTGTGCTGTTTCATGGAGAGAGAGAGTATTTACCCCTTAAAGTGACACATTTCGTGTGAGTATTCATGATGTTTATATGTTTTAATATAAAGTGCAGTTGTTGCAAGTGTTTGGATAAACCCCCTTTTTTGTAATGGCTCCATGTTCTGCTGCTTCAAGTGTGAAATGAAACAGTGACTGTGCAGTTAAAGGTCCCATATTTTACACTTCCCCTGTGTTTTATTTGAAGTGTTGATCTGAGTAATCAAATAAAAACATAAACCAAATCCTGCAAGGTTGGATGGTGGGTCCAGGTGGGCGGGGCTTAGGGCATGGCTGAGATTGGTGACTGCTTTGTTGTGACATCACAAAGTTACAGAATTTCTGATGGCTGGTTTTAAGGCTCAGTTTCTTTTTAATTATTATTTTTGGGCTTTTTGCCTTTATTATAGAGTAGTGGAGACTGACAGGTAAGGGGGTAGAGAGAGGGGCAGGAAAGAGTCGGACCGGCGCCTGCCTGCTAAGAGTGTCTTGCGCTCACATGGTACGCGCCCTAACCACTCGACTATCAGGCTGCTCCCTTAAGGCTCAGTTTCTTAACATGAATGCAGTCAGTGACTCCAAAGGATTTGGTACCAAGAGGTCTTTTACTGACTTGACCAGTCCAGAAACGTTAACTGGCTTAAAAAACTCCCTCATTGCCATGACAGACACTTGTTCCTTGTTTAGGATCATTGTTCTCACTCTGTATAAACAAATAAACACCTGTTAATTGTATAACCTCATTGTTTCACTGCAAATCCAATGTGCTGAAGTACACAGACAAGCAATAAACATTTAGACCACTGCCCTGTTCTTTTTCAGCTTCAGTAGAAGTATCATTATAACAAATTCCATTCAATGTGTTATGTTTAGTGGACTAAAAAAAGGCGGCTATCTGGTAGAAGCAAGTCTTTCCATTGAAGAAAGTTTCCTGCAAAGAGGAAGCTGGATGACCTATAGGTATGGTGTAAAGCAAAGACAAAAAGAGATCATAGAAGTTGCCATCAGACATGTTTATATTCCTCCGAACTCTAATATTAAAGGTAAGACAAGCAAACCATCTAGCTTCAACATGTCAATGCTCTGCTGTTGGTTTCAGTCTTTTCTATAAACTAATGATGTACCTGCCCGTGTTTCTTCTAGAGCTGCACCTTTATGAAGTCTTCATCAGTCGCCAGGAGATGCAGAGTTTGTGGCAAACTGGCCTTCACATGTTCGGCTTGAGCAAGTCCAAAGGTGTGGAGATTTCAGATGCCTGGCAGGCCTCAGCCAGAACTCTGCTGGACAGAATCTTCCAGAAATGGTCACCATCCGACAAACAGAGCACCCAGACCCTGTGTGACAACTTGAACCATTTTATCATAAGTCTCGGTTCTGTACATACAAGGGTGAAGTACCCAGACAATTCACAACCTTCCATGATCAAGGTTGGTGCAAAATGAAGAGTAGGATTCAAAGCATTGTTGACGTATCACCTCCAATATTCCACCAATAACCAACTGATCTTTTGTTTACAGACCTTAGACCTGATTTCAGAGAACTTGGTTCAGATCTTAAAAGGAGAGTCTGAGAAATTCGTAGAAAGATACAGAAGCACTAGTCCTCTTGTCCTGGGCCTGTCTGTTTTCATGGTGACCAGAAAGTTTGACATCAACCTTGGAGTGAGAGGCTGGGCTGAGCTATGTTTCCTGGTGTCCTCAAAGACTGCAATGGACAAGGAAAACCTGGACGGGTTGCTCAGTTCTTTCCAAAGTCCACAATAGTAAGTTTTCCAAAAGCCTGAAGCCAGTGGGAAGTAGTGTGAAAAATTCAAACTTTTTCCAGAGCTTTCAACTGCATCCCACAGTCTGCTGGGTGTTTAGGAACCTCAATTAAAGCGTCAAATTAGGGTTAATGAGATTTAAACCTTGGTTCACAAATAAATCAACCTTTGTTGATTTACTCCTCAGGTGTAAACTCCTCAGGTGATTGAAATGTATTTATCAGAGATACTGATGTATGATATGACCTCATGTAACTCTTCCTCACTCTGGTTCTCCCCCTCAGTACTGTGTTGGGGCTGATGAACCACTGCGCCAAGTACATGGTGTCGGAGCTCGTCCTGCTTGTTCCTCTGCTCTTCAGACTCAGACAGGCAGGAGCTGATGCAACAAAAGTGGGTCCAGCAGTCGAGGAAGAGAACTGGTCAGGACTTGAGCGTGTGGAGTTCAGCAGATTCAGAGTGCAGATACAGCCCTACCCTGACAAAAGAAGGCGAGTCTTTTCTCAAAGCCATCGTAACTTTCTCTTCCTGAAACAAGAGTCGGCAAAGAAGTAAGTTTGTTTTTTCCACAGGAGAATGATGTCTTTGATCCAGTCGCACTTATCTATGGCTGAAGAGACGCCTCTGCTTCTGCTGAGCTGGTTGTCTCTGGTCGCGTTTGAGGACCTTCCTGAATTCTCAGACCTGATGAGAATACAAGCAGAACACCTGATCCAGAGTCTGTTGTACAGGCTCCGAAAATGTGGAGATCCAAGAGATCATGACAGAGCAAAGGAGACTGTAAAGGTGGGAAAACCTACAAGTGATAATATTTCACATTTAAAAGAACTCTTTAAGATCTTTCGTGACAATCTTTATCCTTTCTACCCGCAGCATGCTGAAAAAACCTTAACTCACCTCCTGCTGAAGTTCGACAGAGAGAAGGACAGGTAAGAACTGCTGTGAAAGATTCTTTAGATTCTGCTGATGAGCATTGGCTTTGTGTTCCCTGCAACTTCTGCTTTGCTTCTGTAGGATGATTGAATCTGGAAACGTCCATCCAGCCTTCATGAGCAGCATCAGTGTGGTGAAGGCCACTTGCAGCATTGTGCGACTTCACTTGTTTTACCCGGCAGTCGTCCTGTCCTACCAGCTGGTGTTGAAACTGGCAGAGCTTTTGGATGCTGCGCTGAGAAACAAGGTAAGGTTTCTGGCACAACTTCATCTATTTCCAAGGTGCATGGAGAAAGGAAAAAGTCCAAAGAGGTCAGAACTCCAGCAAAACCTGCAGTAAACAGAAGAACCTGATTAAACTAACACATTTCAGCTTGTGGCCTTCAGGCCGAAATGCGACAGTCTAATAAAGTTCTTCTTTTTACTGCAGCTGTTGCTGGATGCTGCACTGAAGAAAGTAGTTTAACTGCCTCACCATTTCAATTGAATTCATTGTTTTGTGTCTCGTAGCCCAAAGATGATCAATTTGAGCAGCAGTTGTTGAAGGAGCTACATGACCTGCAGCAGCAAATCAGTGGGTGGCGAGATGAGCTGCTGCAAAAAACCCTTATGTCGCCATCGAAAGCAGTCAGCTACACAAAGGAAATCGAGGTATGTTGTCAGCTCATTGTATTTAATCAGCTGATTTTGGCTTCACTCTTTATTTGTCTACACTGAGTTTATACAGTAGTGTGTAGTTTGGATTTTCACCAAAAATTACTCCAATTTTTCCAAAGAAAAAGACGAATGTCAGCTCTTTTCTACGGTGGCCCTGAGAGCTCAGCACATTGCAGCTTAAGAAAACACACACAAACAGACATAACACAAACAAATTCAGAAAACATCTTCATCATATTGACAACACAACCAAATACACAAACATGCTGTAAATACTCACAACACAACAGAGGTGGACCCAAAAACGTTGGGGAGATCAAAAAAGAGTGGGGTTCAGAGTTTATAGTTATTATGAACCAGAGTCCGTTTGAAAAAGTGAAAAAACAACAAATACTTGTAACCATGTGTTAGTGTTGCAAATATTTGTTTTAGAAATAAGGTGATTATATTTATTTTCTGTAACCATGCTGGTGAACCAGGTCTAACATAAACGGGCTCTAAATATAATAATGAGTGTGTTGAATTATTAGATGTGGGATGCGCTGTTCAAAGTGGAATGCTCTATTGAAGAAGTTTCATCCCGCTGGACTCAGAGCCTCACAAAAGACCTGAGGAAGAGGATTTCCCAGGTCAGTGACTGTGTGTTGATCAGTGGAAAACAGACATTATTCATCTTTATGAAGCAGCATAGATTCTACCAGGAATCTGGTGCCAGCAAGTAGATGCTTTCCTTTTACAAATACATCTGAGTTGTATCACTTTGCAGGATATTGAGGAGAACAGAATACTGGTGTGCTGCAATGAGTCAACCGTGGCAGCCATAAGGAAAAGCCACAGAGTTCTACAGGCCTGTTTCGATGAGCTGTGTCAGTCTGCTATCAAGTCAGTCTGCCAGGTACAGTTCATATCACTGACAGTTTTCGATTCACATGTAATATGATGCATTTGATTTGTCATCAGTGGTTGTACCTGGGGTCACATCAATTGATTAATCAAAAAGTAATCTGCAAATCAATCAATTATGAAATTAATAATTAGTTGCAACCGTAGTTAAAGGTCCCATATAGTATAAAAGCAGATGTCTTCTTTTGATTATAAAGCAGGTCTAGGTTCTATATTAATACTGTGAAAGTATCAAAGCCTCAGTCCACAGAGAAATGCACACATGCTGTATTCAGAAACTGAGCCTTAAAACCAGCTGTAAGGACTTCTGGAACTTTGTGATGTCACAACAAAGCAGTCACCACCCTCAGCCACGCCCAAGCCCCACCCACTTGGACCAAGTCTAAGAGGATTTGGTTTCTCTGAGTGTTTACCTGAAACTTGCTATATCTTCATTTCACAATTTAAAAATCAGTCAGCCAATCAGAAGAGAGCCTCAGATCCTCTCTTCTGATTGGCTGACTGACTTGTTGTTACTAGAGCTCCAGAGAGAAGCCTGAGAGAGGAGATGTAAAACTACACTGAGATGGTTTTTGGTTCTTAAAACCACAAATATATCTTCTGATGGAGATCAACACTTCAAATAAAAGTGTAAAAGTGGGACCTTTAAGACCCAGTATTTGAGATAGTGATTGCTCACAGTGCATACATGTATATTTTTAGAGAGGGCAGGAGGGAGACCTGATGCGAAGTCTTGGCCATAAGGTGAAAGATGTTCCTGCTGTCATTGTGTCCACTGTCGTGGTTGAGTCAGCAGCACGATTCAAAGACAACCATGTGGCCCAGCTGCTTGATCCACAGTCAGCCGTGCACTTCCTGCTGTTGCAAGGTACATCATTTCATCATTTACTTAATTCATTTACTTAGTATTCTGATTTATTTCTTATTTCCTTAAAGTTTTCCCCGGTGGTGGTGGTGATAATATTTGCTTGACAAAAGCTTCAGCCATTGATACACTTACAAGACAATAGGTTAGAAAACACCAAGCAGCACTACTTTTTCATCCTCTCACGTTGGACTGAGGGCAATGTGGATGCTACAATAACTCACTATTAAAAAACTAGTATTACAAGATGGGACAGGACAGGCCAGGGTTAGCTGGTTAGCATGCTATTAGCTTGAGACAACTCTTTTGGTTAGTAAGGGGATGAAATTTGATTCCGAACTTGCAACATTTCTTTTAGACTAACTTTGGGTTTGGAGCAATAGCAAAAACGTACATATAGCACCTTTAATGTTGTATAATGGCCACAATGTTATTATCTCGGCTCAGGTGACTGGAAGTCGATCCAGGTGGACGACTCTGCAGGACAGGTTGTCCACAGCTGTGTGGTCGCTTTGCAGTCTCTGATGGAGTCTTTGCTTCAGGGACATGTGGCCCTGGGACACCTGCAGACTTGCCTGAAACATAAGGACCAGTTTAAGAGACTTTACCTGCAGTGTATGAACACAAACAGCCTTCCATGATTACTGTAATAAATTTCCCTCCAACTGAAGTAAACTATATTAATTAATAAAAACTGCATTGTGTCTTTCACAGACAAGAAAAATACCAAATCTGAAACTGTTCCTGTCGAGGCAGATGTTGTTTTGGCTCAGAGAGAGAAGGACTTGAACTCTTTCATGCAGCGGAAACAGCAGATGGACACACTGATAAAGATGATGGCAAAGGTTAAAGAAAGCATCACAGGTGAGAGGCCTTTCTCAAAGAGTTTGTTTATGTATTCTGGTTTTATGTGTTGTTTTCTTCAGTAACATGGATCCTTTTTACCCAGTTCCTGAGATGTTGGCTCTTGAGGAGCAGCACAGTGCAGATGTCCAGAGTGTGAGTCTGAACAAACTGGTGCTGGTTCAGTCCTTTGATGCTGAAGGAAAGTTGAAGAAGACGGATCTTCCTCAGGTCCGCTGGTATAACATCAGTATGAGTGTCTTGAAAATGGCCAGTGAGATGCACAAACTGCATCAGAGCACCCTGATTCTATCCTCATGGGTCAAGGCAGCTGCATCTCTGGCATCAGCAAGGCGACCCTCCTCAGCCCCTGTTTCAGTAACCCTAATACAGGTCTGCGAAAACATCTGGAACCCGCTTCTGGTAGAGTTCTTTCAGCTTGGCGTCAGCATAGCGAGTGCAAACATCACTATCGAGCAGCTTGATCAGGTTTTGGCAGAGTCCGGCGACCGGGGAGACGGGAAGCTCATGAAGAAGGAGCTGATTCTGATGTCAGAGATGTTTACTGAGTCAGGACAGTTCAGACCTGAGAAGAACTGGGTGGAGCTGAGACTTGATCAGATCCAGGAGTATTCCCAGCTCCACGAGGCAGCGGCTGCAGCCAGTGCAATACTGAAAATTGCTGAAAAAATGAAGCTTTCTGGGAACTTCACAGAAATTGACACTCTCAGCCAACTGGTAAAAGTCTTGTAATCTTACACTTAATTAAATTAAAGTTTTTATAATGGAATTGAGTTTTGTTTAATGGCCTAACCAAAAGAGAGCAGACTCTTGCTATTTGTGTTTTCTTTGCCATTGTTTTTTTTAATATTCTCTCTTTTTAAAGTACTCACCTAGAAAGAAGAAACATAGGTGCATTAAAATATAAATCAATAGTGAGAGGTGAAAGGTCATGGTCAATACTTTTAAAATAGTGTGACTCACTTCATAATGATTTACTTTTTAAATCTATCTAGCAGAAGCAAACACACATTTTTTTCTTAAAAGTACTTTTCCTTTTAAGAAAATGTATAATCCTTGAATTTTATGCTGGAATGTTCAATAGGAAGAAGACACCTTTAAGCAGAGGGTCCTGGGATCCCTCAGTAATAACCTGTTTCATGCCAAACAACAACTCTCCACAGTCACCAAGCAGCAGACTGTCTGTTTGGAAGAGTTTCTCGCAAGCCAAACTCTGGTCAACTGGGTCAGAAAGAACCTCAGAAGTAAGGCACTTTAACTAAGAAAAATCTCCACATGATCTTGGAGAAGATGCCTGCATACTTACTTCTCTGTCTCTTTCAACAGATATGAGTGATGTGAAGGTTTATGTCGACTTGGCCTCCATATCTGCTGGAGAGAACGACAGAGAGATTGACCAGGTGGCCTGTTTCCACGATGCAGTGATGGGCTACGCTCCTCTGCTGTACTCCCTCTCCCCCCAGGCTGGCTTTGATGAGTTCATGAAGTGTGCTCAGCAGGTGTGGGACGCCCAAAGCAGAGATGAGAAGCTACCGGATAAATTGGTATTTACATCGCTGTTATTAGCAGAAAGCACACAAAGCCCTTTGCTGTGGCAACGTGACAGTGATGCAACTAGGTTTGTTTTGTAGAGAGAGTCTACTCGATTACTGAACTGGCTGAAAGACTTGAAGGAGACCCACGGCTCTGTGGAGCAGTCCTCTCTCTCCCTGGCTTCTTCTATTAATGCCCATGGAGTTTATCACATAGGATGGTCTGATGAAAACACACAGAGGGTAAGTGGATAAGCTTTCATTATGTCAAAGAGACTGAGATTTAGGGCCTTGCTGACTGAACTTTCTCTGACCTCCACTTGTTTGCAGAGATGTCTACAAAACATGTTGCAGGTCACCGTGAGAAAGGACAGAGAGGAGAAGAGCTACAGGCTTGAAGATCTGCTGGAGCTGCAGAACAAACTCATGCTCATGTCATCCAAAGGGGAGCACGGCAGAGAACAAGTCAACAGGTTCACAGAGGTCAGTGGCATTTGTGAAACTTGATTTTGAATTTAGAGCTGAACTTTTTGCACAGTGTTTGCCTGAGGACAGAGAGGTTGTTCATTTATGTTCAAATGGCAGCAAAAGTGGCGTCAAGCATGATCTGACATTGTTGGATATAAACAATTATCTAGCAAGATGGATAAAAATGTCTATGCCTAAATGAAAAAGATTTCAGCTTTGAGGGGTCTAAGTTATTTGTTGAGATTAACAGCATGAATTCCTGCACTCCTGTCCACATGTACTGTAGGTTTTTGAAGGCGTTCAAAGACTTGGCGCCATCCTTCTTCAGATGGAAACATCTGGCAATATGCTCTTCAGGGACTGGCGTGCTGAGGTTCAGTGCTGTGCACAACAGCAACCATGCATCAAAGTCACCTTCCTGTCCCTAGAGGGTAAAGAGATGCTGTTCTACGGTGAGCTGAGCGAGCAGCTACGAAAGCTAGCTAATTCCATGGATAGCTGCCAAAAAGAATGGCGTTCCTTCATCAGTGAGATGCGCTCCAGGTTCGGCTTGCTGAACCATTACACCTCAGAGCAGATGGTGTACCTGTGCCACTGGATTCACAAAGTGTGTCAGCGTCAGGCATCAGTTCCTCAACAGTTATGGCATCTACTTTTTCCCATAAAGCCTCAGTGCACTCTAGTTGATGTCAGAGTAGCTTACACTAATGCAACAAGTGTGGTGTCAATGCATGATGAACTGGAAGATACTGAGTCTGATGATGAAGATCAACATGAAAAACCTTCTACAGACCTAACACCAGCTTCACCAGGACTCCACGAAGAGGACATGGAAGAGGCTCATGATTTGATGGAGTTTTCTTCAGAGGATGAAGATGACAGTGTCATGAAATGTGATGATGACATCAGGAAGCCTGATGAGGGCAGTCTTGAAAACCTCTGGAGACTATTCAAAAAAGACATGTCTCAATACCTCAATGAGTACACAGACATCTCAACTCTGGCCCACTTCCTCTCATGCCTCTCTGAAATGAACCAGCAGCACATGATAAGGAACCTTCCACCAATTCTCCAAGAGGGAAAGCCCAATCTTTTGCTTTGTCCCAGTACAGAAGTTTTTACCAGCACTCTGTCTTTTTACATGGAGAGTCCAGAGCAGCCTCTGCCATCTGCTGATGAAGTTCTAGTCTGCAGAGATGAGACCACAGAGGAGGAGGTGGAGATCTTTCTCCGCCGAGCTCTCAGCCAAGGCTCCAAACAAAACTGTCAGAGGATTTACTCTCTGGTCAATCCAGGACTGCTGGGATATGATGTCAGCGTAGCCTTGGGGGAACTCTTTAAGGCCCTTGAGAGAAGTGCCAACCCACATTATCGTTTGGTAATTGTCAGTCCAGTTGTGCACCAGCACAGATATGTGCCGTCTTTCTTCAGCAATGACAAAATACAGGCTGGTTTGAGTCTGACAGCAGAGCGTGCCAGAAAATATCTTCATCACCACTTCACACAAAACACACTCCCGCACAACCCTGTCGCACAGGTTTCTCCAGATCAACTGTCGGTCTGGATGGTGTCATCTGCACGCCCTGCAGTTGGTAAGGATAAACCTTAATAGCCATGCTATTATGAAAATGCTTGTAGAATTGTGGCAAGAATAGAATTTGGTTGTTATGTAAACTTACTTACATATTGCACATTTTGATATTTTTTAGTAAGAGTTGAACATAAATTACTTTGGCAACCCCCTAGTGGTCATATCAATAAATGCTGTGTATCTGATCCACAGTGGCAACAAATACTGAGACAAATTTTTCTACAAACAAAACATATATCAATGTTAAAATTCATTTATACAATAATTTACTTGACAGTTCCAACAATGCATCTATTTTCTATCAATAGGGAAGTCCCTTTATGTGGATCGTTTGTTTGAGAAGTTCCAGCAGAAATCTCCCAGGGCAAAACATATCAGGGTGAGACTGATTGAGCCATCCGTTGACATAAACTCCTTGATCAAGAGCCTATCAGAGAAACTGGCATTCTTGAGAGAGCAGGACCCTGTGCTCCTGCACATTGACACCTCTGGAGTAAGTATACAAGCCTTTATTTCTGCACATAGCTTATACTAGTGTTGGTTGTACTTGAATGTCTGTGTCTTTTGATACCTGTCAGGTTCGTTCAGGCCTGGAGGAGCTCCTATTCCATCTGTTATTTCTGGGCTGTTTGAGTGACAGCCACGGCATGCTGTGGAGAAGGAATGTAACTCACTTGATCACTGTTGAAGTCCTGAACACATATACATCCCTTCAAAACCAGCCAAAAGAGGTAGCAATGTCTTTTTCAGATCATAATTTCTTTTCAGAATGATTGTTAACTGTCAGAAAATGTAATTTTAAAATGTCATATTGTTCTTTTTTGTGTCTTTAGACATTAAACAAGACAGGTAACTTTTTAACTGTGAGTTACAGTTTTCAATAACAGTATATTCTCATATTTTTTATAAAATACCCATCAATCATAGCATCTAGAAATAAGAAGACAGATCTGGAGTAAGAGCAATGTGCATTATTGGTAAAAACTGATTTTTAGGTGTTAAGCAAACTAAATTACCAACCAAAAAAAGACAGAAGAAAAAACTTGAAAAAAAACCTTGAAAATTGCATTATGTCCCGTAATCAAAAAATATAATCTATATTTTCAAGCATGGTTTCAATTATTTGCAAAGTTTGTTGACTTTTAAGATTATAAATTATTATTAATTGTGAATGTGAAGCACAATTGTAAAAATAACCTCAGGCTCCAACTGATTTAATGAATTATATATAATCAAATACTATATGTGTTCCATTTGCTCATACAGATGAGGCTTGGACTTCTGGACATTCTGCCTACCATCCATTGTAGACCTCCAAAAGAGGTGACGCAGTTGTTAGCGCAAAGAAATCAAATGGTTTTAAGAAAACAGACCTTTGAGCCACTCATGGATGAACAGGAATTTTGCAGTGAGGGGATTCAAAGACCCTATCAATATTTGAAGCTCTACCACCACAATCAGAATCTGGATCACTTTAACTACCAGGAGGAGTCCAGACTGGGGAATCCCCACGAATGTCTCAAATACTTCCTGCTGTACTGTGGAATGCAAGATCCATCTTGGGCTGAGCTGAAGAACTTCTCCTGGTTCCTCAATGTGCAGCTGAAAGACTGTGAAAACTCAATTTTCTGTGATCCAGATTTTCTGGCTGACCAGCTACCTGGTTTCAAGGGCTTCATTGTGAAGTTCATGATTCTAATGGCAAGAGATTTTGCCTCACCATCTCTGAACTCATCTGATGAAAGCCCGATGCTTCATCTTGAAAGCAGTCCGGAAAATGACCTTCTTGATCGTCTAACAATTCGCAAGCGTTGGGAAAATGAGTCTCATCCATACATTTTCTTTAATGCGGACCGATTCTCAATGTCTTTTCTGGGCTTTAATGTGAAGACATGGCGAAACACACTCTGTGCAGTTGATCCTCACAGCAGTAAGGTACTGATAGAGGATGTGATGTCACTACAACTTTTTCAAGGTTTGGAACGGCAAAGGATCTCTCTCACTGAGGATTTTGATCAGCTGCCCCGGCAAGTCAAAATTAAAAGGATTTCACATGTTGTTGGTGCAGAGAAAGGAATTATGGACAACAAATTTGATCCAGACCCAACATATGAGCTCACTGCTGACAATGTGATGAAGATGTTGGCGATTAACATGAGATTCAGGTGTGGAATTCCAGTTGTCATCATGGGAGAGACTGGCTGTGGAAAAACCAGACTAGTCAGTTTCCTTTGTGCTCTGCAGAGGGAGGAAAGACCAGTGAAGAATATGGTACTTGTCAAGGTACATGGTGGCACTACAGCAGAGATGATCTACAGAAAGGTTAGGGAGGCAGAGATACTTGCTGAAGAGAACCATAGAATGCACAAGCTAGATACCATTTTGTTCTTTGATGAAGCTAACACCACAGAGGCAATTTTTGCCATCAAGGAAATCCTGTGTGATCAATCAGTGAAAGGGAACCCTCTGAAAGCAGACAGTGGCTTAAAAATAATAGCTGCTTGCAATCCTTACAGGAAGCACTCACCTGAAATGGTGGAACGTTTGGAACGTGCAGGATTAGGATACAGGGTGAGGGCAGATGAAACAGAAGACCGCCTTGGCAAAGTCCCTCTGAGGCAGCTGGTGTACAGGGTTCATCCTCTGCCACCAAGCATGGCTTCTCTGGTGTGGGATTTTGGTCAGTTGAGTGATTCAACTGAACTTTCCTACATCAAACAGATTGTCCAGAAGAAAATTGCTGATCATTCTTTGCCAGTGGCCTGCAAGGACATAATTTCAGATGTGCTGGCAGCCTCCCAGAAACACATGCGAAGTCGGAAAAATGAGTGCAGTTTTGTGAGTCTCAGAGATGTGGAGAGGTCTATGAAAGTGCTAGTTTGGTTTTACCAACATAGTGAAGTCCTTTTCAACAGCTGCCCTCATCTCCACGAGACTGATAAAACACTGAAGTGCCTGATTCTTGCAGTTGGTGTCTGCTACTACCCGTCCCTTGTGGCCAAAGAGAAGTACCTTGCTGAAATTTGTAGGTACTTTCCGGAACCTCTTTGCTCTTCAACAGCATTGCAAGAAGTGATTTCATCCTGTCAAGACTTCTTCCTGCAGAACATACAGACCAGAGAGACCATAGCCAAAAATGTCGCTCTCAAAGAGAATGTGTTTCTCATGGTAGTTTGCATTGAGCTCAGGATCCCACTCTTTCTGGTTGGAAAGCCAGGAAGCTCTAAGTCCCTTGCTAAAACCGTGGTTGCTGATGCCATGCAGGGCCAGAATTCCCACTGTGAGCTATTCAAGAAACTCAAGCAAGTTCATATGGTCTCCTTCCAGTGCAGTCCTCACTCAAGTCCAGAGGGCATCATAGGGACATTCAGAAACTGTGCCCGATTTCAGAAGGACAAAAACATGGATGAATATGTGTCAGTAGTGGTGCTTGATGAGATTGGACTAGCAGAAGATTCTCCTCAGATGCCCTTGAAGACCCTTCATCCTCTTTTGGAGGATGGGTGCATTGACAATGACAAACCAGATCCACACATGAAGGTTGGCTTTGTTGGCATCTCCAACTGGGCTCTTGACCCAGCAAAGATGAACAGAGGAATATTTGTGTCCCGATGGGATCCTAGTGAGGATGAACTTGTGGAAACTGCAAAGGGAATCTGTTCATCGTCCAAACAAATTCTCCTGAAAATCACACACCTCTTCCAACCTCTGGCAAAGGCCTTCTTGAGCATCTGTAATGAGACCTCAAAGAATCAGTTCTTTGGTCTAAGGGATTATTACAGCCTCATCAAAATGCTCTTTGCTGCAGCCAAATCCACACAGCAAGAGCCAGATAGTGGACAGTTAGTGGAGGCAATCTTGCGCAACTTCAGTGGACAGCCAGAGGGGTTTGATCCTGTCATATTTTTCCAAGAGGTTCTCCAAAATCTTACAGAAGTTCCCAGACCAAGCACCTTGCAAATGGTGAAAAAGAATCTTGATTATGACACAAACCAGGAGAGCCGTTACCTCCTTTTGCTGACCACCAACAATGCAGCCCTCCATATCCTTCAGCAACAAGTCTTTGCCAAAGGAGACTGTATACAGCCTGAAATCGTCTTTGGCTCAGGATTCCCAAAGGACCAGGAATATGCCCAAATCTGCCGTAATGTGAACAGAGTGAAAACATGCATGGAGACTGGTCGTACTGTCATCCTACTCAACATGCAAAATCTTTATGAAAGCCTGTATGATGCCTTGAACCAGTACTATGTTTACCTCAGTAAGCAGCAGTACGTCGATCTAGGTCTTGGTTCCCACAGAGTGAAATGTCGTGTCCATACAAACTTCAGACTGGTGGTAGTGGAGGACCAGAAGAAGGTCTACGAACACTTTCCCGTGCCCCTCATCAACAGGCTTGAAAAACACAGGCTGGATAGGAGTACTGATCTGGAACCATGGCAGCACAGGGTTCTTGACAAACTGAAGGAATGGGTGAAGGAATTCTCCGGCGAGGCCACGGAGGATTTCAAGCTGTCTGACATTTTTATTGGCTACCATGGCGATGCATGTGCCAGCGCTCTCTTGCAAGCACTTGAAAGGAGAACACAAAAAGTTGAAGACAGTCCAGGAAGACAACATCAACAGGATGAAAAAGATGACTCGTTGGAAGAAGATGAACCAAATGAAACCTCTGAGTCTAATTCTAACAGACAGATTGAGGTAATTGACATGTTGGGTGATGCAATGGACATAGATATTGCTGCTGAAGACCAACAAACAGAGTCAGTGGAAAAGAATGATGAATCCACAGAGGTGTGTGATGATGAGAGCAAAGTGATATCTGAGACTGAAGAAATGATGGAGACAGAAAACAATGTTGGGTCTGCTCAGGACAATAAGGAAGAAGAAGTCTTTGATCTAGCCAAATGTCTCTTGTTGAACTGTGCCACTCCTGATGCTGTGGTGAGGCTCAATTATTCAGATTTAGCAAACCAGGAGAAGGAGAAACTCCAGAGGATGTACTTCCAGCAACAACATCACCACTCACTCCGAGATTTCCTGGAAGATTGCCTGAACAAGACTCAAGGGTCCACCAAGTTTCTAGAGGTAAGCCACTGACCACTGCTCCAATTTTGTTTTCATAATTTCTTTACAATCTCACAAATTGTTGACATCACTGTCCGCTTTGTGGTTTTGTATAGATAACTACATTCTCCAGCTTGTTAACCAGATCAGATGTCAAGGTTATAGCCCATGCTCTAGGACTACATACAGACAGGGTCCACCTGCTCTCGCTCCACCAGTTTGACACTGAAGTCTCCTTCTGCAGCACAATACGGTACCAACTGTTCAGATAACAGCAGCATGGCTTTTTATTTTAAATCATTCTTTTAATATTTATCTTGCTTGCCTTGCTGTGCCAGGGGCTTCCTCCAAGATGCTGGCCACTCTCTTCATATCCTGTTAATCCAGATGGACCTTGAGGAATCCCACTGCAGTGACGAGCTCATAGCATCAGCAAAGTATGCCTTGATGTTAAGCTCCTGAATAGATCTGATTGTACGCATGCAAAGTTGAAAATTTACATTATAGGTTTTTCAGCTGTGTTTATAATTGCATCTCCCATCAGATATTGCACAATGAATTACTTGATGTCCCTGAAGGATCAACCCTGTTGGGTGATTTTCATTGTGAAGGTTTCTAGGATCCCAAGTCAATCTGAGTACATTGGTTTCCAAGGAGGTGAGTACCAAGTGGAATACTGTATTATCATTATTGCAATTCAGTTATTTGGTAACTGCATGATCCATGATGTATGACAAGATTAAAGCCATGTTTTGCCTTTTGCATCAAAGGAGTCTGGCAGTCGGTGCATATTGATGATCTGAGGGATTCAGAGGACATGAGCCTGAACCTGTTGGGTTTCTGTGGAACTCTCATTAGCAGCCTGCTCAACCCTGCACTGTCAGGTAGAAATTGTATATCATCTGGGCATTAAAAAGTGTCTTTATATTACAAATGGGAGAGAAATTGGTTTACTGTTCTTTAAATCAATTTCCAGTGTAATAAAAACAGTATTGTTGATCTTTACTAGAACACCATGAAGATGGAGAAACGGTGTGGAAAAGAAAAGACTCTCAGGTAAATAAAACTTATGTTCCTTTATATGTGTTCGCATAAAACAAATCATAGTTTATACATTTGGTTAATTGAATTTAATTATCTTCGCATACAGGCAGATAAAGCCCACCTCCACAGCCCATCCTTAGTGAGATCTTGTATTCAAAAAGCTGTGGGTTTGCTGAGGGACCCCAGTGGTGTCACATCACGAAGCATGCAGCGGATGCACATCCTTCTGACTCTTCTGGGAAGTGGTCAAGGCCACATAGGAGGTAAATATCTCTATTTAATTTTTGATTATATATTACTACTATATAATTTTTTTTTTCCTTTTTACACTTTTGAGGGCATGTAAGGGAAAATACTCTCAATGCTGTTGTAACTTTAATTGTTTCCCATCTTTATTAAAGCTGACTTTCAGAGGGTGCTGTTGAGTAGACTGGCTGAGGCCTTGGCACATAGAGAAGAGTGGAAGAGCTCTCCTAAGGAGTGGGTGAGCATAGAGGCCAAGAAACGGCAGGCTCTACAAGAGGGGGGAACTCTAAGGTAAAATATCCTTCAGATGTGATAATCAGCTTCAAGAGTAATTGTTCTTTTGCCTGAAAACTGATCACATAACATGAATCATTAATTCAAAGTCCATAATGTTTTAAAATTTACACAGAGAGTCGTGTTTTAGGTCTTGATTGTTTTCTTAGTAGGCATCATAAAGATGTTTGATAGATTTTATTGAAAATGTTTGGGAGCAAAGGCCATGAGCCGAGGTCAGTTTTTGCTGCAGATCCAGGATTTTATAGAGTTTCTAACACTGCAGGATAAGGCATTTTTGATTATTTTCACTATTCTAACATGAACTACTGCATTTAATTGAATGAATAGAATGTGGCACATTTGTTCAATAAATGTAAAACACTATAATATTACTATCTACTATAGAGTTTTCTAAAATACTTTCACTATCTTTACCTGGTAGACACACCCTGTGGCGCTGTCTTCAGTCCGCTGTGACGCCGATCTTGGCCAGTATGGTGGAACTTATGGACAGGTATGGAAATCTGGACCTGCTCTCTGATCAAAGGCTCAGCCAGGGCCTGATCAAACTGTGGTTGGACATCCTGGCAGATTCACAGATTCCAGACCTAACTCCTCTGCAAAGACCAAGGTACTGTGGATAACTTCTTTTCTATAATTCACACGGTTAATTGAATCAACAAGAGGCATCATTTTTCTTTTGTCATTATATTATGTAGTGAGTCAGACCAGGAGCTGCTTGTACAACACTGCTTCATGTTAGATGGTGAAGAACAACCGTGCTCTGCTCCGTTCAGCTGGCTCATCACAATGCACCTTGAAAGCCTGTGGGAGGAATCTGAGTTCATGCCAGGTTTGTCTTTGTCTCACACAGTTTTCTTAGTGCCAAAAAAATACATTCATGGGTGAGAATTTTTTTTCTGGATCTTTCACCTGTTCTCAGTGACTAAAGAGGACGACACAGAGAGGATCCTGCACTTTGTGAGCACCTTCAGCAGTAGCAGGCTGGGTGGTCACTTACAGAAACTCTCAGACGTCGAGCGGCGGGAGTACGGCCTCAACTACCTGCAAGACTTCCTGCTGCTGTCTTTGAGGATCAAGTCAAAGGATGAGCTCAGGGTACAGACATTATGAGTCACACATTAGGTGAAACAGCCAAATAAATAGTCTTGACTTTTTACACGTGTTATACACAGGTGCTCACCAGGGCTATGTTGGGCTGCGTGTCTGAGCTTCAGAAGTCCATGGGCCCTGTCTCTGACCTGTCTCCTGCCTGGATAATGGCTGCTGCAAAATATTTTGCCCCTCGACTGGACACCCTCTGTCACATGTTTCTGCTGCAGCCCCAGCTCGCCACCGACGTCTTTCAGCAGAGATCAAAGGGGGAGCCCCAAGAAATGGTGAGGATAACCTTTTGAGTTAATTTTAAACATCACCATCTTCAACAGCTCAAATTCCCATTTGTCAAATTAGTTGATCAGTTTAGAATGCTAACATGCTAAACTTTACATGCCTAACATCAGTATAAAAGATTGCTGTACTTATTAAGATGCTAACTATAGACATGTGAACATATTACAGTCTTAAAATGAGCCCTAGCATGATGTCTTTTGCTTTTGGCAGGTGGAGGACATTTTAGCCCTGGGCGTCTGTGTTGAGCAGATCAAACTACTGACTGTGACGTCCCTGCAAGAGTGCGAGTCCTTTGTGCGCAGAGTGGAGTTCCTGCAGCCGTGTGTAGACAGAGCGTTCAGTCAGAAATACAGCACCCTCTGCAGCCCGGGCTGCCTGCAACACCTGGACTCCATCAGGTGAGTTTAGCAAGATGCAGGGTAAGAAAAAATGAAGGTGTTCTGTGTTTCTGAAGCTTATTATTATTATAATCTCATTTTCCCTTTCAGGTCACTGTGGCATGGGATGCTCGTTGTTGCATCATTCATCCAGCATGTCGTTTCTGAAGTGAAAGAGAATGACTTGAGGTTGAAAGAACTGGCTCTCAGACACTGTAACCTCCACCTGAACGTACGTAAAGTGGTTTCAGTCTCTTGAAATTACTGTGGCGACCCAATGGCCAAGTGGTCAGAGCCATACTGCCAGCTCATTATGCCAGCCATACTGGCATAATGAGCCCTGGTTCAATTACCAGCCAGCTGGACTCTTTATTGCATGTCTGTCCCCCACTCTCTGTCTTGTATTTCCTGTCTGTCTTCACCTTCCTGTCAAATTAAGGCATAAAAAGATCCTGATGCATCTCATCTCATGATCAATTTAGACTATTTCAAATTAGCTTTAGCAGTGGGATCACCTTCTAAAGCAGCTTCATAAACAACTAGTGCAACAAAACTAAAATAAAACTGAGACCCAGGAAGGACAAGGGATTCCCTACTGAGGGCAGGAAACACAGTTTGACATGAACAACAAAAGTCAAAATTATGAAATCAGTAGAAGAAGAAAACACAAGAATACAAGACATGTTTTCAGATTTTTTCTGGTTTTCTCACAGCTGATGCAGGAGTCACCGGATGTGCGCAGCATGGACACACTGCGGCAGCTGATCCGCATCCTCAACTCTTTCCACAACGAGTGTATCAGCAGGGATCTGAGGTCAGACTCTGCTAAAGCAACTAAATGACTAGAATTAGAATTCAATATAAGATATAAGAAGATGCTGAATATTACTTGAATCTCTGTACATTTTACATACATTTCTGTACAGGTTTGGCATTTCTTGCCCAGTTTGCTTGCTGGAGCTCAACGAACCATCTGTGCTGCCCTGCCAGCACATCTTCTGTCTGCCATGTCTGCAGCGCTGCCTTCAGACTCACAGACATTCCTGCCCTAAATGCAGGGCAGACGTGCCGCCCGACTTCAAGCCGACCGTTTCTCAGCCTGTCAAGTGAGTTGGAGAGACATAACAGACAGTAATTATAGAGATGTGGTGAGGCATTTAGTCAGAATTCATTGTTGTTCTAACCAATCTAACTTAGAAGATTATAATTATCATGGTGTCATGTGTAAATGATAATGTGTTTGTGAGAGGACTTGTCTTCATAATTTCTGCTTGGTGATAACAATAATAACATGATGTGTAGTTTTAGCCTCACAGTTTCCCTCCTCTGTCACACTCCACTCTTCATGACTCAGGGCAGCCCTTCGGCAGCATGCAGCCATCAGGGACTGCTGTAACTCTTTCTTCCTGGAGGTGGTGTCCAGGTTCTGTCTGTCAGAGGGGCAGAGGCCCGGAGAGGGAGTGGTGGAGCTCCTCTTCTCTTTGCTCATCTCTGCTAACGGTCAGTGAAGGAATTGTGCATGTGCATGTTTATAACTCGCTACCACATGATGCTTTGATGAAGATCGTTCACCCATTGACTCTTGTGTGTGATGCAGGAGATGTGTTCAGGACCAGAGAGCTCACTCCCTTCCTGGAGTGTGTGGATAATAACCCAGTGGTCCGATCTGTGCTGCCCAAACTTCTGCTGCAATACAGGTGGGGGCGCCCTTAGCTCATTTAAAAGCTTGCTTTTTTACAGGTTACATGTTGTGTCATGGAGCTGTAGGAAGGCAAAGCATACAGTATTTTCTACTGAGCTGGATGCACACATGTAAAGTATGTGTGCAAGAAACTGCATATTGGTTAACTGTCATGCATCTATCAGCTTTGAGCAGGCAAAGGCTCACATTCAGGCCTACCTGAAGAACCTGGAGGAGAACCTTCTAGACAGAGAAGACCACACTGAACTCTACCTGCTGTTTGTCAACTGTTTACAGGTAGAGGACAAAGCTTTACCTCCACACTGCACCCACGTTATGTAGACGATACATTTTTTTTTAGATTCCTAATCTTTTCTATTTGTTTCAAACCAGCGGCTGGTGTTGCTGCTTTAAACTACAGACATCACCTGTTTTGCACCAGAAAATATTCAACCAAAAATAAATTGCACCTTTTAAAATTCTTCTCAGGACTCTCTGTTGTGCTCAGAAGCGAGAGAAGTAGCAGAGAGTAGAGTGGAGCAGAGGCAAGCAGAAATCAGATTCCTGAACAGGATGGTCAGGAAACAGACTCCAGACAGACAAGAGGACCCAGCAGAGTTCCTGCTCAACATCGCCAGGCTGAGAATATGCATGAGCACTGCTGCCCAGCTGCTGGAGAGAGCCATGGTTCAAGGTGTGTGATGCTGAACTTAAAGCAGTTACACAACTTCATGATTTAAAAAAAATGATGGTGTCAATTTTCATTTTGTTTCATCATAAAATGCAGGTAGCTGTGAAGAGGCCGAGGCTCAGTACCTGCTGCAGGTGAGGGCGCTGTGTGAGTACAGTGGTAACGACTGGCACAGGGTTTACCTGCTGCGAGCCCTCTACACACTCTGTGGCATGGACTGCATACTCTCCCTGATGAACAATCCAGCCCGGAGATGGGTGTTTCCTCCTGATCTCATTCGACTCCAGGTGAGGACACATCACAGGAAGGCAGAGCTGCCAAAGTGAGGAAAAATAATCCTGACAGCTAAACCAAGAACATAGTTTTCTCTCTTGTTGTGAGACTTTAATTATTGTCATAGAAGAAAACCATCTGAGGTCACTTTGGTTCTTGACATTTGAAAATGTCTGCACACTCATTCAGAGTAACAAGAGTAAAAAGCCAACAAGGAAGTACGACTTGATCAGTTCATTCTAATGCTCCTCACATTTTTGTAGAAAACCATATTTTTCCTAACGATAGCAGGTATGTTCTGCTATGCTAATATTTTTCAATGTCTTTAAAGCTGCGACTAATAATTATTTTCATGATTGATTAATCTGTTGATTATTTTCTTGATTAATTGATTAATCGTTAGGTCTTTAAAATAGTTTGAAAATAGTGAAAAATGATCGGATTGGGGTATGTCTGAGAGCTTTGTTGTGACATCACAAAGTTCCAGAAGTCCTGACGGCTGGTTTTAAGGCTCAGTTTCTGAATACAGGCTGTGTGCATTTCTCTGTGGACTGAGGCTTTGATACTTTCACAGTATTAATATAGAACCTAGACCTGCTTTTGAATCAGGTCTAGTATGGGACCTTTAATGTGTTAATGTGACTAAGATGGAACTAGTAACTGTGCAAACTAAAGCATAGAACTGTGTATTTAGTATATAAACAAACACTAAAATGTTATTTTTCCTGAAAGAGGACGATTCAGTCTGATGTGGACCAGTTCCTGTGCTGTGGGACACCTTACCAAGCTGTGAGAGATGCCGTTTCCCAGGTCCTGCTGGAAAATAGATCAGACACCTTCATGACAGAAATACAGGTCAGAGAGACTCCAGAGCTCATAGACAGGCTGAAGAGAAGGATGAGTTAATTCAGTTCATGTTTTGTCATTATTTTTTATCAGCTGATTTTGGATTTCAATTATTCCTTATTTCCATTGTTTTACAATTTCTCTGTAGAAGCTGAGAGGTTCTCAGATCAGCTTCCTGGCGCTGGCCTTGTTTAGACACGTCACCTGCCGCTACAAGTCACCTGATGTCAACTTACGTCCCTCCTCACAGGTCAATGCACATGATGCCTAATGTCCATTTGTGTCATATTATAGATTCCTTTTTGACTTATGGCTCTATTTGAACGAACAGGAGAATGCAAGACTGGAAGAGCTCCTCAAAAACATCAAGTCAAGGGAGTTCAGGGAGTTCTGCACTTCACTTCTGTTGAATCAGATCGGTGGACCAGGCTCACGTCTCCAAATCAGTGAGAATCTTTCACCTCAGAGACAAACCCTCCTGGAGCTGCTAGTCCATCTGGACTCTGTGCTCCTCAGTGGAAACTCTTTGCTTGGTCCTCTCTACCAGATAGCCTCCCAGCCTCACAACGTTACAGTAAGACTATCCTGTGAATGTATAACATGATAACACAAATAAAATAATATATAATATCTCCTGCTCATACTTTCACCTGTTTACCATAAATGCAGCACATTTATTCAACTCTACTTTTCCCTCCAAGAACTCCTTTCTGCCAACCATGCCTGACGATCACACAAGTGAAGCCAGACAGTGGCTGAGAGGAGAGGCGAGAGGCCAGTGGTACAGTAAGTATTGTTTTTTTTTTTTAAGCTTTGGATTATTTTTCTCATCAACTGTTCTTTATGAATAGTCCATTAAGACACTTCTAATGTTTTTCTCATCTTTTTTAGCCTGTGCCAATGGACATCCATGCTTTGTGGGGATGGTATGAGCTTTTTGTTTGTTCTTTATATAGCATCAAACAGTGAGAATGAAATGATTTAAAAAATATAAATACATTATGTGCTTCTGTATTTTCACATAGTGTGGAAGACCGATGGTTGTAACTAGATGTCCTGACTGTGGACTTCAAATTGGTGGGGTAAACCATACCCCAGTCAGCGGGTTTATTCAACACACAGAATCAAGGTGTGAACTGTTTACTTAAGGTTCTGTAAGCGCTCGTCACTGCCACTAGATGTCGCACTTCACCACCAGCATCTTACAGCAAAACAAATCTTCATCAGGCACACTTCTGGCCCCCTTTTTGACACAACCTTCCCCTCCCCTACCTTCATGTTCTCAGCAAGGTGTTATGAAGCCCAATGAAAGCGGCACTAAACACACAACAAGAAGCTCAACTGAATGAGGTCAACCTGTGTACACGAAAGCAATAAAAAAACAATCCAGCTAACCTACGCTAGCATTGCTGTGATATGCTCCTCATCAATGCCGGCCGTTAGCCAGCAAGCGATGGAAAAATTTGCTGAACACATTTATAAGATGGGTAACAGCAAGTTAGTTGATGTTAGCATGCCTACTGTAGCTGGTCACTAATGAAAATACTTACACATGAAGGGGAAGAAAAACCAGTTCCGAGACAAGCTGGAGCCCTTTTGCAGCTCGTAGGGTAGTGACTCAGTGACCAGTAGTGGCTCCATCTTCGGACTGGGAAAGAAATTCAGCCTTGGTCTTATCCACTGGGACCAGGCCGCATAAATGACACTGATGGAGCCAGTAAAAACTTTAAAAACTTTATGGATGTTTGACTGTCGTCTGACCAACTGGGATATGAACCGGTTGTCCCCATGGCAAGTCCTCCTGTGCTCTGGTCTTATCTCTTTCTTTGTTGGTACCTTTGTAGACGAAAACATGGTTTCTTCAGTGAAGGAAGTTCTGGAAGGTCGCTTCACCTGTACTGCACTGTGCCATCTTGCGTGTGGGCAGTACCTGTGTGTCTGTAAATGTTGGGAGGGCCAGTGGTTTAACAGAAGGGACTCACATGCACTAGCATGCACACATATGTGCACTAACATGTACACACTACTAGACCAGTTACCAGAACAAAGAAAAGAGAAACTCAGATTATAAAACACACAGAGGGGGTGTGACTCATTACTCCACTATATCTTTACATAGAAAACAGTTGCTTGCTACTGTATTGTTGTTTAAAATCTCATTTACAGAACCTTTAACCAGCTCTGTAACAGTACATTTTCAGTCACATATTTTTGTTTGATTTAATTTGTGTTCCTCTTCATTTGTATAAAATGTCAGAGATCAAACTCGGACAGGACACGTGTTAGGAGAAGCCGGTCAGAGGTCTGAGGCCCCTGAAAGACAGATGACTTCTGCTCAGTCCTGCATCCTGCGGCTGCTGCTGCACCTTGCCATGCTCCAAGGCACCATAAGAAATCAGAGAGTGAGACTTCACTTCCGTCTGCACCAGACGTTACATATCACTGGTCCTGAAAAGATGGCGTTGTGTAATAATACTCCTGTGTTTTTGTGTCGCAGGGAGTTGAAGACATGATCCACCCCAGGCCGATTGATGCTCTCAACTTCCTGTGGAGCCACCTTGAGAAGGACATGCGTGTACTGGGACAGGCTTTAAATCAGAATGTGGACAACTCAGCAGTTACAGTTCATTTGGTTCTCAAAGTTTGCACAGAATACGCTGCAGGTGACTGACCTTTCCTTGACTTTCAGTCAGTGTGCTACTTCTGTTGTTCATGTGAGAAATATGTGACATTGACTCTGCTGAATGCTAACAAAGGTTCCCGTGGTGCAAGACCTGATCTGTCCTCCAGACAGGGACGACAGCAGTGGGAGAAGCTTGTGTGTGATTCAGCCATCAGCCCAGTGCTTCAAGTAAGAAATACACTGAATTTAAAAGCGGTGCATGGACAACTTAAAATTCTCTAACTGGAATCAACACCACTTTTTATTTTGTGTTAACATGATGATAAAATCTTGTTTGCTCCATCTGCCTGCTTTCAGAATCTGCAGAACCTTCTGGCTAAAGCTCAGGACAGAATCCGTGCAGATGATGGACTTGCTGGAAGCCCCCTGATGAATCTTCTCTTCAAGGATCCTGGAAAGATGTTGTCCCTCCCCTCTGACTGCCCAACACACCACTCCTCCTTCTGGACTTTCCCGGAGATGATGACAGTGAAACGACTGTCTCAGTTGGTAGAAGCACAGGGACACAACTCTTTACCTCTGCTGAGCATGTTCCTCGAGAAGGTAGCGATCTGCATTCCTTCTGTGACAAAGACTGCAGACACAGTGGAGGATAATCAGGCTGATGTAGTTAGGTTTTAAACACTGATCTGAGGTATTGTGAGGACAAATTATTATCTGACGTGTGAGGATCCTTGATCTTCCATAAGCGTAACAGATTCACCCTAAAGAGGAAAGAAGCCAATAAGAGTCCAGCTTATAGTGAAAGTACGAAGCACACGACGCCACATTTATTTAAATTAATCATTTGCTAAGTAGAAGACATTGCGATCAGTATCAAAATATATAGAGTGATAGCTGGGAATATTGGGATGTTGCATTAATGATGAATAATGAATTGCACCAAATTTTAAGCAAATCAGATTTAGAAAATAAAAATACAGTAAGTGTCTCATAATGAACTGAGGTCCTACAATGAATAAAAGTCTGGTCACCTCCTCTTGTTACTCCAAAATGTAAAGCCCTTGTTTTTTTGGGTCTCATGGGTCCGTGACTATTTTTCTTTCTCCATTGCTGCATGTTGCATGACTACAGGCTATGATATTTTATTTAATGTGTTAGTTGTGGTTCTGACATTAGTGAAATATTGTTTTTGGAGTTGCACTGTTGTACAGATTCTCTTCATGTGTGTGTTTGTCCCAGATATCCTGTGTGAGACAGTTACACCACCTCCCTGAGCTGGCTGCTTTACAGTCAGACCTGCTGCGGGTGTTTCCTCTGACGTCAGACTCTGCACCTCAGACCATTGCACAGATGCTACAGCACATACCAGCAGGTACATCCATATTTCAGTTTAGAATTGCACAATGACAGAATAAAGAAAAACCCATCACACACATATACAGATTATATTCTCATTATCCTCATTAGGATACCAGAAGAAGATGCTGCTGGAGAGAGTGGAGAGATTCATCAGAGTGTGGAACTGCCTCAGAGGGGAGGTGAAAAACAACTGTAAGCATGTCTCCATTAACACTGAGCTCTAATGTAGTGATGTACAGTTGTAGATGTGCAACAGTCCATTTGTTGAATCAGTGCATAAATTATGACAATAATCAAAAGAAGAGAAATAATAGCATTTTGGAGACTTTAATAATAATAATCAGTTTGACACAGAATCACAAACATCAAACGACTTCATCCTCTGCCAGCATACTTAAAGCTGCTTCTGCTGCCAATCAAAGTCATTTGAATATTACAGTTACTACAGTATAAAACTAAACAGAACAACTTTATTTCTACCTTTCAAAGCTAATTTACAACAAAACATTTAAATGGATAAGAATTAACTAAATTCTGGGTAAGATGGACAAAAACAATGATCTCAATCAATTAAATGTTATTTATATCTGATTTATTAGGATGTGTCTTTCCATAGATAGATAGATAGATAGATTTTTTTAGAATAGTTATTTGTTTGTTTTATTATTTTTAACAGGAGAGTCAGTGTTTAGAAACAAAAAATTATGGTTTCTTATTACTGCACATATTACATTTATGTAATAAATGCAGTCACCAGACACCAACATCTGTAACTACTTCTGCTGTTTCATTTGTTTTTTTCTAATTGAATCTAATTGAAAAGCAGTCTTCAGTGTTTAGTGTAAAGAATTTGAAGTCTTCAGTGTTTGGTGTCATAATATTTAGTGAAATAATGGAAACATTACATTTAGTCGCTTCTTTAAAACTGTGTAATCAAATCATAATTAGCAAAATGATAATAAAAAGATAATAACCATTTCATGGTTGAACAAGTAAAGCAGAGATTGACGCCTCTGTGTAGAGTAATGAGTAGCTGTGTCCTCCATGTCTTCCTTACTGTCTCTGCTGCCTGTGTGTTTATATATAGCAGCAGACTTGGGTGTGGATGTGAACTTGTGTGAGAAGGAGGTGACAGCCGAGAGCTCTGGGGACTTTCTGATACCGTGCCGACACGGACCGGGGTCGTGTCTCCGAACTCTGGTGGACTTCCTGTTGGAGGCTCACAACAGCCTGGTGAGAGAGGCCAGGAGAGCGAGCCGCCAAGAGGACAGGTCAGTGCACCGGGCCCATAGTCACATGCGGATATCTACACATATCCACTACAAACCTGCATGCACCGAAGTCTCGGCTCCACACACACTCCGCCTCTTTGCCCATTTTTGGATTAGAGTTAGGCGGAGCCAGGCAGTTTCATGAGAAGATGAATTTTGAATCCAAAATTATTTTTTAACTGGAAAAGATTAAAAACCTTGCTGGCAATAAGTGAAATTAAACAATTTATAACTTTCTTTGATCTTCAATGTTGTTATATTACATAAAAGAGGATCATAGCAGTTGTTTGTACGTTTTAATCCATCCAACAGAATCTGATGATGAAGACTGTGTAACATGATCAAAAGTTCCAGAACAATTGAGGAAAAAAATGACCTGAGAGTTGAGAGTTTTTTCAAATGTTCAGGCTCATAAAAAGGTAATTTTTGTGAAAACATGCTCCTGTTTTATCTGACCAGTGAATACAGTGTTCAGTTGGAGAGGATATCAGAAACCCAGCTGACCCTGTGCAACCCCGAGAGAGAGCTGCTGCCTTTGGTTTTAGCTCACTGTCACTACACCTTGAAGAAAGGTGGAGAGACTGACTGCACCTACGATCTGATAGGGATCCAAACCCAGCTGGCCCGTCGCTTCCTGGCTGGAAAACCACTCATCCAAGCGGTAAAGAATCAAAACTAATCATGCAACTGCATGCAGATGTCAGGTAATACCAAAGATGCTGCTAACCAGCACTTTTGTCCCCTTTGATCAAAACCAGGACACCTCGAGGTACCTGAACAGACACCTGCAGGATTTCTCTGTGGTTCTATCTGAGGTCAGAGGAAAGATTCGTCAGGTAAAACCACTTCACTTACTTAAGTTTACTATTTTACGGTACCAAAGTCTTCATCTGGAACTGACTAATGCCAGCTGAAGAATGTTCACACTAGTTTCCCCTGTAGGATTTTGTGAGGCCACTTTGTGAGAGGTCAAATTCCTTCCCTCACTCCGCTCTCACTGGCCCACTGACAGTCTCTCTGTCTGTACTGCAGGAACCGCTGAAGGGGTCGGTGTGCAGCACCATGAGAACGGTGCTGCGTTCATACACAGATGTTTGCGACGCTGTGTTTGTGGTGGAGATTGGCCTTCGCTTCCTCGGCAAGACGGGCGGTGATCCTCAGGGTCAGCTCTCGTCCTACCTCACTGATTCTCTGCAGATGCGCCCGCAGATTTCCAGCACTGTTGCCAAGGTAGAAACCTCCAGGCCCACAGCTATTTCCACTGCAACACCACTATGCAAAGAACGTGATTATGTTGATCTCAGTTTGTAAGCAATGCGCTGTTAAAACACCCCTTTCCTGTTGTTTTTCTCTCAGTGAAAGTCCCACTTACAGAACATTTCATACAACAAAAAAGTTCTTCTTAAATATAAAATGTGAAATTAGTCAAATTAAACTGTTTATGACTCTGATCTTCTCTGTTGCTGTATTACATAAAAGGCTTAAGGGACCATAACAGACCAAACATGTTCTGTTTCTGGTGTCCCAGACAATCCTTTGGTTTCCACTGATGTCTGTAAAATATGAAAATCTAGTAGAGGACTAGATTTTTTTGCATGAATTGTGTTACGGTGAACAAGTTGAGTTGTCAAGCACTGTAGTGCAGACTCCATTTAATCTGCATTACCATGCAACAATAATGTTACACTGTCGGTGCAGTCATTGTGATCTTCACTGTGATAAGTTGCACAACTTGATCAGGTTTCTAGTAGGTCATAGAGAAATGAATGGAAAGAAATGACTGCAACTGAAAAGACACATTAACGGTCTTTTAAAACACTGCCTTAAAACACACAACTTGTCTGTTTCATTTTCATTTTAGGGTCTTGGAGAGAGCAAACTGGAACACAGCATATTCACCTGGCAGCTCCTGACTTGTTGGAAATCTGAGCTTATGGTAAACAGAAAGCAAGTAAGTATCAATAAAGTCATGAAATATATAAGAGGAATTCACTGGATGTGGTCACAGTTTTGACATTGAATAACTATTTTTCAGGCACAACACTTAATTGGTGCCAAGTTCCCTTACAGACTTAAAAATGCTAAATCCATGAAAGAAACTCCACCCACGGTGACCACATAATCACTCGTGACCCCTGCTGGCTGCCAGTGACTGACCCCAAACACCACAGAGAGTTAAATTTTCTGGGCTGTAATCCGTTGAAAGTGTGCCGTCTGACACGGCAGGCGCTCAGAGTTTGACCCCAATAAAAACTCGGTTTAAGGAATTCTGTCCTTACTGCAGTTTCTGCCATGAGGCACGTTTGTTTGTCGTAGTAGTAGCAGCTGCTTTTTAATACAAAAAGTGAATTAAACATTAATTCATGATCATCTTTCAGGATCCATTTCAGAAACTACCCTCACAGTTCCAGCAGAAGCTGTCTGAGGACCAGAGGAGAGGGCTGAAGGTTTTCCTCGCTGGAACAGATGTTGACACTTTCTGTTTGGAGCTGCATGAAATTCTGCTGCTGAAGACCAGCAATGCTGTGCCTGACCTGGTTTACCAACCACACTGGGAGTAAGCACAAGCCATTTGTACTCACCCCTCTATAGTGAAAACACAACTAACTGACCATTTGTGAGTTTAGTTTTTGTAGGAGACAATGCACCAAATGGTAAAACATTTGCAAAACATTTGCATTATTGACATGAATTCCCTTCTTTACCCAAAGGGTGTTTTTAGAAATAAGGATTTTTTGGGAGCTCATGAATGAAAGAAGTGTGCCTACTGTCAGTTCAAAGATTACCACCCTAGTCTAAAGGAATCCATTGATTCTAGACAGCTTTAATCAGAGTAAAGTGTGGAGGTCTCACCCGGGGCTCTCCCATGGGATTTGGAGCCTTTTGACTTCCAGGACCAGAGCGTGACCCCTCCAGGCAGCCATCTGTCAGGGGAAAGGAGCTTAAGTTGTATCCCCTCAGCCACAGGTCACTTCTATTGAGGCAGCAGCTGGGCAGGGAAGTGAATAGGAATGCTTGTGTTGAAAACAATAGTTTCAGTGCTAACAGTTCCTTATGCCCTCCCTCCCTCCCTGCTGTTTCCAGCGTCAGGTACACCTTAGAGAGCCATTTGGAGCAGAAAGACCTTCCACCTCTGCTGGGGCTCGAGTCTTTATCAGAGGAGATCACACTTGGACAAGGAGCTGACGTGTGGAGGGCAGCTGTGGAGTTTAAAAGAAGATAAATTATTTCTGCTGAGAGCTGAATTATTCCACATCATTTTCTTTTGTGTGTTTTTTGTTGTTATTACTGTCCATAAGGGCTACTGACTACAAATCAATGGAGAACAACCACCGAGAGACACAAAACAATCACAAAGAGACACAAAACAACCACAAAAAGACACTTAACAACCTCAAAGAGACATCAGTTGACTACAGAGAATTGAAAATGCACATAAAGAGACACAATGGTCTCACAATAGTTTGTACTGTCTCTCAGTCTGGGGGCTTCACAAGGGAGGAAACATGTCCGTGACCAGACACAGGCCTGTGTTTTTATAACCCATCTATGATTCCACATGAACACATACAATACATTCCAATTAACTGTGCCATCCTCTGATGTAAATATTGTAGATGTTTAAATTTGGAGACATCCAAGGTTCAAATGAAGGAGAAAGTGATGTTTTTTTTCATTATGTCTGTTCAGTCTGTTAATGAGGTTTTAGGGAACAGTTAATAAATCGACTATGAATGAACTGGAGCTCTTTTCTGTCTTATTTTCCTGCGGAGTGTTTCCCAACAGTGGGAACTTGGAGAAATGCACAGAAAAATGTGATCATGCCATCACGCCTCCCTCTGCAAAGTCAACCGAACAGTTACTTGAGCCACGCCCCTTGGGAGCTTCACAGTAGACAGACAGCTCCTCACAGCCAATCAGATGCGCGGAGAAAGCGACAGCGTTCTCTCTCCACCAATCACAGACGACGAGAGGCGGAGATAATCTTGTTGTTACCACAGAGATGATGTTCCGCGTTATTACGGTCCTCCGTATTTGTCCACCGAGCCAACGGAATACTTTCACCGGGCATCGGAGCACTGTGTTGGGAATTAAAACTCCAGCGTGCCCCTGTTCATCAGCAATGTCACCGCCCAGCCTCTGAGGTAAGTGGTTAGCGCTCGCTCGCTCAGCAGCCAACGTTTCTGGGGCTTGATGGGAGAAACGTGAGATGCGTTAACAGTTAGCTGGAGAGGTGGTTTCATTTGAAAAGCGACTGATTTTTATTTCTTTTGAAAACTAACGCGTGTTAGGACTGAAATATAACCGTTAGCTAAGTGTGCCTGGGAGGCGGTGATTTAACAAATCAGTGTAAATGATCGTTATCGCATTACGTTACGAAACACCCCGGTTTGCATCAGTTTTGAATCAACGAGATAACGTTACTACTAAGTCTACATTTACCGTTAGCATCAGTGTAATAACCGTGTTAGCTTACAGTGCCAGTAGCTAGCAAGCGGGTATTATTCTGTTGTAACGTATCTGACCGCAGCTGTGTTATTTCCCAGTGCGATATTTATCATACCTGTCATGCTTGTTTATTGTGATGGGAGGATGATAGGGTTAGCCCACGGAGCTAGCATACACCTGTCGCAACGTTTGAACGCTGCTCTGAAACCTGTAAATGTTTGGTTTACACCTAAAACACGGAAGCATGGCCGGCACCGAACCACTGTGAGTGCTTCGGTGTGCGCCGGTGTCAGGCTCTTTCCCAGCTGTAGTAAAAATAGTGAGGGTTTGTTGTTGGTGACCCTGGGAGACCAAACAGTCGGGGGAAAGAGGCTGTTTTTTCCTGTGTTGCTATGGTCGTGCCCGATGAATCTCCAGGGAAGTAGCGTGTGACACACTGTCTCATATCCAGCTCATTCCACTTTATTTTAGCTTGTTCAAAGGATGCATACAACGCGTGGCCCCTCGTCCATCCCGACGGGGGTCTCAGGAGACGCCCTGGACCTCAGCTTGTCAGGCTCCCAGCTTTCCATGACCAAAAGACCCAGCAGCGCATCACCTGGGAAGTTCTTCTCTCGCTCTGTGTCTGTTTCTGTGGCTAGTGACAGCAGAGGAAAGCGCAACACCCTGGTGAGTAACCCTGCACTGCCACATGTCTTTTGTGCTGGCAACAGAAAGGAACTGCAGATTGTTTGTGCGTTTTCTGATAATCTGTTCAAGATGCGGGAATGAGCACAGTCGCACTGTCTTCTAAGTTGCTTGCCTCAGAATTCTGCATGATACCAAGTGTGTAATGTTTGCAAACAAGTATTCTAACTCTTTAACAAACCTTTGAACTCCACACAGAGCGATGCCAGCTTTGGTAGCTCCCGCTCCATCAAGAACCTGAGGAGGTCCAACAGCACCACTCAGGTCAATCAGCAGGCCAATATTAGTTTAAGGTATAAACACACACACACATACACACATGTATACAAACTGTACACACCTGCTGCTGATGTAACAACACTCGAGCTGTTTGTGCCTGTAACATATTTACAAGTAGACCAGAGGTATTTCTTATTTCTCTGGGTCCAAGCTATTTTCGTCATTCCTTATCACTGACACTGACGCACTGAACTGCACATGGTACAGTATGTGCTGATACATGTACTCTGCAAAGCCTCGGGCAAATCTTTCTCTGAAGATTCAGTTAGATCATCGAATGACCTTTACAGCAGCATAGATGCTGAAATATGAAGGTCATGTTTTTGTAAATGACATAAAAGAATGTGTGTATTTTAGATAATGTGCATCAGGTTGTCTTGAAGCAGAGCTCATGTTACCAGGACCAGTCTCTGTAGTTTAACCCTGTCGCACGAAGCTCTTTAAACCAGGGTGCTGCTCCTCAGTGAGCAACAGCTGGCAGCCCTGAAGCCTCAGCACTTCAGACAATGGGAGTTGTGGCGCGCCAGCTCCTGCATGATAAAGAGTAGCGGGAAGCTGGGTGGCTGTTGCTAGGGTCGCGGGGTGCAGGGACTTGCTTTGTCCTAGGTTAGAGGGAGGGGGGGTGCTGGGACCTCAGGGTCAGGTTACCCCCTCCAACAGGAGCCAGTGAAAAGAGAAGTGTGCATGCTCTGGTTCTATTGTCCGGCAGCTGCTGCCACCCCCCCTCCCCTCTCTGCCTCTGAGGATGCAGAGCAGAGGGGCTTTAAATTTAAAGACATTCTAAATGCCCGCAATACCCCCTCCAAGTCTCTGAGTCTTTCAGGGCTGTCATTGGGTCACTCACCACCCTCTCCCTCCCCACTGCTCCCCCACCTCCATACATCACTCTCTTGTAAAGCAAAAAGTAGAGGAATGTGCTGCCTGAATAGTGTTGTCAGATTGCTTTTCATTGGGCCAGCTGGCTTGACCCCCCCCCCCCCCCCCCCAGAAGACACACACACACACACACACACACACACACACACACACGCTCATTTATATACTTACCCAGACAGAAACTCCCTGCACAGCACAGGCAGGCTGCAGCACAGATACCAGCAGAGGCCGGGCCGGACAGGAGGTCGCCTACATCTGTGCCTCATGGTGGAGGTGCTGGTGTGGAAGGCTATCTGCAGGATGAATGACAGGCCACGGGGATCAACATATGTGTGCATGCATTTCCATGGAATCCATAACAGACGGTCAGCTGCTCTATACTGAATTCCAGTGCTGGGGGGGGGGGCAGGATGAGACCTATTTCTGCAGCTGTCGTTACAACATTTAATCACAAAAGCTGCCACTAAAAGCCACGACTCGAGCTCCCTGCTTTGTGTCCAGTTGTTTAATTGTGTGTTGTGCACTGCTGAGCCCTTGTTACTTGAAAAACAAGCCCAGAATGTGCCCACCCCCACCCCCACCCCCCAAACACATACACTTATAAGCACAGATTTGAAATGATTTTCCTGGCTTACAGCTACGTCAGCCTTTTAAAGAGTCAGTTCACCCAAACTGCAAAAAAAATCTTGTATTCTTTTCACCTCCTCTAGTTTCATCTATGAATGCTAATTCTTTCCAGGTTTTGAGATTTCTGTGATTTCCTTAGGTTTAATGGTAAAAAATATACTGCAGTATTGGACTCTGTGGTCCTAACCTGTGGCTGGTGTGTGTGTTTCCCAGTCAGGACCAGAGTGAGGACTACCTGGCCCTGTTTGACAGCAGCTCAGATGGACGCAAGAAACTGGCCAGCCTCAGCAAGGCCTCCCCAGACAGAACTACATGGAACATCCTGGTATTTATCATCAGCTACAATGGTTCATTTGTCATGTCTTTAAATTTAAATATATGTATATATATTATTTCCTCCTTTCCCAAACATGAGATACTTTTAAGGATGTCCGATCACACAGTAGTTCAGTGATATCAGTGCAACCACTGCATGTTTCTGTCTGTAAGGACGATCAGCCGAGAGCGTTCCCTCTGCACTCCAGCTCCCGCAGCACTGGCAGCGTGGACTCCCCCACCAGCCTGAAGAAGAGAGAGCCTGGCATCGCTCTGGCTGCCACCTTCACTGCCAACAACAGGTGGGCAGCGTCTCTGACACAGCCACACACACAGCAGTCCAGGTACAGCTGACACCAGCCCAACAAAAACCTGCACTGCTGCGCTCTGGATCTCTACCTGCCTCTCATGTTTCATACCTGTTGATCACAGCAGCTGATACCGCCTGCAGGAATTCCACCCACACACTTTTCCTGTATGTAAGAAAAACCTGTGTGGGCTGAGTTTGTAATATGGCAAGAATTTGTGTCAAAGCACCAACAGTATCAGTTACTGTAATGTAATGTCTTGAAGGGGTGAAGTGAGAAAAGATGGCAGTGTCATCCTCACTACTTGACACAGATGCCAACACATGAGTTTTGCACAGATTGTAGGTCAGCACTGTCTCCGGCACAGCGTCATGGTGCCTGTTTGTTTTTCCCAGGAGCAACAAGGGAGCTGTGGGAAACTCTGTCACCACCATCTTACACAACAACTACTCTGAGAAACCACTCACACCCAAGAGCTCCAACCAGAAGCCGTCCTTTAAGTAAGTTGAGAAGACAATACAGTCCCTAGGCTGACATGATGATTGAGAAGAATTATAACAGGTCTAAGCCAAAGTAACAGGCTGGTATTGGCCATAATGAAAAGCCAGCCAGGTGTGTTTGTGTTGATGTTGTGGTTTGTTGAAAGCACTGCTGCACTGGTGATTTACACTGAACCACCACCATCTGACTTTGTGTTCTTTCAGTAACATCCTAAAAGCCACAGCAAACGATGAGGTGTCTCTAGAGAACGGTTCCCTCACTAAGTCCCAGAAGAATTTCTTGTCAGCGTCCCCCACCTCCAACAACAAATCCCCAGTGTCGGGCCAGCGCGGCAGCCCCGTGCTGCCTCGAAGGAGGGAGGTCACTGAGGAGGAGGCTGAAAGGTCAGACACACTGTTCCCACTTGGTACCTGATTCACTGGTGTTCATCTTCTTTGTTTAATTGTTGTGTGACTCATAGCAGTTCTCCTGTGTACTTGCAGGTTTATCCAGCAGGTGAACCAGGCAGCAGTCACCATCCAGCGCTGGTACAGACGCCATGCCAAGAGACAACACACAAACCAAGCAGTGCTCAAACGCATCCTCGCCAGTAAAAGAAAGGTATCCATCTGTTCCCCGGCTGCCTTCTCTCTGATTCATCTCTCTCTTTCTGTTGCCTCTGTATTAACGCTGTCTGTCGTCCCGTCGTAGGAGTGGGAGGAGAGAACAGAGGAGGAGAGTCGTCTGGAGCAGCAGCAGAAGAAGGATGAAGAAAGGAAACGGATTCGTGAAGAGAAAGCTCGTCTGGCCCGACTTGCTGCCATCCAGGTGCCCACCTCTCATCTACTTTACTGCGCCTCCATAGAGTTTTAGTCCTTAACATGTGCCATGTAGTGCAAATTATATCATGATTTAAGCATTTGAATCAAGCTTCTTTGTGGACATTTTCCCTGGATCATGATTTTCAACACTGTCCTGTGTCTCCCTCTGGTGGTGTGGTTCAGGAGCTGCAGCAGAAAAGAGCCCAGCGGGTTACAGAGGCGCAGCCTGCAGCTGAGGTGGAGCTGGAAAACCTGCGGCAGACTGCTGGTGTCGGTGGACGTAAGAAGCCACCCAGGATTTCCCCGACCAACAAAAGTCCAGCCTCGCCAAGCAACAACAGCCCGCTGTCACCAACAGTCATCAAAGCCAAGAACACAGGTCTGTGCGTCTCTGCACTGGGCCCTTCTGATTTCACATCCTGTGCATCATCAGCTGCTTGTAACTGCCCGTGAACACACACTGAAGGTTGCGGAACAAATGTTGTTTCTGACAAGTGAACTGATTATTGATTTACTGATCGTTGTGTGTTTCCACAGATTCTAATCTGAACGTTGTGGCTGACCTAGGTGAGCTAAGCTTCAGAGCCATTTCCCCAGCTCTGTCCAATCCTAGAGGCTCTCAGTGTTCCCAGGTAAACAGCTCAGCTCTGCTTCCTTCACTCACCACCTCTACATCTCTCCTGAGATTTTAAAAACCCTCTATTTCTCCTCTCCTGTCGGAGCAGGAGGACAGAGCAGAGGAGGATATTTGCCTGGAGCAGCAGCATCAAGAGAACGACAGGAAATTGCGTAAAGAGAAAGCTCGTCTGGCTCGGCTCGCCGCCACCCAGCTGAACACATCTGATGTACGTAGTTAAAGCCAGGGTTGAGGCCTTGTTTCTTAAGTTACCAGCCAACCACATCACACTCGCTCTGTCTAACGTCTCCCTCTGGTGGTGTGGTTCAGGAGCTGCAGCAGAAGAGAACCCAGCGGGTTGCAGAGGTGCAGCCTGCAGCTGAGGTGGAGGCCGAAGGCCCGAGGCAGACCGCCATGGTTGGACGCAAGAAGCCACCCAGGATTTCCCTGACTAACAGGAGTCCAGCGTCGCCGAGCAACAACAGCCTGCTGTCACCAACAGACATTAAAACTAAGAACACAGGTCTGTAGCTGCTCCTCGCGTTAAAGTTGCTTAAAACGTGACATTTCGGATGTGACAGAATCCTGTAATAAGTGCACCGGTTAAATGTTTCCACAGATACAAATTTGAATGTTGTGACTGACTTAGGGGAGCTCAGTTTCAGAGCCGTTTCCCCAGCTCTGTCCAATCGCAGAGGTTCTCACTGTTCTCAGGTAAATAACTGAAAACTTCCATCTGCACTGAAATGATCAAAGTCCTTCTGATTGGTCCTATTATCTACATGTTTGTCATGTCCGTGCTGCAGGAGACTCTGCAGAGGTCAGTGAGTGTGGAGGACCAGCGGCAGGGGGCCCTGTCTAGCAGGGCTCAGTCTAAAACCACCCTGAACGAGCTGCTGGACACTCTGAAGCTGTTAGAGGAGGAGCCAGAGAGGCTGTCAGAGCCAAAGTGCTACCGCAAAGAGAAATACGCCTGGATAGATGAGGTCAGTGTTAATGTCCTGGTCGAGCTGCGGAGGAAAAAACCATAAACTACTAATGACACCTGAGTAACCTGCATCCCCACCGTGTCTCACTGAAGGACGGAGACTCCAACTCTCTGACCACTGACAACCTGGAGCGTCACGGGCAGCTGAGCCACCACCCTGCACTGCCAGACGGGGGCGCCCTGCTGTCTGAGGCCAAGCTGCAGAGCATCATGAGCTTCCTGGATGAGATGGAGAAGTCTGAGCAGGAGAGACCACGCTCTGTCACCTCGGGGTCACACAGAGAGGTCAGGCTCTGCAGTCCGAACACTGACACTGAGTTTTATTTCTTTGTCTCAACATAAAACATGCAACAACAAGTTTTCCCCATAAAAACTCAGCCCAGATCTGTCAGGTGTCAGATTCTGTTCATGTGCTGACTGGATCTCTGTGTCTCAGGCTGTGTTGTCTGAGGAGGAGCTGGCCGGCGTCGAGCAGGCGTCGGCCACCGCCGCCGAAGTCACCGGCTCCATGATGAGAATCAAGCTGGAGCTGGAGGAGAAGAAACGCACCGTCAACATGCTGCAGGCCGCTCTGGTGGGGAGACGCACGCGTGTCACAGTAAATTTTACTGCAGAGGGAAGTTGTTGGCCTCGTTTAGCTCCTCATGTGTGCTCATCTTCCTCCTCCTCTGCCCCCCCAGGCCCAGCAGAGGGAGCTGACGGTGAGACACGTGAAGGAGACTGAGAAGGAGCTGAGCAGAAACTTCCAGCTCCAGAAGGAGCAGTATGAAGCCACCATCCAGAGACACCTGACTTTCATTGATCAGGTAGGCGGACACTCACAGTCTGTTCCCAGCTTCACAACACCCACGTTCTCCTGCCCTCTAACACGCGCTCTCGCCCCGCAGCTGATCAACGATAAGAAGGCTCTGAGTGAGCGCTGTGAGGGAGTGGTGGGGGAGCTGAAGCAGGTGGACCAGAAGTACACCAAGAAGATCGCACAAATGCAGGAGCAGCATGAGATGGTGAGACGGCCACGATTTCCACATCAGTGGAAAAACACGAGTTACGACATTAAAATTTCAGAATCTACATCTGCACTTGTTGTCACTGCCTCTGCTCTGCCTCCTGTGTGACTGTGTCTCGCTTTTCTGTTGCTTGTGTCGTGCTGCTTGTGTTTAACTGTCTCTCTGTTTTTCCCTCTCTTCTTCTTCTTCTTCTTCTTCTTCTTCTTCTTCTTCACCTTCACTGCCCTTCTCTTCCCGCATCTGTTTTTTTTCCTGGCTTTAGGTGTGGCAAATTCTGGGTCCCTTGTGCGAGGTAACTTTGTTTATTTCCTCTAACACAGTCATCCTTGGCATGATCACCTCTCTCTCATTCCACCACTCCTTTCTCATTTCATTTGTTTGTCGCACGCAACTTCTCTTGGACAGTGTGTCTGCATGTGAGTCCCCTCACACTTTTCTCACCTCTAGATTTAGATATAAAGCTCATATTGCTTTATGTCATGAAGTGGACTGTCTTGCCCAGAATTTGTTTCCACTCTTCTCTCCCTCTTTTCACATGTGCGGTGTATTTAAAGAAATAAATTCAGTTTGAGTTCGGTGTTGTTTTCAACACCTCTGCCCTCCCACACTCCCTCCCTCCACAGGAGATCAAGAAGTTAAAAGACCTCATGAGTGCCACAGAGAAGATCCGCCGGGAGAAATGGATTGACGAGAAAACCAAGAAGATCAAAGAGATCACCGTTAAAGGTAGAGTGGTCGGAGTCGTAGGTCGGAGCTGAAACCTGAGATTAAAACATCGTCACTACAGCTTCATTAAGATCAGGGCATTAATTAGCAGAATTTGTGAAATTCCGCTTTGCTCAGGGGAACTTCTCCCATCTGCTCTGATCAAGTAAACCTTTATTTACACCAGAGTCTTCCAGTGTAACCTGTGGCAGTCATGTGACATCATCTCATCCACTGGTGGCTTCGCCTCGCTGTGGTTTTACCTGTGGTCCTCTTAGGCCACATCCACACTGCTACATTTATACCTGGCGTCCACACTGCTCTGGAGTTTGTGAGCCCCTGAAATGGAGACTGTGGACAGGCAGAAAACGAGACCATGGTCGCTCCTGATTGGCTCTTATCAGCCTTGACTGCCAGTGGTGAAAGCAACATGGATAACGATTTAGAGGCGTTACCAAGCTTGTTGTCTGTATTCTGTATTTTCTAATCTTCCTTGTTTGTATTATTTTCTACAACTTTACACCGTCACATGCCCAGATCTGACATTGACAGACTGTCCGAGCTTCTAAGTCTTTGGATGTTTCAGCCGACATGGCCTCAGCTTCTTGTCAGTGCTCCTGTTGACTCTGTGTGACCTCTCACCTTCCAGAAGTTTACCAGCCAACCACCTCAAAGATTTAAGCTGCACTGTATCAAAGTAAAATTCAGCTAATGTTCTGTACTCAGCTTGGTTTGGACATTTTCTGTCTCACTAAAGGCAACCTGAACAAAGAGGGTGCAGCTGAGTTTCCAGAAACTCACCATGTTGTTCCTGTTTTTCAGCTCTGATGAGCTGAGCCCAGGAAAAGTGCCAGACACTTGCCAGGCAGCGCTGGTGAGGTGTTAGTGCTGCCACAGCTCTTGAGAAACCAGAATAGTTTGCAATTCTTAACTTAGTCATGTTGCCACCTGTATGTAGACTGGAAATAAAGCTGTCTGACGGTAATATGACTCATGAAACTCCAGAATTACCATTAAAAATGACCTGAACCATGGATTACGTTTTATCCAGTAAGCTGTGAAACATCTTTCAGCCACAGATGGTGACCTGTTCCCTGTCCCTCCTCCTCCTCCTCCCTCAGGTCTGGAGCCAGAGATCCAGAAGCTGATCTCCAAACACAAGCAGGAGCTGAAGAAGCTGCGGACGCTGCACGAGGCGGAGCTGCTGCAGGCGGACGACCGCGCGGCCCAGCGCTACGTCCGCCAGTGTGAGGAGCTCCGCCAGCAGCTGGAGAAGGAGAAGGAGGAGCAGTGTCAGAGAGAGAGGGAACTGGCCAAGCAGAGGTGGGCATGTGACATCATCATTACTCATACTGGCCTCCGATGCCTCTCTGTATTGGCTTCTTTAATTGCATCCACTCAGTCACTCAGCTCCATCAGAAACGAAGGAAAAGCAGCTTAAAAGTAAAATGTCCTCAAACACAAGCAGCCTGTGTTGAGCTTAATTCATTCAAACCTGAGAGAGCTGGCCCTCAGTCTGCACACTTCACTCACAGTCCTCCTCATCTCTCATGTTTTTGGAAGCATTGAAATGGTGCTGCTTGAGAGAGAGGCTTTTTTAGTTCACTTGCATCTGTGGCACATGAGGGAACATCCTGTCAGAGTTAATGAGTCTAGCAGATGAAAGGCTGTTAGCAGATGTTGGTTAATTAGTCACTTGTTTGTGTGTTCTGCCTGTGTGTCATCATCAATGTTTATGTTCATTTTTAGCAGCCTCAGTGTGATGAGCTTGTCTTTGTGTTTACATGTGTGTGTCAGATATGAGAAGCAGCTTCAGGAGGAGGAGCTGTCCCTGCAGCAGCAGAGGAGGCGTCTCTACAAGGAGGTGGCAGAGGAGAAAGAGAGGCTGGCCCAGCTGGCTGCAAGGTGAGGTCAAAGGTCATCTGTCTGGTCTCTCTCTGTGCAGTGAATGCGAGGACATAAAGCAGAGCCATCTATCTTAAGAAGAGACAGCTCCAGAAATACTGCTGCAGAATGTTCCTGTCCACTGGTAAAGCTTCCACAGTGCTTCCCACAGGTTGAGAATGTGCTTGTGGAGGAGGTGCAGCGAGTGACTGATACGCTGAGACTTGTGTAGTTTAGAGGGGGAGAGTGTAACCCAGGTGATTTTCTGTAGCTACAATTCACACACATGCAGGATATTGCGAGACACGAGCTGTGTGTGTGTCCAGCCTCTCACCCACTCACCCACTGCAGTGCACACAACTCAGACAAGTGTGTGGCTAAAAATGAGCTAGTTTGAAAAGAGTGAAATGAGGAAACTGAGTGATTTTATCTCCCCGGCTGCTCCATGGAGAGCATGTGTATCAGAATCTGTGTTCCAGTCTAGTTCAACAATGCTGTCACACTGTTGAGAAGCAACCTTGAAGATTCATTGTACTGGAACAGCCTCAGGGTCAGATATTTTTGTCACACAATAACAAATCCCACCGTCCTGATCCTGTAGAAAAACTGATCATTCCTATTTGTGAGAGTGTGTGTGCTTGAAAAGCTGCCTCCCTTCAGGGAATGTAGATGTTTTTACTGAAGAAACTCGACTGCAGCTGCTCAGCTGCTGAAGAAGACTGAAATAAGCTCTGTGAAATGCCATTAAAAGTAACAAGCAGTGTGAACCACAGATGAAATATTATGATGTGAATGTTAGGAATGCATTTGGAAACACGCTGTTTACTGGAACAGAAAACATTTTACATACTTGGTAACAAATGCAGCCTTTGATATGTTTTTCTGTGAACTTTGGTCCCACACCGATGATGCTGGCGGCCCGTTCCTGTCTGCAAACATGAAGTGAACAGCAAATACAGAAGACTGAATATCTCCTGAAGCTGCAGCTTTATTGTAGGATCCTTTTAGCTTCAGTCTGCTGTATTTTTACAGATGATGCATGTAGGGTTGTTGTGGCTCTCCCTTTCAGTGATGGTCTTTGTGTTTGTGTTGCAGGCAGCGAGCTGAGCTGGAGGATCTGCGGCGGCAGCTGGAGGAGAACAGCTCTCTGGCTGGACGCGCCCTCAGAGAGGAGCTGGACAAAACCCGGGAGGAGCAGGAGCGGAGACACCAGGTGAGAACTGAGTGTGAACTGTGCAGAACAACATCAGTATCAGACTGAACCAGACTCTTCCAACCTGCTGTCTCACGACTGCGTCCAGTGTCTGCACCTCAGTCGGCCTCCGTCAGAACTCTGAGGCAGGCAGCACGTCTGCAGCAAGCTAACTGAGGGTTGTTTGTGTTACTAGGTGGAGATGAAGGCGCTGCAGGAACGTCTGGACATCGAAAAGCAAAGCTGGGAGGAAAACTACAAGAAAAAAGAGGTTGGTTGAAATACTGTGCAGCTCTATCTGCTCTCAGTGCTCGACTCTTTTGTTCCCAGTGAGGTGGAAGAAACCACTGTGTGCCGTGTAAATATAAAGTATTGTGCTTATAGGGCCCTGCAGGCATCAGTTTGGCCTGCTCACTCCTGCTTCAGGGGAAATGTGTGAAACTTACAGAGAACAGGAGCTGAGCGTCTCTGCCAACAATCTTTTTCCACTGTATGTAGTGACTTCAGCAGGTGGCACGTTTCCAGCTGCCTGGAGTTCAGCAGTGTCGTTTAGAGGAAACCCTGTAGATCACATGTACTGAGGAGGAGCAGAGTCACTGAGGCAGGAGTCGTTAGGTTTCCACAGACAGTCAGTGACACAGGCAGGATGTTCAGTAAGGAGAAGAATCAACCAATGAGGACGTAATGACAGGTGTACATTACTGTTTTTATGTGCATGTGCGTGTGCATGTATGTGCCAGAACAGACAGCATGTGTAAATGTGTGTCTGCAGGAAGCGTGGCTGCTGAGCCGCGAGCGCGAGCTCAAAGACGAGCTGCGGCGAGAGCGTGATAAAGAGATCGAGCTCGCCATCTGGACGCTGGAGGAGGAGACCAGCAAGGACAAGGAGGAGTGCGAGAGGGCTGCCGACAACAGGTGTGTGTGCGCTGTGTGTGACAGTGTTTCCTCAGTGCAAATAATGGCTTCACCAAGTGTCGGCACCAACCTGTGACACACACTGTTCTCAGAGTGAAGCGTGTGAGGGAGAAATACGAGGCCGAGCTGAGGGAGCTGGAGCACTCAGAGAGGGCGGCGGTGGAGAAACAACAGGAGCTGAGGAAGCAGCAGATGGAGACGGAGGGAGAGCTGATCAGACTTCAGGCCCTGCTCAGACAGAAAGAACAGGAGGTCGAGGACATCTTGCAGGTGAGGAGCTAATCCCTCTCACTCAGAAACCGGTGAATGTCTCCTGATTCCATTTGAACCGGTCGGATTGTCTCCTCAGACCAGGGACAAGCTGGTGGACGAGCGCCGCAGCCTGGCGGAGGTGATCAGGCAGGAGTTTGCTGATCGGCTGGTGATGACGGAGGAGGAGAACCGCAGGATGAAAGTGGAGGTGTCCGAAGTCAGGGCAAGGCTACGGCTGGAGGTGGAGAGGGTCACCAGGGAGAAGGAGGAGGAGCTGGCTGAGGTCCATCAGCGGTAAGACGGAGGAGATAAAAACACACTGACTGACACGACATGAGTGAAAAACACTTTTCTATCTGAGACGACAGATTTGTCAGACTGGTCCCAGCACTAATGGTTCAAGAGAAATGACAAACAGACCTGAGTTCATCTGGATAAGATGCAGTGTGATGAACAGAGGTCAGGATTGACACGTCTGGAAGTTACAAAGCCAAAACTTGATCTCTCAGACAATCAGCCGCCCTCAGTGTGTAGAAGAAAAGACTCCCAGGATCTAGGTTGGCGGCGGTCGCCACACATTTCATAAATATTGTCGGCCAACTGGCTCCGTGCTTGTTCTGCTCCAGGTGTGCACGGGAGTGTTGGCACAGTTTAAAGCTGCAGTTTAAAATGAATGAAAGGTGGAAACTTAAGATCTGCCACTTTGTAAAGGAGGAGAAATATGAGCTGAGTGGAGGGTTGGAATAATCCTGAAGATGACCTGATTAATGTCACGACACAGATGATCTGAGCAGAGGGCTGTGTTTTAGCTGCTTGTATGGCACCAATACTACATGGCCAAAAGTTCATAGACACCTGAACATCTGGCTGCACACATCTGGCTGGGTGATGAGGTCCGGCTCACCACCCGTGTCCCGGCTGTCAGGTGGAGGTCAGGGCTCAGTGCAGATCACTCAGGTTCCACTCTTTTCTTTACGGAGCTGCTTTGTGCACGGGAGCAAAAACACAAAGTTGTGTCTGCATCAGTGTCTAAAATATTATTGTATGTCACCCACAGCAACAGTGTGGATGACTGATGTGTTGTTAATAGTTTCTGGAGACAGTGGAGCTCTGTGGCTCAGAGGAATCAGGCTGTGGATACACACACAGGAGCGGAGGGATCAGTTCAGTGCTGCTTTGGTCTTTAATCATACAGTTCATTAACATGTGGAAAGCAGTGTCTGCATACATCTGACCATATAGTCTACACGCTCATTGTCTCTTGTATTAGGGAGAATTTTCTAGCTGGTGTGTTTTAGCAGCTGACATGAAAGCAGCATCACTTACTGGACTGATGGTCGCCCGCAGAACTTCATTAACACCTTTTGTCCCTGTGATCTGCCAGAGTGAAGTCAGCCATCTTGAAGAAGGAAGAAACTGTCAATAATCTTCGGAAGCAGCACGAGGTGAGAGGGCGGGTCTTTGTGTCAGAGCATGATAAACAGGAGGGATGATTGACAGCGTGTGTAAATGTCACCTTCTCCTCTGATAGGCTGCTCTGAAGAGGGCGGATCACCTGGAGGCACTGTGGGAGCAGCAGAGGAAGCAGCTGCTGGAGAAGTGACTGACAGGAAGGCCAGATGTCATCCATCTGGACCCCCCCCAGCTCAGAGCTCAAACCCTTGTGTCGCCCCCCCCCCCCGTGACTTTTTCTTTATGTTCCCGCCAACAAGACTGAACCTGTGGAGCTTCAGAAGGTTGAACAAGTGACTGAACCTTGTCCTACCTCATTTGTAAATGGGGAAATGCACTGGGCCCCCCCCCCCCCAAACCGCAGACATGAAGGAACGTATTGTGTTAGACTTTCCCTGATTTAAATTCCATAGACCAGGTGGAACCAAATAAAAACTCTACGGACGGACTCCCCATTCTTCTTCTTCCCTTTCCAGAGGATGGCTGTTGTCATTATTGTTCAGACTGTAAACCCCCACCCCCCACCCCGTGCTCCCTCCTGCTACAGCCTGTGGAGCGGGAACGCCTCCATGTTCCCCACACAGCTGCCACAGAGACCAGTTCCAGATGTTTTGGAAACCAGCTCAGGCCTGTGCTGGTGTAAAGGGGGGGGGGTCGCTCTTTCTGGAGGACCACTTACAAGCAAGGACAGCATCATGGCAACACTACGTGCTTCTGCCTGAACCAAGTCAAGCTCTCACTGCCCCCTGTTATGTGTTGAGTCATGTGTTTTGTCCCAGTGCCCCCTCGGGGGCAGCGCTAATTACAGGATCTATCACCCCCTCCCTCCCTGCGGCTCTGAGCAGCTCTGAGCAGTTTGTTTTATGTGTCTTAGAGCAAACTTAGGATCTAACAAAGAGGTTGGAGATAATGTACTAATCCTGGTTACAGACTGAAAGTAGAGTGGGTGTGGAAGGTTGTTAGAGAAGCCAACGAGTGGAGAAAAATGTGACGACATGTTTGAGGTCGAAGGCAAATGTTTGAAAGTTTGAATGTAAGAAAGAAATGAAGAAGAGGAGGGTGGAGGGAGGAAGGAATGTGCATAGAAAATGTTTGTAGGATTAGGAAAGCAGAGCTGGGACAGAGCTGGGTGGCAGCAGGGTTTGGGGGGGCATGAAGCATGTGACCAGAGCTATGTTAAATGCCATGTAGGTTCTGCTGGGCCTGAGTCCGAGGCTGCCCTGCGACACGCAAGACTCAACACACACACACACACCCCCACACACACACACGTAAACTATCTGTGTTGTTTTGTTTTTTTTCAGTTTCTTTACCTTCACAATGAACGGAGACATGTGGTAGCCCCTCGGAGACACAAGACGTCTTTGTGGATAAGATTTCAGTCAGAACGGTCCATAGCTTGAGTTAGTGGGGGGTGAGTGTAACAAGAGTTTGTGCTGCAGAGAGAAACTCTAAACCTGGAAGTAAAGCCTGTTATTTAGGTGCAACATGATGTGAAAGACCACGTTCTGCTGTGGCTCTGAAAGCTCTGAATTATCAGAATATATTTATTCTGCCTTTTTTCCCTTTATTTATTTTCCACTTTGGCACTCTTCCATGACCTTTGCAGTGTTACTGCTCCACACAAAGGTCAAGGGTCGTTCTAGTTACTTGGCAGAGCTGATAACTGTCACAGTGAGATTTTATAACTCTGCCATTTTCAGGTGGTTTGAATTCAGTATGTTAGGTTTTTCTGACGTGAACTTTGTGAAGGAAAGGAGCTGATGTAACGCAGCTTTGTGTTTAATGCAGTTTGGGACCTGAGAGGCATTAAATCACATCACCCCCCCCCTCCCGATCTCCCTGAGCCTGTTAGCAGGACAGAGGTGGTTGATATGTGTCCCACGTCTCTGTGGGCTTTGGGGCCACCAGCTGAGATTCACTGAGTCATGAGGACTTTGGTTTGGAGGGGCCCGAGGCCCCGGAGCCCCACAGTTTGCTCACAGCCTCTCGCTGCTCGGCCGGTGTTGGCACAGCAGACGGGGCTGCTGGCCTCGGACCCGGGGGGGGGGGGGGGGCGGCAATGTGAGTTGGCATTCCTCTCACATGCCCATCCTACAAGTGCCAATAAGCCTTGCCTTTGTGTGTTTGTGTGTGCGTGTGTGTGCGTGTGTGCCACCATTCCTCCCGTTTGACCTGAGATGACCCTCGTGCTGTCAGACACACTCACATGCACAAGGTGCCCTGTTTTTCTGATTTTTTTGTCACTTTGTACACAAACCATTCCAGCTGTCAGGGCTCATTGTGTTGTTTTTGTGTCCGTCTCTACATGTGTAACCATCTGTGCCCAAACATGCAGCTCTTGAATGCACCGTTTTGTCCACTCTTTTTTTTTTTAGTCTCTAGTTTTTATTGTTCTTCATGGCGATGGTCTGAAACTGTGAAGAAGACGGTGACTGATCCGTCAGCAGCCAGAGAATAAAAAGCAAAGATTGTTTGGAAAACACACTGTGGTCCTCTTTTGTGTTTGCTGTGGGAAGATGCACAATTGTCTGTTTGTTTCTGTCCCCGCCCTCCCATCATCCCCTGTTCTCACACCGTAACTCGTGGTTTGGAGACGAAGACGTGTCTCAAATCACAGAGACTGAAAACCCCACAGACTCCAGATTCTGAGCCCGAGCAGCTGTTTGGTTTGGAGCCTGATGATTTATTGAGAGTGTTGAAATAAAAAGTTTGATTCCTGAAAAAAGTGTAAACCACTGTTTAACTGTTTCCTGTAAGAAGATACTTTCCTCCTCTTCACTGGCTGTATGGAGACGAGCGAAAACCACCTCAGGGATGTTTCAGCCTATACATCTGGAATAATGTCCACAGCTGACCCACTTCTCCTCCTCCTCCTCCCCCTGTCCCCCTTCTTTTTCTTCCTCGCCCTCCAGCTAGCTCACTTCCTCTGGACCGCTAACGCAACTGGTGGTGCGCACTGAAACGTGTCTCCCCCTTTCAGCGTATTTCCTTTCCTTTTCACAGAGGAAACCGAACCTCGGGCTCGCTGGCTGTTGACTCACTTGGCTTTGAGGGCCCAGCTGACTGACTCGACTGGAAGGATGGATGGAGGAGTGTATGGAGGAGTGAATGTGTCCTCCTCTCTTGATTTGTGCAGGCTGTGTGCTGCCTTGCAGAAGCTCAGACTACATGTTCCTGCTTGCCACCTGACAGTTCCTGTGTGTTTACACTCGTGTGTTTTCTGCCCCCTGCCTCCTGCCTGTCATGACTGCGCTGTGTTCAGGGGTCTCCACACATAGTGAGCATAGCAGAGCTCCTCAGGGCTGCCTGCTCATGTCTAACTTTACTGCCTGCTGCCTGGAGTGGCCTTCTTTCTCTCTCTCCACCCCCCCTCCTTCCACTCGTGCTCTGGAGTTGTGGGGGTTGACCAATTGCCAGCAGCTGTTGCTCATTTCACAATGGTCCCGCCCATACAGTGCTGAGGCTGGCAGTGCAGCCGCTCCACACTAGATGAGCAGCAGAGCTCTCCTAACTTAGAGGAGTGTGCTGACATTATTACACCAGCATGAGGGAGAGACTGAGACCACAGAGCAACGAGGATCTTCTACTGGTGAGAGGACACTCGGTTTTCTGTCTTTAATGTTTCTGGGTTGTGTTGGAGGAGTTTTGTGTGTCTGTTAGACGAGGACAGAGACAGAGACGAGAGACTGGAGACCTCGGACTAAAGGAAGAGAGATTGAGTCACAGTTTGTCACAGTGTGATGCGTAGTTTTGCCTCTTATATTTGGCTCTGGCTCTTAGTGAGATTATTTCTGACAGTTATTCAAATGAGAAATCTCTGATACAGCTAGTTTTCCTGTTGTGTGTTATCAGAGACATGGGGGCTGAGTTTATCACTGGATCACTGCAACACATTTTTTCCATTCCCCACTCAGCCTCAGCCAGAACACCTTCTCACACCAGCCTGGGAAACAGTATCACTCCCTCCCTCGCTGCCATCAGTGCTGTTCTTCTCCTGATTCACCCGCTTATTAAGCGATTTACCTCTGAGGGCTCTGTGGATTTAAGAAAGCAGCTTGAGTCTTGACTTGAGAAGTTTACAGGGCAGATTTCGGCACCTCACCTCAGGCTGTTTATTACAGCACTTACAGAGAGGTGAGAGGTGGAGAGGGGTGGTGTTGGGTGTTTATGCTAATACCCTCAGTTCCTCTAGATTTCAGGGTCTCAGTGTGCAGTTGACCTCAACAGGCGGAGCCACTGAGAAGAAGTTTCCTGTAGCTAAGTTGTCTGACTTCCTGTGTTTGTTGTCGGCCACCAGCTGACTGTAGGCTTGAGAGGAGCGGCCTGAATGTTGCCTGTTGAGCTTCTCTGTGCCGGAGTGAGACTCTTTTACATTCAGCGTGTGTTTCTTCACGGACCGCGAGCGCAGAGAGCAGAGAAAGAAGAGCCGGGTGTGAGAGGATGTGAAGATTGTGACCCAGCACTTTGTGTTCAGCATCATGAGCAAAGGCTTCATTAAAAAGGGATTATTTTGGCCTCTGTTGACGCTGAAAGATAAAGTTTGCTGCCATGCTGCCCCCACCCCCCAAGTCTTTGCCCTTGTTCCAACTCTCTCTTTCTATCTCCCTCCCACTGTAGCTGTGTTGACAGAAGCCCAGAGTGGAGCCCAGATCCTGTGGTAGGCTAATTAAATCCCCCACCATCACCGATACCCCCGCCGTCCCTCCTCTGGTGGACCAGAAAACCACAGAAAACTGTCCTGAGTGGGACAGCATCCTCGCCTGCCTCCTCATGCTCCTTCAGGCGGGGCGGAGGGCAGGGCGAGCACACACAGCCCTCGGGCCGGGGTCACACGCTCCGTGACGGGGATGGCGTTCCTCACGAGGCTGGCTCTTTGTGGGGCCACTGTCAGCTTCCTGCTGTTTTTCTACGTCCTGTGTGTGCAGGGGCCTCTGTACTGGTCCATAGTGCCTGTGAGACCCTTCTATGTCCTGACACAGGGGACGAGCAGGTGAGTGAGGGGACAACCTGCACTGATTCTGAGCTGTTCATGTAGAGGGGGCAGTGAGACAGTGTGAGGACAGAGACGTGTCCTCACACTGTCACTGCTCTGCGGCACAGCGGACGTGAAACGAGACGATAACTGAGGTTAAAGAGTTGAGTTTACATTTAATTAGAAGAACTGCATCAGTTTAATGTGGTTTAATCTGAGTTCTCCTTTAATTTTAGGAGAATTCAGCAGAACAGTGATCCTACAGTACAGTCAGGCAACCAGAGAGTTAAGTCACATGATCACCTTCAGCTGATCATGCATTTCACTTGCTGAAGACCAGACTCAAGGCAAAAAACTGCTAAAACAAGGAGGGAGCAAAACTGGCTGCAGCACTGACACAAAACATCAACTGTTACTTTATTAAAAAGCAGAAGAAGAACTGAAGAGGAAGAAGAAAGTAACAATAACACTGTGAAAATACTTTTACAAGTCAAAGTAGAAAAGTATCATCAGCAAAATTCACTTACAGTATGAAAAGTTAGGCAGAGTCGTTTTTAAGCATCACATTGTCCAGGTCATTTTCATCATATCAATTATGTAAAATCATAAAGTAACTAGAAACTAAAGTTTCCAGGTAAATCTAGAGGAGAAAAATATTTCCCTCCAGAATGTAGGATAATAAAGTAGAATTATAAAGTAATACAAAATTTAAACAGTAAAACACAAGTACTTCAAAGTTGTACTTGTGTGCAGTACATGAGTAAATGTACATTTGACCTTTAATGGTGTCTAACATTAGTTCCTTCCTCTGTGATAGATGGCTGTGTTATTTCCTCAGTGTTTCAGGCTTCTAGTGATAAACCTGCACACGTCACATCACTGCAGTTAGACAGTAAACAGCCGAGTGGGCCTGAATCTCACCAGGAAACTGATGCAGGCTGCAGGTAAAACGTGTCGTCTCAAACCTCAAACTGAGCCACAGACGACTTTGCACACTTTTCACAGGCGGAGCTCTTGTTGAGAGACTGAGAGAAGTAAATGAGCTTTGACATGTAGAATTGGTGACGGACCTCTTACATCTTACATCTGAACTTTTTCCACTTACTTCGCCCAAACTTTGGCGCCTGTATAAAAAAAGGCTCCACCTCCTACTCTGTTAATCTGCGGTGGATGTAAACTCTGAGTAAAGCTGAGAGTTTTCATTTCTTATTTGTGTACAGTTCAGATTCAACACAACAACACAAACCGTCACTGTCCAAGTGCTCTGTGGCTGCTGTGTGTATGGCATCCATATGTGTCCTAAACCACAGACAGAGGAGACTCCAGGTCAGATTTAGCTCTAAAATGTTTAAACTCTTAGATCATGAGTGGTATGAAAAGTTCCATGGGTTTTTTGTAACCAGCACTTACCCCCCCCCCAGTTGTATCATTGTGGTTTTAACAAAGGAGCCACACAGCTCACACACTCCGGCTGCACTAATGAAAAAAAAGAAAAAGCCTGGAGTTATTTCACAGGAGGGGTCCCTTACACACGTATGTGAAATGTAAGCTTTGTTAATAACGGGCAGCGCTCCAGCTTTAAAAGCCAGCAGGTCCAGATAAGATGCATTAAGTCTGGGGGGGGTGGGGGAATGGAAAAGATGGCTGTTTTTCAAAGGCCTGTGTCAGACAGTGAATGGCAGCCTAAGTCTGGGCACAGGGAGCTCACAGGTCTTTCATTTTAAAAGCTGTTCTTTAATCTGACTGCCTGGGTAAAAATAACCACGTGCAGATCCTCCGCACTTCCTGCTGCAGCTCCGTTTGATGTGGGATACCTCACATGTTTTCATGAACACCTTTTTTAGTAAAAGTTCAATCGTTTTTTTTAAAGTTAAATCAACATTTTCATCGACTGATTGAAGCAGTTTTTTCTGACATGACCCTGTTGAAACAAACGTACGTTACACTGACACGGCCTGTGTATGATGCAGACTGAAAGGGTCTGTAGTGAATAGAGGTGAAGGGCAAAGTCCCAGATAAATACTCAATAGTCAAGCAACAACAATTATTGCCTCCTGAGGAAATCAAAGAAAATCTTTTCTGTATTCCTCAAAATAAAACACATGTAATACCTTCTAAAATAAATAAATAAATAATAATAGTAAATGTTGAGCAGGAGAACACTATGTACATATGTTTTGCAACTGAATTTATTGAAGTAGTTTAATGCCAGAGTCAGAAACAGCCACAAAGACAGTCAGAATGACTACAAAGAGATGTAGAATGACTGCAGAGAAACAACCAGAGAGAGACACAATTGGACCAGTCGTCATTTGTAGTTGTGTGTCTAGAGGTCCCGTAAGGAAAGAGGTGAGGGGCCTTTTACCTGTCTGTGCCCAGGGGCCCATGTTCATACAATCCCTGCATACACTGCATATCTACTGAGCATGCTAATGTACCAGAAAATACAGTTTCACTTCCTGTTTCTTAAACAAAACTTAACAACAAAACCTCATGATAAATTGTGATTGTGTGTCTGACAGTGGCATCTCTGTGCCAGAAACAAATGACCCCACTGCTGCACTAAAAAAACCAGTCTGACAGAGTCAAAAACCAACTTCTTTTCCTCCGTATGCTTCACATCCTCCCAGTTTCTCAAATCTTATCTACGTGTTGTTTTGGGGAAGTTAGAGCTTGATTGAAGGGCCGCTTCACCCAAATTACAGAATACCTTTTTTTCCTCACTTCCGTGGTGGTAATAAGTCAGATGGTTTGGTTTCATTTGAACAGGATGATCCTCAGAGAGATCAACAGCTTGCTAAGAAACAGTCTGTTCCTGTCATAGAAAACACTTAAACTGGTGACAAGTTGTTTTGCTGACTATCAGAGACACTGTTTCTAGGAAGAGACGGTGTCTAGTTCCTCAAAATGAAACATAATAATACCTGAAATGTGTAAAATGAATGTTTATGTAAACTCATCAATGACAAAAGTCCATCCAATGTCCAATTTTGACTATTTAAAAAATATAAATCTTATTTTTATTTTTTACAGAAATACATTTCTCTGACATGTCTATTATTTTGAAATTGCTAAAATGATAGTTCAGTGTTTTAGAAAATGCACTTTCTTGCCTATAGATGGTAAGAGTTAGCTTAGCTTAGCATAAAGACTGGAACAAAGTGACGACACACTAGCATCTGTGATTACCTCAGTCATAAGCCTAGCTCAGTGCCCCTGTTTTCACTCTTTATGCTAAGCTAAGCTAACTGGCTGCTGCTTCCAGCTAGTCTACATATTTGTTGTACAGCAGCAGACTGGTATCAATCTTCTCATCTAACTCTTGTCAAGGAAACAAAGAAGCTCGTTTCCGACACGTCAGACTCTACCTTTGAGGAAGTGCAGCTCACCACATGAGAGCTTGTAGGGAGGGGGGCTGGTTTCAGGTGATTTATTTCTGGCAGTGACCTGCTGAGCTCACTGCTTCATGTTGTTCTGTCTTCCACAGCAGCTCAGGAGACTCTGAGGAGCCTCTGCACAGCAAGAACAGCAGTGACCAGTGGAACCATCCGCCTCCTACCTCCCCCTTTCACCCAGAGCTCTCCTCTGGAACAGTTCTGCATGAGCACACAGGTGCCACACAGACCCGAAAAACTCAAACATCCACAGCTGCACAGCATCAAAAACCAGCAGGGAACAAAGTCCAGGATGTCTCAAAGTCCACTTCCAGTCCTGAGGGTGTGGGTAGAACCCGGACTAGTGCCAACACCCCTGCACTGCAGCGTCCACAGCCCACGCAGGCAGCCCGACCAACAGAGCCCCCCTTCATTGGAGACACTTACATGAGTGAAGACGTCCCTCCACAAACGGTGAGTTCTCCTTGACTGTGCAGCATCTGCTTGTGTGGCTTCATCCATCTGTGCAGACCTCTGAAAATTAAAGTTTACATGTGCAGAGTGTTTGTGACTGAAGTGTCGCACTGGTCACACTAATCTGCAGCCACTGGTTTGTAGAAAACAATAATGACGTCAATGGTTTTTATCCAGTAACATTTACTGGTCCCAGCTTCTCAAAGACAAGACTTCCTTGGGTTTTGGGCTGTTGGTTAGACAGAGACCACAGTTGATCAGTTATCAGAATTGTTGCCAGATATTTTTCTTTCAATCAATTAATCAACTAATTCAGCTCTAGAGTACTGTCCCCAGGGCCCCAGCTGTGAAGAATTTTTCCATTTGTCACCATTTTAAAATTCTACTGTAAATTTTACAGACATATTTATTAAAGACAAAGTTTTTTACAATATTCTATATTTTTCTTTTTGTAAACAAATCCTGTGAAAAACCAACGATCTGTTTGTATGTTTTTGGAAAACTTTCTGGTTTCCATACTATGTCTGTGGCTCTCCAACCCCAGTCCACTGACTCCTGCTGAAGGCAGCTCCCTCTGTATAGTCTTACTTAAAAACTGACCTGGACTATTTTCAGCGGCGGATGAATCCACATTTGGTGTTCTAGTGAGTATTTACAGCAGCAGGGCCATGTGTGTGGGAATGAGTCAAAATAAACTACTGTGTGTGTGTGTGTGTGTGTGTGTGTGTGTGTGTGTGTGGTAATGAAGGAATTGGAAACACCAACAGTACTTTGTCATTGATGGTTTTGTTTTTTTCATGGGATTTGTTTGAAAAATGTGAATATTAATTATGGTGGAAAACAGGCTGGAGAGTCTGTCACTGGGCGGCAGCCATAGTTGTACTGGGTGGGTCCTCCCAGTAAATGTGTAATAGAATAGTCAAGTCTCCAAGAGCCTGAATGTGTGTCATCGGCACATGTTGCGTTGTCAGCTGGCTCCACTCGGGGAAACACAGAGGCAGGAAAACAGACAAGATGAAATGAAAACATTCAGTCTTTGAATGTCTCATGGGGGAGATCACAGGGTTTGTGAGAGTGTAATGAAATAATATCTCCATATGGTGAATCACAATCTTTTTTTTTTTTTTTTTTTTTTTTTACCACACACACTGAAATTTAGTTTGAAGCAGCTTTTAAAGCATCAGCTGAGTTAAGCTGCAGTTTAGGCTTTGAGCTGTTACATAAGAAGAAGCAGCACAGACTGAATCGATAATTGATTCCACAGAGAACCAGGGGCAGAAAACTCAGTCAAGGGGATAAAGTTGCTAATGAGCTCGGTGCCAATCGCGTGTTGCTGTGTTTGAATGTGTGGAACCTTTTCGTGCTTCCTCGTCTGCGTGTGCATGTAGTTTTGGATTTCATGCATCAGCAAAGTGTCCATGTAAATCTTGTAATGGAAATGTCTTCCTCTGGGTGAAACCACCAGCTTCCGTCCTGTCGTTAGCCTTGTTCTTTTGTAGGCTTGTAATTACTGGATAATTGTTTCCAGTGAGAGTCTGGAGGTTAATATTGAGGTTGTGCAGCCTCCTAAGTGGAACTGATGATGCTGCATCTGTAATGATCACGTAGGCCACACAGTAACTGTATGCTGTGACTAAGCTGTGGAGGGTGAAGATAAGACTTTATGTATGTGGTTTGATAACGGTGAGGTGTTATCTGCTCCCCACAGGACTGCCCAGGCGGCATCCGAAATCAGGTTGCACAAACTGAATTTGGTGGGCGGTTTCTGCAACATATTCCAGTCCTGCAGTTTGCAAAACATGCAACTCTTGAACAATACCAGCGCCTCAGCAAATACCCGGGAGCACACGGCTGGGGAGGGATCGATTACAAAAGTGAGTGTCTTTGTTTTATTCTGTGTATTTTTTCTTTTCATATATTTTTATTTCATTATGTTCCATTTTTTCATTTTCTAAAATATTTTATTATTCTATGTTTTTAATTGTATGCAAACCTTTTCTATATATTTTTTTTTATTATTGTATAAAAAATCTTTATTAGGTTTTTTTTCTCATTACTTTATTCAAATATTAATTCCACTGTTTTTTTTGTTTTTTTGTTTTTTTTTATATATATATTGTTTTTTAATAACCGATGCGCCTGTGTACCATCACTACACAAGCTGTGTGTGCTTTGGCCCAATGCACATGTTCATGACCCTGATGAAGCACTGATTGAAACACATTTTCTTTTTATGCAAATGCAAATCAAATGAGAACCAGTGTGCAGACAGTGAAGCTCTTCTGAAGCTGACGGTGTGCTGCGTGTTGTGACATCTGCATCTGACATGTTTCCAGACAAAGTGTTTTAGATAATTGATCGAGGGAAACCACATCACAGTCAACATGATTATCATGCTGCGCTAACAGGAGCTTCCTGTATGTGTGCCCACTCATGTAGCTTCAGGGGCTTTCTTTCTTTCAGACCTGTTGCGAATAACTCAATCTGTGGGTGGATGCAATTACAAAGATCCAAAAAAAACAAAACAAAAATTGGTTCCACAAATTAATCTTTTCGTCATTGTTGAGGGATTTTTGTGAAAACTGTGTGACATGTTTTGTTAAATAAATCCCATCAAGATGAATTCTGTTCTTCTGTGTCGACAGCTGTGGTGGAAACTCTCTCCGTCCTCAACCTCTCTGCTAACTGGCAGCTGTTGGATGACTGGAGGGATCGCAGCAATCAATCAAAGTGTATCCGCTGTGCTGTGGTGGGGAATGGAGGGATCCTGAAGGACTCAAAGAAAGGGCCGGAGATTGACAGTCATCACTACGTCTTCAGGTAGAAGAACTGATCCTGGATGAAAAGTTTCTTTACTGGAGAAAAATGTCACTCTGACAATCACATCCATTTTGTTGCATGTTTTGTCTAGAGCCACATATTTGCAGGGGTGTGGTGCAGAGCCCATGCAGCTTCTGTCGCTCCCTCCCCCACAGAAATGTGCAGAGCAGCACTTAACTACAATTTATAGGAAATAAAATTATCCCAGTAACTTGCTGGTTTTTTTTTTTCATTATAGATAATCTGATCATTATTTTCTTAAGTCATCGTCTGAAATTAAAAATACTCATTTCACAATAACAAAGAAAAGCTGCAAACTCTAGATCAATGAAATGTTTTGTATCTTTGGTGAAAAAAGAAAAAAAAGACTTAAATGTTTAATTAACAAAATAATCACCAGTTCAGAGGGAAATGCTGCCCCAGAATTTGTGATTTTTATTATCAAAAGATTTGTAATAACTTTGTATAATTACAAAACTTGTTACACTCCCCCAGTTCCCAAAATGTGCCTTTGAATATTTGTTTTGAGATTTCGGTTTTAGCTTCAGTTGACAGTGGCTGTAGAGATACAGACAGGAAATCTGTGGAGGGAGGGGGACGTTCCCCAGCAGTGAGTCGTGGTACATAAAGCCCTAACCCTTTGTAATATGTTACTAAATTACAAACTATTGAAACATAGCCAGTTTGTCATTGGCATGTTATCAGGCAGTTTATCTGAAGCTGGTTAATTATTGACAGTGATGTTAACAGAGGATCTGAAGAGAGAATCTGAACAGCTGCTCAGGTCCCTCATGTCTCAGGCTGGTTATGGTCTGGGTTTTGTTAAAAAGCAGTTGTAGCAATAAAACTCCATTAGACAAACAGTCATTCAGTCAGACTGGTGTGTGTTTGCTGGACTGACTGGTGCATAAAAGGATAATTAACAGAAACCTTCTGTTTTCATGTTTGTGTATGTCCTTTCATGTGAATGTGTCGCATACTGTGATCCTCAGGACCAATGGGGCGATCATTAAGGGCTTTGAGCAGGACGTGGGGTCTCGGACCACCCACTACACTTTCTCCACCAACACATTAATGAACTCCGTGAGGAGCTACGCAGGAGTCGGGTACAGAGGACCCCCTGTGTCAAAGGTCAGGGCCAAAACAAAAGAAGTCTTTCCTTATTGAAAGATACAGAGTCAGGCCTGAGTCACGTCCCTCTCCCTCTGCTGCTCTCCAACAGGAAACACGATACATCTTTCTGCCCGATCACGACCGTGATTACCTGCTGATGAAGGCTGCAGCCACACACACTCCAGTGGAGAGAGGGCCAGAGAAGGCCAAAGAGTAAGCTACGTTCCACAGGCTGTCGTAGTGATGGCAGGTTTTCTGATTATAAAGCAGGTCTAAGTTCTACTGAGCCTTAAAACCAGCCCTCAGGACTTCTGGAACTTTGTGATGTCACAACAAGGCAGTAATGGTCAGAGGCTCAGATCCTCTTCTCTGATTGGCGGACCGACCTGTTGTTACTAGAGCTCCAGAGAGAAGCCTGAGAGAGGAAGTAAAACAACGCTCATAGTTTTTGGTTCTTAAAACCACAAATATATCTTCTGATGGAGATCAACACTTCAGATAAGACAGAGGCAAAGTGTAAAACATTGGACCTTTAATCAGTTCAGTCTCTCCAGGGTCATGACAGACTCCACCACTTTAATCCAGACTGACATATCTCCACAAATATTGGATTAATGGCCATGAAATTTGGTTCAGACAGTCGTGGTTCCCAGAGGATGAATCCTCCTGACTTTTTTCATCCCCTGGTTTTTGAGACCATCATTTGTTGCTTTGAGGGAAAAATATCTCTGGTATTAAACTGGCTTCCCTCTCGCCCATCATCAGATCCAAATTTTAATTTTTTTGAAATACTTGCAAAACTAACAATAGTTTTGTGTTTAGCACTATTAGCATCAGTAAAGCTGAACATCTGTATGATAGCATTGTCTCTGTAAGAATATTAACACATTGAGGTGGAACATTTGCCTGAGACAGAAGTGCAGTTATTTCTGTTTCATTTTATTACTCCTGTCCATACACAGCAGCGTTCCTGTGTCACACCGTGGGTCAGTGGTTAGAGCTGAGACTTCAAAACTCACTGCAGCAAACTGATCTTTACCACTTCCATAATTTCACCAGCATGTAAATATTTCCACTCAGACTCAGCTGATTGTTACTGCATCGCACACAGAAAAGTTCTTCTTCGGCTATTTTATGTACAATAATGTTGTATTTCCTCCACAGTCCTTTGAAATACTTTGGAGAGGACGTGTCGGCTGAGAAGCTGAAGATGTACCACCCAGATTTCATCCGTTACATCAGAAACAGGTGAGCGAATTACCTGCAGGGCAGGTGAGCAGAATGAAAGCAGGACTCATGTTTCAAATAGTTGGAAGTGGGATTAAAAGAAAAAATGGAGGCTGTGCTTCCTCCCTCTCAGTGTTGGCAGAGGGCAAAAGAGGAGCATGGCTGGTCTATTTATGTGTGTGAAACTTTCATATCCTCTTTCTCCACTTTTAACCTAAATTAAGCTGCAGTGTCCCTGAAAGCACCAACACCACACACGTATCTCTGTTTGCTTCAGATTCCTCCGATCTAATGCTCTGAAAACCAAATACAAGAACATTTACCGCCCATCAACGGGAGCTGTGATGCTGTTGGCAGCGCTGCACACCTGCGACCAGGTAACCTCTGTCGTTACTGTTCTGTATATTGCTGCCAGTCGGAGGTTTGTTTACTGCAGGGCGAGGCTGCACTTGCCCCGTAGCGTGAGAGTGTTTTGACTGGCAGCAGCTTCCTGTGGGAGCACGCACTGTGCGACTGATATTGTGTGGCCTTGACTGATTGTGGGTAGAGATGCAATCCAACCACAGCGTGTAGCTGTGCCAACTGTGTGACCCAGAGCTTCCCTCATCACTGTCGAAACCTGCTTTTCAACCCGTAAAGACGAGAGCTCGAACCCCTATTAGCCAATCAGATGTCAGTTAGTCTTACACTCTGCTTGATTATGTGTTCTGTGTTTCCTTTGTTGGTGAAGGTGAGTGCGTACGGCTTCATGACCCCAGACTACAAGAACTACTCTGACCACTACTACGACAACAGCTACCACCCTGTGGGCTTCTTCATCAACCACGACCTGCGCATGGAGATGTCTCTGTGGCAGCAGCTGCACCAGGCCGGCCTCCTCCGACTCTACATGCGCCAGTGAATTCAGGTCCAGCAGAAGAGAATGTCAGGTTACCGGCATGATGGAGAGGACAGAGGAAGTCTAAACCCAGACGACCCTGCCCGCCTCGTTTCAGAATGACTGTTCATGACTCTCTGAACTGGGCGAAGCGAACAGGCAGCAGAAGTTTTCTTGTTATGAAGGAAACGAGCATTTTTCTTCTTCTTCTTTTTAAATGACTGCTGTGATTGTTCAGGAAGCAGATTTAGTTTTATTTATCAAAAAAGCGTTTGTTTAAAACTTTTATGAACATTTAATTTTCCCAGAAAGCATGGTTTTGGTGATTCACAGGTTAAATAGGACCAGACATCTAGAATCTAAAATATTAAAGGTCCCCAGAGGATGAATCCTGATGACTCTGGTGATCCACTGACTTGTCATCTAACACTGAATTATCTCCAGACACATTGGCTTGAATGCTAATGAGTTTGATTATCCCCTGACTTTATACTATATACATAACCAAAGCTCACAACATTCCCATCAGCCTCAGCTTTACTCTGTAACGTTAGCATGCTAATGCCTTAAATTAAGATGGTGAACACAGCAAAGATTTTGCCTGCTAAACAACAGCTTGTTAGCATATTGACAATGCTAATGTTAGCATTTAGCTTAAAGCACTGCTGGATCTGATTAATCGGAGTAATGAGCAGAAGCTGTTCACATCAGTCCCCATTTTTTAATTTGCAGTCAAAGGTTTTGGGGATTTCTGAAAGTGACAGTTGTCAAAATGGCTGCGAAGCCTCCACCACTGGCAAACGACCAATCACAGAATCACCACTACAACATTTTTATTGGTTTTTTATTGATCATTTTTATGACTGCTGAGAATCAGAAACGAACTATAGACTTAATCTAAACTAAACAACTAAATTTTTTTAAAATTTTTTTTATGACTGGGCTGGAATGAGTGAATGTTGTCGAGCCTAAAGTTAACCAGATTTATCTCTGTTGATTCACCAAAACCATGTTTGCTGGATGACTTTAGAGCGCATCATACCATCTGAATTTCAGTGGAGTTTCTCGTTGCTGTGTAGTACAGTGCGTTGACCACAGACAAGACTGCAACTGAGTCGGCCACTTGCTTAAAATATCCCGTCTACCCGCCCTAAATAGATGGTTAGAGCACTGCTGGCAGTGGCCGTGGTCTTTTTCTGACATTTACTCACATTATGTGCTGTCGCCGACTCTGTGTACATGTGTGTGTGTGTGTGTGTGTGTGTGTTTTACTGTGGATAGTAACAAAAACCTGAGTGTAACTGTAGAGCTCATTGAGACAAAAATTTGAAACTGAAAGTTTATTTAGTTTAAGGGACATAACTTATTTTTTCTCTGTTTTGACATCTTCTCAGCACATAAGTGTACTTTTTACTTTACGTGGTGCCACACTGTGATGATAAAACACTGTGTGGGCTCTACAGGATGTTCAGTGCCTTTTTAATGTGAATCAGTAGTTTGGATGAAGCATTGTGACTGAGGTGGAAACCGGTGAGGCGATTCAGAACGTCTCCACGACAACACAAACGAGGACGTCATCAGCCTTTTCTCTGTGTTCGGATTTCGAGGCCGTCGCCAAGGACTCGTGTGGAGGAATCCGCGTGTTTGTCCGCCACACCTGGACTCCTCTCTGAGCTGAGACAATGAAGGGTCTGGGTTCACTGAGATTTACTGTGGCCCCCTCATCTCAAACTGAGCTGAGGCATCACATCCACAATAGATGTACTGTCTGCATTATTAAACAGATGAGATACATTTTCATCATGTAACAGCAATGACGAGACACTGATGGAGGGAGGAGACAAGAAACCAAAGACATACTGTAAATCAGGGAATATTTAAAATGTAGCTACTTTGTATATGGAACCAACACATATTCAAACTAAGTGATATGAAATCTTATTTTTACAACATGTAATGGGAGGAAGTGGAGACGTTATAGTGCAATTCCTGACTCTGATTCTGTTTAAAGTTTGTATAAAAAGAAACTGTGATTTTTATCTCAGTGGGTTTGTGATTCTTTCTAATGCAGGTCCTTGTATATTTTCATAACTGACATGTAACTGTAAACTCTTAGAAACTCCCTGCAAATGACTATAATGTACAACTCCTATTAATTCATTCCAATTAACAGTTTTTTAATTGGTGCACAGCACAAAGCTAAGAATGCAAAATGTAAAATTAGTCCACAAGCAAGCAAACAGATCAACACGCACATAGACTACATGTACTGAACAAAACTATAAATGCAGCAGTTTTGTTTTTGTTCCCGTTTTTCATGAGTTGATGTGAAAGATCGAAGAGGTTTTCTGTTCAGAGGCTTTACGTCTCTTAACTTTTGTCCTTCGCCATAAACCTGGCAGGTGTGACACGTCCTGATGCTGAATACACAGCCTGATTGTTGCACAGCTGTGTCCTGGGCTGGACACAATAAAAGGCCAATCTAAAATGTGCAGTTTTATTTTGAAAAAAGACTTAGATTTCTTAGGCACTGTGCTGTGGATTTCCAGCATTAGTGTTCTGATCCACGGCCCTGCCCCCAAAAAATGCACATTTGTAACTCATGAGAAAACCATAGTTCAGTGCATAATAAATCTTTTTATGCCTCCACTCAGCTTTGATGGAACTTCTTGAAATTTGGCGCAAACATTCATTTAGATTAGATTTTGAAGGTCAAAGGTCACCGTGACTTCACAAAACGACTCTCAAATTCATACACACGTTTTGACAACTGAACTCAAAAGTCTCAATACAACAAAAACAAACTTGCATAAGTCCATCTCAGAACTGTCTTTATTTCTCCCTGTCCTTTGTACTAAATTATAATTTTATAATCATTTTTAAGGGAAATAATTGTAAAATGATGATGCCTAACTGACACCAAAACTTTCCTGGTTACAAAGTCCAACAGAAAACAGGACAGGACATTATTGCTTTATTGCATTCATGCTTGTGTTTTTAAAGCAGTCAGATGCCAGCTGAGGGCAAACAACTCCTCTACAATTTTAGCAGATAAACACACTCAGACCAAGGGTTAATCAGTTTTGGACACATGGCAGTCAGACAGTCAAGTCACTTCCCCTTTTTGGCTCTACTTTCTTTTAGCAAACTGCACTGATGACAAAAGTCCTCACACTCCCTCCGCTCTTGTTCCACAGGAGGAGGAAGATATTTTTTTTAGGGAGGGTAGATCTGGTATGCAGGGCCTCCTCTCCTCCTCTATCTTTCACACTCTCTCTGTAAAAACACTCAGAGGAACCATGTGACCTCTATTTCCTCTGCTCCCTCTCCACCTTCACTGTGTCTGGGGGCTCGGTGAGGCGGGGAGGAAGGCACATGGAGCCAGATGTGCGTGGCATGATGTGGTCAGGGTGGGGGCAGTATTAGGGAGTTACCAAAGCCATGAGTCAGACTTTGCAGCACTGCCAAAATGTCTGGCAGCAGAATGTTACAATTACACTCCACAGTTGGTAATGTGCAGCCACCGGCCTGAGAGACGAGGCCTTTCCCTGAGCATAAGCAAATGCATATGGTCAGATTATCAGTTTGCATGATGTGGACCCCAGTCGGCATCTGTTTCCCATCAGAGCAGGTGAAAGAAACAGTTTTCAGAGGATTCAGTGATGATGTGTTTTCTAAAGTCAATTTTGGCTCCTACAGATCTGTGATGATAAACGTGGGCTCTCGTTCCTCTATGACAACAAGCTCCACTATTAACAACTACATTTGCATCATGGTGAGCTCATCAAGCCAAATCTTAAAAACAGACACAGCACAGAAAGCATTTTGTGTTTCTGTTCATGAAACAAAGAGCAATGATATGATCCGGCTTTGTGAAAACCTGAAGGGAGCAACCTGTGAGCTTCCCTCAGACGTGAAGAGTTGCTGACTGCTGACCCTCAGAGGTGATAACATGTCAGTGCACCACCTCAGCTCTGCAGTAAATGTCTCCATCTGTGTCTACAGCCCCTGTTTCCTCATCAGAGAAGAGATCCACCTCCTGGAGAGGCCCAGTCAGAGCCCAGATCTTGATCGAGTAGAGATGCCGTGGACTGAGAGTATGTCGGAGCTGAAGCTGCTCTACAGGGACGCAGCTGCTAGAAGGTTTGAGGTTATTGGTGGAGGTTCAACCAGTTATAAAATCTGAAGCTTGGCTTAGTTTTTCCACTAGTTTAATGTCTGCGTTCAATAAGGACACAAAAGATGAGAATTGTTTGTGTGACATTAGCTGATATTTGTCTACATTTGTGACTTAGATGAAGATCAGATCAGACTTTATGACAAATCAATGCAGAAAATAATAAAGCAGAGGACGAGAGGTTAAAAGAAAACAACCAACAACACAACCGGCTGGACTACAGCTTGTTAGCATGCTAACATGCTAAATGTGCTTTCAGATCTGCAGTCACAGCTGCACACACTCACACACCTCTGACTCACTGCCCACATTTCATTTGTTCACCAGTGTGAAAAAATCATGAATGAAAAGACGCTCCAGTCTGATCACCAGGCTGTTTACACACGACTGTCTGAGCATCGTGTTCAGCCCAAATTTATTTTCATTTTGGCAAATCTGCAGCATGACAAGTAAAAAGAAGAAGGCGACTGTTCTGGACACTGTCTTTGGTAACATACAAGTATCAAAAACACAAACATCCACCAACTGACACCAAGTGGTCAGTCAGTAAAGCCTCCAAGTTTTAATGACTTGGACAAACCTCTACTTCTTTTAGCAAACTGTACTGATAACAGAAGTCCTCACACTCCCTCAGGTCTTGACCCACAGGTGGGGGTGGGGGGGCTGGATCGTCCCTCTCCCCTCCTCTGTCTTCCACACACGCTGCAGCAACACTGTGGAGCACAGATGAACCGTGTGACCTCTATTTCCTCGGTTTCTTCTCCATCTTCACCATGTCTGAGAACTCTGTGAGGCGGAAAGGGGGGGACACAAAGAGCCAGATGTGAGTGCTGCTGTGTGGTGAAGGTGGGGGCTGTGTATGTGACTGTGATAATCTAGACCACAGCAACACCTCCTGATATTGTAGCAGCCATAAAACAGCTGCAGTGTTGACATTAAACCTGCACTTTAAAGACTGTTTAGAAAGGTTCACAGTGACCAGAGTGACAGAGAGAAGAGCTGAGGTCCTTCCATCTCGACGTACTGTGAAGCCTGAGGGGAGTGGCCACGGTTCCCCTCAGACATGAAGAGTTACTAACTGCTGACCCTTAGTGGCGGCTGCGGGTCAGTGCATCAGAGGAAAAATAAGCTCCTCACCTCTGTAGTCAATGCGTCCGTCTCCATCAGTGTCCGCAGCCTGGATCATGGCCTCAGCCTCCTCATCAGACAGAGGAGCTGACGGAGCTGCAGTTGGTACAGTGGACAGAATGTACCTGTGAAAAGAGGAAGCTTACTAAGAGATAATAAGAATAATAATCCGCAGGCACGTTAATACAGGGTGTAGGAGTCATGGCTCCTCTTTGATTGGTTGAAGGGATAAAGGAGGACGTGGACATGATGACCAAAACCAACATGAGACTGATTGTACTGATTCGTGTGTGTATCCAAAGCCTGATATTTCTTATTCCTCTGAGCCATAGAGGCGCCGGGTGACATGTTCCTTCATTATGAACACACACACTGTAGTTTATATTGACTCAGTCCCACTCAAAACATCCTGCTGCTGTAAATACTCACTTAAACACAAAATGTGGATTAATCCTCTGCTGAAAATAGTCCCCAACAAATGACTTCTTCCTCCTATTTGATAAAAACTGTTGTTCGCAGCTCTTTCAGTAAATTACTGAGAAGGAAACTAAATTATTTATGACTCATTTTTAAAGATCAGGCTTCAGGAAAGTCAAAAAGACAAGTTAGTTTTGACTTTTTATTGGATTTGTTGACAATAAAAATATATAAGATAACAAAAGTCTTATCTTTAGATTGTTGCAGGGCTCGTACTTGATCTCGTTCCACTCTATGTAGCCGCTGCCGTCTTTGTCGAGCATCATGAAGGCCTTCTTCATGGCCTCCTCTCTCTGCTCTGAGGTCTTGAACTGCCTCATGTGCTCCAGAAACCTGCTGTAGTTGAAGTTTCCTGCAGAGGAATCACAGACGATGACATCAGGCAGTGAAATCATCGCCATGACTCACACGTGAGCATCATACCAGTCACTTCTGAATGTGTGACTGCCACACACACACACACAGTGTCACCCTGCGTTCTCATCTCCCGTGGCATGCGGTCGATATCCCGCTCTGTGAGCGAAGCGCCCATGGCCACAGCCACCTTCTTCACCTGAGGCCGGAAGTCGTCCTCCATGTTGTGCAGGTGTGTGACCTGGAGATCAGGAGAGAAGAAAACATTTTAGACTTTTGTCTGACAGTGACACTGATACTGATTTCTATCATTTAATGCTCATATTTGCTTCCGGATCCTTTACGATTACAGCCAGCAGTGGGTTAGCTTAGCTTAGCTTAGCACAAAGACTGGAAACAGGGGGAAACAGTTAGCAACAGTTTATCTGTACAAAAACAATAATTCACCTCTTTACAGAGGATTTAGAAAAGCACTGGTGGCCTGGCAGATGATCCTGGCTCCAGCGGTAGAAAGTAAATCAAAACGTGAATTATTCTTTTAATTTTACTTTCTTTACTTTTTTCCTTTATGCTTTCTTTACTTATTTCTTGCGTGCCTCTGCTCTCGTCTCTTCTTTTTCCTTCTTCCATCTTTGCTTCAGTCCTCTTTTCTTTCCTTTATTTGTCTAATTTGTGATTTGAAGCTGTAGGAATAAAACTAACTTGACTCCTTTGTCCTTCACTCTTTACTCATTTTCTTATTTTTCACCACATTTCAAAAATAAAGTCACAATAAACAAGATGTTTTCTTCAGTAGATTCAATATTTTTTATATTCGACTGAAATGATTTTTCCTCCCCAGTTTTGCCACTTGAACGCTGCGTGACTCAGTCACATGCAGAGAACCTGCTGTACATCAGCTGTGTGCTGCTGACATTCACTGTATCTACTGTGCACCTCCAACAACTGGCTGTTCTTCCTCTGATCCTCTGAGAGGCTTGTAGTCATCGCTGGCATCAGTCCAAATCAATACAGCCTCAATTACCTGCTTAAGTGATTAGTCATGGAGGGGTTACTCATGCTGAGGTAGGTAATGCATATTTTGGGTCCCACGCGCCACTGCAGACGACACCACAGGACGACCGGGTGTGTGAGTGTAATGGATGGAAACTGGAGACTGCAGATTAGCATCGACATGTAGGGAGCATGCAGAATGCAGCAGAGGGTGTAAACAGCCTGTTAACATAAAGCAGAGTATTGCTGCGTTTCTACAGGTTGTTTCATCATTCCTCTTCTCCTCTTCCTCTCCCCAAACTTTCACTCCATCATTTACGCTTCAAGAACTCTCATACTCATTAATATGAGTATGTGCTTTCTCTCACTGGCCAGAGGTTATAGACGCTCCATAGTTCAAACGAAACCAATCTGCTCTCAGTCTACAAGTTTCTTAACAGCTTGTTTACAACTTTGACAAATTAGCACCATGAAAGCAAAAAAGAAAAGTTAAACATCAATCGAAGCAACTTTGCAAATACTGGAAATCGTTACTGGATATTTATTGACTCTACAGATTCATCCCCACCTCCAACATATCCAGTCCAGAGCTACTCACCAGATTCAAGGTCTTCTGCTAAAGCTGACCCTCCCCCTCTCTCTGTCTCTTATATACAGGAAGGATGGAAACCACCAGCAGCCTTGCACCTGTCTTTCTCTCCCTGGTGGAGCCATTCTCCATTAAAGTCTTGGCTCCTGCATTGCAGACAGGACCCATCCCTCCAGATGTACTGAGACAAGACCCCCACATTAGGCCTGCGGCCGGGGTTGAAGTGGAGGACAGACACCCTTTGGTGGAGGTGAACCGGAGGCCAGCCGTGGCACAGTGCTTGACCTTTTCCCCGGTGCATCCAGACAAGTTGTTCCTGAATGCAGCAGCACTGTCAGATTTCATAAATAACTGAAGACAGTGCAGGTGTAGTTCAGCAACATCTCAGCAGCCGCTTCACCAGTTGCTGTTGTTTTTACATGATGTAAATACAGAGCTATATGGGAGAATGAAATCCCAGCCTGAGTCAGTCATACTGCTCTTCTGCCAGGGCCTCAGAGTCTCTGACTGTCTGGAGCAAAGTTCGGGTCAGATGATTTTTCTTTATCCATCTACTGTATATCTGTTTTTATTCTGTGTATATGTAATGATAACATTTTTGAAGTCTAGTGTTATGGCTTTAGGGAATTTCAGTGCCTCAGTCTGTTGTTCAGTCCACCACTTTGGCCCAGACTGAAATATCTCAACAACTGTTGGATCAGTTGCCAGAAATTTAGTTTAGACGGTCATGTTCCCCAGAAGATGATCCCACTGACTCCTCTAACCTCGGTTTTTCCAGAGGTTAGAGGAGTTGACTTTTCATCACAGCATCATCATCACGTCAAATTTTTAATTTGTCCAATACTTTCATATATGTTCAAATACCTGCAAAACTGATGACATCTCCATCGGCCTCAGCTGTGCCTTGTTTTCCTTGTGTCAGCAGGCTAACATGCTAAACATGCTAAAAATGTGAACATGATAAACTTTAAAGGTCTCGTATTTTACACATTTCCTGTGTTTATTTGAAGTGTTGATATCCATAAGAAAATATATTTGAGGTTTTAAGAACCAAAAACCATGAGAACTGATGAGATTCTGATTGGCTGACTGATTTTCACTCTCTCAGACTGAGGCTCTACTTTCACAGTATTAATATAGAACCTAGACCTGCTTTATAATCACAAACACATGGACATCTACCTTTATACTATATGGGACCTTTAATTCCCAGATATATGAAAACTGCAGGATTACAGGGTTGTCACAGGGGTTGAGACATGTTGATCTCTTTGACATGGAAATCTTACTTACACAATATGGGACCTTTAAACCTGATAATTAGCATGTAAGCATGTTTAGCATTCAGCGTAGAGGACTGCTGTGCAGCCTCACAGAGCAGCTAGTGTGGCTGTAACCTTATTCTCTCTATTTAACGTGGTGAACCTGGAGCTGCCTTTCACTCCTCTTTATTTCTAGGATCATGACTAAGTCTCCACGGATAAATTGTTATTTTCAGGACATGTTAGTCTACTCAGAAATGTTTAGTACGTGGGAAGACTTACTGAAGACATGTTCCAAGATGCAGGACCAATGTTCCTGCAGCCTGATGTCAGAGACAACTTTTAAAACTGACCCTTAACATCTGTAGCTACCCGTCAAAGGTGAGGGGATTGGGGAGGGGGGGGTGAAGGCCAAGAACCTCAGCTGTTCCAGAGAGGTCTGTTGCACACACATCATCACCTCTCTGATGGGACGTCTCCATCACAGCAATGATTCGTTTCAGTCCCAGCTCCCTCCCGGCATCACCACGGGCAGGTAATCGGGTCTGCTGCATATTCTCCACACAGTCACACACAAGTGCTACAGGACAGAGCTGGCAGACAGAAACAGGGCTGTTACATAACTCAGCTGTGTGTGCTAACATGTGCGTTAAATAACCTATGAGCACTTCTGGGCAATTGTGTAAAGATCAGCGATCACACCAGAGCACACGATGCCTGCAGTACAGCACAGGCCCATGAACCTGGGGTTGATATTTGTGAGGATTTCACAGTGTTTGTGTGCTAACGTTTTCCCAGGAGATGTTATTTATAGAAGAACAAAATGTCTACAGGCCTGTTGAAACCTGTAAGACTGTGTGTAGAGACTCTGGGTTTGATCCCTGCTGCGTATTGATCCAGAGAGTCTGAAATCAGATTCCAGCCTGAGCAGATCTCAGCTGTGTCTGGGCCACAGACCACCACCGTCTGCCCTCATCACCTCTGTCAGAGACTCTCCGAATCCCCACTTTCAATGCTGAGTATTAAACAGAGCAGGTGTGTGTTTTACAGATCGGAGCAGCCGTGTGTAGCTTGTCAGTGAAGCACAACCAGTGATCGCATGTTTTCTTAAACTGTTTCGAAAGACTGCATCAGAACAGATGACTTTGCTACTTCCACAGTATTCATTTAGAACCTAGACCTGCTTTATAATCAGAAACACACCTTTATATTATGTGGGACCTTTAATTCCCAGATATATGAAAACTGCAGGATTACAGGGTTGTCATGCATTCCTTCTATTCACTGCCTGAAACAGTGTCTCTCTTCACACACACAGGTGAAACAGGTTTGTTTCATTCATGCAAAGGAATCAAGTTGCGTGTGTATGCTTGTGTGTGTGTTTGTGTGCGTGTGTATGCTTGTGTGTATGCTTGTGTGTGTGTTTGTGTGCGTGTGTATGCTTGTGTATATGCTTGTGTGTGTGTGTGTGTGTGTACAGTAGACTGTGTGTTTCTGACCTCGGCTTTTAAGATGAGGTTAACTTTGTACAGGAGAGCTGATCGAGCGATGTTTTGTTGGGTTACACTTCACTGAAACCTTCAAGTAAAATAACTCGAAAACTATTGATCTGAGGGGTCAATATTCCCTTTGCAGTTCCGACCAGCTGCTTCACTTCACTGGAGGGTAGAGAGTTGAAAACCAAAGTCATTCTGTTCCTCTCACTGCTCTTTTTAAAAACATCTTTGACGTAAAGAAATGAAGATCCTTGAGCTGGGTGTTGAAGGACGCGTCCAACGAGCCTTGGGGCCTAATTGAAATTGACTCCATAAAGACCCACTCAGCTGAGGCGTCACATTTAACAGACGTACATTAGCGCGGTGTATTAGCACACCAGCGTTTGGCAGACAACCTCCTAATGATGTGTGAACATACAGAGCTGTATCCTGTCACAGCGTGTGTAACACCAGTGTGCTGTACTTGTGCGTGAAGATGAAGATGAAGATAAAGAAAGCTGAATCGTGTTCACATTTTTATTCCTGCAGGAAAAAGGAGAAAGAAAAGGCAAAGAGAGAAACAACAGCATAGACCATGACTGAGGAGGAGCACTGAGCTTCATGCATGTCAGGTTATATTACATCCTCTCTGATGGGGGGTGAATATGACTGGAGAGTCCCAATCCAATAAACAAAACATCTTTTTCTTTTTCTTAGTTTTTATATCTTTGTGCTTTTTTTGCTTGTGAAATGCTGGAGATTTTCGACAGAGGGCTGATGATTATTTTCAATAGCTTTTCAGCTGTCAATCATTTTTTACAACAAACCAATCAGTGGTTTAGTTTATAAAATGTCAGAAAATGGTGAAAACTGCAGAAAGTGTCATCTTCAAATTGCTCCCTTCTTCCAGCTCATCACTGAGGCTGCAGGGGGCTGGTGATGCTGTAATGGAGTGCATTACAATCTCCACCCAATACATGCATACTAAAACTGTATGTGAGGGGGACAGCACCTTTAAATAAGCACTTCAGGACAATACAAACCTCAGTGATAAACATGAAGCAGAATCTTTTCCTATTCTGAGAGTGTCAACATAAACTGAAAGTCTGAAAGTGTCATAAAAGCTGAATCCATGTGTTTATATCTTTCCCCTTTAAAGAACCAAACCAGTGTTTTTGCAGGTTTCAGCTTCTTATAATCATTCTTTAATTTTTAACTCTTACCTTGCCCACCTCCTGGACAAATAAAACTAAAATCACTGGTGTTTAACTCAGAGATTTTTCTTAACAATGAGACAGTTTCACTGAAAACTTTTTTCACACCATTCGTTCTGTGTCACCTAATACAAGTAAAATCCTGCTATTTTGTGGAGAACCATTGGTTTCCATTCATATCATACAATATGGTTGAGCTAAGTAATTCGTTTTAGTCTCTTAATGTATTTCTCTGTTAATGGAGCTGTACATGCAGTGAAATCTGCTTTACTTTTTTAATTAAGACACTAACCTTTATTTTATAATTTCCTGTTGAAGGAGGAAGTTGGGACTAAATGCAGTGAGGAGTCTGACCCAACTGATGAGGCTGTTTAATTTGACAGGAGGGACAGAGGGGTGGGACCGCTGAAACACTTCTGATCGCATGATTGGTTAGAGTTTATGTGCACACCAATCAGTGCATGTGAGGTCATCAATAAAGATTCACTGTCAAACTTCCAGGAAGTGACAGTTTCCATGTCATGTTTTGACTTAATGCTGTTTGATTTTGAGACTTTACAGAAGTGAATGGAAGCCAGAGGCTGGAAGGTGAGAAACGCAAACACAGTACAGCAGCGTTTGTAAAATGATTAACAGGGATTAACAGTAATGTAAAGTTACCTCATTTGTAGTGAATAACCAACACAGGCAGATACAGAGGTGCTTGAAGATGTGTGCTTGTAAAGTTACAGAGTACAAACCTTCCTCTGGTTCATTTCTAAAGAAACTCTGAGGATAAAACAGTTGAATTCTTTTGTTGGCTGCAGAAACAGACTGTGGGGAACAGCCAGCAGGAGCCTCAGCTTGTCAACAAGCAAAATGGGTTTTTCAAATATAATTCCACAAATTAACAATCTGCTGCTTCCAGGAGCAACAGAAGCAGGCAGACTGGTTTTAAACGGCCGGGACGTTATCTGTCTCCCTGCAGAGTTTCTTGGACTCCCTGTGGACTTTGCTTCTGCCTGCAGGACTCAGATGTAACTCCAACACCCCTCCAGAAGCACACACAAACATTTAGACGTCCTAATTACTCTCCCTGCTTGTCTTCTAATTATTTGCTCATGCAGGAGGGAGATTCTTGAATGAGCAGTTTGAACCAGTCTCTGGTCTCTTCTCCTCTGTGTCGGTGGCTCAGAAAGCACCAGTTTCAAGGATCTGCATATCCCTGCCGCTAAGATTATACTGTATATATGTGATAACAATAAAAAGGAAACACGCATCCCCACCATTATGAATTGTCTGTTAGATGCTTTTCTATTAACCTTGAGGACATGGACCAGTGTAGCACCCTGAAAATCTAGAGAACTTATATAAGTCAGGTTTTGCCATTTTAAGCACTGATTGTTTCCATGCACACGGAAAACCTTAGGCCATAGATGTGCCAAATATCAGATTCTCAGCAGCCATTAAACGCAGCATTGTTTTCAGATTGACCACAAAGCAATTTTAAATTCATCCAGCAGTGTTCTGACGGGTTTTCACAAAGCCAAGGAGTCGTGAAATTCTCTGAGTCAATAGACTAAAAGCCGATTTCTAACTGACTTTAAAACGTCAGAGTTACAAGCTCAGTGTCGTGGATCCAGGCTGAGTGCTGAGGCTGGCGGCTTCTTTACAAGCCCCACAGTGAAACCAGAGAAGTGTAACTCATTCGCAGCTGCCCGGGTGTGGAGTGACCCGGGCTCCAGAGGGAGCTGTTGGAGCTGGGCCTGGATCCCGCTCTGTCCTCCCTCATCACCCACCGAGGACGGCTCAGGATTGTCGGCTGAGGATGGAGATGGACAGAGTGTCAGGGGAGGAGGGGGGGCGGCTGTTTAAATTCCACTAGTGTCATTTCACTCCTGCTTTTCTCAACACAAAATGGGGAAAACCTGCAACAGTATCTGATCTGCATGATGCTCCTCTCCTTATATATAAGCACAAAAACACAGTAACATACTGTAGTTAACCTATCGCTCATCACAGCTGATGTGAGATGTGAAGTGACTGGAAAGCACGACCCAGAATTCCATCTCACCCTCTGCTTTCTGTTTCCAGGGAAACAGCAGACATGCAACACAGTGTATCAGAGAGTAGAATATGACGTGATGAGACAGCGAAACAGGAGGAGGAGGAGGAGGAGGAGGTGGAGGTGCAGCAGGAGGAGGAGGAGGAGGAGGAGGAGGAGGAGGAGGGGGAGGAGGAGGAGGAGGAGGTGGAGGTGCAGGAAGAGGAGGAGGAGGAGGAGGAGGGGGAGGAGGAGGAGGAGGAGGAGGAGGAGGAGGAGGAGGTGCAGGAGGAGGAGGTGCAGGAGGTGCAGGAGTGAAAAGATTTAGTTGGAATATTCCTGCCAGAGAAATCAAATGTCCAGAAAGGCACTTGTAAAATATAAACCGTGTCCGTCCACATCTTCCTCCTCTGAGATCTTATTCATCAAACCGCGCCTCCATTAGAAAGTAGACGGGTCTGAAATGGAATCAAGTTCACAGATGATCAGACATACATCATCCTCTTGAGAGAGATGAGGGAACAATTACAGTTAGTGGTCTGCGAGAGGGCGATGAGGTTTCAGATCTAACTTTATATAACGGTTATTCCTGAGTTCCTCCATCTCTATTGGCTGGAAAGGACCCGCTGTCTGCTCTGCTGCAGACACCCTCCTCAGTCAGCAGAGGATAACCTCCTCCTCCATGTGCACTGAGGATTCATTTATAAATAAATCCACAGTTCAGCTCCTAGTTACGGGCTGGTGACCAATTAAAGAACACGAGTGTAATGAAACCAAAAGAAATGCAGATGTTTCTACAGTGTAAAGGTCACCAGGGCTCACTGGAGGGTGTCAGTATGACCAGTTTCCATAGATGCTAGTAAAGTTTGTGAGGAGTGGTTTTCAGTCGAAATGTGTCAGCCTTGTGAAAGACTGGTCCACCTCTTCTCTAATCCTTTGCAACTGTGCACAATAAGCAAATGTAGTTAATGAATGCCTAGAGACCCATATATGTTTCAACACAAAACACTGATGGTGGTGAATCTCTTTTTTTATGATTGTAGACACATCAACCTGCAGCTCAGCCTTCAGGGGAAGAGGTGGAAGGATGTGACCTGGACCAGGAGCTCACTGGACCGGACCTGAAGCTGGATCACACCCCTCTGCTGGAGGAGAGATGGAGGTATTTCACTTTGGCAGGGAAACAGAAAGCTGAAAAGAAACAAGGTAATGAGTTTAGCCCGTCCACACCCGACCAAGAACATGTTTGAGTGTGTTTCAATGTCAAGAACAGGGTCAGAATTTAGACGCTTGGTGAGTGAACACGGCTCCTCACTGCAGACAGCTGTTATCAGATTATTTCACAATCAGCTGATTGCAGTGCAAACATGGAGGGAGAACATTTTTGATTGCACATGTGCAAAGATTCATCTCTCTCACAGTTTATCAGCCAAAACAGTTCATTTGCTTTCCCATTTTCTTAAGTTGCACATTGTTTCTTGAAGCAGCTGCTCTGTGTGTGCTCTCAGCAGCCAGAATACCTTGATCACATTTATAAAAACACTGAGACTACGTGTGTGTTAATAATAAATGATATATCCCATATTCTCCACGCCTCAAAGAGCAGGCTGCACAAGAGGAATGAGGGAGAATCTGACAAAGACTGGATTAGATGAGACTTTGTTTTTGTGGCGGCTCACTCTGCCTCTGTGTCTGTGATTTACAATCGTAGTGAGACTGAAAGATGCGCAACGAAAACTTGACTCCCTCTGCTGCCAGGAATCCAATCTGAAGGGAGGAGAGGATGAGGGAGGAGGGGGACTGGGAGAGGATGAATGTTGTTGGGTGGGGGAGGGGCCTCATCCAACATGTATGAACATTAGGATTAGACTGGGGATAGTCCGTAGACCCTCGTCCCCGCTGTGTGTCTTTCCCTGGTGTTACATCACAGTCTGCTCATGGGAGATTTTTATGTACCTCTCTCCTCATCTAACTGAGGGAGTAGAAGCTGAGGAGGAGTCAGCTGCAGGCTTCTGCCTCCACAAGCACAAAACCCACACATGCAGTGAGAGTCATGCTCTGCAGGCTCCAGCTCCAGCTCCAGCTCCAGCTCCAGCCTGTAAGTTAGAAATAGGAAGTTGTCTATTCAGCTGCAAAAATAGACTCTTGCTCTACATCCTTTCAGCCTCTCCAGCTCTGTACTGTACATTTCAGTCAGCTGAACATGTTCAAGCAGCACAGTAGCCTATCCAGCGCATCCTAACCCCCCCCACCCCCCCCCCCACCCCTCCACCCCCCCCCCCCCCCCCCCCCACCCCCCACCCCCTCCCCACCCCCCTCCCTCCTGTAGCCTGAGCGCAAAAAACGCTCCATAAATTGTATTTGGGCTCATTACGGAGCAAGATGGCGCTGTGGCTGTCAGCACCTCGGACAGCTCCCAGCAGCTCCCGCAGGAAACTCGGCCTTTGATTCGCTTTGGATTCACTCTCCGAGGTGTCACGTCCGCGATGTCGGAGCTCTGAGATGATGTGAGTCCGTCCAGGTGCGTGTGAAGGGGAAATTCAATTCTGGATCAACTTGACTGCTATTACACCCTCCTCCTCCTCCTCCTCCTCCTCCTCCTCCTCCTCCTCTTCTTCTCCTGCAGCGACAATCTCGTAGATCTTGTAGTTGAGGAGGGAAAGATAAAGGTGAAGCCGGGCTCGGCCTGCGGAGAGCACCGGGGGGGGTGTCGACCAGCAGCTGTCTTTAGAGAACATGAAGGCGAACGTCGAGGCATCGGTTCGGAGAGGAGACGTGAAGCTGCGGAGGAGAAATAGTGCCGCTTAGATCGTCCTGCAGTTTCTCTTTCGGTTTCGCTGCGCCGCTGGTGAAGATGTTGGTGCTTCTGGTGACGATGTCTTCAGCCGTTTTCAGCCGCGGCTTTGCTCTCAGCTCCCATTTCAGCCCAGGTGAGCAGACATTCCGCCGCTGACCCCCCAGAATAATGCCTCTTCTCCCTGCTGCTTTACCTCCCCACACAAACCCTGTCGGCCGCTGATAAACGCCTCAATGTAATATAATTGTTCATCTCACAGTATACACGGCCACACTATATAGAAATGATGTAATCTTTCCCATCTGCAGTTGATGGTGTGTGTGTGTGTGTGTGTGTGTGTGTGTGTGTGTGTGTGAAACGACAGGAGGGAAAAATCATCATCCAGATGTAAATAAATCTTTAAAGTGTGTGGACGCACAGCTGTAATATCTGCTCCCCTCAGCTGCTCAGGTCAGCTGAGCGCTTTAAAGGTGCAGTATGTATAAAGGTGAGAGGAGAGAAGCAGAGGCTTCCTCTAATTGGAGCAGGAGTTATCCCATTAGTGCTGGAAAAGAAGAGGATTATGGGAGACAATGGACAGAGGCGGATTGGCTCATTGTTTCTCACATCATAGTGAAATAATCAGAAATCACTGGAAACCAAATGCTTGCTTTTTTTTAATGCAGCATAAGCAGCTACTGGCCTGTCATTCAGGTGGTTTCCATGGCAACCAAAAGGTGCAGCAGTCTGTGGCTTTCCCATCTTCTGTATAAAAAAAAAAAAAGATTACAGTGGCAGAGCGTTTTCAGGAGTTCTACAGACACGGCAGTGAGGAAGCTGGCAGGTTTTAGAAATTACCATGCAGTGCTCAGTGTGCCATTAAAAAGAGAGGTCTGATGTGTCTTCCACTTGATATCCTCCGTATACGCTTAACCGGGTCTCTGCTGCCTTTCTTGCAGTGGTTACCTTGGTTTCGTAATACCCTCCTGCCCTTTTCAAAACACATTAATTGAATTGCATAAATCCTCCCGTCCGTCCCAGTGTTTTAGTCTCTGCAGCAGTTGGTGTGGACCAGATGACCAAATGCTTTTTATTCTCCCGTATGTGTCTCTTTTGTTCCAGAGAATCACAGGGGTTTGTTTCTGTTTTATAGTCTCTGAGAAATGTTAACACCTACGCTCAGCACAAATGAATTTAACCAGGGAGCATTTGGATCCCAGTTGGATCTTTGACAGGGGAAAATCCTTGGTTCCAGTTTTTCATTGTGAACCGACTGACACTCAGTTGTGATAACATTGTTGTCTTTTTAAATCGTGTTGTAATTTTGAATGAGTGCGTGGGTGTTACTTAGTGTTTGGTGCTGGTTTTCCAGTAGTCAGCCACCTACATGTTGTGCTTATAAATACCCTCCTCGCTGTCATGGAGCTGACCCTGCTGCTGAAACCAGGACAGTAATACAGTCATTTGAAAGGTAGATGATTTTTCAACCTATAGGTCGTACTGTTCTGACGGTGGGTCGTGTTAACGCTGCACGTTCCACCTCCACTGTAGACATAAATATGGCCTTTAGTATTTCAGGACGAGCAGATTCTACAGATTTCCAGATGACTGCAGTTTTACATAAATCATTTGAAACACTTGCCTGAACTCTGGATTAACTTTTGCAGCTGACTGCAAAGGGATTTACTTCCAGGGCATTTCACTGGCTGACTGACTATGATAATGATAGACAGAGGTTAAAAAAAATACAACCAGTTCCATTTTTGCTTTTTAAAGCTGCTTTAACAGTTGAAAATCATCTTATTCAACACCTTGTACCGGTGTACATATATATATTTGGATTCTGTGCTCAGTGTGGGCTTGAGCAGTGGTCATTTAGGGGCTTTCCTGGCAATTTTATATAGTGTTGATGATACACACACAGTGAGTTGTATTTTCAATGAATTGCTTTTTGTCTTTTATACATGTGCATGTTTTTATTGCACAAAAAGAAAAAGTAGCTAATTGGGGGAAAAAATAATTGGTCACAATTTTGAAAATCCATTCATCTTTTATGCCTTTTTTTTCTTGGAAAAGTGCCTATATATATATATATATATCAATCATATATATATCTTCTGAGGATGTAAGAGCTGAGGATGAAAAATGGGAAAGGGGGGGGGGGCTGTCCCTACTTGGATCCTCCCCTTGTGCCAAACTGTGATGACCGCTGTGTGGAGGGCGGGTACAGGGATGACATCACAGCCCAGTAAAGGCTGGGCCTGGTATCAGTGGTGGTGGGGGAGGAAGGGGTGATTTTACTGGAAGGGCTGGCTGGATTCCCAGGCCCCAGGTTATCCATTTCACATTTCTCAGTGGGCTCCTGGCTGCACATCCAGCGGCACACTCTAATTATATGAGCACATAACAGACGGGGAAGCAGGATGTGGTGCATGTGAAAGCCCAGCGGACCCTTCCTCTCTCCAGGCTGTTGCTGAACCACCAGGTCCAGGTGCTGGAGCACACAGGCGGAGAGCTGGAGGAGCAGGTAAACCAGGGGACAGGGGCTGTTGTAAAGGGTCTGTTGGATTCGTACAGAGAAGAAATGTAGGTTAAGCCATTGGATTTGATAGAAAGTCACTTGAGTGCTTGCATGGTTTGTAGTCTAAGTAAGTACACTCCATAGTGATATGTTGACTGAAAGGGAGGCTCGCAGAATAAATTACTGTTACTGTTGCCAAACTAAAGCAGCTGAGGGCACAAAGCTAGGGCTATAAATTGGATTTGAGCAATTTACAGCAATTGAACAACCTCTAAAAGCCTTCTCTTCTGATCTACACCTTGAAACCTCCTGCTTGGAACAACTCCCCAACACACTGACTGATCTGGAAAGATGAAAGGACTGTGGTGGTCTCAAGTTGTGAATATCTGTCAACAGGAGTTTTTTTTTCTGCAGTGTTTTCTGTTTCTGCAGTTTCGGCTTGTTCAGAACATAATCATTCCCGCATTGAAGAGCCCAGAGTTTCTTAAGTGAGGCTGCTGCAGACGTGCCTCTGATTGCTAATAGCTTCTGCACTCTGAAAGAGCCTGTGTGTGTATGTGTGTGTGTGAGTGCATGCATGCGTGCGTGCGTGTGTGTGTGTGTGTATCTCTGTGTGTTTGTTTTGTCTGTAAGAATCTGGAAGAATAATAGCCCCTGATTGCATGAAAACTGTTTTTCTTGAAGGAAACAAACTCCCACTCATCTGTCTCCACCTCTGTTCAAATTCATCTCCAGCTGTTGTGATCGCAGTCAGTTCCTGTCAACCCCAGGTGAAAGAAACTGGACAGAAACATCTGCAGGTTTCTGCAGAAGATGACACACACACACACACACACACACACACAGACACACACACACGTGATAACACACTATACTCTGATACCTAGATGACCTGATGCAACACAAAGACGCCATCACTGAATTGACTACTTAGTGTTTCAGAACTGCTGAGCTGCTGATCAATAATCTATTTATCTATTTTTTGTGTTTCTATGCAGACAGTCAGTGTCTGGGCTACTATTACTATATCAACCCAGTGATTATTTTGATTGATATTTATAGAGAAAATGCTCATCAAAATTCCCCCGAAGCAACAGTGACGTCTTCATCTTGCTTATTTTGAGTGTTTAGTATAATAAACAATGATATGAAGAAGAGAAAAGCAGAAAATTCTCAAATTCAATATTAGTTTTTTATCAAGACAAAATGCCAGCTCAGAAAAAAGAATCCATTGATCAACTAGTTGCTGCAGCAAAAGTCAGATGTCCAATGTATAATTCAACTGAGCTGACCTTATGTAAAGAGATGAGAGGCTCCCTGATCGTCACAGACCCTGTACTCAGCTGTAAACTCATATTCATCCCTGTGGATTTAGGAAAACATACAAAACAACAAAAAAAGAAAAAACTGTTGTGATGGTTTTTAAAACCATGTGGAGCTACAACACTTAATGAAATGATAATGAAATGTAAATCTTTTTTTAATCTTGAGGGAAATTTTCTTTTTTCCCCGTTTGTCCTGCTGCAGGGACGACAGGGTCTGTTATAACACAGGGATTCAGTATCTTAAGGGCACTTCAGCTTCCTGCTAAAGGACGCTCTGCCTCCCCCTCCTTCGCTTTGCTGCCGTACAGAAATGCACCAGGGTGCAGAATGAGCCGCTGTGTTGGCCGGCGGTCTGTAGATGAAGTGGGATTTGGCTTAATCCACTTGTTTGCAACTTTTGTGCCACCAATAGACAGAGACTCAGTGCTGAGACCACAGTTAATTAAAAGTTCTGTTGGTAAATAATGCACACAGATGCCCCTTCATTATACAGATGCCCCTTCATTATACTGGAGCAGTACAACTTTGACAGTTATTTAATGAATGGGATATCCCAGTTATACATTTATTAATGTTGCATTTGTTAATGTTGTATTTTAGTGTTGTTTAATGTGGATATTCACGTTAGTGTTAGATTTTCTACTGATGATACAAAACTTTTCATATATATTTGAAATTTTCACAGTGTCATTTGTCTTTTCTCACTTTAACATGTTATTTGGATTCAGTCAGTGGGTCTGTGGATCCATTATGTTCTACTCTGGATGTTCTACATGTTCACTGAGAGGCTGCTTCCATGTGAGAACAAGGTGATGCTTTTAAGTGCAGCAGTCTTTGACCTAAAACTGTGTTGATTACAACCCTTTTATACACTAGAACCAACCTTGTGTGAAACCATCATGATGACGATGACAATGATGATGATGATGATGATGATGATGATGATGATGATGATGATGATGATGACGAGAAACTGTTGAAAGTTAAGTTTTATGAAAACTTTTATTACACCAGGAGTCAGCCTGCTGTTTTTCTGTCTCCTAATCCGCCCACTGATCATCTGTGTTGATAGACAGACCCAGGCTGCTGCTCTGATCTCTGGAGGATTTCTGCAGTGGTGCCCTTGAGCAAGCTTTGCACAGCCATCCAGTTCAGCTCTTGCTCTGTTTCAGGCCTGACTAATGGGATGGATGATGGAGTGTGACAGCAGTCACCTGTTTAGATCTCCTCTGTGCTGCTGCTGCGTCTCCAGGCCTGAATCTCTGCTTTAGCTGCTCCTGATGAGGGCAAATAAATTTCACAGTGAAAGTCGTGTTTGATCAGAGAGATGCTGTTACCACAATACACAGCAGGCCTTATGGGTATTTTGTCTTCTGAGCCCGGTGTAATAGAGGTAGAAGAGGAGAGAATATGAGTTTTCCATCATGCAGCACCTGTGCTGGTTTCAGCACCACGGACAGTTCCCACAGGAAAGTGGGCAATGGACTGCAGCTAAGATTTATTTAGCATGTATAAGTAGCATAAAAATAATTTATAAAGCTTTTTTACGCACTACAGTGTAACTGTAAGAAGATATGAGGCTATTTTTAAGCGTTTATCAATGTATTTAGCATCACTCTGTAATCATGTATCATTATATTGTATGATGACGAAGGTTTAAACACATTCAGCAGTGGACAACCTGCCTATGGATGATTTGTACATGTGTTTAAATACACAGTAACACTGTCATAAATGTCGTGCAGTTGTTCATTTAGTATCAGTAGATATGATTGATGGATGAAATGAGAGGATTAAAACACAGTGTTACCTTTGTCTTCCGTATTCTCCTGGCAGTGTTGGTTATATGATGATAAATGGTGGAGTCACACTCTCTGCTGAGGTACTGTGCCCCACCCTGGACAACACTGCAAATCAATAAGCTGGACTAATTTATGGCAATATTGGAGCTGCAGGAATGTGATGAATTCCCTTGACTTTTCACATGTTTTTACATTAAGTTCCCTGTAGAAGTTCTCTAGGGTCCATTAAGTCTTTATTTATTTCAAATGGTTAAAATAAAATACACAATGATAGAAATCTTAGTCTACTGTATTTGGCTAACCTGACACAGCGGTTGTAATACTCCTGTGTCATCATCTACCATGAGAGTTGGAATCAAATCCCAGCTCTTTATTAATCAAATCCTTCCCTCTCTCTCTCTTTCCTCAAAGATCCAGGCTGACAGGTCGGACATCTCAAAAGTGCATCTTCAGCTATAATAGCTGCCTCAGACGTCACACCACTGACCTCTTTATATAAGATAAAATAAAAGCAATTTAGTCTCTGGTGTAGTCGTGAGCTATTATATCTTTTATTATGTCTCCTGTCCACATTATTACGAGTCTTCGAAGAGAATAGTTTCATTTCCTGGTTTCTTTTTAGGCTCTCAGCTGAGGCTTTCATGACAAATTGATTTTCTGTGGAGTGATGCACTGTTAGAGACGTCCAGCTATCATCTTTGCTCTGTTTACACAAGAGGCTGATCATTAGACTCGAGGAAAGGAGAGTCAACACATGAGTGGAGTTCTGCACCGACTGACTGACTGACTGCAGAGCATTTGCACATTCAGTCAATACACCGTGCTTTATATCGTAAACAGTTCCATTTTTCTCTTCCATTTTTTTCTCCTCTGTGACCTCATCTTTGTCATCTACACTATATATTGTTCTCTATCCTGTTGTTCTTCTTCATCCCCGCCTCTATCCATTTCCATCTCTCTATGAGCTGTGTTGTGGAGGCCCTCCCAGGCCCTGCAGTATCACAGCAGGCTGTTAAGCCTGTGATTTAGAGGGATTCATCGTCGGCCACGCTCTCGCCTGGCTGAGAAACAGGGTGATTGGTTCAGACTCAGAGTGCTTTCTGATGCAGAGAGAGAGAGAGGAAATCAGCTTGATAGTAAAAGAACTGGGCAGACTGCAGAACAGACCTGAAGCTCCTCATGTAGATTCAGGCAGGAACACGATCAGATCACAGAACACAGATCAGCTGAGCTACCTGAGCAGCAGCCACTCATCTGTTCACATCTAAACACCTGGTTTCTACCTGCAAACTGGAACCAGCCACATGTTTAACTTCTTTGACCACTAATTCAACTTTTTGCTGTCTTCTTTGCAGCCCTGCGTGTATAGATGTTTATTCAGTGATGTTCTCACGATGTGGACACACAGCAGGAGTCTTACCCTTTTGTTTCCTTCACTCTAAAAGTAAATAATGTAGAGCTGCAACAGAGGCAGCTTCATTTCGTTTTGGTCCCAGCAGGTAAACGTCAGGTGAGACAAAGTCAGAAGTCGTTCAACTAAATCATTTACCTGCAGGTACTGAATTGTGTTCATCTGCCAAATAACAAATGATAAAATTGGTAAGCAGGATTTCTAAATTAATGGCAGTAAAACAAAAATAATAAACTAATGGAAATCATGTTCAGTTCCTAGATAGAGACCTGATTTTTTTTTTTCTTTAACCTGAAAACATGATGAAGCCTTTTCTGCCCTGAGTAGCGTCTGCAGTCCTCCTCTCAGGGTGCATGCAGCTCCGCCTGAGAGGCAAAATCCAGGGCTAAACAAAGCTGCAAAGCACTTGCTGCACCGCTCACTGCTGCTCATAAAGCTTAATGGCTGTGAGCACACAGTAATAACAGAAGGCGAGTCAAATGAGTGTATCAACATTTTTATCAACTCACTGAGCTTCTGTCATCTGGATTTCAGCAGCTGGACGCTCAGAGCACTGTTCGAGAAAACATGTGAGGACTTCAGTTCTAGATTCTTGGACTCGTGTGTTTCTGCCCTGTCGCTCATGTCCTCTATTATTATTAAACCTATTATTAATCAGTGTAACTCAAAATAATGTCTAAAATATCCAAAACAGTATTAAATTATATGAAACCACACAAATGCTCTAATGAGGCTAAACCACAGAGACCAAAAAGCCTTTTTCACTCCACATGGAAGAAGTAGAAGCATTATTTATGTCCTTTAGTGGCACCCGTAGAGATGCACTCTGAAACATTGTTAGCTCTGCATGGAGGTTGACCTGTGAGGTCAGTGCCACTGACCACCCACACAGCCTGATGAGCCATCGCATGCGTCAGTAGCTATAACACAGCTGATGCTCCCTCAGACCGTCTCCGTGGCAACGCGTCGCACCAAATCAGTGCTGTCATTCATTACAGGTTAATTCAGCATTTCAGAGTTCTTACACCGATCAAGGTCTGAGCATGTGAATAATAACACCTCTCTCTCTCTCTCTCTCTCTCTCTCTCTCTCTCTGTCTATCTGTCTGTCTCTCTGTCTCTCTCTCTACATTGAAATTTACACGTGAGCGAGGCGACGCTGCACGTGAAGCTTCAGCAGCTGGAGTCTGGTCGTTCATGTTAAGATGGGGAGCGACAGTGAGGAGATACTCACAGCTCTGAGGGCGTGTGTCATTTCCTTATGCATTCACTGCACATTTTATAATGTGCTGGCTTGTGACAGTGTGCGTACGTCTGTATGTACTGTATAATGTACATTTGTCACATAGGATGAGCAAGAAAAGAGAAAGAGCATCTGTGTTGTTTGTGCGTGGGTGGACGTGTGAGTGTTTGCACGTTGTGTGACAGCATTTGCTCCAGTTTCTGGTTTTGGCCGTTCCCCCGGCCTCTTCTCGGCCACAGATGAGCTCATCCAATATTAAGGACATCAGTCACCCCGGCCTGGATCAGTGTTCCCTGATCACAGCCAGTCCAGCCCCACAGGGCCTGAGCTGGACAACTTTAATCCTCCAGATACACACACTCTCAATTTCAATTTTCAACCAATTTTTTTTCTTTTTTGTTCAATTTCTTTTTCAATTTTTTATTTTTTTTGCAAAACAAGTAAATATCATGCCAAGGCATATATAGAAGAAAAGTAGCAGATGGCATCAGCATGTAACATACCCTGTTGTTACCATTATATCTCTTATAAGTACATGAGAAACAGAAATCAACAGTTGAGGTAATTATTTTAATGAATTATGAATTACAGTTCTTCATCTTAATATACTTTCTTGATGAAGTACACAGGCTCTTCATATAGTTGTCTGTGTGCACAAATCTATTTCTGAAAGTAGGTGTCAACAAAGCTGGTTTAATGTCATTAATTGACACTAAGTGTCATTGAGATTAATTACACTGAGGCAGGCTGCAGCTTAAGACCAGGACTCAGTGTTTGTGTGGGTCTTGTTTCCAACAGTGAAGGCAAATGAAATGTGATGTTGATGAACCACCTGCTGCCTCGGTGCGACTTTAACTTGAACTTGTGACTAACGTTGGCAAAGTTAGGGAATCACAGCTGCAGCTGAAGTCAGTCAAGATCTTTCATCAGTTGTTGTTGTTGTTGTTGTCTCTTCGGAGTCATCTGTCTTTTTTCTTTTGGGATTCAGAATTCATTTTAATCTGATGCATTTTAATATGATTTTATAAAGTTGATATTGCTAACAGATTAGCAAACAGTATCTGGATGTGCACATAAAGCAAACTCAGAGCAACATTAGTTTCGAGTCGTCTTTTTGTCTACCTGACCCATGTGAGTGCAACAGTCGCTCTCCCTTTAGCTCTATTTTTGTTTTCTGGTTCTTTCGCAGCTAAATGCTACGTTCACCAGCTAGTGGCTAACTTTGTCTGTCTGCTGATCAGGTAGTGGACAGTGAATCTATGGAGGCATTTTCACTGAAAACAGCTTCCTAGTGAGGCTGGAAACCAGGCTGGTGAGAGCAGTGACACTAAACTAAATGATAAATCTGCAGGTTGTAAAACCAAAACAAGTGCTGAAAGATGATAAATTGCTCCATTGAGCTGAGGCAAACTGCAGAGCTCAGTGATAATTCTCTGCATGGTGATTCTTTTCACACTTAATCATCTGACCCACTGTTGATATAAAAAAAACTGACTAGTGCAGCTTTAAATTTTCAATCAGAGATCTGTTCTGTCTTTGTTCTTATTTTTAGGAGGTAGTTCAACAAGAAGTACGGATACTCGTGGTGAAAAAATCAGACATGCCTCGTACTCTGTAGTAGTGAGCCCTGGCCCAGTTCAAGCACTGGTTACACAAACTGGTTATGTAAGAAACCAATTAGGCCTGAGAACAGTGAACATGAAAAGGAATCATGATACACTGTGTGCACCCTATGTAGCATTATATTCATATGATAAACATGTAGCCTGTTTGTACTTATATATGCTCCACATACGTTCATTTCATTTGTTACTAATACACATTTCTCCTCTTCCTGAGTATGAACCCACATCATTATATAAACAGCCTCTACATGTTCATCACATTTCCTCATTAAACACTACACAAAATCTTGTTCCAGCTCTGAACAGGTAGCGCTAAATTTGGTTTCCATTTCCTGATAAAAGCTCTTCAAATACATAATGTTCCCAACCATAAAGCCATTTCACATGCAGCCACACATGGAAACGAGGCAGCCTGATATACTAAAAGTGTTTCCATGGCAACCGTGCTTTCGAAACCCGGCGCACAACAGGGGGGCACTTTGGAGAGGGTCCGCTCCCTGTGATCATGCATAATCGTGGCGGACACATATCACAAACCTATCCAGCATCTCTCATTAATAGTTGAAAAGACAAAGCAGACAGTGAAGAGAGTCTCTGTGTTCTTCATGCAGCAGCCTTTCAACGTGAAGACACTTGATTAGATAAAAGCTGCTTTTATGCAAATGTGCAGAGTAAAATGAGAATAAATGCCACCACATCTGAGCAGTTCTGGGGTCAGATTCTGTGAAAGTCAGTCTTTTAACATCTGCAACAACGACAATCATTATAAAGTTTGACATTCAAATGAACCAATTTTGACTTTATTCCAAAGCCTCATGTATATGTTGTGTTTGTGACATGTAGTGGCCTTATATTACTTTTTATTTGTTTTGTCTTTCAGTGTTTTAACCCACAATGTTCATGTTATTACATCAGTATTATATATATTTAAGACTTGTTTTTGTGGAGCAGGAAACAGATCTGCGCCATAAGAATAAAGCTCTGCTGTGGTGAGGAGAGAGCTGCTGATGTGCTAGTGTCACTCTTAAAAGGACAAAAGCACAAAACAAATACAGCAAACAACACAAGCCAGACTCTGTTACTTCTGAAGTGAGAAATAAAACAGCCTTCAACATAAAAATTAAAAAGTTAAATCTATAAGAAATCCACTCTGGTGTGACGACTAGCTTACAGTGGCTAACGTTAGCAAACTGTAGATGTGTTACTTTGTTCTGTCACTGACATTAAAATAGTCAATTTGCTACATTCTTGTTATATTGCACCATAGCGTGTAACAGATAAACATTTGAGTGTCTATCACTGTGGCCCATTTATATATCCAGCATACAGTGGAGCAATGTTAGCTTTTATCCTTTTACCTCTGTTTTGGTCTCCACCACTGCCTGAGCAAAATATCTGGCTCTTTAACTGCACAAGTTGATATTGCAGTCACTGCTCTCAGCCACACCCCAAGCCCCGCCCACCTGGACCCACCATCCAATCGTGCAGGATTTGGTTTCTCCGAGTGTTTGTCTGAAATCTGTTTTATTTTTATTTGATGGCTTAGACAACAGTCAGCAATATACAAATATACAGCACAAATATATCTTCTTATGGATCAACACTTCAAATAAAACCCTGCACAAGTGTCAAATATGGGACCCTTTAATCCATTGTTATTATTGAATATTGATTGCAGCACCTAAATGCAACTGACTCAAAAGAATCCAGGGGAGTTGTATTAAAATAATTAGCCCAACATTAGTAATGCATAGAAACATAGTGTTACATAATGTTCCTCTGCTTCAGCCATAATCTCAGAGCTTATCTGGTTTACATGAATCTACTGTACATGGACATACAGTATCTGCAGCATGTATGTGTGTGTGTGTGTATGTTACCTGTGTGTGTCAAAATGAGGTGCACTTGGCTGCTCCTGTGTGAGGTGTGTGTGTGTTATGTAATAGCCTCTGCATGGCATCTGTGATGTGATGTCACATCTGACTATGTGCTGTAAGCGCCAGCGGGGACGGCGAGCTGGGAGAAGAGATTTCCTCCTGCTCCAGTGGCTGCTCAAGATTCGTCCTCAGACAGACGGAGATGGGGATGGCAGGAGAAAGAGATGGAGAAGCCAGTAAAGCACATCTGTGAGCGAGTGTTGAAAAAGCAAACAGGGAGCAGCTATTGGGAAGTGGAAGAACGTTCACTGGGGAGAGAGGTGAGGAGAAGGGAGGAGGAAGTCAGAGATTAAGGAGATAGATGGAGGAGTGGGGGGAACAAATAAGCATAACTGAAACCATGCTTCACAGTCTGCGGTGTGTGATAGTTTGTATTTTCTCTGCTCCATTGAGTCTCACCAACCGGGATGATTCATCCAGATAAGAACCACAAACAGCAGGATGTGTTCATGCTCTGCTCTCATGCTCCCTGAGGTTCACTCAGGTGAACCATGTGATGCTCCTGCGTGTTTCCAGCTTTCCTGTGAGCCCTTGTGCGATTAGTCAGACGTTTCCCTTCACTAACAGTACCTGTGCTGTGCGTGCATTACACAGTGGATCCACATCTACATAAAGGCTTGTTTTGTTTTCACGCCTCGGTGGTCGCTGCGAAGCTCAGCTACACGTGAGCTGCACGCACTGGAGACCCATAATCCCCTGCTCCTGTGCTGCTCTCTTCAGTACAAAGCCTTGATAAATGCCAGGTTTTCACTGTGTGTAACAGCACAAAACATTATCTCAAGTTAAGATCTTGACAAATACCAGTCACTGAGGCTGTTCACTGAATATTTATTTAAAGACAAATTCAAGATCTAGAAGAATCATGTTTTTAGTCACAGTAGCACTGTGCATGAAAACAGCTGTCAGTACAGCCTCACAGTATGGCTGTGGAATCAAATGACTGTAATGTGAACGGGTCCTTCATGGTGCCAAAATCATTAAGAAAAAAAAATCCACATTTGCTGCTCTTTAGCCTCTTTTATTCACCAGTTTTGTGTCTCCTCAGTCAAACTGAAGCATCCTCCCAAACAGATGAGGCTCAGTGCACCGTGAGGTCATGAATGTCACAGCAGAATTATCAAAGACATTTTAATGATCATATTCAGAGCAAATGCACATGAATATTCACATCCATGTGTCATGTTGTCAGCCAGCGCAGCCACATAATCTCCACTGCTTTGTTTGCTCAAACTTAAGTCCTCACAGCGGGTTTCCCGCTTCTCCTCTCTGTGACAAAACAAGCGGAGAACAACATAACTGCTGTTTCTGCCCACACAGGGTGAAATAACCGAGCTTTGGCTGTTTCCAGAGCAAGAAACCCACTCATACAAATCCCTTCATCCCCAGGGACAGTGGTGTTGTGTAAAGATGCAGAAAAGAAGAGTTCAAACAAAGGAATGACATTCATGTTTGTTGTGATGGGAGGTCAGTGGGAGGGATGTAGCAGCTTCAGTTGTTCTCTGTGTTGTGACCTTTAACAGATCACACACACACACACACACACACACACACACAGTTAGTTCACTATGTGGTCACACACACTTTTAACTGATTACCACAGCTGAGTGTAAACATCCAAGAGCTGCTGTTTCACTTTAAGGATGAATAGAAAGAAAGTAAGTGAGCAATAATGATCTGATATTGACTGTAAATCTTTATCAACAAGAAACTCCAACTGTCAGATAAAGTCTCTCAGGGTGGACATAATCAAGCGCCTCAAACACTGGAGTGAATTACATTACATGAGTAAATATCTTCATTTCTGCCCGTCAGGCCCTCCAGGGAGCTCGGAGCTGAACAAACCAGACAAGGCTGAGGTGTTCCTGGGCAGTGTGTTATCTGGGGAGGGAGGTGAGAGTGGAGCCTCAGGTGGGGGCCGTCTGCTGCTGAAAACAGACAGCAGAGGCTACACTCGGCATACTGAAGTGTGTCTCTGCCGCAGCGTGGCAGGAGATATCAGGTCGACAACACATCCATGCACACACACACAAACACACTCCTGACAGCAGAAGTGCTGATGCGGGTGATCCGGAGAACTATTCTCTTATTTGTACAAGGTTGCTGAACAGAGATAATGCGACAGCTCCGGGGAGATGTGTTTTGTGGTTAGTAGCTCCGAATTACAGCTTCCTGTGTAATTAGGTTACACTACGTGGGCTGCCTGCTTATATGGATGGAAGGTAGACCCGACTCCCACATGATATGAATAACTAATCCTCCAAATCCTGTGTGCGACGCGTCCGACCAACAGTAATATGATGTTTTATAACCACGCTGAAGAATCTCTCATTGTTTGTGAGAGCAGCGGGATGAAAGACACTGAAAGGCATCAGGAAGCAAAAATGAAAGGAGTCAAATTCCAACACAGGATGTTGTGACGTTGTTGAATTTGACTCTCGGTTGGATGAATGCACAGAGGAGAGGTGACTCTGGGGGTGTTTGTTCAGGGTGACATACTGAGAGTTGTTAGATAATTCTGCATTCACGTCATATCTGTCATAAATATGAGCAGCTAAAAGCCCCCTTCACACTGAACAAAAAATCAGCTAACACCCACTTACATCTGGCTTTTGTCTTCAGTGGGAAAAGGTATAATCAGAATTCATTTCAGGTCAAACGGCTGCAGTAGTCGCAGGTATTTATGTGCTGCAGTGGTGGAAACATGACACCCGGGTGGACATGCTAATCTTTATTTGTTTTCCAGTGCGATGCTCATGGCCTTTTCTCCTTTTTACTGTGTACTAACCCTGTTCTCTGGCATGTTTAACACTTTATTAGGAACACCACACTATCACTGGCTAGTTCCTCCCTTCAGTTCATTGTTTCCACAAGATGTTGGAAACTTTCCTCTGAGTCTCTGCTCCATGCTGACATGACTGCATCACTTACCACACCCCAGAGGTGTTCTACTGGATCCAGGTCTGCAGACTGGGGAGGCCACTGTAGTTCACTGAACTCACTGTGATGTTCATGAAACCAGTTTGAGGCGATCTTTGCTTTGTGACATGGAGCATTATCCTGCAGGAAATAGCCAGAAGAGAACTGTGGATTTTAAAGTGATGAACGTGGTCAGAAACAACACTCACAGAAGCTGTGGCATTCAGACCGTGATCGATTGGTGTTAAGAGCCCAAAGTGAGTAAGGAAAACATTCTCTGCACAATTACAGCACCAGCAGCCTTGACTGTTGACACATGGCAGGTTGGGTCCATGGATTCAGATCATTAAATTATGAGCTGCACAGGTGATGTTTTCCTCCACCTTACCCCAAAAAATGAAACTGGTGGTTTTATTTAGAGTTTCTGATGTCAGGGGCAAGTTGTTCTTTGCCTTGGCACAGTGAGCATTAGGAGGGCATGTGCGTTAGTCTGAACAGGATTTGGGGGAAGCAGTCACCATGGAAACCAGCTGATTTTTATTTTCTATCTTTTTGCAGCTTGGTCTTGAGTCAGAAGCCGCGGCAGCTGTTCGCCAACATTTGGTTGTGTTTACATTGAGATTGCTGATGATGACTAACCAAACATGAATCACAGTTGTTGTCTATCTGCCTGTCTGTCTGTCTGTATGTCTGCTTAGCTTTCTATACGTCTGTCTGACTTTTACCTGTAAGAAGAAATGACCAGAGGGACGGTCACTGCACCAGCAGATGTATTTACAGCAGATTGGTTTTGTCTTTGGCCCTTAACACAGATTGTTCATGACCAGATCATCAGCTTCATGCAGTTCACATGTGTTAGGCCCATATGGGCTTTTAACCATCTCTAACCCCTCCCTCCGCCCGTCTGCTTTCCTGCTGCCACCATCATCCTCTACCTCTCCTCTGTTGTCTTATTTGGAAGTGATGAGTCTTCTTGTTGTCATCCTGTCCCCGTCTCTTTCTCAGCGCCTGATACAAGTGTGGTGTCAGCAGTAGTGTTGCAGGGGAACAAAGACAGAGGGGGAGCAATGATTTATTTTACCGTTGCCAGCAGTTTTGATTTAGTTGCACTGGTGGCTGTGAGTGGAGAAGCTTTGTCTCTGTCACTGGTTTCGGTTAATGCATACTGTAAGAAGCTTGTATTGACTGCATCTATTTCTTAACTCCTGACCCCAATCCCAACCCTCTACTGTGCAGCCTGAGGTTTACTTTGTATTTGTAAAGGTAGAGGATCCGTAAATTAAGCATAATGTGCATGAAACCAATTATTTTATGGAGTAAAACCCCTTAACGTCACTTTCCCACCCACACCAAAGCCATAAATGTTGCTTGTGTTATAGTAGCATGGTTTCAGCTTGGTGTAAACAAAGCCAACCTTTAAATTGCAGGTTTTTGTAGTTGTTATGTTATGGATTAAAAAACTGGTTTTAGGGTTTTAATCATGACCCACAAACCCCTTGAAGATGCCAAAAAAATGGCCGAATAACCTCATTCTAAAGGTGAAACTGGTTGTCACGGGGATAGAAAACAGGAAGACGAATTGACATGAACACACAGGCTGTAAAACATCCCTCAGCACTTTAGGCAGGCTGTTATTTCTCTATCTGTCAGGTCTGTGGTTGCAGACATCACTCTCCTGATGGTTCACACTCTGACACCTGACTGCCAGCGTTCACATTTGAAACCTTTGCTCCTGCTCCTGATGCAGCATGCAGGGGAGATCCCAGAATTCACAGCCGAGCAGTAAAGAACTTCACAGGGATTTACCACGATTCATAAAGAATTGCAGTTCGAGCAGTTCTGCATGGTGTGATTCCAACAGACAAAATGCTTGTGAGTCCACAGGCTGAAATAAACTCTATAGATTATACAGAATAGTGTAGAATGCGTCAGGTTGTTCCCAGTTTGATGTCTGTGTTCTGCAGTGACCTTTACAAGACGCTGCAGGTCACTTCATCTCTCTTTATCTCAGTTCTCTGGTTAACATGTTCTTATCTTAAATTAAATCAAAGAGAGAAGTCCTGTCTCGTCCATCAGGGGTCCCACAGTCACTGTTTTGATCATACTGCTTTTGACCACTGGCAATTAACATTTATTTTATCTTTGATTGGGTATGAACGACAGAGGTTTGGAGAAGACTGCTAATGAAACGGAGGAACAGTGATTTTCAGACAGATGTCTGCAACATTAGGGAATGAATATCTTCATTTCTGGCCTTTCTTCTCTCTGTATCTTTCATCCTTAATTGGGATCAAATTTATATAATCATCCCTCTGGCCAGTTTCCAGCAGTTCAGGTGGTTTCACCTTTCTCTCCACTGAGCCTTAGATAATTTAGCTGTCACAAGGACAGTGACCGGTGCTGCTGATGGGTGAAGGGTGTCAGCAGTCCCTGGATACGCTGATGCCCCTCAGCTAGATATGAGCAACGGGCACAAGAGGAGAGCTGGGCCAGTGCTGTATACATCCTGGCTTTGCTTGAACAGGGAAGTGTGACACTTCTATTCCACAGCTGCTGCATAAAACTGGGCATCATTTGCTCTGTAATGGCCAGTCAGCTTATCTGAATGGAGCAGGCTTAACAGTCGTGACACACTGATCAGTGATGGCTGAATTTGGTCTGGAATAACTCCCTGTGGAGCAATTATACAAGCCAGTAAAGAAATAAAGCTTTGTCTGTTGGTAGAGTAATTGTTTTAAGCACTTAGTAGATACAGCTAATGCCACAGTGGAGCACCACAAACAGACCGATTGTCGGCATAGTATGTTGACGGGATTAAGAGTTTGGACTCCTCTCAGTGTGTCAGCTCTGATCTAAATGCCAAACATGTCAACCACACTTGAGTCTATCTGACAGGCCACAAGTCACACCAGTACCGTGACTCATACCAGTACTGGACTGCCAGAGCTCAGTGCAGACAGCTATTTATTTAGTTAGCTAGTTATTTATTGTTTGCTCGGCCATACAGGAGAGAAAATACAGACTTAGCTCAGACTTACTGTCATTGACAAAACTTGCTGAGCTAGCACTGCCACCTCCAGGCTGTTCGCTTACTGTAAGACTGAGGTCTGTGTGTCAGTAAGGCTCCATTCAGACCAGGTACTAACATCTAATCTGTATCTGAAAGTGAGATCTGGATGATGACATCCAGTCCATGAGTCTCTGTATTTACACCTGGTATTAAAATATGTTCTCATTATCTGAATTCTGCTGATAGACATGGCACATCGCAGGTGGAAGCAGCATCTCAGTTATTGAGTGTAATTAGAAGTCACACCAATGTTGACTTCTGTTTTGCTTCTATTTCTGTCACTTCTTTTCTTCTTCTGAACTTAGCATGCTAACCTGCTAGCTGTGGCCTGTTTGGACCATGTTTCTTAGTCATGGTAGTGTCTAGGCCGCCCCGAAGAAGTAGCTCTGCACAGCAGGTGTATTATAACCTCACATATTATAAAAGCAATGATGGCTGAAGCTCTTGGCAAGACTGGTAAGTAAACAGCTAACAGTGCTAACTTTGGTTAGTAGCAGTAGTAAAACCTACAAATAGAAGCTTTATGTGGTGAAGAACCATTTTCAGACTAGCGGGTGATTGGATCAGATCTCTTAGTTCAACATTTTGGGAGCTACACCTTTTCACTTTCTTGTCAACAATTAGATGAGAAAATTGAAACTGCTCTACTACCTGTATGCTGGCCAATAGCTTCGCTTAGCAAATACTGGAAACAGGGGGGAACGGCTAACCTGACTCTGTCCAAAGCTTAAAAAGTCTTCCTATCAGCATCTCTAAATTTCACCAACACATTATGTCTTATTTGTTTAATTTAGATACAAACAGAAATTTTTCAGTCAGGTGCAGTAACCTCCTGGAGTCGTGTTGTCGCTTTAAGGTTGCCAGGCAACCAGCAGAGGCTAAACTAAGCTCGTGGCCTGCTTGTTCCAGCTCCATATTTAGCTCATAGACACGACAGCGGCATCAGTCTTCTCATTTAACTTGACAAGAAAGTGATTAAGCTTATTTGCTGAAGTGTCGAACTATTCTCCACCAGTGTGTCCTCACTGAGTCTCATCCAGCCTACAGACCAACTGGTGTTCAGCACAGAGCTCACAGGCTGTGGAGGAGTGTCATCCTGCGGAGAGTTTCAGTATCAGTATCTGCAAATGTGTTCACAGATATGCCGCAGCTAAGCCTTCACAGTGCAGAAACAGCCAGCTCCACCAGTGCTCAGGCAGAAACAAACACGTGAGGTGTCAGACAGACTCAGTCTTTTTCATAACCCACAGCAGTTTCTGGCTCCGTCTGCTCCCGGGTAGACTTCAAGTCGCTGCTCTTCAGCTCGCAGAGTTTCTGCGTTGAGTGCTGAGGAGACTCTCCTGGGGCAGACGCTGCAGAGTACACAGCTCTTCAACCTCTTCTTCTTCCTCAGATCCTTTCTTCTCTCCTCTCCTCTTCTGACGCTCGCTCCCTTTTCATCATTTAGTCATCAGGATGTGCTTCAGCTCTCTGCCTTGGGAGGCTAAAAATGGCTACCACCTCTGAGTAGCTGAGAGCTATATGGTACTCGAGCTGCTAGCATCAAGTAGTAAAAGGAGAGGAAAATGTCCGTCCACCACCTTGTGTGTTTCCCTGTAAACAGGGTCTTATAATCTGTGTTGTTGCGAATACCTAATGAAGCTCTCAGGAGGGAACTGTCCTTGGGAAGCAGTCGACCTTTAGCACAACACATTTGTCTCTTTGGATCTAGGCTCATTACGGCTAACAGGAGGGCAAATCCTCTCTATTTCTCTGAGATTAGCAGTCAATGCTATTGATTTCACACAGCTAGGGAAGGGAACTAAACAACAAGGTATTTGTGTGTGTTTCTGTGGGGGTCCAGCTCATCTCAGCCAGTTACACAGAGGATGTAGCACTTTACCTGTAGGCTGCTGACTGACCAAATCTTGGTCAGCCCCGTACGACGGCATCACATGACTGCACCAATATATTTCAATAATCTTACACTTCTCTTCCTCCTTTACACTCCTCCGCCGGCCAGTTTACTAGCTGCTGTACTGAGCTACGCTAAGTGTTTTCTACACCTGCCTACACAACCTCTGTGGGTACTCTGCTGGAAAACAGCTCAGGCATAAGATTAGATATGAATTCTTTCTTTCTCCTCCAGATTTCTCCATTTTTCTGCAGTTACCTCAGTTCTTATGTAAAGCACTTTTTTAATTACCTTGTTTCTGACAGTTGCTACACAAATGAATTTGCCTTGCCGCCTCTGGATAAACTTGATCAATAGGTTTCACTGAAGTTAAACATTTTAATAGAAAAAATGTGCCAAAATCAGCAAAGCGTAAGTCTGTCTGTCAATATTTTCTGACTTGAGCAAAATCGATTCTTGTGTCAAAAAGCTAGAGCGGCTGCACACTGTTGTTCTCAGCAAGTGTGAATCAAACAGGAGAAAATAGCACATTTGTCTGGGGCTATTTTCATTTGCGGAAAAATCTACAGTTGGTGGTCTAGTGAGGACTTGGATTGAGACTGACGACCGGGGCTGGGGTTGAATTTTTCGGGACAGTAGTGGATTCAGTGGACCACATATATCAGAAGCTGTATCAGGCTTTACACAGATGATAGCTTTGAGTAGGATCAATTCATTGTTGGCTGTTGTATTTTAATGGGATTTAGTGACAATAGAAAAAATATTACCATCATCATTATCACCATCATTATTACATAAATATAAATTTGAATTGTGTGATTTATACAGAGGTTTGTTCCCACATTAAGAATAAACTTTACAGTAGTGTTTTTAGGGATGTAACAGTCATAATATGAATGTACAAGTGTATTATCTGGGTTTAAATGCAGTGTTTTTTCTGTTCGCCTGCATTCGGACTGTAGCGTGTTTCTCAAATATTAATGCCGAGCTGCATCCCCAGTCACAGTCTCCCGTTTGTGCTGCTGGAGGAGATGGGGTTTGTAAGTGAGGGAGCTTTAAATAAACCACAACAGAGATATATAATGCCTCTGCTCTCTGTAATTACCCCCCTGACAAATAAAGAGTAATTAAATTTGAATTTCATGTCTAGCATTTCGAAGCACTAAATGGTTATGGAGCAACTTCCTCCCCCTCTGCTTCACGTGGCATCATATTGCGCTTTCTATGGACACTGTAACAGGACCATTGCTTTAAAAAAAAATTCAGATTAGGACTCTGTGTTCCAAAACCCCCTGAGCTGACCAACTAATCCTGCATTTAACTGTTAAATTTGCATGTTGTTTTTTTTTTTTTTCAAATATTCCCTTCCCCTCCTACATTCTGCTGGCTCCTAAAAAACAGTGTTTGCTCTCTCTGTCAAATCATACTAAGAGCCTGAAACTCACTGAGAGCCAGTTGCAGCAGCTTTCAGAGGATCAGCACAAACTGGCAGCAGAAATGACTCTCTGTGCTCTGTTTATTATTTATGTGTGTGTGTGTGTGTGTGTGTGTGTGTGTGTGTGTGTGTGTGTGTGTGTGTGTGTGTGTGTGGAGCTGGGTGGCACTGCTATTGGCAGAAATCGATGTGAGAGATTTACAGCTGAAGGCAATCCTGCATGGCTGTCCGTCCAATCTGTTTCCCTGGTAACCGTTGCATTTCGGAAGCCATCGCAGAATGAGAAAAATAAATCATCCACTGCTCAAAAATGCCCCCAAAATTGGGAACAAGATATTATTTATGATACTGGGCAGCATGCACGCAGCACACATTGAGGATAATTCAAACCACTAAACTCGGAAAATTGGCTTCGCTGATACAGAATGAGGCTCAGAGAGAGAGAGAGAGAGCCTGAAGATAATAACTCAGAAATCCACTCTGCTGAGCCTCAGAAGAGGAACTAGAGAGTGTAAGTGTTGTAAATAAACGGAATTAATATTGCATCATTATTATACTCGCATCTCACTTTTAATTAAACCAACACATTTCTTGTTTTGTAGATAAATCTTGCTTAAAGACATCCAGCTGGGGGCCGTGGTTGCACATTACCTTCTTTAGATTTAGATTAACTGACGAGACTTCAGTATATTTTAAAATATATCCCGTCAGATTTTGTCAGGGACAGATCATTGAACTCCTGCACTTATCTCCATCTCTGTCCCTGGTGTTTTCACAGTCCATCAACCTTCGTACAACATGGAGACAGGAGTTCATTTACTGACATGATAAAATATTAGAAAATAATCACCAAAGCTCAAGAGAAAGGAGTCAACCAAATATCACATACATCACATACAAAAAGCTGTGATAAGAAAGTAAATTCTCTCTGCTTTCACCTTTTGACTCGGTCAAAAATGTCCCAGAAATAATCTTAATAATGCTTATTTCTCCACTGCTGCTCTGTCGGTGTTTATTTCTCCACAGGATCACTTACTGAGAGAGTCTGATGTTTACATTTGACATTCGAGATGCGTCTAAATGAAGCCACTGAACCTCTGAACCCATAAGATGAGCTACTGCGACATGTTGTGCTTCCTCAGGGCTTGGGGAGTGAATTTACATCTAACTTCTTAAATCCATTATCATATTAAGTCATTCTTCTGTTACTGTTATTAATTGATTATTGATTTTACAATGCTCTACCTCATTTTTACTGCACTTTTTCTCTTAAATCTCCTCATGTAGTAAAACATCTAAACATTTTTACATTTGTTTATTTTATCATTTATTTTAAATTTTTTATCCTCAGTTTTATCTTGTCTTGTAAAGCACTCGTAAAGGTGCTGTAAAGCTTGTCATTATTATTATTTTTTTTATTATTATCATTATTGTGGAAGGTGACCAACATGTGTGCTCTGTAGGTTATACCAGAGGCTGCTCTCTGTAAACTACTACAATAATTGGACTTCTTCAATAATTTTAGCAAAACAAAACCATAAAAGATTAAACAGACCCAGGTGTAGAACAGCTGATAAAGGGGGTGGTGCCAGTGATGAAAGACAACATCCTCAGTTCAAGTTGGGCTGTGGACCTTTGGTGCATGATGTTCCCTTTGTCTCTGCCCCCTCCATTTCCAGTGTCTCTAATGTCAATTCCCCAGTTACAGCATAAAACACCCCAGAAAATACTATAAAAACAACGATGGGAAAATTCCTCTTAATGTTTTCAAGAAATGTTACACTGTCAGTATCTTAGTGGACATGACAACAATGAAAGCATGAGTTCATATACATTTCTAGTTCTCTTTCACATTGTTGAACATTTGGTTAAAAAAAAGCTAATTAGTGCAAAAGACCTGTCTGTGTTGCATGTGTTGTTTTATCCTCTTCAGCTGATGAAGCAACACCTGCATTTTTAGCCTGTTTTCTGAGCAGAGGGTGTAACGTGGTCCATTGTGTGCTGGATAAAACCTACAGGGTTATAATGTTCCAGAGCATTTCATTCTGAGCAACAACATGATGCCGAGCTATAAATCAAACATGTAAATGTCTCTAAATGAAAATATGAGCCTTCCAGAGAAGACAGTAAGTTCTTTAGCTACTCTATATTGCATTAGAAATGATGCAACAGACCACTTCCCTTTATTGTTGTACTCTAATTGCTCTTTTATGTCCTAAGTGCTTTAATATGCATCAGATCACATGTATATACAAAAACAACACTGTCTTGTGGCGGATTCTTGTGCCTCAGCTGATGTTCACCACTTGCTGTGTCCTGCAGATGGTGCTCCGCTGAGTGAGCTGTCCTGGTCCTCGTCCCTGGCTGTGGTGGCCATCTCCTTCTCGGGCCTCTTCACCTTCGTCTTCCTCATGCTGGCCTGCCTCTGCTGCAAGAAGGGCAAAATCGGCTTTAAGGTGAGGGTCATTCTGCTGATGTGCAGAACATTTCTCACCAACTTCCACATCAAATATGAAAAAAACATGAGGCATGAGGACAAACCGACACACCTCTGCACCCTCGAACACACAGACTCATTAAATCATATCGAGTGTTTATGGAGTCTTGCTTAGAGATGTGCACTCAAACTCTCTTTGCCCATGAGCGGTCCTGCAAATGGCCCAAACACAGAACATTCCCTGCTCCATTATGTTCAGGACGGAAGGTCTCCATCCATTTATACTTAGGAGATGTTGATGGGAGGTAAACAGACCAGCAGACAAAGGTGGCAGAGGCTGTGTTTACGGAGCGGCGGGAGGCCTGCAGCTTTTCAGGACCATCATCAGGACCCCATTTCTGAGCAGCACGCTGAAATGGGTCACTGCGCCAAAGAAAATAGGACAGGGAGCAAGAAAGATTGTGTGTGTGTGTGTGTGTGTGTGTGTGTGTGTGTGTGTGTATTAAAGGAGTGGATTGTGCATTTAAAGAAAAAAATGAGTGTGTGTGACTACGTGCTGTGCTGTGTGTACATGTTTAAACGTGTTACCCTGTGGAGATTTTCGTGTTTCTCATCAAGTCTCTTTCTGTGGATACTTGAACAGAGGTGATGAATGCGCTTCATGCATTCAAGCAGTCTTCTTCTTTTCTTCTTCTTCTCTCTCTTCTGCCGTCCCATTGTTGAGGCTCTTGGCACACAAGCAGCTGTCAAACACCCTTAGTCATCTACCTTTATATTACATGGGACCTTTAGTCTTATCAAGCAGAAAGACTTGGAGTCTACAGTCATGTTATCGGCTCTGTGGGGCTGTTCTCAGTCTCTGGTCATAAACCAAAGTATTGGACAAATTAAAATATTGACCTGATGATGGCGCTAGATAAAAAAGTAGTAGTTATCTATTCAATAGTTACTGATTTCAGTCAAATATTCTGTTTCCATCCTCTCAAATGTGAAGATTTGCACCTTTTCTTTGTTTTAAGTCTCTGTTATTGAACATCTTTTTTTTCTGGATTGTTGTTTGACAAGACAAAAGATTAGAGGAGACCTCAGGCTCTGGAAATTTATAATGACAAATGAATTATTGAAAACAAAACAATCAACACATTAATCAAAGCTAAAAATTGTCCTTTACCTCTTTCCTTCCACGACATGTATTCAATATTCCTGCTCAGCGCTCCAAACTGTGAGAATAACATGATTTATTCCTCAACTTGTGAATTTATGTTGTAACATTATGTAAGCAATGAACATTTAATTCAACTCGCTTCAGAGGAAGCTGCAGAAACATTAATCCCAGTGTGATGCTGTGCAGAGGACCACGTGATGAAGCCCATCCTCACAGAGTCAGGGGCATGTAAGATTGTTTTAATAATGGCGTTAATTTGCCTCTGGGCTCATCTCCATCTTCTCTGCTCACTCTCTTTGCACCCTCAGCCTTTCTTTCCTTCTTTCATTTCCTCGCTGTTCTTAATGTGTCCTCAGAAACACAGGCCTGCGCTGATCACAGCAGTGTCTGTAGCCATATTACATAACATCCTGTTCTCTGTTGAATACTGTATTTGTTTATAAATGTGCATCTTAAGTGTCTTGTTGTTGGCTGCATCCAAGACGTCGACATCTGTCAAACACATACTGTATGTATGAGGATGTTCCTCGTGTCTGGTCTGTGTCAGTGGCAGAGTGGACCACCCAGGTCGGACCTGTCAGGGTGTGTCCGAGTTAGGGGCCAGGGTGGGAGGAGGGGGAAGAGAGAGGGCGCGAGGGCGTGAGGAAGGGCATACCCATGAGCCCGCAGTGCATCCGGCCTCGGGGCCCCATCTGGAATTAGACACAGCCTCTCCCACAGCAGGAAGAGGGAATTTCAGGGGGAAAAAATATTAAAGAAAAAAAAACTTCAAGAGGAGACGAGAGAAAAGATGTCTGTTCTACAAACAGTAACAAAAAGATGAGGAACTTCCTCCAGTGGTTCTCACTGCTGTGAGGGGTTAGTTCAGGCTTTGGACTGAGGCTGAATTCTTAAAGTTTTCAGTAATAATCTTTTCTGATATATTCTTTAAAATGACTCATTGCTCATATCATGTAAAAATATACAAAGTAGTGTGAAGTGTGAAAATAATTATTTCTTTTCTTTTGGTCACTCTCAGTTTTTGTGAAAAAGCTTGTTTTCTTAAAGGAGCTATTTGTAAGTTTTGCTACATAGCTAATATTAGCGTTAACAGCTGTTTACTTACCAGTGAATTCCAGAGGTGGAAAGCAACGCCAGCGTTAACTCTTGCCTCTCATTTAGCACGCTAACTAGCTAGCTCCGGCCTGTCACATCACTTTCCGATAGCGACTCAGTGTAGCCTCCAAATGAAAGCCACAGCACTGCATCTCCCCCTGTTTCCAGTCTTTAAACTTAGCTAAGCTAACTGGCTACTGGCTATAGCTTCATATTTACCCACAGCAATTAAAGGTATTTCGTAAAATGTCAAACTATTCCTTGAAAGAAAAACCAACATAAATAATTAGATCTTTGCCAAAAGAGCCTTGTTAAAATTGTCAGTCCATTTGAGGGACAGAATTAGAGCAGACATACAACAGAAATATTCTTTGAATAATAAATAAGTGTCTCAGTCGTCCACTTCATTTAGACACAGCCTCTGACTTCAGCGCCTCATAGTTCTTTTAATTTGTAAGGTTGAGTGATAATGGACTTCAACCTTGAATCATGTTATTAAAACTCTTTATCATGAATACAAGAGCAGCCTGAAGCACAAAAGCAACATTTGGGCCAACAATTTATTTCTGTCACTCTCTAACGTTTCCCTTCAAATCTTAAGTTTAAGGAGCTTTTGTGGGGTAAAAATAAAGAGGTTCTGTCGCCTGATGGATGTTAAGCTTAACTGCAAAAGTATTAAACGAAAAGGATCAGACTTGGGTCAAGTTGAGGTTGAAGGTCAGGTTCAAGGGTCACGGAGGAAAGCTCTCAGTGGGTGGTCCTCACAAGTATAGTGTTGACAAAAAAAATAGGTGTGGGGAAGGGGACTGCCCCGCAGATGTTCTTTGGCTTTTGGGAGGGAGGGAGAGAGAGAGAGGGAAAGAGAGGAAGAGAGAGTGATATCACACGTATAGTATGTGAACACCCCCACCCCCTGACCCCCACACCCCTCCACCTCCCCTCTCTTCCCACTTGTATTTTTCTCCCTCACATTTTTGCGGGGGCTCAGTTTCTCTCCTCTCCCTCAAGAGACAACCGGAGATAGTGCCCCCCCCACCCCCCCACCCCTCCCTACACACACACACCACCCCACCCCTTTTCATTTTCTCTCCCTCCATCCCTCCATCCCCAGCAGTCCCAGGGAGAGTCAGTGGTCCGCTACAAAGCCTCTTCCTCTTCCTCATCTTCCTCTGTGGACTCAACAATGAGACTCTCTCTGCAGAGTGATGATGCCTCTTTCTGCAGCCGCTCTCCCTGGCACCACCAAGCTCCTGCTGCCCTGCACCGATGGGAGCCCTGGGGGGGCAGTGAGTGTGTGTGTGGCTGTATATGTGTCAGTTTGAGAGAAAGGCAGAAAGACTTTGAGATGCTGTAACTAAAGCTGAGGCCAGTTGACATCCTCACCTATGGACTCTGAGGAAAGGTAAGCTGGCAGGGACACTGTGGGGTCACGCTGTGGGCTGATTGTTTTACCAGCAGGAGTCTTTCAGAAAGAAAGAGGGATTAAAAGGACAAAGCTAACATTGATCTTTAAATATTTTAGGTTGTTGGAGGAAAAACTTAAGAATGGAATCATGTTCATATTCATATTTTTAGCAGATTTCTGTGTGAAAAGCAAAGTGTGAGCACATTTCTGCTTTGTTTTTAATTGTTTTACTCAGTCCTGAAAAGATTAGACAACTGATTGATCAGTGGATCAAGTGAACATTTTGTTAACCCAAATGCCAAACATTCTCTGGTTTTAGCTTCTCAAAGTTGATATTTTTCAGCTTTTTTGTGCTTTGCTTTTGGACTGATGCACAAACAAGTAATTTGAAGATTTCATTTTGCATTGTATCAGATTGTAATTAGCAATTTTTCTTGCATTTGTTCACATTTTTCTTGAGTAAGGGATTGAAAGATTATTTGAAAAAAAGAAAAAATCACAATTTTCTGCCCTAGTTTTTATACCTTTTACTGCAGGATGTATGAAAAGTAAGAGATTCTTCTTCTGTTCAGTAACTGGTGTGTGTGTCTTTGTGTGTGTGTGTGTGTATGTATGTATGTATGTGTGTGACGTGTGTGTCAATGTGAAGAGTGAAACCACATGTTAAACGGGAAGGGCGAGCAGGGCCGTGTGAAGATTTGGATGTGAGGCTGAGGGGAGGGTGTGCAGCCTGCATGAGCGTGCATTCATTCTTGGGGGACAGGATGAAGTGAGAGATGGAGGTGCTTGTGTGTGTGTGTGTGTGTGTGTGTGTGTGTGTGTGTGTGTCTCTCTGTGTCTGTGTGTGTGAGTGTGTGGGTGTTGCAGAGGGCTGCAGCAGGTCACATTTTTCCAGCATTGCGACCCTGCTGCTCTCCAGCTCCAAACTAAGAGACTTTTATTCTGACATCCGGTTTGTGGATGCAGCCAACTCCCTCCCCTCCTCATCCTCTTATCCTGCGATCACTACGATCAGCAGACATTAGGATTCCTTCAGGGCTCCTCACTGCTCATCCAGCCCAGGCCTCAGTGTAGCATGCTAATTCAGATGTTACCTCTTTGTTTGCATGTTACTTTTGCCATATGTTGATTTTAATTGGACCAGTGTGGACAGCAAGTACTTGGAAATGAATTCCAAAGCAGATGCTCATCTGTTTTGTCCCATTTTTTCCAAGTGTAATACATATTAAAAGCTCTGAGTTATCAGTGATGTGAGTGGGATCAAGCTCTCCTGTGCAAACATTAATCTCTCCTGTTGTGAGGATTCATTGATCACTCTTCTGTCTGGCCTGTTGTTTATAGAAGTAATTATTATTGTGTTAATTGTTTTGTGAATATCATCAAATTTGATATGAAAAAAAAACATAACCAAATATTTTCAAGAAAACGGTCTGTGAGTGAGTTGCAGAAACTCCTCTCCAGTTTGTGCTCGGAAAGTATCTCAACACTAAAATCATCAGGCTTAATTGTGAAGCAGAGGATTGAGATACATGTAATCTTGGTACAAATAATCTTTGGGTAAATCAGACGGGCTTTGTTTACGCCACGATGTTCCAGAAGTCTCAAAAACAGCTCAGAGAAACAGTGAGCCGAGCCAGGACAGCTTGCCTCAGTTTATCTTGGAGCTGTTTCAGTGCTCGAGCAAAAATATCATCAATTTTCACCCCTGTTTTTGAATAAGGTTGTTGTGATGCAGTCAGACATTACATATCACGCAGAGCAGATTTGGACCCATCATATGGTTCACAAATGCAGATTAAGACACGTTTGTGAGGGGTTTTTTTCACTTTTGCATCATGGTGTCCTCACGTCTTTGACCTTACAAGTAAGGAAGCTGTTTACTGGTTACCCAACCGGCTGCCTGTGTAATGAATGCAACCTGTTCTTTTGCATGACCTTTGACCTCTTCATTTTCCGTGCCTGTGTGTTCCAGGAATTCAAGAATGTGGACGGGGAGGAGTACCATGCAGATATGTCCACCTTGGCCTCGCCGGCCTCCCAGGGCAGCCCGGACGTCTACATCCTGCCGCTTACTGAGGTGTCCCTGCCGGTCGCCAAGCAACCTGCTCGATCAGGTGAGTGAACATTCATAGTTCAGTTTAACCTCTGCAGTTCACATGGATCTGAATGTGGCTCCATCAAAAGCACAGTCTCGACTTGTGTTCAAGGGTTAAACTTGGTCCCTCTGCTTCCATCAGCAGTTGTCTCACTTACCAAATGTTTGAAATCCCCACAGTACTTTTAAAAAGATTTACACTTCTCCCTTCTGTCAGAAGGGATGAAGTATAAGTTGAATGGTGGGTCAAAGAATATCCAATCATGAAATAATTTTTGACGCTTGTGTCAGTGCTGTGTGATTCATGTCTCCCGTCCTTCGCTGCAAACTGATGCAAACCTTGCAACAGCTTTGTAAAAGTGCCCGAGCCGTACACATGCAAGTGCATTTCAAGGGTGTGAGAGTAATATAAGAGCGAGCAGGGCCGTGCGTCTGGCATTAGTCAAAAGTTTGTCCCTGGAGTGAGCACCGCCCTGACACTGGCCTCGGCCAGCTGGGCCTCCACCTATCCCACAATCCCTCGCTGCAGGTCCCTGCAGAATGAACTCTGTGCTCTTTAACTTTCACTCTCTCCCACAAACATCTGCCTGTTGCATAATAATGTCCAGGCAGCCGGCCTACACTGCTGCTTGTTGGTATGTCAGGCATGCGAGAGCACAAAACCCCAGTGAGAATATCCCTCTTTCACTCCGTCGCCTTCTTTCTCTCTTTCTGCTACTGTGTGACAATGGTCCTCGTTGTGTGTCAATGGGCTGATGCTGCCTGATAAGCTTGATGCTGGCGTGTGGTGAGACTTAATGCATCACTCCCACACAGTTAACTCAGGGACTGGTCCACATCAAAACTCAGATGTAAATGTGAACATTTGTTATACACGCATACACTCCTCAGACAGGCAGTGTATGAAGGACCAAAAGATAAGAGTTGGCTACTTCGAGGAGTGTGGAGCCATGCAGATAGGCTTTGACAAATGAGGTCTCTAATGACACTTCAAGACAAGGAAGGTTAATGGGATTTCATTTGCAGTTCATTGAGAAACCAAAGAAATGCTGCAGTTCCTGGTGGGAACATTTTCAGAGGCAGATAACTCCAAACCTCAGCTATTAAAGCCAAAACTATCTGCATGGTTAAATAGCACTTGGGGTAAGTGAAACTATTTTCTCACCATTGTCTTGGATACAGCTGAGCCGACCCTTTAACATATGGTGGGTCTTCTGTGAATAATAGAAACCGTCAGAGTAGAGTTTATGACTGCACCTTCAGGAGAGCCTCGCCCAGTGACGTCAGCGGGGGAAATAAGTTTTTCAGAGAAGTTGTGTATTCATCATACTTTACTGGTCGTAACTGTGTCCTCGTTTCTCTCATCTGTGTTTGCTGCCAGTTTCTGTCTTTTCATCTGGATTCTGGATTCTCCTGTTTTCCTGCATCCTCTCCAGCTCAGGTTTATTTGTACAGCGCCACTCCACACAGAAGCAGTTCAAAGCTTTGGATGGTGATAAAATATTAAAACTAAAAAGCTAAACATGTGGCAACAGAGTGGAAGCAAGGACAGAAGAATAGGGAAGAACTGATGCACTAAAACAACCAAGAGGCAGAGAAGAGTGAACACAGAGGAACAGTAATTATTAAGTTAAAAAAATATATATGATCACCAGAATGAAAAGGTCCTTTGGTGGCTTTTAACACAGTGTAGGTCTCAGATCTAATAATTCCTGAGAGCTGAGGTAGATGCAGAGATGAAGCACTTAACAGTTCTGAGTAAGTCTGGTTTCTTTCAGCCAATGTTCCCATCTCCTCTGTCATCCTGCTGAGCACTGGGGGCTGTTGAAGGACTGTGTGGATATAGGTGGAGTTCCTAATGAGACACCAGTACTGTAAGAGCTTGGCTCAGACCGGGGCCCGGTCCCCAGGATCCACCCCGATGCAGCTGTTCTCTGCTGCAGGCTGCTCTGCAAAGACTAATGGAGCTCACACCCACCCAGAGGAGAAAACACATAGAGTGAGAATGCAGAGCAAAACCAAGTTCAGTTCTCGTGTTCGTGGACACACACACACACACACACACACACACACACACACAGTGAAATTTCCTCCCACTCGGAGCAGAAACGTGTATTAGATGCATCCTGCTAGCAAACACTTTCAGATCTGCAGAATCACTTGCGAACGTCGACCTCTGAATCCTCACCGCTAACATCTCTTGCTGTGAGTTATGAAACAACAATGGGCAAAACGTCATAAGTGAATTGAAATGATTGTCCAAGGACACGACAGCAGCTCAGCACCAGAGTGGATCGGGATGCACTGGAGTGAAAGAGGATGATGGGAATTCCATTTGGCTCTGAGTGATTTAGCTGCTGTGTGTCTCGCTAAATACTTCCTGGCTACTATAGCAGTTAAGCTAGACACATTCTTCAGAGAGACGCTCAGCAGCAGCACACGGCTTAGGAAAGGCCAGACAGCACTGTCAAATGGAAATTGAGTTAATGTATCGGCTCTAAAGAGATCTGAGAGCTGAGCAGGGTAGTCGGGGTATTTTCAGTTTGAAAAAAAACAAAAGTGAAATTAGAAATTAGAAATAAGAAAGCACCGAGTAAATGAACATTTGCTGGATGTTACAGTGTTAAGAATCCTAAAAAAACTATCCCTCATCTGCACCATAAACGTATCACTTGTTCCCTGACACATGGACTAACTTGAAATCTGAACTTTCCTTTTAGATCATCTTGCTAAGAAACAGATGAGAGCAAAAACACAACCTCGGTGGAGATAACAAATATCATAGTACAGTCTTTTTTTCTCCCAGCATGCATCATCTTCCCCTCATTGTTCCACCAACGTTATGAATATCTGAAGTTAACATGATGGCGTAGGTGGAACCCATCGCATGCCACCGTTATCACCAAAACTCAGTTCATTCCTATGTGAAGGAGCTGGTGGATAATAGCCCCAGTGTGTGTGTACTAACTAGTCCTAACTGGTACCATGCTGCCCTAAGCAGCCAGACAATGGTGGGTATTCTGCTTTGGGATGGAGAGAGCGTGAGTGGGTGTAAGGAATGACCAGTCTGGGTAAGGAGACAGGGGTGTACAATATGGCCTCCACACAGTGACTGGACTGTGTGGCAGTCTGGTGGGGTGGGGAGGGGACGCTGCACCACAAAGATCTGTCTGTCTGCCTCTACACCCAGAATCTGACTGTCATCGTGGGAGATGCAGAAAGAAAGAAAAGAATAGATGGTGAGGGGTGAGAGATGGGAGGGCAGGGAGGGGGGGTGTTGCTGTTGCTGTCAATCCCGTTTCATTTGGCTGAGCTGGGGCAGGACGGTCGGGCGTGTTCGGCGAGCAGGAAAGACTCAGGGGATGCTGAGAGAGATGCATCAGGGAGTTGGAGGACAGTCAGACAGGTCGGTGCCGGAGAAGGCTCGATATAGAATCAGACTTAAGAGTGGAGTCTGTTTTGTTAACTCGTGGACCATGAACAACATCCACTGGTGTGTTCAGATATTTCATTTTAGAGAAGGTTAATGCCAATCGATGGGACAGAGGATTCTAGATGGATTCGACAGTGGCCACTTAAGAACATGGATGTGGTGCGTTCAAGTTACTGTTATGAGTTTTATGTACATATATTATTATTATCATTATTATAATTGAGGTGTATGATTCCCCTCCATGTAACTGAGGATATACTGCTTCTTCTTAGTGTGTTCGGGAATAATTGTGCCTTTGTGTATAATCCCTTCTTTTTATATGCAAGACAACAACATGTCCCAACATTATATTGGAAATTAGTGCAGTCAACTGTCTTTTATTATTAAGTTAATGTTAGTGCCTAAGTTCCTCCATCAGTGTTGAGTTTTAGTATGTTTCAGTTTCAGTATGTTTTCAGTATGTTTTCAGAAGGGATCAGGGTTAGTATACATTCCAGCCCACATTCAGTAATAAGAACATTTAAGTCTGACGAATGTTGTCGATTGAATTTAACTTGTTGTCTTACTTGTGTTGTGTATTCTCATCTCTTATCAAACCCACATTACTACTTGTCATTGTGATATTCTTGTGATAATACAACTTAAATACAGAAGTCTCCATGACTGTTAAATGTTACTTGCATCAAAGTTGAGACAATGTTGATGTTCACTGAAATAGAGTTTCATATCATATAGAATTGACTGGAAACCATTGGCTGCCTGGAGCGGTGGGACGAATGTCTCCACATTTCTGTGACGTATTAGTGTGGTCTTCAGAAGAGTTAGCTTTAATTTAACATGATATGATTTGCTGTAAATGGGCTAAAGCATGAAAAAACCATGGATTTTGTCAAAGACTGCAGCTGTGAGACCCCATCAGGAGGTTGCTGGTGGGGGGGGGGGGGGGGGGGGGTTATCCATCACTGTGACACCTCTTCCTCTCTCTGCTTGTCCTCCAGTCCAACTCCTGAAATCCACAGACCTCAGCCGCCACAGTCTCCTCTACCTGAAAGAGATTGGGAATGGCTGGTTCGGGAAGGTAAGCCACTTCAGACGCCTCAGTCTTCATTACTACCTGCTGGTGGTTTTAACAGTCGCCCCTGCAGTCCCTGCAGCTACCTGCCAGGTAGATGAAACGGAGCATCAGTGAGTCTAACATCACGGCTGTTAGTCTTCGCTGTGATCCCGGCCGTATTTAGCACCAGCTTGGTTAAAAATGTCCCGACACACTGTGTTACCTGTAATGTCTGAGTGTGTAATGCCGGGCTGATCCTCGTGCCTTTGATGTCAGCTCGTCCCAGGTGTGATAGACTTAGCCCTTGAGAACAAATTTTACGCTGGTAAAATTTTCAAAGTAATAGCCCCCCACCACAGGCTGAACCATTTGGTGTGGTGTCATGTTTTTACAACCAGATAACATGATGTTGTCACTCTCTCTCTCTCTCTGCTACTCTGTCTGCTTCTCCTCCTTTTCATACCCTTCGCTCATGAATATCCATCCGTCCTTTCCATCCTTCTGTACCTTGACTGGGTATGTCCATCTGTATCTGTTTGTCTGTATTTTTCTGTCTGTTCCCTGCATGTCTGCATCATGTCTTTTTGTGTGTCTTTGTGTATTGGTCACGCCCATCCATGTGTAACCTATTTGTTGGTGTGTAAATGTCCCTCTGTCTGTTTCCCCTGTGCGTATATGTCTCTCTGTGCTGTTTCAGGTTCTGCTGGGGGAGGTGAATGCAGGCTTAAATACCACTGAGGTGGTAGTGAAGGAACTGAAAGCCAGTGCTAGCGTTCAGGACCAGATGCACTTCCTGGAGGAGGCTCAGCCCTACAGGTACCTCACCTGTCTTTCTGGTTGATTCCTGTCTTGTCAGAGATGTATTTTTCCTCCACTGCAGGCTGTGGGAGGAGGAATATTTCATCTTTCTACTCGCTTAAATGTATCCAATGCTTGAATGACTGGTAACCTTGTGACTGCAGATTTTATTTTCAATAGAAAAGCTGGTAAAATATTCCTATTGCCAGGTTGAAGTATCAGCTCTTCAGGAATAATGGAAAACAACCTTGTTTCAGATACAAATGTTTATTTGAATATATAAACATATCCGAAGAGTTTTAGATTTTTTCACAGTTTCAGTTTCTCTAGTTTGGGGATTTTCATTTTCATAACACATAAAGAGTCACTGTGTCCTGTAACTGTAACATTTCATACAGTTATGCAGTTATTGTAGTAACAATCCTTGAGCCATTTACTTCATGTATTTTTGCAGTCAGTCTATAACAATGAGATAATTTGTAATATATTTTGATAAATACTAGGCTTGGTCCGATATTTGATAATAGCCAATATTGCAGTATTTCCCACTGTATGCAATATTTTTCATTATATCAAAAAAAATTAATTATTTTTTTTGCCCTGCTGCTGGGTCCAACCCTCATTTATTTCACAGCTGTGCTTACATAATATTATTATGTATTATAAAAAATAACTGGAACATGAAATACATCAATATAATTATATTGTATAATATTATCGATCATATTTGGGCTGGATTGTATCAAGATTTTAATTTTAGATATTCTTTATTATTCTTCACAGTTAAAACAGTAAGTTTGTACTGTGTGTCGTTGTGGGTGTAATTTTTGTGTGTACTACATGTGCTGTTCTGCAATCTGCTCTTCAGGGCCCTGCAGCACCCAGCTCTGCTGCAGTGTCTGGCCCAGTGCACCGAGGTCACTCCCTACCTGCTGGTGATGGAGTTTTGTCCACTGGTGAGTGTCCAAACCCACAGGTTTGGGTTGTGTGTGGGGAAAATGGCCCACAGCATGTATAAAGTATTATGAATTAAGATTAAACACCAGTAGATAAATTTGAGTTCTGCCTCAACCCTGTGTTGTGTTCCCATGTTGGAAATCACTTAAGGATTTTAATATTTTAATAAAATGCACTTTTATCGCTAAAGGTTTATTAAATTAGGTTGTACCACATGTTTTGTGTTAAGTGTATTTAAAAACTACAGTATGAAATATGTCGTTTATGAAAGGACCTGTCAAATCTTTTGACCTTTGCGTTTACCTGAAAGTCTGAAACTGAAAGTCTGTCCTGTGTTCTTTGACTGATTCAGTTTGGTGAATGGATTGAACACCTTTGTTATATGTCATTAATGGGATTTTTTTTCTTAATTACTTTTGGCAATCAAACATTCTTGGCAACTGCTGTAATTATTTGGCAGTCGAGCCTAAAGTTACCACTAAATCAGGCTGCACTAACACCACTCACACTGCAGCATCATATCCAACATCAGCTCCACAGGATTGATTAGTTCAGTAGATTTAACACTGACATCTGTGGTGATATTGAAGTAATCAAAGAACCAAGAACTTGGCTTTTTGCCACTTCACAGCTATCAATTTTTAATTCACTGCATAGTGGGAGTGAAGTAAATGAAATATATTGTTCACGGACAAAATTCAATTTCAGATTATTTTTTAAATTGACAGCAGCGTGAAGTACTTAACCCATGATGATAAAACATTCAGATATACCAGAAGAGGAGAGTCTGTTATGGTTTGTAGGATCACAATCATTATTTAATGTGATTACTGTAAACAGTGTAAAATCCAAATGCTGCAAGACACAGGAAGACAAAAGGCTCTGCTAAGACGATAATTTCAGTCCAAAAATGAGCATAATTCACTCAGGTGGCCAGACAATTAAAAAAAAAAAAAAAACACACTGTACATCAGTAACTGAAGACACCAAGACTGTTAGCTGGTGCTCTCCCATGCAGATTCTAATACCAAGACACGTTCACACCAGTGACTGAGAAGTGGGTGACTCTCATTAACCACAGCACAATGACAAGACTGCCCTCCAGTGGTCCGAGGATGTAACGTACAGATGTTTTGTTTCTCTGCTGCGTCCAGGGGGATGTGAAGGGTTACCTCCGAAGCTGCAGGACTGCAGAAACCATCACCCCAGAGCCCTTGATCCTCCAGCGGATGGCCTGTGACATTGCCTCAGGGCTCTTGCACCTGCACAAACACAACTTCACACACAGGTAGTGTGCAATTTCTGCAAATAAATATCACACAACGCTAAAATTAATTACTAAAATTACAACGCTATGATCTGAGCTATTATCTTTCAAACTGCCTTTTGCTTCTCGGGTGCTTCCTGGAACAATATCCTGGTGCTGCCTGAGTGCTCCTTACAGACTCCAGCATCAGTGATTTTGTTGCAGGCGGTGACCCCTCATCTCCAGAACCAACCCAACCTCCGCTCAGTCTGCAGCACCTTTTTCAGATGGCATAGATATCTGCTCTCAGAGATAGCAGAGTTGAGCTAGGCTATTTCATTTTGCTATTAGTTGGTGTTTTTTGCACGCAGGGCTGCTAAATATTTTTGTTCCTTAAGAAATATGATTGAGTCCTGTTTATTATATTTATAAATAATGTTGAGATGTAATGACTGTTTGCCCCCTCCTCCCCCTCCATCACCAGTGACCTGGCCTTGAGGAACTGCTTATTGACTGCTGATGTCTCAGTGAAGATCGGAGATTACGGCCTGTCCCACACTAAGTACAAGGTCTGTTTATCAGAGAAACCTGCACATAGTAATATATGCAAATATAAAGACTATACATTGGCAAGTATATGATTTAATTTGTTCAGAGTAATTGGCTGACTCTAAAAAACTTACTTAATATCCTTATATACCTGAGGTGCTTTGCACTAACAAAAGATCTAGCATTTACTCCAGTGAGTTTAGACAGATTTTAAAGATTATTTCATTCCCAACGCTCAAGGATATTAAATTTAACAAGGAAAGATGATTGACAACCCAGCAAATTAATTAGTTTTAAATTTTGGATGAGTAAGATTTAATGCTAAGGATTTCCTCACTGTCTACCTGTTAACATTTTACCCATGCCTCCATCAGGATGATTACTATGTGACATCAGATCAGATGTACGTGCCGCTGCGCTGGATCGCTCCAGAGCTCGTGGATGAGGTGCATGGAAACCTGCTGGTGGCTGACCAGAACCAACAGAGCAACATCTGGTAGGATCAAACAAAAACACAGACACACACACACACAGACACACACACACACACACATAAAGATGCATGCATTTGGCTATTTGTTAGAAACAGCATAGTGTCATAGTTTTTTGTTTGTACATTTTCTTTTACTTATGCAGCATTTTATCAAAAAGCAAGGTTAAAGTTGTGAAAAGAATTTTCTTCTTTTTTGAAGAGACAGAGATCTTGCACAATGATACTATTAAATTATCATTTATCTATATTTCTTGCATAAAAGGTCACAGCCAAAAGGCTGATGTTGGTCCCTTGGGAATCACACAAATTTGCAAGCAAACAACAAAATGTGAGATGATTAGACTTTCATTCCTGGTGGAATTGTTCTTTTTTTGTTGAGTTCCAGTTAGATCCTGATACTAAAATTACAAGAGAAGCAGGCAGACAGGCCAAAAAAATTAAGTTATAAACCCTTGACAATGAATGAAAACATGAAGGAGGCAAAATAACCAAAAGTTTTTTAAGGAGTATAAGAATGTGTTCACAGGGAGAATGATTCATACTTACTGTTTTATGTAAATCCTGTGTCTCAGGTCCCTGGGTGTGGCTATTTGGGAGCTGTTTGAGCTGGGAAACCAGCCCTACAGACACTACTCTGACAGACAGGTACTCACCTACGCTGTGAGGGAGCAGCAGCTGCGACTGCCCAAACCGCTGCTCAAAGTGCCCCTGGCTGAGCGCTGGTGAGACACACACAAAAACACATTCAGAAGCATCTTTAAATTACTTATCAGTCCCTGAGGAGAGGGACAAATACAGCAAAACACAAAATTCAGACCAACATAATTAAATCCCTTCCAGCATGAGTGGATTTTCATTTCTTCTGCAGATTCTAATTATTATGTTAATCCTGCTGGTTTTGCTGGGGAGGTTTTCTCTAGCTGCATCTTCTTTTTAGTCCTGTTATTACAACTTAATCAGTTAATTCTAATTTTTCTTATTTTACTGGACTAGGGGACCAGAAATATTAAAGGTTCATTTTTTTTTCTATTTCATACAGAACTCTCTGTTTTTCTGTTTGTCTCATTTTTGGGATCCTCAGGTATGAGGTGATGCAGTTCTGCTGGCTGCAGCCTGATCAGAGACCCAATGCAGAGGAAGTCCACTTGCTGCTCAGCTACCTGTGTGCCAAGGGGGCCAGCGAGGCAGAGGAAGACTTTGAAAGGCGCTGGAACTCCATGCGTCCCAATACAGGATTCAACAGCCACCGTGGTGCCTCTGTATTGTCACGAGACCACCCCTCATCAACCTCCTCTTCGTTCCCTCTCCTTGAGCAGTTTTCAGCAGGTGATGGCTACCACTCAGAGTCTGGGGATGACATATTAACAGTCACTGAAACCAGCCATGGCCTGAACTTTGAGTACAAGTGGGAGCAAGCCAGGGCAGACCATTCCTATAGAGCCCTGGACTCATCTAGTACCCTGGGTCAGGTCAACCATCACTGTCAGGAAGCATTTTACCCACCAGGGGGCATTGTGGGAGGCTGCCCTATGGAGAGCCTCAGCCATGGAGTTTCTCCTTCTTACTACCAACCAAAACATCTACATGCTCCTGGCGTACTTCCTGTCCTCAGTGCCCATAGCCCCTCAGTAAGCAGTGAATACTACATCCGCATTGAAGAGCCAGTGGATTGTAACATTGATCCAGATTATACCATGTGCTCCTACAGCCCAGACTACCAGGGCAGCAGTGGTAGCTTCCTTACTGGGAGTGCAGACTCAGGCGAGTGCCTGGTCTGCCCATCACAGGCTAAGAACATGGGTCCCTATTGGTCAGCAGACATCCATAAATCAGATGTGTACGATTCCAATGACTCAAGTCCTGCTATCTCCCTGACAATGGAGCCCCTTTTAGGGCAAGTGTCAGACAGCAGCCCTCTACGACCCTGGGAGTCTAGTCACTATGTGTCCTATAAAGACAGAGATGGAGGTTACTACTATGAGCACTCACCGCCTTTGGGAATAGATCACTATCTGATTGGAAGTGAGCACTCTAGTGAGCACCATCAGGAAAGCTGGGGATCAAGGAGCTTGCGTCAAGCCTTGGGTGAGTTGGAGAACCCACTTGGTATATCCCCATCTGTAAGCAGTCCACCTCAACAGGCCTACAGAGATGCATACCTGGACACAAGCCAGACCTCCATCATAGGAAAGAATGTGACTGGGGGCTACTACGACATGATGGGCTCCCTAAGGAAGACCATGCCCAGCCACACCAGGCACAACAGCCACTCTGTCAGTATCAACATGGAGACAGAAGGGGCACTCTTCATTGGGCACAGAGACACTGATTCAGAGGAGGAAGAAGAAGAGGACATATTTGTTGAGAGACACACCTGCAACACTTGGCCCTCAAAACACCGCCACAGCAGTGTGGGTCATCACAGGCGGGCAAGCCACAGCTGCAGACAGGATGCTTATGTAGATTTCCACTACACAATGCCAAGTACAGACATTGAAGACTCCTGGCCGGAGGAGCACAGCCTGGCCTTCCACTCTCTACCCAAACCCATTGACTATCTTGAGCCCCACCAGGCCAAAGACAATAGTGCCTGTCTTAGTCTGAGTAAACACCATGCAATGGTGCCTTCAGACAGCTGCAACGCCTACATCTACCTGTGCCATGAGGGCGAGACTCAGGTGCCGGCATCTGGAGAGTGCTGCCACTCACACTTTGTTGACCCACTCACTGGCTTGCTAGTGAGAAACAACAGCTATAGTCACAGCTACAGTCATAGCAACTACATCAGAGATAAGATCATTGACATCCCAAGCAATGAAGAGATGATCAATCTATCACCAGCTCCAGGGGGTCCCATTGTGCCCAAACCTACCTTGATGAAGACTGAGGACAATGGAGAGCAGTATGTTGACATTACAACTGATGATACCCCATTCAAGGACATGAGGGAGGATGTAATCAAGGAAAATGTAATCATGCGAAAACCACCAGAGCCTAAAGTAGAAGAGGTGACCCTGACAATGACTAAAACCACTCCGCCTCCTTCTGACAACACGCATGTGATGGTGGCCCTCACAGATCAACAGTCAGATTCAAGTCACACTGCAGACAGTGGTGTTGACCGAGGAAGCTCCAGTGTTTGCCTCGCTGACATCCTTGACTGCAGTGACGATGACGAGGATGATGACATAACAGAGGATATCACTGACATTACCTCAGGCATCTTTGCAGACGAGTCCAGCGAGCTGAATGCTTCTCCTGCCTTCAAGTCACTACAGAAGCAGGTAGGAACTCCCGATTCCATGGATTCCATGGATCTACCATCTGCAGCTGGGTCTTGTGAAGGCTTCAGCCCTGCATCCTCCCACCCTTCCAACTCACCTAAAGCTATGGACAGTGGCTATGACACTGAAAATAATGAAAGTCCTGAGTTTGTACCCAAAGAGCCTCATGAACCCCGTGAACAACTTCTGGGAAAGTCTAACCTTGACACAAGCCTGGAGGAGGACGAGGTGCTGGAAGAGCATGAAGTCGAGGCCAAATTGGTGCCCAAAGAGGGTGAACCATCATTGGGTGAAGATTTGGCCTTAGAAGCCTCTCAGACAGGTGACCACATCTTTTCACCACTGAGTGATAAGACCCCATACAGAGACTCTGCTTACTTTTCAGACTATGAGAATGAAAGGCAGTCTAGGGATGAAGGGGAAGAACCATCGGAGAAAGTAAGAGATGAACAAAATGTTGATAAGGAACAGCAAATGGGAGAAAAGAAGGGTGAGAAAAGGAAGAAAGAAGAGGAGGAAGAACTTAAGGACAATGCAGTGAACAAAGAAATTAAACGCATATCAACTGGAGGAACAGAATCCTCTTCTCCACCAGAGATGGAGGCATACTTGACAGAGGAGTGTGGCCAGGATGAGGAATTGGGGGTACCTCTGGAGCCTTCTGATACTACTTCAATAACAGAGGGAGGACTGGATGAATGGCCATCCCAAGAGGAGAGCTCATCTCTAGGAGACTGGGCAGCAGAGGTGGTGGGGGCCATGGAAGAAGCCCTTGGTGCCCTGAATGGAGATTGCACCTCCAATGTCAAGGTAGAGGGAGAGGAAGGAGAGGTCTTGAAGACCTCAGAAGCAATAGAGGAGCCAGCAATCAAGACAATTCAGAACAGGACATCAGGGACATCTGGTGAAATCTCGCACACTTTACCCAAAGACGAGGTGGCCTTGCAGCACACAGCAAACACCAGACGGTTTTCCTCTTCCTCTCCTCCACCTCCATCCACCCCTCCCCCTCCGCTCCCTGCAACAGAGGGCCGGGGGTCTCCAGCTGATGGGGAAGAGGCAGATGAAGAGGACGGTGAAACCGATGACAGCGATGAGTCGGATGAGGAGCTGCGAACCTACAGTGTGCAGGAACAGAGTGGAGGGGAAGAGAGTGAGGATGAGTGTCACCCGGTGCCCATCGTGGTGAGCGACGACAGCGAAGCCCACAAACTGCGCAGCCTCCTCAAGATGCCAACCCTGCTTACAGCAGAGAACCTGGAGGAGGAGCTGGAACGCAAGAAGAAGATGGTGTCTTTCTTTGATGATGTCACCGTCTATCTGTTTGATCAGGTGAGTAGCAAGGCGAGATCATACAATTTATCTTGGATTATTTGAACCTCCATTAATCAATAGTTATACTAACATGAATTAATTTTCTGTAATATGAAAGGGTCACTCATAGTGCTAAAAGTGAGAAAAATGATCACCAACACTGCAGCTCTACAAAGCCCTTTAGCCTCTTTTAACTATTGTTTTCTATTTTTTGTATGGTTCAGGCTGGCCTCTCTGTAGGCAGCAATTTATAACAGAATTTATAACAGAAAATCAAATAGTACAGTTTCAAGTGACTCACTTTCCCAGATCTGATGTTAAGTTTATCTAACAGGTGCTTTATCCTTCTCTTCTTCTTTACTTCACCAGGAAAGCCCAACTAAAGAGCTGACTGAGCACGGCTTCCCCTTAGGAGGAGAGGGTCAGAGTTCACGGAACAAATCCCATGAGAGGGTTAATGCCTCTGATGATTCCTCTGATGGGAACCTCTCAGAAGAGAGTAAGCACAAGAATACATTTTTAGTTAAAATATAGTGTTGATGTCAATAAAAAGTCTACTTGTATGAAAAACTTAAACCATTAAAGCATGTACTTACTGCCTCTTCTCTCAGGTGCAGGGTATGAGTGGGAGGATGACTTTCCCCTGCTGCCTTTACCAACATCCTCTGTGGCGTCTGACTCCCCTCCTGCCCACATCCCCAAGGCCCCGGACACCAAACCAGCCGTGCAGTACTCCCGCTTCACTGTCTCCCCCTCCAACGTGTCCCGTTTTTCCATCACTCACATCTCAGACTCTGATATGGACTCAGCAGGAGGTGGGTCCCCTCTGGATAATAATTTGTCTGTACTCACAACAAAATTCATTTTTTGATTAGGGACTAGATATCACTGACACAGATCAAAAGAAGACTCTTGTTTTCTGGGACTGAGATGCAGATCAAATTTCAGATTTTGTCACAGCTATTCAGATTTGAAAAAATGGTTTAAAGATCAAAGTTTCAAGAAATCTCTGAAGCACATCAAGTTTAAGGCCAATCTTAACCTAAATCTAGCACTGCTGCAAACCATGTATTGGAATGTTTTAGCTAGTATGGTACTAATAAAATACTTATTGTATCAGACTTAATCCCAGTCTGGGAACTGGCTCTTTAAAGATGCCATTGTTGGCAACAACATATTGCCACAGAATTAGAGTAAAATGTACCACACTAATGAGATAATACACTTTGGTGCCAAATTTCTCAGAAATCAATAGACATTTTGGAGGAGGAAGATGCCTAACAGCCTGTAAAGAGAAGCTGCAAACATTAATCCTTTCTGTCTGTTGCAGGAAGCAGCGAGGACGGGGAGAAAGAGTAACGAGCCGTGGAGATTTACTGCCTCTCTTTGACAACAACTTGGCCTACTAGCATGACTTCTGATTTATTTTTAAAGTCAGGTTTTAGAAACACAAGACAGTGCCTCTTATCGCCTGTGGACACTTTTGAAAGGTCTGTTTTACCCACGATGTAGGACTGACCTAAGCTGTTTAGAATACTGAGAAGAGTATGGTTAATATATAAACATTTACAGAATATTAATATATACTATGTATGATGTAAAGAATCTATGAAAGCAGGGGAAACTTGTGTGTTGAATTCTGCATATTTTTCAGATAAAAGAGACAAAATGGAAGGACAGGACTTTGGAAAGCATCACATTTGCCACCTCTTTCACTTCTTAATTTATGATAGGGAGTATTGATGAGAGTGTGGAACCACCTGGACTTAGAAACAGGACAGTTCAACTGTCACCGAGTTAAAGACACAACGTCAACTTTTTGGCTTTTTCGACAAAGGATCAGCTCTTTGAACAAGACTGTACAGCTCCACAGACTTTGTACTTTTTTGGAAACTGCTTTACTTGTCTTAATGAATATCAACAAGAATCCTTGAGGTATCACAAGTAATATAATGTTAATATTTGGGTTAATTCAGAAACAGAGAACATGTTAGCAGAGGGAATTTTAATGGCTCCTGTCTGGTTACAGAAAGGTTTTTGTGGAAACAGCTGATCGAACCTGGACAACCTGAAATGTTGTGACTTTTTCTTTCTTTTTTTGTATTAGGATCACGACTGTACTGTTTTACATTAATATGTCTCATTCTTTCGACCGAACTGAGTGACACCCGCACCATCACAACCAACCGCTCTTTGTTGTAAATCAGGCACTGCTTTGTCTCTATGGTAACAAGAGGTGAAGGAAGTAGTTTACGATTCAAAGGTTTGACAGGTGTTTCAAATATAGCAATGCATGGTTTCAGGTAACTACAAAACAGTATAAAGATGTATTGCTTAGAGACAAATGGGGACATTTTGTTGTTGTTTTCTGTTTTGGAATAGAGACACATGGTCATGGAAATCCATTTTCATGTTGCAGGTCCAAAACACATTGGCAGCAAGAGGAGATATTCATTATCTGCACTGCTACAAAGACACTAGTTCTCTAGTAATAACATGGGCCAATAATCATGGGCAATATAGATGAAATCTTCATCACAGTATATGTAATACTATATTGCAATAATGACATTATCTGAACTTCAGTTACGAAACCAATAAAATGTCTGTTTTTGGTTGAGTTAAACACCTGACAAATCGAGCTACTTCATCACATTGATGCAAAAATCCTGTAAATCCAATATCACCAGAAAGCAGCAATGCTTGTTGATTTGCAACAACATCCACAAGGACGAGCACAATCAGAGATATTAAAGGAGCTATTTGTACGTTTTGCTACTGATACATAGCCAACGTTAGCATCAACAGCTGTTTACTTACAAATCTAGAAGAAATGTGAGTTCAGCATCAAACTTGGTGGAAAGCAACACCAAAGTTAACTCTTGTCTCGATCATGTCTTTTCTTCTACTGAAGATAGCACGCTAACCAGCTAACTCTGGCACGTCTCGTCACTTTGTAATAGCGACTCACTGTAGCCTCCAGTCAGCCCTGAAGACGTAGCGCTGCTCAGAGGACATATTATAACCTCTTTGTCTTGTAAATGCAACGATGGCCGAAACTCTTGTCAAGCAACAATCACCACCACCTGCTCCCAGCAAGAAACCATGTTCAGCAGCCGAGCAAAAAACTTACATATAGCACCTTTAATACTTTGGTACAAGTAATTATTTAACATCCATACCATATGCATCGAAACATCGCCCAGCGCTACAGGCCAGTATATCAAAGGACAATCCTGCCCAACAGTATTAAAAGGCTGTGAAAGTGTATTTCTATCTGCACAGAGTTTAGTCTGAACAAACAAGACTTGCATATGTTAGTCAGCACATTATACATTCAGTATTTCTCAGCTTCAGCCCCATTTCTACCATTTTATGTTTGTAAGAGCAATGAGAACGAATGTCTGACTTTACTGTTACTGACACTGTTGCTGTATATTGGCTAGAATAAGCTTGTTTAAAGCAGTTTTGAACAATGATTCTGGTGTTGGAAAAAAAAAATCTAATTCTAATTTGGTTTATTGAGACAAGTTTGAGCATCATGTTAAAACAATGAGTCTTGGATAAAATGTTTTAAAACTAGTCGAGCTGTGATGCTTTTAGGTGGGACAGATCAGTTCAGTGTTGGGTCTGATTAGTCTGATCAGCTGGTTGAAAGTGGCTGACGTCATGATCATGAAATGTTACAATGCTATGCTTTCTGTGTGTGTAACTGTAAGGAAGTAAAAAGGTAAGATGTGGTTATTGAGCTGACGGCTCTGACACCTCGGAGAAGCAGGATGTCACCTTTCAAAAACACCCTGTGATCAACATGTAGTGTCTTCTGAGTGTTTGTTCGCCTTCCAGGGCTTTATTATTCTGTAACAGTTAGCAGCATAGAACCCTCTAGACGACTGTCCCGTTAATATTTTTGTATTTTGACAAAAATACTTTTAAGAGTATTGATGTACTGTAAAGTGAAGGAGGGAAAGTAAAAAAAAAAAAAAAAAAAGATATCTCTTCTGTTTATTGTTGCCAAAGAGATGTTGTGTTGTGGTCCAGGGGCGTGGTGACGGAGAGGAGGAACACGACAGCAGCTTTGGCTTCGACCTGATCGTTTAAAAGAAAAAAAAAAAAACATGCAGGAGGAGTTTTGGTTTGGGATACTGTCAGTAATATGTGCCCCCACACTGACCTGGTCACATCATTACTTTCTGTACCTTCTATCAAATATAAATAAAGTCTGTTTTACACATCTTAAGAGCAGAATTCACTCCATGATCTTTGCTTTATCGGGTATAACTGTCTCTTGAATCATTTACATGTGGAGAAAATGAAATACAAATGAAAAAAGGAAAATGAACAGGGAAAATTTGGTTTTTGTGCATCAGAGATAAGGTTCTGGGAACAAGACTAACTTTTTACCCTGTGTAGTTAGTGAAAGCAGTGGCGTGTTGGTGACCATTTTTAAAGACAAAAATATTGTGATCCCAACATTGCAGGATAAACAAGACATACGCAGCACACTGTGAGTAAATACTTGATTCTTTATTCTGAAAATTAAATTGAAAAACAGACACCGCGTTTGCCATTATATCACATAATGATACAGTTTTGAGTGTCGGTCGTTACATTTGTGTTGTATTAGTCCTCATACATCACTTAGAGTTACACCAGTATAGGTTTCATCAGTTTAAATGCCAATATTTTTAGATTTATGAAGCTGACATCTGATATTTTAAAGAGCATGTCCTCGCTAGACTTTAAGAGGAGGCCAGTGCACAGCTGCACTGGCCTCTGTGGGTTGAGAGTTAGAAATCTGTTGATCCTGCTGCAGGGCATGGGGGCAAAAACACCACTAGTGTCATCACCAGTTGGCAGGACAGTCTGAAAACACTGCCATCTAGTGGTTGCTCTATGCTCTGCAGTATATCGTCACAGTATCTATGGAAAATTTGAATACTATCATAAAAATGATTATAATGCTGTCAGTCAAATTGAACTCTAATTTTGTTTGTGTGTTTTGTCTCTTTTCTGGTGAATTACCACCTCCACCTCCCTACACTAAGTCTGTGACCACAACTGTACAAAAGTACATTAAACTAAATGGACAGAGAAAAGTCAATGAGATAAACAAAAGATCCACAAGGCCTAACATCTACCATCACCATATTATCACGTGTATTATTTACATGGAATCTATATTTAATTTTTAGAACATCACCATAATCGTAAATACTAGTATATCGGTAAATCGTGGTTGGGTGTGGTCACAAATAAAAAAAGGCGTGGCCTGACATTAAAGGACTTGAACCTTTCAGCCCATCAAGGCCAGTGCAGTTACACTTTGCCTCCACACAAGATTTAAAGTAAATATCTTGTACATAATGTGAGTACTAATTGTAATGAGGTTAATTCTCTTTCACATTTAGAAAACTTTAAACTAAGGCACATTTCACTGAAAGTTTGATACTGTCATTTGTCTGCAAAGCTGCAGCAAGTTACTTTTAAATGTTCAAATAATTTTTATTACCATAATGTACATTTTTTAAATGTACTTATGTCTTATTTTTAGTAGGAGCTGTGAAAGGAAAAAATCACCTCATAGTTCTTTTAGTTTCCCATCCCAGGAAATAATATAATAATAATAATACATAGTCTATAATGTTTTATATCTGTACCTCCATCACACTGACAGGAGCCAAGATTAAAGAAGAGCTCCTCCCTCACAAACACGTAGTTAACAAACCAGACGGTTGTCCAGGTTTTAAAATGTACTGCATAGCTCTGATTTCTACCTTCACTCCAACAGACATTAAATCACATTTAAAACAGTCTCTATTCACACTGACAACAGTGTGAATAGAGACTTATTTTTTCACTAGAAGGTAAAGTGGTTCCTGTGAAAACTGACAACTGGCACAATGTCTCTAGAAAGACACACTGTTGTTGAATGTTTCACATGTTTATGCTCACAGCGCACAGTGTTAAAGGTCCCATATTATACAAAGGTAGATGCCCATGTGTTTGTGATTATAAAGCAGGTCTAGGTTCTATATTAATACTGTGAAAGTATCAAAGCCTCAGTCCACAGAGAAATGCACACAGCCTGTATTCAGACACTGAGCCTTAAAACCAGCTGTCAGGACTTCTGGAACTTTGTGATGTCACAACAAAGCAGTCATCGCCCTCAGCCCCGCCCCCCGCTCCCCGCCCCGCCCACATGGACCCACCATCCAATCTTGCAGGATTTGGTTTCTCTGAGTGTTTACCTAAAATCTGCAATATTTTTTTTGGTTGCTTGGAAAATAGTCAGCCAATCAGAAGAAAGGTTCAAACCCTCTCCTCTGATTGGCTGACCAACCTGTTGTTACTAGAGCTCCAGAGAGAGAGAGAGAGGACATGTAAAACTACATTAAGATGGTTTTTGGTTCTTAAAACCACAAATATATCTTCATATTATTATCAACACTTTGGATAAAAACACAGGAAATTTGTAAAATATGGGACCTTTAAATATCTGCAACTGTAAGTAAATTCTATACATCTCGACTGTTCTGGGGTCAGCTCAGTCCAACTCATAATGACCTCTACTGGTGTAACCCTGATCGTTTCTCTCACATCACAGTCCAGTTTTCTTGATAGAAGACAGTATGCAATCACAAAGTTTCTCTCTTGTTGATTGTGTTATTGAATATTTCTCTGTTGAAAATGTTGCTTTAACAAGATCTTACAAACTGCTTGTTCACTAAGAACAATATTAATCAAAAATGAATCAATGAAATCTGAGAACCAGTACAGTACATTATTACTGCAGGTACAAACGCCTGCAGTGCTGCTTATAACTAATATTGCAGAATATAAGATTTATTGTGAGATACAGTACTATGAGTAGTGTGCTTATCAGTTTTGATGCTATCACTCAGCACAAATTTATACTGTTGATTTTCTGCCTATAGTCTATTTTCTCTGGCGTTTCAGAATATTTTTTTCTTCCCGTCTTCTTCCTGAAGCCTGTGACTTGCCGTACTTTACATTATCCACCAGATAACAGACTTTTCTTGTCGTTTTTCTTGACAACCACATTCGTGCCCTTTAAGAAGGCAGTATTAACAGGTGAGGCTAAAAGGTGAAACACCTGATGAGATGTGTAGCTTACTACTGTTAAAGCCCTTTTGCTGACAAGGCAGAGACAGGAAGAGCTGTATTTTAAAAGCACAAAGATGCTCTGGTGACTTCTCAGACCCTGTGAGTCTCGATGGAGCCCAGTCTCTGGGTAGTGACGTAATTCAAGAGGCAATAATTCAGGCTTTCAACATGAGCCCCGCAGGTGCACATCTATTCCTATCCTTCTCATTTCACACCACATGCTCCCTGTATGTTTTGGAAGTGAAACCTCCACTGCTGTCCATCACTATTACCCCAGAATGTGAGCTAACTAACCAATCAAGAGCAAAGCCTGCTTTTTATATTATTCAGGCTTCCACTGTGCTAGAAGATCAAATATAAATCATTCGCAGCTTTTATTTACACTCTCTCTCAGCTAATAGAGATTACTGTAAATGTGAATTGTTGTGACGCAGTTCATTTGCTGGTCATATTTAATTCTTATTATTTGGTAGCACTATGTGATAATGTGGCTGAATCAGAGGGGAGGGTGGTGCAGCTGTGCACCAGCGATCCACCTGCAGCTGGTCCGAACTGAGGGAGAGCTCAGTACTCCCCCGGGGGAGTCGAGGCCTTCTCCAGGGAGTCATAGTGAGCTTCATCAAAGTGGTCATCCTCAATTTCATCCTCGATTTCATCCTCGTCGTCAGAAAGGGGCGGTTTGGCCGGGGCCTCCACAGCCGGCTTGTTGGGTGGATCATTGCTGTGAGAGAGTAAACAAAAAAAATTTCAGCTTCATTTTTATTGCATTAAATGAAATGTAATGAAAATCGTGCATTAAATTTCAAGGAATGTCAGAAAAGGTCAAAGACAGCACAGGATGACAGTTTTCTTTTTCAGAGAAGATGAAAAATAAAGGACATAAAAGTGCAATGAGTCATGCAAGAAAAAAAAAAAAAGAGTGAAAAGTTGAGCATGATGCAACACAGTTCAAGTATCATGCCGCACAGTCAGATGATGATGTCAGTGTGCAGTAACATCTCAAAACAAAACAGTGAAATAACCCAAAAGCCACACCACAACACCCACAGTTGACGTGACAACAAAGCAGTTTTTTAGTGATGATGAAAAACTGAAAGAGGAAGTGGTTGCATCACGACCCCGAAGAACCGAGGTCAGTCACTTACGATGGGTTTTGGTCACTCAAAAGCGGGCGTAATCAGGGCCTGTACTGAAAGGCAGAGACAGTCCCCACGGGTCAGCACTCAGGATCCTCTCAAACACCAAGTGACAAATGATATTCTATTATAATACATGACAGTGTAGATATATGATATGCTATGTGTTCTTACACGACCTTACACTATAGACTATGCATATTTAACTACTATTAATACAAGCTGTCATCACTAAAGGATATAAGGTGAAAATAAATGAGACCATGACTGAGATGACTGGGAGCCTCCATAAACCTTCAGTTTCCTGCCTGAAGCGGGATGTTGTATAGATCCAACTCTGAGACCAGAGCCTGGATGTTAATATGTGCAATGTTGAGGAGCTGGTGTCTGATTTTTCACAACTTTTCAGAAATACTGAACTTTTTACTCCACTGTTACATTTATCTGACAGCAGGAGTTACAGATCATTTCTATTCAGATTTTACTTTCATCATGAGATAAACTGGAGTAAAACTGTTTCACAGCATCATGGTATATATTTAAAATGTCAACTTCTGAGTAACAATTTAAAGGCCCTTCATAGTTTTCATTTATAATGAGCATCTACTTCTCTCTATAGATTAAAGCTGACTGAGGCTATGGTGGGATTTATAGACTCTAATCAGCTAAACTAAGAGACAAACAATCTGGTTACACAATGTATTTTATACATTATCCAAACAGTTTTATCTGATCCTTTGACTAGTCTATGCAGGAAAACCCCTTTAACTGGAGATACAAGGTTTTTCATCTGACAGCTACAACATGTACAGACATCCTACATATTTTATGGTTTAGTGGTCAACACCCTGAAAAAGACCCATTTACAGAGCACAAGCCTTCACCTTTTTTTGTATTGTCCTTGTAAAATGTATTTTTGTTCATGTTCAAAAGCAGGACATTGAAGTTAAATACGACTTTTCCTGTTGTGGTCTCACTACTTTTACCCAAGTAAATGATCTGATCCCTCACCACTGACAGTGATGCATGTTGGAAGAGGCCTGCAGAGGCTGCCAGTCAAACCCAGTCAAACTTATAGGTGTCTCAAATTATTATAATTTAATGATATGTTACATGAATACATACAAACACATCAGATCTCTACAACCTGTTACAGTGACATGTAAATTATGACCCAGATATATTTACATCAGACCCCAGGGAACCAAAATAAAACAGGCAGGCATATACACCAGAGCACAGTGAACAAGAACTAAACCACACACACACTGACACTGTAAATGAAAATGCTGTGATTAGGACACTAATACACACAGTTGAGTTAAGAAAAGGTACCTGTGCTAGCAGCAGGAGGAGCAGGCCAGTGGGTGTATGGCATTGGCAGGTCAGGGCGGGTAGGATGCAGTGTAAATACGACTGTGCACTGAACACACACACACACACACACACACACACTCTACTGTACATGCAACAAGGCTGGCGGTGGGAGGTTTATGACGGGAACGTCGCAGTTCCAGAAATGTCGACATGAGAAGCGACATCAAATGTGCAAGAAGAGCCGCAGGTTAATGCGTTAAAGCGAGAGGATGATCCCCGTTTGTGAGCTATGAGAAAAGGAACGTTCATTCTTCTGTTAGGATGCAGTGACTAAAGTCTGACACAAAAGTAAGAGCTTCAATAAGTGCTGCTTCTTTTTTTTTTTTTTTTTTTAGATTAGATTTTAGATTACTCTAAAATAAACATCATCAGTTTTACAAGTTAAAAGTGAAGCAGAAAAAACACATTTGGTCTTTGAAGACAAATTAAAAACACAGAACAAAAAAGGAAATTCTTTCTATTTAAATGCAAAAAACTTCTGGATAAAAACAAGTGAACAGAAACAACAAAAATATCCAGCTGAATAAATTTATTTTATACTTGAGTCTTAGAAATTCACCATACATTTGAGGTCATCAATTTTACACTTCTTGGTGGCCCCAAAGCATGCATATCCATAAAGTCTCTGTACAATATTTAGATTTTCTTTTTTTTCTCTTTCACAACAAAACTCCTTCAAAATAAAAGCACATTAGCTGATGCAGGAGTCATTTGGCCACAGGTGATTGGTGTGCTATCTCTGCAGCGATGGCAGTCATACCTTGGACTTATTTTAGTGGAGAAAGAAGAAACACTGGCAGCTTCCAGTTGTTTGCACTCGACTTTTGTCTCTAAATTCATCAAAACAGAAATGGAAAAAAAAAGGAGGGTTGGCAAAGCTGAGGGGGAAGACAAGTGTTAGGTCACAGACGAACGGAGAGGAGAGCGGAGAGACAGCAGACGTATGCAGCAAGACGACATTTCTACAGAGCAAAAAAGTCCATCCTGACTCGTCTTAAGATTTCTCAGAGAAAGTGATCTGGAAAGCAAAACTTGCTGCTGCAAGGAATAAGTGAAAGTATCTGTATCACTAACTTTAAATTGAAAAAAAATATTTTAAGACTCTTTAAACACATGAAATATTTGGTATAGACAGACATTTTTGCAGGGTAGGAGTCATGGGAGAGGTGCACAGTTTAAATCTTCACCTCCTCTCTTTGGTACAAACAGAACTTGAGATTTTCTTTTTTTAAAACGCACAAGATTTAGAAGGTGACAGTATGAGACAGACCAGTTCCTAGTGAGCTAGTTAGTGGACATCAGATGTCAAGAGTGGGACAGTGGTTAGTACAGACAGGCACTAACTGGACCGACATACAGACAAGCAGACCAGCTTCTTTATTAATCACAGAGAGAATCAGAAAAACAGTTCTTTCATCTTCAGAACATGATTTTTTTTTTTTTTTTTTTTTTTTTTTAACTCACTGGAGGTTTAAAAATCACGCCTTTAATTGCAAAGAGCACAGTACAAGAAGGCTGAATGAGGTTTCAACATCAAATGAACTCCTCTCCCCTTGAGGCTGCAGAGAGGCTGTGCCATAAATCTGTACCCAGGATAAAAACGTAGCACAGTTTCACCAATTTGACACCGATTACCCCGTTTCATTTTCACAGTACTGCTGATGCCTCATTTGATCCTCTGGATCCAGAAGTTCATCAGCATATCTGTTACTGGCCATAAAAATCAATTATTCACGTTAATCATTTAACCCACAGTAAGAGGCACTACAATATGTCTGGATATAGAAAAAGATTGGGATCATATGCACCGAGCCGAACAGCAGTACCAGTTGTCTTTTCTTTCATGCATGAACGACAGTAACCACCTAACTACGGCTGCAACTATGAATTGTTTTTATTTGCAACTAAATTGATTGATTGTTTAGTCTTTTAAAAAATATGCTCAAAAGCCAAAAGTGATGCTCTCTATTGATTTTATTGTCCAACCAGCTGTTTAAAACTCAATTTATTCAGTTTAAAATGATATAAAACAGAAAAAAAATCACAAATTTAAAAAGCTCCATCCAGTCTAAAGGTCCATGTGTTTGTGATTATAAAGCAGGTCTAGGTTCTATATTAACACTGTGAAAGTGTCAAAGTGCTCAGTCAACAGAGAAATGCACACAGCCTGTACTCAGAAACTGATTGACTAACTTACAGTAACGCGTAACGAACTACTAGTTTCAGTACTAACCCAACTCCGAGCCTTGTTTGTCTGTAAGGGATGAGGGTTAGTTGACCCCATTCAGCCTTGGCATGATATTCACACACCACAATAGATAGTAGAAGGACCCCGAGAAGCAGGGTTTGTGTGTCTGAGCACAGTGTCCCTCCATAAAGACGTCAGAGAACAAGTTTGAAGTCTGATATTGAAAACGTTACAGTAGGTTTGTTCACAGAAAGTCAGAAATATAGATGATTACTTTTATAAGGTGCATTTCTTTATGAACTGATCATAGATACTGTATGACAAGCACTTCTGTATGGCACATGTATGTACAGTAAACATTCCCATCACACCGTCTCCGTCCCAGAGGTTCAAACATTTACATTAGCTGTTCACTACTCGTGATACATAACCTCTTATCTCAGAGGAATACAAAACCTCACAGCATGAAAAGGTAAAATTAGTGTTAAATACTGAAAGACCCAGTAAAAGTATTGATTGTAATGTCATTTTTTACATTATGAAAATCCTCTTTGGGATCAACAACTTTAACTTTACACCCTGATTTACATACTCCTTACATTGTCATTCTGATGGAGAGCACTGACATTTGTGAAAATCAGGTTCCTTTGGAGGGGAAATATAATCCCCGGCGATATATAAAAGAAATGTACATGCATGAAAGACAAGCAAAAGATACATTTTCCTCAGAGAAAATGTCCATCGCGTTGATTTTAAATATTTGGATGGCACAGAGTCCGGTTTGTTCTGGTTTGGCTTGGCGGGCTGTGCACCGAGGCTTCACCAGCGGCCCGGTGTGGCGACCGGCCAGTTAGACAGCACAAGGCAGGATTGGGTGGGGAAAGGAGGGCGGAGTTGAATCAGAGAGGGGAAAAAGATATAGACCCAAGCCTCTTCCTTTCATTGATCGGCTTGGGAAAGAGTTTATTGCCATAAGCAGGAGGTAGGGAGGCAGGAGGGAGGGGTGAGGATGAGGGGAAGGGGGTTGGTGGAGGGGCAGCGAGGTGCCTGTCCTATCGCATCGTCTGAGGCTGAGTCTGTGCCTGTTTGTCTGTCTGTCCTCACACTGTCGAAATCAATTTGCCCTCTGTGGAACTGTGGACAAAGAGAGGGAGAGGCTTCCAGGTGGGCTGGCTCAGGAGAAACAGCAGCAAACACAACCAGGACACATGGAGACGTCTACCCCCTCCCCCCATGAGAAATAACCCCCCACTACACTTAAACTGACTCTTAACTTCCTGCAGTATGAGGTGTGGTTTTAATAAACTGAACTTTGAATGAGGAGGGGCTGAAGCAGGGTGAGCTCATTAGGGATTGGGTGGGTGGGTGCAGTTATTGGGTGGAAGCACTACTGGAGCTGCAGGGTGCGTGGGGGGCATGGAGAGGAGCTGGAAGGCCAAAGCACGAGTGTGTTGATATTAACAAAACGAAAACTTAAATCAACTTGAGCTTAACACATAAAACATGCCTTGAAAAATCATCTATTTTTATTGGTTAAAAATAAAACGATTATCTCTAAAGGTCCGTTACAGACACTTACCATTCACCGTCGACCAAGCAGAAAGCCGGTGGAACCACTATGCAGTAAACACTATATGATATTATCATTTATGCTATCCGATCAAACGAGTGCAAACACAACAGAATGGAAACATAAAAGAACACAAAACAACATAAAACAAAAACGTGCTGTGTCCTGCTGGTTGTGTGTTTGCAGGTCTGGACTTTAAAAACGTCCCAATCCCTCAACTCTCCGTCTTCAGTCGTCTCAACAGGCTGAAGTTCAGTCAATTCATCTCCCAGCAAAAACAGTGCACGGGATCAATCCCTCTCTGGCTTCCCACCCACTATCACTCCCAGTGGCGTTCAACCAAAGTGGAAGCACAACATCCCATTTTAATATTCTGCTTGAACTGACTGAACTGGAACTGATTTGAACCTGATTTTGGTATAAATTATAAATTCTAAATATTAAAAGACATATGAAGTGCAGAAGGTTGAGAGGTTCTTACCTTGTGGGGAAGCGGGGCTCGTACTCTTCAACTCCTTGCTGTAAACACAAAGAGACGAGAGAATGAAGTTAGACAATTTACTCTGAACCAACATTACAAATGCTTTTGAAAATGGTCAGTGGGGACGTTGCAGTGAGCACAGCAGCCAGCAGGTGGCAGCAAAGAGACGCGGTAGAGGAGACCCTGCAACATCTCAGCTGTAACCTCCTTTAAGTTTCAATGATAGACACAAATACAGAACATATGATGCTGACTCCCAATATAAATTAATACCTTTTTGCCCTTTGAATGTGTTGTTTTCCCAGTTAAGTTTTAGTTGGGCTGTATGTAGGGGCTAAAACAGTATTATCTTTTGGTGTGAATGAGATCCTAAGATGTTTTAGGTCTGGAGTTGTGTGTAACCATCTACAAACCTTTCACTTACTAAATTAAACCTGTCGTTAACGAAATGTCTGAAGGTCTTTCGACCTGCAGGAGTCTTCAGCTGACTGAGGTGTCGTGGACACTTTGATGCAGACATAAGCCTGATGACAAAGCTCAGTTCTCCGCAAATGTCAGCAGAGATGTTTCCATCTCTAAATGCAGGGAGGCAGACAGAGCTGTTTAAGTTGTTACATGACTGCTGAGCAATTAAGCATCGCCCACATGTAATGTTCCAGGTGAAGCGTGGGAGGGAAGCTGGGCTGATGGAGAAGGGTTTAGTGTTGTGTAAGTGTGGTCTTCAAAAAAATTAAATCCCCTCCCTCATTACCACCACCACTGCCCCCCCCTCCTCCTCTTTTGTTTCAGTCAGCTGGGCGAACCCTCCCTCTCTCATCAACCGATGCCTGTCAGAAGCACGTCCCTCAGAGACAGAGGCAGCCAGGCGCAGAGGGAGACGTCTTCAGTCTGAGCCGCGCCACGTCTTCCACTCGCGCCTCCGTAAACAGGGACGTGTGAAGCCAAGTAGAACTGATTCCTGCGTTTATAGAAGCTAATGTGGCAGAGCGTTCTCGGCGAGCTGCGGCACAGGAGAACTCAGAGTACCGGTGCAGTAAGAGACAGCCTGCCAAAATAAAGCTATTCCTGTGCTGTACCTCGGGTCAGCAGCGCATAAGGAAAAGCTCCCTCCAAACTTTCTCAGGCAGACGAGCGCAGATCTTTGCCAGGTCAGCTCATGTGTCACGTGTGAACTCGTGTGTGGGTGGATGCCACTGTGTGTGTTTGTGTGGTTGTTTTGCAGGTCCCCCACCTGTGAGAAGCCTGGCACCGCCACGCTGTAGGGGCGTTGTTGTCTGCCATGCAGCGCAGTGGCGCTCTGTGCCGCCATACGGGTGTGCATGCCGTAATCAGGGGTGGGGAGAGCCATGTCCTCTCTCTCTAGAAGGTTGCCTGTGCTGCTGCTCTTCCCGTGGTGGAGGCTGGAAACACAGATGCACAGAAAATGTGGAAACAGTAAACATGTTGTCCCCCGTGGAAACTCCCCCCGAGGCCAATCAGGAACAAATATGCAAGTTTGTTGGTGTTTATGGGGAAAATCTGCAGGAGAGACATCAGTGGGATGTTGGTTTTGAAAGCACTTTCATGATTGGATAATTCATTCTCAGTTTACAAAACAAATATATCAGTTTAATTTCACATCACTGAAAACGACACTCACTTGTGCACTCGAAGCTGCCTCATGGAGTCGCCGTCGCCATCAGCGATCACCCTGGTGTAGGAGAAGGGGAACCAGCCACGCCTGGAGGAGATTGCACCAGATATTAGCAACACAAAAAACTACTCAAGAACTTTTTTGGACTCATTAAAAACTTTTATGAGACAAATATGGTGGAGATTTTGTATCTACTTAAAGTGCTAAGTATCAGACAAGGCAGACTGAAATTTCTTGGACTACATGAGTTGCACTCACATCCTGGTCTTCTCATTCTCTCCGTAGTGCCAGCCGTCGCGGGCCTCAGGGACCAGCAGGGTTATTACGTCGCCCTCAGAGAAGCTGAGCAGGGTGCTGTTGTCTCCAGCTGCATGGGAGAAGATGGCCTGGACACGAGTCCTCCCATTTCTCTCCAGCCCAGCAGCCATGGAGCTGGACCGGGGCAGAGTACGGGTCTCAGCTGGTGTAAATAAAGAGGGGGGAGACAGACACTGTTGACAGGTGTAGAACTTGGTGTGTAGCTACTGAACCTCCACACACTTCAGTTTCTGCTATAAGCCAGTTAATGTTACTCGTGGACACTGTTAATCTATTTCGCTCATGATCCTTTTTAATATCACATCTCCTTCTATTCCCATCTGCTTTGGCCTGTTTCTTATTAAAACTGCACAGGTTGTGGAACATCCAGGAAGATGCATTCTATTAGTTCTGTCAGTGAATTTCATATTTGAAACGCATCAACACTCAACAAATACACAATCTATCTGTTCAATTATCTTGTTAGATGGCAAAAGAAAACCACAGCTAGCTTACTAAGGCCTGAAAAGCTGTTACAGCTAGCAGCTCGTCTTGTTTTACACATCCAACAGACACAGATTCATCACGGGAACAAAAAGATGATTTCAAATGATTTCTGGTATTATTAAGTCTTCTTTTAGCTCTGGTTTGGTTTTTGGAAATATCTCTCTGTTGTTCACCAGCTAGTCTCTACCTTTGTCTACAGTGGGTTTTAACAGAGCTTAGCTGCTGAAAACAGCTGCAGGCTCAAAACAAAGCTGATGAGCACAAAGATGAATCCAAACCAAACAACTAATGTACAGTGAAAACAAAAAAATGAGATAAAGGAGGCTAAAAAGCTCCATAGAGAAGCAGACCTGGATGATATTTCTACTACTTCATATTAGTTGTAGTCATTTGACTGTATAATAATACAGTTAGGTCTGTACATTTCCTGCAGTGTTCAGCTTGTAAACACTTTCATCTACATCCTCTACAGACATCGCCTGGATTAAACGTTGCCAGGACTTCTGCTACATTAATGCTCTGGAAGAGGTTGAATTCAGAGCACAGTGTGTGTCCTTACTCAGTGTGGTCTTGCTCTTGGCTGGGGCGGCCTTGCGCACAGGCAGGGTGTTGGAATAGACCTCTCCTCCGTGCCGCTGGGTCTGGGGCGAGACCTTGCCCTGGGCCATCTTGCCCTCCACCCACTGCTGGTAGTCGTCTCCTCCATGGGCGCCAGCCGTGCCGTTCATCACTGGCATCCCTGCTTCTACACCTCCCATCAGCCTCTGTGACGGTGAAGAAATTCGCACGCAGGCAATTAAAACACAAAATCTTCCTCTCTTCACATCAGCCACCCTGTTACATAACATCCTGCAGCTCATTAATAATAATGAACAAGGTGGAGAGTAGATCTGGGTCAAGAAATGCTGATTAATGAAAAGACCACATTTGAGTTTATGTTGGTTTAGAGATAAACATGTGAAATGACAACTGGGAGACGGCAAAGAATTTCAAAGTGTGTTTAATCTGAGAACTTAAAACGCTACTGAATCTGCAGCACGGCTTTTAATTAGGAGCTCGGGCCAAATCGAGCCACTCTTTCATGTAAATCTTCAAGTTTTCTTTTTTTTCCCCCAGTAACCAGGCCTGCAGGAGGAGGAGGAGGGGGCAGGGTGCCAGAGGACGCGAGGAATTTAAGCCTCTTCTGCGCAACAAGCTAATTAGCATGGTTCACTAACGATTTCATTTGCATTCACCAGAGTTTTCTGAAGTTGTGTTAAGGGCTCCCATCATGCAGCAGCCACGTCTGGGGGCAACACCCCCTCACACACTCCAGGTCCTTATTAAGGCTCTTATTAGACAACACTTACCTGTGTTTGTGTGTGTTGGTGCTTTGAGCTTTAGACTTGGACAGGTTTAGAACTGCTAACTGAGGACATTTGGTCTCACTTTCTGAAGGGCTGTTCGGAGGTAACTTAGCTCAAACCTCATTTTATAAAATTAAACTATGAAGCTCAGGTTCAGACTGGGGAATGCATTATGTTAGTGATGATCCTCAAAGTGTAGAAGTTCAAATGTTTATCTCAGATAGACTGAAGGAGGATTTTAGGGCAGCAGAGGAACTGACCTGCTGTCCCATGCCCCCGCTGGCCCTGAGGGCTGCCAGTTCTGGAGGTACTGGCAGGGGCTTAACACCAGGGATGGACTCAGAGATGGGCATGCCTGGATGATGAGCACCGGGGGCCATGGTGCCCGCTGCACCGCTCATCTGCTGGGCCAGGAACATGGCGCGATCTGGCAGTTTGTTGGGCTCGGCACATGCCTGCTGCCACACTGGGATCTTCTGGGCTAAAAGCTCCTTCCCCTGTTGGGAGGAAGGGAGAGAGAGGGTTGAGGGTGGGGAGACACCAGCAGACGTCACGCCACATCAGACAGTGCAAATAAATTCTTTACATCCTAACAAAATTAAACATGTTTATTGGCCCAAATTACATTGAAATATAGAAACTCAGTAGCGTCCTCTGTGCAATATCCTATACTCTGGGATTATTACATAAAACATAAGGCTGCATATGAGGGTGAAGTGGGTATGTGTTTGGAAGGATGAGCGGCAGGACAGAGGGAGAGATAGGAATCCTCTTTATGAATGCACCAGTTTGAGCTGCTCTCAGCTGGTGCTCGACGGGCTGACTTACATTCCCTCCATACATTATACAGTAGGGCAGTTACATAAAGATACTTCTCATTTGCATTCATCATCTGTGAATAAATGAGAGAGTCCTGAATCCATGAATCCATGAAGGACACTGAGGAGAATCTGCTGTTCAAACAGTTTTAACTCCACCGGCCGGTGTGGAGGATAAACACAGTGTGGTTCCAAGGTTGTCTGGCCCTGCTGAGAGTGTGTGGGCCGCAGCGTCAGGTGTCAGGGTGTGGGTGGGATGATCAAATAAACTAACACATACACAAATACTAAAGTATGGCAAAAACAATCGCATACAAACAGAGTAAGCATCTTGTTACTCGCGCTCTGTCTGAAATAGCTTTTGTTCACCAAGTTATGCAGGTAGTTACGTTTATTATGATCACCAAAAAAAAAAATCAAAAATTCACATATGAATTCACAAATTCACGTATGTAAACTTCAGATTCCAGGAACCTTCAATCATCTTGAAACAAAATACAACAGATGAGAAGGAAAACATCTACATTAATGGAATTGGGTCTTTCTCAGTGCGTCTTGCTGCTGGTGGAAAAGATGAGTCACTATGACCTCAGTTATCCCTATCAAACAGCTGAGGTAGAGTGTAGGTGGTCAGTGCTTTTACCAGTGTGATATAAAACTGACGGTGGCTCTATTTTATCCATTCTTGCTTCCTGCTAACCAACCGCAGGAGAACAGCTCTCATACAGAGACATTTGCCAGCTTGTAAACGGTCTCCTCCCATCGTTTTCACCTGTCCTCTATACTAACGCTTTGGCACAGACAATGTGACAGTCGGTGTCCAATATCAATTAATCTGCCGATTATTTTCTTTCCATAAAATAGTGAAAAACGCCAAAAATATCTCAAACACCAAAATATTCAGTTTCCTATCACATATGAGAAAGAATAATAACAAAATCTAATATTTTAGAAGCTGGAGCCAGGAAATATTTAGCATTAAAAAATGCAACCACCTGACGATACCATAGCAACATTTAGCAACACCCTAGTAAAGAAAGTCACAGCATGCTTTGCTCAGGCAGTAAGAGCGCTTATTTTATGGCTCCGTCTTGTCTCTCTAACCCTATTCTATTTTATTCCTTATATTTTTATTCAACTGGGGCTGCAACTAATGATTTTTTTCATTATTAATCTGATGAGTGTTTTCTTTTGTTATTCAATTAACAGTTTGACGTAAAAAGATAATTTCCCACAGCTCAAGGTGATGTATTCTTATTGCTTGTTTTATTTTACCCTGAAAACATTCAGCTTACCATCATATATTAAAAAGAGAAGCATCAAATCTTCACGCTGAAGAAGCTGGAACCAGAGGATGTTTGGCATTTTTGCTCAACTGAAATTATTAATCAATTCTTTAAGTGATTGCCGGTTAAGTCTTTCTGTTGACTGACTAATTGACGCAGCTCTATTCTAGAGTAAATGTAACTCATAACTGAGTTTAACACTAATTCGGTTTTTTCCTGCTTTTGTTGCATCATCACATCCGCAGCTTGTGTTCTGTGCTTCCTCCCTCTGTCTATCAATCACTCAGACACTTTGACGCCCTCACACTGTGAGTCTGAACCAAGTGTTCTTGCAGAAGTAGGTCATTCTCCAGCCTGCTGCCTGCTGCCCCCCCCCTCCCCCCCAAACCCTCCTCCACATCCACTCACCCACCACCTCTCCATCCATTCTCAGTTCACTTTACCACTTCACTTTTCCTCGGTGTGAGGGAGTGAGAGGTGGGAGAGACGCGCTTTTTTAATCAAACTGAGGTGATGGCATAATGGCAGAGCACCTGGGGTCGTTTCCTGAATGAAAAGGGATGAATACATGCAGAGCGTCACAGTGCTGAGGACAGAACGATGTGAACATCCCTGCTTGTGTAATAGCTTTACATGTATACAGAATGTGCATCTGAAAATTAACAAATGAAGGTCACATACATCACACACAAGAGCCAGTTTACATACTGACACATTTCTATTTGTAATTAGTTTGTGATGAGGTTTTTTTTTTGTTCATCTTATTTGTGTAAGATTGTATATCTGATTCTCTGCTTTTGCAATAACACACTTCCCCTGGGACCAATGACGTTTCAGCAGATCTAGCTTAGTTTAGAAATGATCTTGCCATGATATACCTGATTCCTTGCAGATGAATAGGAAGAGAAAGGTTAATGGTTCCTTCTTACCTTGTTGTGGTAGGTGCTGCTGTTCTTGGCCACAGCACACTGCCGGTCCACCAGGAAGCAGTACCTCCTCCTCTCCTCGGACAGAGCGTTCTTGTAACCCTCAGCGATGTAGTTGTCCAGTTCGCTCTGCTTGTTGCTGATGGCCTCCACAAACTGGGGAGAGGAAGGAAAAGGACGGCATGAAAAAAAAAAAAAAACATGGCAGCTTGTCCTTATGAGGACCCTGTTCTATATATCTGATCTGATCAGTGTGTGCCACAAACGGGAGCTTAAAAAGGTGCTATATGCAAGTTTCTGCTATGGCTACATAGACAACATTAGCATTGACACCTGTTTACCTCATTTCTTTACATGCAAAGAGCTGTCTCCAGCATTCGAAAGCAAATTTCTGATTTAGCTCTATTTCTATCACTTCTTTAATTCTACTGAAGTTAGCATGATAACCAGTTAGCCTGTCCCATCTTGTAGTACTACTTTGTGATAGTGAGTCACCGTAGCATCCAGTCATCCCTCAGTTCAGCATGAGAGGACGATGAAGTAGTGCTGCTCAGAGGGAATATTATAACTTATAACTGTAAATGCAAAAGTGGCTGAAGCTCTTGCAAAGCGACCACCACCCGCTCCAAGCAAGAAACTTGTATATAGCACCTTTAAAGAGCAACATCTACACCGAGATAAAAGGAATCGAATTTGAATCGAGTTTGCTTTGATTCTTTAAGTGTTAAAAATGACATTTAAAACATTGAACAGCAAAATCTCTGTCCTGATTCTTCAGGATAATGTAGAGACCTGCGAGCACCACAGAGAAAATCCCACTGTGTAAACTCGGTGACTCAGCCCTTCAACAGCTGAAACTTTAGAGGACTGCAGCAGATAATGGACAGCACTTTGATGGATTTTCTAAGATGGACTATGTCGTACTTAAGTAAAGCAGACATCATGCATCTCAATCATGACAGACAATTTGTGCCTTGAAAGTCAAAATCACTGTGCATTTAGAAAATGTCACAGCACAACAGACCTGAAAACCATGAATCAGAGAAGAAGAAGTCAAGCTCCTCAGACTGAATGATCATGCATGCGTCTATTATGTGATTATGGTGACTGGTGTAATGCATTTCCTGGAGATTAGCTGAAATGAAACAGCTCTCACTTCAGCCGTATCTGGCTTTTAAAGTCGTTCACCCTCCACTTCTTCACCGACTCAGCCCACTCAGTCCTCTCAGTGCTAGTGTCAGGATACAGGACATCTCTCCACCAAACAAGTGGAACCTCTCATCTATATCCAGCATCATCTTGATGTGCACAACAGTAAATGTGGAAAGTAGTGAGCCCAACTTTATCCCCAGGTTCACTTATGTAACTGAAAGCACAGATTCCCACGATGCTGAATAATGTGGGACATGATTCTCCGAGCGCCAGACAGCACTGAGCTCCAGTATGAGGTGTTAATGATGGAGGTTGTTTGCAGAGAAAGTCGGCAGCCTACGCACTGTCATATGTGACTAGCCGGTCGAACTAACACCGTTTTTTTTGAGGGCTTTAATCTAGATGCACAAAACAAACTTGACAAAATGTGACACTAAATGAGAGACTTAAGTTATGCTGTGCTATAATCACTATCACACTTTAAGCCCCACCAGATGTGCTAATTAGGTAATTAATTAGGCCATCTCATGCATTCATTAGTAAATATTTCTGCCTTAACAACATACTTAGATTAACATTAAAAAATGAATCTGAAGTTTTCTAATTATCTTTTCACAGACTGTTTGAAGTATGAAACATCAGCATTGTTTGTTTTTAACGACAGATGATTGGAAAAGTGGATCACTTTTACTGCCGTTTATATGTCTGTGAATGAAAGCAAACTTTGAGCAGCATAAAAATATCAATATGTGTCAATGTCAGTGTTTTCACCCAGTTCTCATCCTTGTATTTAAAAAAAAACAAAAAAAAAAAAAAAAACATTAAATTTGGGAGCAAGGAAAAGTACTGAATCTCATTTTAATTCTTTCATATAAATTCTGTATCTTAAGTTGAAGTAGTTTCAACAAAAATTATCTTTTTGTTGTTGATGTATGAATTTTTGGAGCAAATTGCTCTAAGATCTAACCAGATACTGTCTAAGGGGCAACCTTTAGCACAGAGTCTGCACCGAGGCTCATTCACCATGACGCAGCCTCAGAGGAGAAACTTGGTCACTGAACACTGACATAAAACTATTCTTCATATAGAAAGTGTGCTAATTAAAAAGTGAACATGGTGCTGTAGAGGCTGAGGGATTTAATTAAAAGATCGGCTATGGATATAGATGTGGGGACACAAAAATATCACTTTTTTCAAAGGGTTTACAATTTGATTTTCTGTATTCCAACGCACAGAGAACAGCATTAACGCAGGCGGGGTTAGACAGTCAGTTCTCTGTAGTGGCCTTGATTTTATTCACTAGGCTGTAACAACCTTGCAGAGCTGGTCTCACTTCTTTTTAGAAAAATAACACGTTCATGCATTAATTATAGACTTATAATGACTAGACAGTGACTTCTCCAATGTTTTATCTGAAGTGTTGATCTCCATCAGAAGATATATTTGTGGTTTTAAGAACCTAACAAAAATCTCTGTGTGGTTTTACATCTCCTCTCTCAGGCTTCTCTCTGGAGCTCTAATAACAACAGATCAGGGAGCCAATCAGAGGAGAGTATCTGAACCTCTCCTTTACTTTATCTAACCGCTTCCCTGCTTCACCGCCCCCCGTCAGCCTGTGTCACACTCCCGCTGTCTGCAGCTTCTTCAGGCAAAGTGACAGCTTTAGTGGTTTTCAGGGCGACGACACCCTTCCAGTGATCGACTGTCTCTGTAACTGTTAGTCGCATCTCTGTAATGAGCCTAATAGACCATGAGTGACAGGGATGACGAGACAACTGCAGGAGACGCCCCGGCAATTATTCTGATCCCTCCAGCCTTCTAACAGACTGATTACACACAGATGAGGTGAAAAAATACAGACCCTCATTAGTACTGATGAAAAAAAGGTGGAGCAGAGTCATGAAAAGTCCTGATTCCTAAGTAATGACTGTGACACTTAATTCAGTTCATTCAGAGGAAATTAAAATAGGAGTTGGGATATTTAGACTTTTTGAAAATCAAATTTCGGAAAAGAAATTACTGAATGTTATGACAGGCCTCTCTATTTGATGCTCTAATTAGTGAAAGCTGTGTTAATTTGTTCCTGTGTGGTGTTAATGAGGACAGGTAAAAGTTCAACCACCTCCTTCTCTTTCATTTCATTTATTTCTATTATCATGTATTCACAGTTTTAGACAGAACTGTTTTTAAAGAGATAAAAATGACTGAATGTATAATTCACTGTATAGATTTTTGTCGTCAGTCTTTTACTCTATATACTGTAATTAATCATTGACATTTTCTCTGGGGAAATGAGGCTGAAGACCAGAGTTTTTGTTTTCTTTTTTGACCCACGACCCTGCGCTCGCCTCTGCGGTTCTAAAAGCCTCTTGAAGTAGATTTCACTGGTTGATATACTGTTGTGCCACATGGAGGAGCCACAGTGTCACACCAATGTAGAATCTGTAATCTCTCACTGTCAAGTATTTGTTCCTGACACTTTCCAGGTACGAGCATCAAATCAAAATGCAACCGCTTGAGAAATTAAAGGAAATCCACTGTCTGAATATGGTCATTTAGCAGAAGAACAATTTCTAAGGCTTGAACAAGGTGTTTCATGTGGGCGCACAAAGGCTGAACATGCACCGATCACCCACAGTGAAATATCAAACAGTGACACGCCAAAGAGGCAGCAGCAGAGGAAGATGAAGGCCACTTATGAATCATACAAACGAGGAGGTGGAAAAGCTTTCAGGTGGCCCACGATAACACGCAGCGAGTGACCGTGTCTGTCAGATTCAGGCCAGCATGCTGTGGTCAGGGAAAACCACGAGGCAGCTGTCAATCACCGGACAGTGATTGACAGGCAGCCACACGGGGGAGGGAACAACTGTTTCAGATTGTGTGGTGATGATTGCAGTTCACAGATATGACAAACTCTGTGTAAAATAAACAGAAAGATTACACAAGAGTCATAAGGAGGAAGCCAAGAGCTGGTTTACCCTGGAACGTCCTGTGAGCGACGACAAAGAAACGAAACAGCGCCTGGGGGCGGCAACCAGAAAGCAGAAGCTGTCAAACCTGTTACTTTTACCCCGAGCACAAAGTTTTCCTCACCTGACATCAGGTAGTTACAGTTTCTGTGCACACAATGTCAGATTATATACAATCACATCATGATGTAATGTTTCTTCTTGTTATACCTACAGTCAGTTTCCAGGTGAAGTGCAACTAATAATTACTGTCAGTTCTGATTCATCTGTGAAACATCTTTTAATTAAGTAACATTTTTTAGTCTGTAAAACTAAAATTCAGAGGAATCCTATCACAAGTATAAAGAGTCCAAGGTGGGAACTTTAAATATTTTTTGTCAAAGATATTCAAATTACAAAGACTATTTTTGCAGGATGAATGACTTAATGAGTAATTGTTGTCAATTTTCTGTGAGCAATGAATTGATTGTCTCAGCACTAAACCAATAACAAGTCTAAGGCCTCAATCACACGTCTTTGTTCGCAGCTGCAGACACCACGGACCTAATCCTGATGCTGTGTCTTCTACAGCAACACCAGCGAATCATCTGACCATATCTATTTTACAGTGTGTGTGTGTGTGTGTGTGTGTGTGTGTGTGTGTGTGTGTGTGTATATCCTATAACATCATTTCCTTTAAGTCCTCAGCGCTGACACTGTATGGGTATGAGGAAGAAGATCACTAAGTATAGGCTGTGAAATTTCTTCATGCTATAAGCTGAGCACAACATGGTTTTATAACAGCTCTCAGGAGAACACCACTACTTTGATATACATTAAAGTACATTTATCCACCACAGCTCAGTTCATTTTCCATTATTTAAGCAGCTTCAACACATCAGGCCTGTAGTGTGCAGTGTGTGCATGTTGTGATCGCTCTCAGATATGAAACCCTAATTAGATTCCAACCAGCCTTTCATGCCTCTGCCGATCAGCTACTCTTTGCCTAAAGCTCCTTCTTTGCACAAAATATAAAATCGAGCCAAAAGCGGCTCTGAGTTTCTGCTGACGGCGAGCACAATCAGCATTTAAGACGTGCACTGGGAGGGAGAGCGTGTGCTTGTGTGTCCAGTATTTATTGACTTCTTTCACATTATAAATGGTCTGAACCGTTGGTACTCCGGCTGCAGGGAAACACGTACATAAGAGCTGTGGAAACATTCACTGAGACGGACTGATCAGCAATTATACTGAGTGGAAAAGTAAAACATTTTAACGTCTTGTCTACAAACCAACGTTAAACCCTGATGGGTGGTGTGCAAATTCTTTCATGTGTGCTCTGTGCAGAGGTAAAAGAAAACCTGTGCAGCTCAAATGAATTCAGACTTTTTTGATTTTCCTTAGCTTAATATCTGGAACTGACAAACCCTGGTGTCTCACTGAGATGAAGGAAAACAGAAACTGCCGAAAGGATGAAAGTCATAACAGACAATTGTGTTAACTGGCTCAAAAGCTCCCTGTCAGATTAAGAAAAAAAAAAAGTATTTCAGGATGACATTGATTTTCTGGTCAGACAGTAAACACCTTTTTGAGACGTCTGTATGAACAGAAAGTTTAGATCTGACTGAAATCAAACCAGATTTTTCACACTGTTTAACATGAGGCTGGTTGTCAGGGCTCATCAACAGCTGCTATACATAAACTTCCTGCTAGAAGCAGTTTGTGCCTGTTATGTAATAGTTATTTTTATGTTTTAGTTAATGAACAAAACTTTTATAGAAAAATATCCAATAAACTATACAAAATACTGTCAGCCATGCTGTCTGTTTTTAGTGACATAGGTTAAAAATCACCTGCTAATTTCAATTAATGGGGAATTAATGGGGGATTTGTAGCTGGGGGCCTTTGAGTGGGCAGAGGTTGTTGTTTTGCGCCTGATTAATTTTACAGATCAAACTTTGCCTAATTAAAGTTGATGACAGGATGAAATGAGTGGATTCTGCTGCTTGTTTCACCAAATGTAAACACTCAGCATCCACCTAAAACCCAACTACACAACCTGACGCACAACCTGGGACCTGTTTTCTCTTCACCCAGAATTTGACAACATCAACAACAGAAGCAGAACTGAGCCATTTGAGACAAATGTGTCTGATGTGTGTTTATGCTTGAAACAGCAGATCACAGGCACAGAGGGAGATCATGAATCATGGGTAAGCTGGGTGCAACCCCACTTCCTGTTTTCAGTCATTCTCTGCACCTCCTTACACTTTGTTCTTCACTATTCCTCACCTCATCCCTCCTTTCTCTCAACCAGCCCATCCATTGTTCCCTTTGACACACACACACACACACACACACACACACACACACACACACACAATCTCATGACGTGCTCCCACCGTCTCTGATCTCATCCCATTAAAAACGTGTCAGAAACCAGAAACAGCGCGCAGACAGATGTTTTCATGTCATTCAATTCTCACTCTCTCTGCCTCTGTCGTTGCTTTCTTCTCATGACGGGATGATAATTGTGTGTTTGACTGGTGTTACTACTCTGCACTCACGAGTTAGGAACTGCAATTAAGTGCTAATATCAGTCGCAATGTTATTTCCCGTGGAGAAACACCTCCAGAAGAAGTTTCCACAGGCCTGAAGCGACGTTCCCTTCTTAGATCAACTAACCAATCAACTAATTGTTTCAGCACTATTCATAAAGTCTATTATCAGTGTCTCTGCATTGTTTCTTATGAAAGAAAAACAAGAAGATTCTGCAGGACAGTGCAGTGGAGGCGGGAGGGAGGGCGAGCGGCGTCTTTTACATTAACAAACCAGCCTTTTCCACCAATCATGCTTCAGTAACAAATGTACCACAGCATTTATCAGACAGTTGCTTTGGTGGAGTACGCAGCCTCATTATGTCGAGGCAAGCAAGCCAACACCCATCCACACACAAAGACAAACTTTCAGGGTCTGCACAAACTCACAGTCTGGCACATACAGTGCATCTACCATATTGTATATTCAAAAGGCAAATCTGTTGCACGGAGCAGGCCGCTGGTGCCTCCTAGTCCTGCCAAGACCTGGTTCCCATGAGGGCCCATATGATGCACAGTAGGAATCTGGCTCCCTCACTACATACACATGCTACTCAGGAGGTCCACAACACACACTAGAACACAACAAGGTGCAGAGAACGAGACACTTCTCAGAGTGCATACCTGTGCCAAAGCTGCACCATCCTCTACAGTTATTCACATAAGAAATCCAGATTCTGGGGGGGGGGCTGTGAGCTGAGAGTGGATCTCTCATACCTAATAAGCCATTAAAGCCCAGAGGAACTGCAGGACTTTGGGGCCGAATGTTTCTTAACTGTTCCTCCTCATAGCTCCATAGTATTGATTTGTGTAACGACTGGCCCGGCCGCCCCTTTCACGCTCCAGCAGCCATCCATCGCTGCAACACTAACAATTACACAATAATTACTTCCCCTGCTGCTCCTACAGAGCCGTGTGGGGCGACTGCCTCAGACTCTGGAAGTGCTGCACAATTAGCCATTAACCTCTGACACCACGCTTTCTCTGCATCGCCATGACGACTTAAAACCAAACAGTATCTGCTACAGTATCAGTTTATCTATCTGTGTTTAATTCTTTATATTCTATCTACTTTTACTTGTTTTATCACCTGTCAAAACTGCATAAATGTACATCTAATGTATAAATGTATAACACATGCTTTAAGAGATTACATACAGGTGACTCCAAAGCCACGATATCAAGTCATTTTACTTGAAAAATGTCTCTGTGCTGATAGGCTGTCAGTGGATGAAGCCCCACATTCCTCCTGAAGTGCTGATCAGGCAGAAATATCACAACACTCATCAGAGTCCATCAACCACAGATTCAGAGTGAGCCCTATTTTATACATGTATATATCTCCTCATGCTCAGTCTCTCTGACTGGACTGACAGCACATCACAGCAGCGTCTCCTGTGCAGGTTGTGTAAGAGGGCCCGCCCACCATGTGTCACCACAACACCTACAGACAGGGGCACAGAGACTCGCGCCGTCTCCTCACGCCTCTGCTCGAGCAGTGACCTGAACATCAGAGGAAAAATGCCTCATTCGACCCGTTCACCTGCTGTACATAAACAAAGATTATGTAATGCTGATGTAGCAAATAATGAAACAGATGTAACCCTGGGAAGTTATGGGGGAACTTGGCAGAGTCACAAAATAAATGTAGAGAAACTTGGATTAAAAAAACTGCATTTTTAAATGTCTCATATTTTTCACTTTTCCTGTAGTGTTGATATACATAAGAAGATATATTTAAATATAATAAAATACAATTAACTAAGAACCAAAAACCATCTCAGTGTAGTTTTACCTCTCCTCTTTAGGCCTTCTCCCTAGAGCTCTAGTAACAACGGCTCAGTAATCAAATAAAAATGTAGCAGATATCAGATAAACACTTGGAGGAATCAAATCCTGCAAGGATGGGCGCTGGGTCAGCTAGCTACGGAAGTCCTGACGGCTCGTTTTAAGAAAATTTCAGGCTCTCAGTGTTTTCTTAATATTCTGAATTTTTATTAATCAATTTCTATTAAGTTTTTCATGTGTATATATATATATATATATATATATATATATATATATATATATATATATATATATATATATATATATATATATATATATATATATATATATATATATATATATATATATATATATATATATATATATATATATATATATATATATATATATATATATATATATATATATATTTCACATTAAGTAACAAGTCTCACCTGATCATTTCAGCTATTTGTTATATCTAAAGCACATGATCGCACTAAATTCATTTCTTTGTGATTGTGATATTTTCTTAATGCTCCTCATGTTTAAATAACAATCACTGTTCAAATCTATGTATCTGTTGTTGTTCAGCTCATGTAACTCCTCAGATGTTCGACACAGTGAGTTTGAGTCATAACCTTCACTGTCACCATTTCTCTCTCTGACTGTGAGGAACCTCGCAGACCAGCACTCAGACTTCATATGAGCCCGGTCGGCGGTCCCATCCCATTCAGCTCAGCACGTCCTATCCCATCAACACCAGCAGTAGTCACGGATTACCAGCCGCACTGAAGCTCAAATCCCATCAGGAGGAGGGGAAAGCATCTGAAAGCCAGCTCTACGAGGAGCAGAGTGCGTGTTACATTCAGAGGAGTCAGCATGGAATCACTGAAAGTCTGCCTTGATGATTCTAGTTCAGACTCCGCTGAAATAAAAGTGAAGTGAATTATGAGAGACAAATGTTTTCCGTAAAGGCTGAGTGGCAGGTTTTCGGCAGGACATAATGGGCTGAAGCCGGTGGGATCATATTTTCTTGGCACTGGCGGCTGTGGCCATGTTGTGGTGTGTTTTTAAAGAGTGGTCTTCCAGCTGGGCATAAAGATCCTCTGTGATCCTCTGTGAGCCACAGAGCCAGGACATCTGTTGGATTCCAAAGAAGCTCCGCGATCTATATTTTGCACCATTCAAAACATCTGACTCTTCAGCCACCTGCGAGCACACACACACACACACACACACACACACACGCGCACACACACACACACACACACACACTGACCTGCATCTCCTTGTCTCCATACTTGGAGGGGTGTTTGCTGCCCTGGCTCTTCCTGCGCAGTTTCTTCAGCTCTGCCTGGCACTTCTCCAGACTCTCCCCTTTGCTCTTGTGCTCCATCTGGTACTTTTTCAGCGCAGCCTGAGGGGGGCAGTACAAAGTCAGCAGGGACAGGGCAGCACTCACATGTCTCAGCGTCCACAGATGATATCTTACACTGACATGTATTCATTTCAACACTGCCCTGACAAGTGGTCAGCTCCTGTTTTACTGCCTGACCGGTGCAGCCGGACACTGGGACTACGACATATTGGTCATTTCTTCTTCTTCTAATGTTTTGGTGTAGCGATGCCAAATTGTGTTCCTGTTCCTGGTTATACTCTGCATATTCACAGAGACTACAGTTTATCCCAGCATGCACTGGGTGAGAGACAGGGTACACTATAATACTGATATGTTACCAGTCTATCACAACACTAACACTATGTATGTGTGCATTTCAATTTGAAAACATCATTTCTGACTATAATGATCACATGGAGCCGCCCAAGCATGTCGGTGCATCCCGTGTCTAGAATGAATAAAATGTTTTGGGGACTGAATCCAAATTGATCACCATAGATTCATTTCTCTGTAAATTTTTTTAATTTCTGCAAAACTCCTCATTTTCACAGAATGAGTCATAATTCACAGGCCAGAGTGGGAAGTAATTTATGCAACTTGCTGCAGTGGTTTGGATGAAAGCCGGTGGGAAATCAAGGAGAGAGTGTGCGTTTTGTCTCTGCTGTATTTCCCATAACTTCCCTCCCCCGAGAGGCCTCAGTGATGTGGAGCACAGTTAAAAGTGATGTTGCAGTGGAGCACATGGTGGGTCAGGTACACTGTTACATAATGAATCCGAGTGACGCCATGTGAACCTGCTTGGAAAGTTATGTAGTATGATTGGTGCTCTAAATAAAAAGCCCTCGCTTAATAATTTATCTGGAGCTGTAGTTTTACTTCTGCACTGAAACAGTGAGAAAGATGAATGAAGCCTGAAATAAACTATGAATGAAATCATTTCCAACTTCAATACATTCAGCTAGAACATTTATGACGACAAATTGCTGGGTGATCATAATAGAAGTACACATGAAACATATCATAGAGAACTTAACTTTCACCCCAGCAAAGTATCATTGGGATTTGTAGCAGTTGAATGTGAACAAAATAATAGGGTTCATCTGTGTTAAAGCTGCATTAAATATTTTTTTTTTGCTAGAATGGGCAGATGAGCTCCACAACAGCCCTTATAAATTAACACCTCATAAAGATTTTATCACGTCACCTTCCTTTCATCTCTGCAGCAGCTAAATGTTCCATTAAAACCAAAACAATGAGCTAAAAAGGTTAAAAAGCTCAGTTGAGTTGATTTTTTAGATGAAACAGTGACCAGTGTAACGAGAGGGCAGGAATGATTCTGTATAACTGTGCATCAACGTGACGTGAACCTCACATTCAGGTAGCGGGCATCCAGCTCGACCTTCTTCTCCAGCTCTGTGAGCAGCTCGTTGTGGAAAGACTTCAGCTGCAAAACACACACACACACACACACACACACACACACACACAAACAACTCAAAAACAATGCAACAAACACAAAATAAACTACACATCAATCTGCTACACACTGGGGATTATTTACATAAAGGAATGCAGCCTGGCAGAGTTGTGGTGCAAGAATGACTTGAAGGGATGTGTTTGTGTTGCCGTCGGAAACGTCACACCCAGCAGATTAGCTGAGGATGTCTGGCATGTAAAACACTCGTCAAAGTCAATTTGTTGTTTCTGTGCATGTGGAGTGTATGTGTGTGTCTTCTGTGTGTGTGTGTGTGTGTGTGTGTGTGTAGGTTAAGCGGGCAAAGTTGAACCAGTGGTGAAATACTGCGGAAGAGATGATGTTTTTATTATATTCTGCTTCGTCTGACAGCCTGCTCGACCCACAGTGTGTTCTTAATGATCATCAGGATCATGCTCTTCCTCTCTGTCTTATCAACTGTGTTGGGAAACGTAATATTTTCTTAAATTACTATCAGCAGGATATTTGCTGAAAAAACAGGAACTTCTAGCAATTTTAAGGAACACTGGGTTCACTGCCAAGAAATGAAGACACAGCTGTTTGTGGGTGTCAGGTCAGAGCTGGGCGACAACAAGTTCTAATATTTAGCATCATCAGTGTTGCATCAATTAATAGTAATTCATTAATTCCCCCTGTGAAGAGGAGAGAAGCATCTACTCAATGTCTAATTTGTAAAAACACCATCCTGGCGTTGGCTCTTTGACGCCCATTACCCAAACTGGATGAGAGGAGATACAACTATTATAACCCATCATAACACACTTTACACCAAGATTAAAGCTCGACTGCTCCTCCTCACTTCTGCTCTCGGTTGACTGAATGTTCCCTGCTAATGTCGCCACAACTGGCCAATTTACTCTCTGATATTTTGAGAAACTGACTGAAAAATGTTTCCAGTCTGTAGCGGGTGTAATTTACATATCAGTAAACAAACCACAGCTAAGTGCAGCTGCTGCCTCCAGAAAAAGGAAACAAACTCGAACCCACTCAAATACACTTAAAGGTCCCATATAGTCTAAAGGTAGAGGTCCATGTGTTTGTGATTATAAAGCAGGTCTAGGTTCTATATTAATACTGTGAAAGTATCAAAGCCTCAGTCCACAGAGAAATGCACACAGCCTGTATTCAGAAACTGAGCCTTAAAACCAGCCGTCAGGACTTCTGTGACTCTGTGATGTCACAACAAAGCAGTCACCACCCTCAGTGTTTACCTGAAATCTGCTATAAATCTACTATATTTATATATAATCTACAGAATGCTCAGAGCCTGATGTAAGGAGAAGATGTAAAACTACACTGAACTGGTTTTTGGTTCTTAAAACTTCAACTACATCTTCTTCAAATAACACTTCAAATAAAATAAGGGAAAAGTCTAAAATATGGGACCTTTAAGAGTGTATCTTGCTGAGTATTAAATATTAAAACATATCCTGTGATGAAACAAGCCCACAATCTGCTGGACTCCCAACCTCGGAGCTTAAGAAGTGCTGATTTTAGCAACACCACCACCACATGCTCACCATCTCTTCAAGCTGGATCTGGATCTGTCTGTGCACTTCAGCCATCTGAAAGAGCACCTCCCCTGCAGAGAGACGACAAAGAAAGACAATAAACAAAAAGAGGGAGGGGAGGAGGGAGAGAGAAAAGAGAGAGAGTGATATTAAATCTTTCCAATATCTGAGAGAGCCACATACATCGTGCAAAAAAAGAAAAGAAAAAAAAGACCATGCAGCCACACAGAACAGATGAGAGACAGGTGTACGGTGTCGAGGGAGGAGGAGGAGGAGGCAATGGACAAGATGAAACATCTGTCATGATACTGATGAAGCAGACTCATTTCAAAAACAGTGAAAAATCAAAAAGAACATGACAGAAATATGCAGCACAGACAGAATGAATGAGAAATGAAAGAGTTAATCATCGAGAAGTCTACTCAATGTTTGAAATACTGAAACAAGACTACTGTAAAATATGAAGGGGTTTCCATTATTACCAGCACTACTGCTAATAAACACACAGGAACAGCATGATAAGAAAATCTTTAGAAATCAAGTAGTTCATCTTTGCATTCAGACATGTGTTTAACTACAACATAACAGGGGAAAACACCAAAAAGCAGAACCCAAAGGGAAGTCAGAAGCTAAAGAAAAAGAAAAGAAAAAAAACACAAAAGATAAGTAGAAAGTAAAGGATGATTCATGCAGCCAGGGAGGTGGCGTGTCGTTTTAAGATACCTACATGCTGCCTCTTCTGAAAATGCAATGCATTGTAAAAAAAAGGAACAAAAAGATCTAGTTTGAGCAAAGAACAGAGGGATAGAGACCTGGAGAGACAGTGACAGATCAAGCTACCCCAAGAAAAATGAGACACACAACAGAAAAACACTCAGACAGGCAATTAGTCAGAGCCTCCACTTACTTACACACCATTTATACACTGTGCGCTGTGAATCTATCAGAGCTCAAACACAAACTGGATTTTTTTTCATGCTGATGTTGATCATGTTGATAAATATATGAGCTGAGTAGAGCCTGAGCAATGCACTGATATATACCAAGAATCAGCCAATAAGTAACAAGATGTCACACTATTCTATTAAAGGTCCATATTTTACTCTACTTCTGTGTTTTATTTGAAGTGTTGATCTCCATCAGAAGATTTATTTGTAGTTTTAAGAACCAAAAACCACCTCAGTGTAGTTTTACATCTCCTCTCTCAGGCTTCTCTCTGAAGCTCTAGTAACAACAGGTCAGTCAGCCAATCAGAAGAGAGGATCTGGACCTCCGACTGTTACTGCTTCATTGTGACATCACAAAGTTCCAGAAGTCCTGACGGCTGGTTTTAAGGCTCAGTGTCTGAATACAGACTGTGTGCATTTCTCTGTGGACTGAGGCTTTGATACTTTCACAGTATTAATATAGAACCTAGACCTGCTTTATAATCACAAACACATGGACCTCTACCTTTAGACTGTGTGGAGCTTTAAGAACAGTGATCCATTACATTATGTTTACACTGGAAAATACCCCACACAGTACACATCTCAGTCACAATTCTTTCATAACAAAATTAATAAAAACGTTTGTCATGTGTTTAAATCCAGCATGAGTTGAGCTCTAGTCCTGAGGTACGATACTTCAAAGCTTTACCAAAGATGACAGTAATTATAAGTAATATATGTTCATATATGTCTGAATTTCAGTAGAACATCACTATAAAACAATAACTATATTATATATATTTAAATCTATAAATATATAAACAAATAAAACTAAATATAAGCAACACTTTATTTACTAAAATAAGGTCAATTATACATAAAAAACGCACTGCATGAAACATACTGTATATGTACTGCAATTACTTATAGTATATTTACCGACATACAGGGAAATACTGGCAAAGTATATCTGTGGTAATATCAGGACGTATTATAATTTAATAAATATAATAAGTAGGTGAACGGCCCTGCTACGTTTCTGAAAAAGCCCAGAGTCACATATTCTACAGCAGCACTCACAGCTAATTTCCTCCAAATGGAAACATTAGTACACAGTAATGACACTCATGTGATTCTGCATAATGTATGCTGACATCAGATAATGTACGTTGCTGCAGGGCTGATGTGAGGGAGCGCTAGGTGAGGCCTGTGTGTGGGTGGCTGTTGGTGGACCTGTGGACACCGGACAGTGGGACAGTAAGGGTTGGGGGGGTTACTGTGAGAGTGGGCTGCCTGAACAGGATTAATGGGCTTAATGGAAGTGCTGCGGTCATGCAAACGAGACTCAGTTGGAGTTGAGGGGATTTAGAAAAGGTCGAGCAGGAGGAGGGGGCCCAGTTTGGTGTATCTTTACTCTGGACTTAAGTTAAGTTCAGCACCTCTGACTCGTGCTTGAGTGTTTCCTCACTGGTGTTTCAGGACAGACACTCTGATCTCAAACTGTCCACAGAAACACAGATGTCACACATATACATGGGGGTAAACTAGATTTACATTATTTAACCGGTGCACACAGAACACAGACACACAAGACACTTCTGTCCAGAGTCTGACCAATGCTCTCACCTCCAACACAAAATCCCTCTTTACTGCCCCCCCAACTCCCCCTCACCTATCTGCCTATGAAAATGCAGTGACAGCTATCACACTGTAGAAGTGTTTGACTGCCGCGGGGCAGGGGCATTAGGAGCAGCGAAGCAGATAAATGCACTGCGTGTACTTTCAAACTCTCCTTTGATTCTTGGAGGGAGCCCAACAAACACTCCATCCCATCCATTAATAAACAGCCACTGGCCATTGACAGGCTACGGCGACAGGGCCGAACTCCAGCAACTCCGTCACACACACACACACACACACACACACACACAGTTACACAGATGTTGATCTCAGCCAGAGGGGTATCAGAAATCTGCATCTTCTAAAAACAGATTCAAGAGTTGGTGGGATTCACAGGATATCAGCTCCCAGAATATCAGCATGGTGGGTTTGTTTCACTTAACCTCCTTTTTCTTTATTTGCTTGGTGGTTAATTAGCTGCACTTTTTCTTTTGTCAGCAGGATTACGCAAAAAGTATTGAACCAATTTGCACCTAACTTGGTGGAGGGATGGGGCACGAGCCAGGGAAGAACGCATTAAATGTTGGTGCTGATCCAATGAAAAGGGCCAAATCCAGGAAATTCTTATCACTTTCCTCAACATAGTTCACACATTTACAGTTTGATTTATTCTCTAAAACCTAAAGAGAATCTTCTACCAGATGAGTTAAGCTCATCAAGCCTTGATAAAAATGTCTATACTATATATTCATCTGCGTCTCCTCTGAATATTATTATATGCAAAACCAGCAGAAAGTGCCTCAGGGCTGTTTTCGCCCTTGGTTTCGCCTCTCAGGCTACAAACAGGCTGCCTGCTCTGATTGGAGGAGCCCGTTGAGCCTTTATGCAGCCTGACAGGAACATCAGCAAAAACTACCTGGGGCTGAAAAAACTACTTCAACCTTCTATGTATGTTATTCAGGAAAAAACTATGTATAATAAACAACCTTTCTTCATGAAGCTACAACTGAACATAAATTACAGAAAAGGCAGAAGAAAGTTAAAGCATGTTTTAGATGCAAATGCAACATTGACGTCTGATGAATTAGATGAACCTTTGAAAAATGTTAATGCATTAATTTAAATATCATTCATTCATTGTAGAACTCATGTGTCATTTGCAATGTTGATACAAAAGTGAATTCATGTTAATTTAAGTAAATTTACTCCCCGACTCTCTGACAATATGAAGCCTTTCAGCTGGGGATGATATATCAGCTGTAGGATTAACTGCACTTCACACCATGTTTGCATCCATAACAAGGAGCTGTGATCGTAATTGCTGGCTGAACAGATTAATCTCTGGACTAATTGATGCTATTCGTCATTGATCTCTTTAAGGAAACAGTCTTTCCTGTTGTTCTCCTCCTCTGCAGGTCAGAGGAGGCACAGACCAGCACTCAGAGAGCTTCAGTGTCTCTTCATGTCACACCTCAGAGGGCCGATGGCCAATCTGAGGTCGCCCTCCCTGGATCTTATCTTCTTTCTTTTAGCCATAAATAATAAATCGCTTCATTGTTAGAATGAAGTTTGATGGAGAAAAACACAAGCTGACAATCAGACTATGATGTATGTTTAAAACAGTTTGCTTTCCCTTCGTTTCTTGAATTTGACTAATCTGCAGGTTTAAAACCGGTCTGATCATCTGCCTGCTCATGTTTCTTGACCTGTCAAACTGCTTTTTAATGATGTTCCCAAAGTACAGGAATCTCATTAGCAATTGAAATAAAGCCCAAAGCTAAAAAAAAAAAAAAAAAAAAAAAACAAGATACAAGTTGCATAAAGCTGTATTATCTGAAAGGGAAACTGCTGTAAAGAGCCTACAGGCCTCACAGTGAGGTCTGTGTCAGTCTGTCCTGAGCAGTTTGACTTTGTCCTGCAGGTTTTCATCACCTGGACGGTGCCCAAACTCCTGGATGTTCTTGTTTCATTGCATCCGTCTAATCCAAAAACCTTTCCACCTTGCATTGCGAAATATTGGACTTCTACACACCAGAACTAAGCTGCTTACTGATAATCAGAGCAGATCACAACATCTGAAGCTTAGAGGGGAGGAAAGCACATTGTTGTGCACAGGTCTGGGTCAATTTAAGAAGACACAAAAGCTCCTTTTTGTCTTTGAAAGGTTGTCAATACTAAAAAAACATCCCTACAACTGTAAAATTCACTCATTAGGATTCCTGCTATTTCAAGGCAGAGTCTTGTAGTGGAAACGGAAGGTGGGATTTTAATTGCATACACAGCCATCACACTAGCAAAATACCCAACCCAATTAAGCAAAAAAGGCACATTATTGTTTGTCTAATACACAGACGATCCATCGCTAAGTCTGAGATTCAGAGGTTTATGGTTCACGTGGGGAGAAAATAAATAAAGCTCCTGAAAACAACAGCTTCCAAAATACAGCTCACAGAATGAAATGTAAGAATTATGGCTTAGGTATGAACCCTGATAAACCAGACTGGGGGAAAGTTCATTCTGAAAACAACCTGAAGCTCAGCAACTCTCCAAATATCCCATTTGGTCTCAACTACCCAACCAACAAATGGTCAGTGTGTATATGAGACACAGTGTGTGTTGGGCAGGAACAAGCCCATTTATTCAGTATGGCTGACCCAAGGGCAGCGCTCACATCTGGGTTCATTATCCCGGCTACTCCCCATGTGACCCCCCGGCTCAACAGAGGGTGAGGAAAGAGAGAGAGAGCAATGGAGACATACAGTTAATGGCCATACGGAGGAGGGTGTTTTATGTAGTGTGCGTCTCTGCAGGGACTGTATTATACGAGCCTGAAAGCAAACACAAGCAGCTCTAATCCCCAGAAAGCTGCAGTGGAGGGTGTACAAGGTGCTGCGGGGAGATTTGTCCTCCTCAAAGCCGCATGATTGACACCGTTATTGTTGTGCTCTTCTTCCACCCGAGGACGTGTGTGCACACATTTCCACAAAGGCAGACACAATGCCTTATTAGTATTTACACTTTAAGCGTCTACTTGACAACAGGGTGATGAGTTTTTGACGCAGCTACGAGACCAACTGAACAACATTTTGTGCATCTGCAGTAAAGAATAAAACCCTGAACTGCACTGGCAGTAAAAGAGGCTCTGATATTAAAGCTAACAACACCACAATGGTCCTTGTTATAAATTACAACAGCAGCACAAATAGCTGCAACCTGATGACACACAAGTGTAAGCACATTGTGTCTGTTTGATTGCTTTACTTCTACAGTGCGTTGAAAAGAAAAATGAAGTCTTTAAAAAAAAGAAAACAAATCAATAGGAATGACCAGCTATACATAATCATTACAGGGGGGCTGATGGGGTGCAAAATGGAGACTGATTATCTGAGGCTGCAGACACATGCTGGAGGGAAGGGACGCAGGGCGAGAGAGATGAATGTGATGGAGGTTGTGTTTTGACAAACACGCAGACCCCAGCTGGTCAATACAATTTCTGGCATCTAACCAATCATTTCTCTAATTGGTTCCCCACAGTAAGAGATGGGCAAGTTAAGACTTTTACACTATTTTGTTGTTTTTTTTAAATGATCCATCACGTTTGTCTCCCTGGAGTGAACACAGCGAGTCAGTTACACCAGGCTGTAATAAAGACTGTCAGCTTGCAGAGGTATTATTTCTTCCACAGGAAAAGGTAGATTGTTTTAAAAGACAGACAGGGAGTGTGTGTGTGAGGATTCGTCAACAATTGCTTTCCCGTCTGTTGTCTTTTGACTTGACTTGAGAACAATAGGCAATGGAAGCTTGCATGTGTGCACGCTGGAGGTTTGGCAGCCACTTTAATGCTGCAGTGCCTCGCATCAGAGCCTGTACTTCACATTATAATCAGCATCATTAAGTCACCATTTGGCTGAACACCCACATCAAGGACAATGCGACAGCTCAAGGACATTTCATAGTGTCTAACGTGATATTAAAGGAACATTAACGTCCTATTTGCTCAATCAAACACCACAGAGCACCTCCCTGATCCCCACGCTGGCTCTCCAAAGAGACGTCTGGCTCCCTGTTGACAAGACAGCTTGTTTGAAAGAGGTGATGGATGTGACACCAGAAACAGAAACATGAAATGGAGTCAGGAGAAAAGTGGCAGACAGGTGGTGCAGATTGGAGTCATGACTGATGGGTGGGGGCTGATCAAAGTGCTGGTGCTGGGGCCTGTGTGCTCTGTTTTGATTTGACCAGAGAGTGTCTGAAGGCCGCTAATGAGGCGCGAACACATCGCTCTCTGTGTCCCCCCGCCCCCTTTCTTCTTTGTCTTTCTCTTCATTAGGGGCCTCTCATTCCCTCCTCTCTTTCTCTGCATCCTCGCTCCCTTCCTGGGGTGACTCAAGGACAAGGACTTTCTGAAGGGCAGCAGCAGTAAGGGAAAGTTAAATTGCTGCGGTGAAGCTGTTCTGATGACGCACAAGCAGACGACGGCTCCATCTCCAATCTGAGACCGGTCACTTGGGTTTTGGTGAAGAAATAGTTAGTCGACCCTCGATGGAAATTAAAATACATCACAGGTTGGGAAAGACAATCTGTGCCCAGGCAGGACTCTTCAGTTTTGCCCAACAGGGGCACTTCAGTGATCAAAAATGCCCCTCTGGTTGGCCCGGCTGCTGCTATTGGCCTTTCTGCTCCTTCTCTGTATTTCTACCCCCTCAGGTGGACCCACTTGCCCCTCTAATTGACCCAAGGGAGCTTTAGCTGTGTAGCACTGCTCCTCTAAACTACCTGAGACATCCTGAGAGTCCAACTGCTGCTCTGGTTGTCCAAGTGTCCATATGATTGGATAAATGGCCTCCGGTGGGCTCAGGTGCCCCCCAGGTCAGTGTAACTGCACCTTCTACTCAGCCCAGGTGTCCCACTAGCACTTGTGCCCCAGCTGCCCACAGTTTACTCAAGTGACCATGTGATTTCCTGTCTAGTTTATCCAAATCCAGATCCAGATGCCATCGTCTAAATTGCCACTCTGGTCGTCCCAACTGCCCCTGGCCAAAGTGCCCCTCTGGGTAGCCCACCTGATTGGCTCAGCTGCTCCTCTGGCAGGTTCCAAAAGTGCCTGTGGTCACCTCATTGGCTGTGACCTTCAGGCAGAAACAAACCAGTGCACAGTTAAAAAGATGCCCCTCGTTCATTTTTGCCTCCGTCTGCAAAGAGTTTGTGCATCTGCACAGAAATATGACAGAATATGAAATATGACACTCAGATCCCACATGGACATTAAAGTTTTCCATAAATCCGTCTCATCTTGAGATAAAACCCAACGTGCAGATACAAAGAACATCTCCACTCCGAAGACTTAATCATCCTGCACTTTAACAACTCATCACCAGTCCCTCGCTGTTATATAACTCAATGAAGTCGAGACTCCAGTGATATCCCTCAGTTCTGACTTTGTTCAGACTTGTCATCAGCTGATGATTCAAAATACCACAATCCACCGTTTGAAAGTTGGACACGAGCAGGAACAATTCCCTGTGGGATAATGTGCGTGGGAGTGCAAGAACTTTTACACTGTGAGATGACAAGGCGGGTGCAGAAGGGAAAAAAAAAAGCTTTGAAAGAGCTCTCGCTGCAGTTTCCCTCTACACAGACTGAACGCTGGCTGAATTCAGATTGGGGGGTGAAGCTCAGGGGAAATTCAGCCTGTGCAGGCTCCGAAAAACTGAGGGTCACGGCGAGGTCGTCAGTTTTTCCACAAAGTGAACAGCATGAGATTTCAAGCAAGACACAGTCGGAGGGAAAACAATAGCGAATAACGTGGAAGAATTTCTCTCCGAGATGCTCGGTGACTCAGCAACACAACAGCCACAGTGTCACCACGGATGTTTGTTGCCTTCATTATTGCCTTCATCTCCTGTTTTCTTTACCTCTGCTTCCAGGAGCAGGTATTTGTATTTCTGCTGCTGCTGCCTTCCAGCTGTGCAGAGTGAGAGCTGATTCAAACCACTGCTCTCCCAGACGAACAATGATTATTTGAGAAACAAATGAGGAGAAAATTATACAGCGAAATCTGCTGATGAATATTGAGCCACAGGAGGGAAGTGTCTCTCTGACCCGTCAGGATCACATTCTCCTGCCGCTGCCTCATCAAGTCTGTGATATCACCGCCTGCATCTGAGCCTTGTTCCCTGTGCCTCTTATCTTTTCACACTACGTCTGATAAAGTGGAGGAATATGCCTTGAAGGGCAACACACTCTTCTAAAATCATGTTCCTATGAATTAATTAACCAAAGGGTAATTGTTTCCCAGACCTCAAATTTGGCCATTTGAATTAACCTCAAATTGTTTTAATGAGATGGATGTCATGCTAAAGTGTGTTCAGCCTGTGGCGGCGGGAAAATATGAGAGATGAGAATAAGATGAGGAGAAGGATGAACGGAAGATTAAATTAGAGCCAAAAATGGACTTGGTTGGTCAGGAATCATGGAATCATTATTTTGCTTTTTAATAAATATCGCAAAAAAAAAAAAAAAAAAAAAAAGCAAATTTTTTTTTATTTTTTTTATCTTGGGACCAATAATTTACTGATTATTGTCAACTTGCAGTTTGAGTATTTGGACATAAAATTCATGCATTTATATGAAATAAAAACTATTTTAGAAATAACGGCCGTCTTCATTTTGATCTTGGTCAACTACACACATGTAAAGTGTCTGTATCCTGCACAGTTGTGACAAAATCTGCCCACAGACATAAAAACACCAACCACACTATTCAGAACCACCTCTGACATTTCCCACTGCAGCAGGTGTCCCCAGGGCCACATTTTGCCATGATGACAGACACACACACACACACACACACACACACACACACACACACACACACACACACACACACACACACACACAGGAAACACCAGCCCCACTGTCACAGCTGGTCACAGGAAGGAGACACTCATCAGAGGTGTGCAGGATGAGCTGTTTTTATCTCTTGGGAGTAAAAACTGCTGCTGATGTGTCCACTGTTAAAAACTGAAACTGTGCGAACACTGTCCAGATGTTTCTCCTTCTATGTCACAGGATTGAACAGCAACAGCTGGAGGTCCGAGTGACGGAGGATCAGTCACCTGAACGGGAAAGTGTCTCAGACTTTTGGACTCCACTGTATAAAATGCATTAAATGTTTGACTGATGTGAAATCAGTTGTCCACAGATTATATATAGAAATGTCAAAATGGATGCTTTCCTCTGTGCCTGTGCCTCCTTCAGGTTTGTGTGTCAGAGCACAGAGCTGAGGTGAGCACCACCTCTGCCTAAATTTGCATTTGAATGGTGGAGCCCTTATATGGTCAGAGAGGGGAACCGGAACTGCAGGAGCTTCCTATTTTTTTTTTTTTCCTCACAACTATGTCCATATTTAGTATACGGAAGAAAGATGATGTCATTTTCAACCGTACTGACATCATCATCACCTTTTTTGGGCTGCGCATCGAGCGTCGTACTCCGTCTCTCCTCCTCCTTCGGAGCGGCTCTGATCGAGGTATTTCATTTCATCTATTTTTAGAAATGTGTGCAGAGTCGGCGTGCTCTCCCAGGGCTGCCTGAGCTCCCACATCAGTGTGGGGGCGTTCGCAGACACAGAGAGAGCAGTAGTGAACGAGGAGGAGAGGGTGAGTGGGATGACACTCCACTCTGCAGTCGTGGAGCAGCTCGTCTCTCTACACCAAGAGTGATGCTGCAGAGCGGTTGCTCAGTTTCTGACAGCGTCACATTAAGAGTAAGTGAATGAAACACAGTGAGGCATCATTTCCTCTTCCTGTGCCGGACTCTCAGGACTGTGTGGCTAAGTGATAAACAACACCGCTCTCCAAAAGTGAGCTGTCCCCATGAGGAGATGTGAGTCAGTTTATTTTGGGCCACAAACATGGATAATGATCATGTAACGTTTTTAATTACTCACTTTGAGCTGGCATGTGAGGGTGTGTGCTTGTACAGTAACAAGTATGTGCGTCTGACAGTGTGTGTGTGTGTGTGTGTGTGTGTGTGTGTGTGTGTGTGTGTGTGCAGCTTAAATCTACCATTAAATTGTTCCCCTACCTCTGCTGCTGTTTCTAAAGTTACACACTGAACTGCCAAAGTGTTCAAGTGAAAATTACAAGCTACAAACACACACACAGACATACGCACGCACACACACACACACACACACACAAACACACACCTTTCCACTGCAGTTCGCCTTATTCAGATAACTGCAGTTAAAACTTTAGAGATGAGTCCATTGTGAACCAGGTCTGAGTTGTTCGACAGGTGAGAAATTGTTATGAAATATGCATCTAATCATGAACACTAACCCATGCAGGGCCTGGTCTTTACAGTACAATAGACAGAAGCAGGAGCTTTTAACATTCACCTGAAGTAAAACCATTTGTAAACCAGAGAAGATTCAACATGTTCACGCCAAGATAGAGAATATTTAAATGTTTTTATTCTGCCTTTTAAACAAGAGTCACTGTGTGACGGCAGCAAAAGCAAATAACCTCTAAAGCACATTTTAAAGCAGGAGGCTGCAGCAGGTCAACATACGTGTTTGTACGTTTCACTCAGGAACAGGGACCCAACCTATCTCCACAACCATGTTCACTATGCTTAATTACGCTGCAGGGGAAACTATAATGGATGAAACGTATGTGTTGCTTGTTTCTTCTGACCAGTTTTTAACAGAAGTGATAGTGTCCATTCAGTCTGGATTATCATTGATGCTAATGTGTGAGCTAACACATTAACAGTCCAGTGATTCTCCACCCTGTGTTATGTTCTTCACTTTCACCACCAACCTCAGTTTCTCAGACCCAACTCTCCGTCCTCTCCTCATTTACACTCGTCACGTGCAGCTCCACATCCTCAGTTCATGAGCTAATGCCTTTAGCTGCTGTTCATCTCAGCGCTCTGATTAATTACACTGTTTCAGTGACTACAGTCTGAGGTGGCAGCGCCTTTCTGCCAGACTTCACTCGGAGTTCAAGCGGTTTAAAGTCCGGCGCCTGTTAATTCAGCTCCATCACACCCAGACATTTTCCCCTCAGCAAAACCCAATTAAATGACCAACTACAAGTTGGACAATTTTTCAAATCTGCCTTCAGTCCTCATCAATTATGAAGTGCAGAGGTAAAGCCCTGGGTGAGTGATTATCCCTAACACACACACACACACACACACACACAAAAACCCTCATCTGTGACTCTGTGGTCACAGTTAGAGACACGTGCCTGCTGAGGAAATGTACAGCCACACACACATTTGTGTACACACACACAACCAAACTCACAATCCTTGTTATCTACTAATTAATAAGCAACACGCTCGGGAGTCTTTTCACTTTACGCCACAACAACGGCGCTCAGTGTTTCCTCTGACCTCCTCTACACCACAGTAGACAGAAACAGACTTTGAACAAACCACCACCACCTCTCATTATTATACAGCAACAGGCCGAGAGAGGCTCATCACTCTATGGCAGGTCAATCATCTCTGATCAGCTCTCCCTGAAGACCAGTGTATCTTTAAACATTTTCCCAGATGCACATTTCATTGGTTTATGCTCATTATTATTATTGTTTGCTTTTCTAAATATATTAGAAACACGGCTGCTGAAAAAGATGCATATGAGACTGGGAGAAATGTCTTCCCTGCTGGCTGCAGAGGACAAGCTCATGAGTTCATTCCCCCCCACAATCACACAACTCTGCCCATAAACAAGTACTCCATCTGTGGGAAACACTGTCATTCATGGATTCATTTGGCACAGCTCTTATGTACATTACAACAGTCCCAAAGACTGAAGTTATGCAAATCCTCTTTAAACTACATTTCTCCATCTCTTTTCATTTCACCAGGCAATTTGCATTTTCTCAGGTAATGAACTGAGGCTGCGAGGCTCAACAAAAGTAATGAAATATGCAAAAGCATCTGCAAAGCCACGAGCATTGTCGGAGCAATTGCCCCCTCGGTCTGCACAGACCACAGCTGCTCTGAGTCCTGCTGATATGTGGAGACAGCATCAATCCATTCTGCACAGCCTAGTCTGTCATTGCACTGGAGGCGGAGGGAGGTTCTGCTGAGTTGAAGGGCTGCTGAGTCATGGTCAGGCTGCCAGGAAAAGAAACTGAAAAAAGGAAAATAGGCGACCCCCCCCCCCCCCCCAAACACACATGCAGATGCAAAGTCATGCAAGACAGATAAAATGAGAGGCACAAGAGCAAAGCAACCAAGCTGATGGAAATGGGGATGAACAGATGGATGATGGGAGCTGCACATCAGCTCAAAATGTTGATATGCATTTCTTCAGTTCTTGCAAATAATCTTGCACAATGACTCAGATGCATTATTTTTTTAAACCAAAATGCATATTACACCTGCAGAAAACAAAGCGTTATTTACTTTCTAACATACAAAAAGAACAGCCTTGGTGTACAAAGGCTTTTACTTTATGCTTTCACATGGTTTTTAATAATTGAAGGTTTAAGATGAATCATTAGCTTGTACGTTCATTAAATCTGCAGGATTATAGCAGGAAGTAGATGAACCTCTCCACCTTAAAGATCCATGCTCTTAAAAAGTGGTTGGAACCAAACCACTGTGGAGCTGAAGCTGAATGGATGGACAGTAATGAGCTTTTCAATATTCAGAGTCAGAGTGGGCACAAGAGCTCAGCTGAGTATTTACTCAAAGAGACGCAGGGAGGAATAATGAAACGATGAAGCTCCAGGAGAAGTGCGAGGGAGCACCAGAAAAGGTCTCCCCATGAATAATGAATGCAGCTTTTATATCCTCCTCACTCGCCTCCAATACCACCCTCCTCCCTCCCTCCTCCGCTGTTTCAGTCCACGCCTGCTATCTATGGGAATGAAGAGGCTGCAGTGATCCAGGACTAACGCAGACCCCTCACACTTCCCAACATGTGACCGGGTCTACAACTGTGACACAACTTTGCACAGAGCGCGACAGTGATACGGAGGCCTGTCTCCCCTCATACAGATGTTCCTACCTGTGCATCTGCCAGAAATGGGCCTTCAGTTCTCACCTATGCAAGTTAACACTAAAGGTAAGTCTATGATGAGCAGAACCAGAGCTGATCCAACTGAAACCAGACAACACGCTGTGTGAGAGCTGAGCGTGGCGGGAAAACTGTCCCTCACATCCTGCTGGAAGCTGAGCAGCATTCAAATGAGAAGGTTTTTCATTACCACTGTAAATATATTGAGGATTTGCTATGAATGGAGAGCAAATCCACCTTGCCATGTGTGCTATTGTGAATGTCAAATGCCAGACAAATTTGTGAATTTATTATTTGCTCAGAGCGGAGCAGAATAAAACAACCGGAGAGCCTTTATCTTTCCTGAATGTGAGGGGAAACAAGAAATTAAGTGAATGGGCACGCTGTGATAAACACGCAGATTTAATTCTTCCTGAATCAGAATGTGTGACAATATGAACTGGGGGAGATAATACATCAAATAAGCTGTGAAGTGCATTAAAAGGCAGACTAATCCTCTCTTTAAGATTTACACAGTCTTTAGGCACTGAATTACTGGAGGAAAAAAGGCCACGTGTGTGTGTGTGTGTGTGTGTGTGTGTGTGTTTGTCCGGTTTCAGGTTGGTCATCAGCTGCTTCTGCTCTACAGCACGAGCCACCCCATCCACCATCTGCTTGTGCAGCCCCCCGTCACCCCACCAGGGGCGCTACAGCCACTACGTGGACTCACCAAGATCCTTAGATCCTTGACTTTCGCTGGCCATCTCGCCCATCCGCACCAGAGCGTCGAAGTAGCCCTTTGCAGCATATGTGACACCTGGAAACATGGAAGCATTGGGCATCAGATCAAGGGTGCAGAGTTGAAACGATGTCTTCTTCAGCTCTGCAACCCTCCCCGACAGCCTCCCCCCGCCCCAAGAGAGGTAAGGTTGGGCATAGGAAATAAAGAGCAACAGGCGGAAATGAAAACCAGGCAGGAAAAGAAAAAGCTCTATGGAGGCAACTACAGGAAGCAGAGAAAGCCATAGCGACTAATCTCAAGCTCTGTGAGTTAACAAAGGAAAATCTGCCCTCAGCACAAGCTGCACTGGAGTAAAGATTAATTTACCCAAATTACAGACAAACGTCTACTGTCTTCCCCACAGTGGTATCTAGCCATGTAATCAGTTGTAAGTTTTAATCTGTCTGCCACTAAAAGAACTGGCTTTTGGTGGGCGGTTCCATTTTGGATCTGATTATAGGTTGGATGCAAAAATATATATATATATATATTTTATCTGTACTGTACTCCCTCTTTTTCAGTTACAAAGAGCAATGTACAGCAATGTACTGCAGCAAGTTAACGTTACATCTGTGAGGAACTTCATTATCCAGCCAGCTCTCTGACAGCTGAGCTGTTTTTGGTCTACGAACATCCACTCACAAACAAGTCAGGAGACAATCAAATACAAACCAGGAAGGTTGCACTGAGTAAATGATCCACGAGTTTCAATGACCTGTACAACTCTCAGGAGTGCTGTCTGGACGTGGCACCACATGATGACTGGTATGTGAAGAGCTGATGCGTCGCTTCACTTTCAGTAGATGAACTTTCCAGTTAATCTTTAATGCAAGTCCTGTCAATATTTCACAGTCCTGAATCAGATTCCTCTGCAGATTTGACACTAAAGGATGCAGATTCAGTCCTGAAGAATCCTGAAGATTAGATAAAAAGCTTTCAAACCCTGAACCTGACAACAAGTGTTTACATGGTTAGACACCACTGTGGGTATGACCTGAATCTTTGAAATCCTTAACACCACCATGTTAACAACTCGCTACTTTAAAGTATTCTGACAAGAAAACCTTCCACAGCAATGATGTCGAAGCACTCTGCAATTCAAACACTGCGTCAGCCATTACTCTCTGTGGAGCAGCGTTACTCGAGCCGGGGCCACCGACTGAGACGCAGCGGTGACCGCGGCCCTAAACAACAGGGACAAGATGGCCTCAAGCAGCAGCAAAGGTGAATTAAAGCAGGTCAGCGACTGACGACCATGATGACAGAGGACACATGTCCGGCCTGGAGATACATATGGATGAGGGCTGCAGTTATTACAGGGCTGTCATGTTGATGGGTGTTTGTGCATTGAACTGCCAGAGAACACTCATGCAGAAAACCCAAGAGAGGGGGAAATGACAAAGCATTTCTATCTCATGGAAAACAATGGTAATCTATTCTGAGTTCAAGTTCACATCTAGTTGTTTTCATGACACGGCGGAGTGAGGTCCACAGAGATGCTGAGTGAAGCCCACTGCTATGCGAGTTATTGCTCTGAAAATGAAGGAGGCGTCATGGCCGCTCACTCTGTAAACAGACTGAAAAATTTCATTTCTTCAATAAGACGGTTCTGAGATGGAGCTGGTCTCCTGTCACCTTTATCAATGCTGAAAACAGCCAGTAAATCTTTACACAGCAGTGCAACCAGCCTTGGTGAGCTACGACAGAGAGACCAGCCAAGACCCCTCCCGGGCTTTTCTCAAGCCTGGCTTGAGTTAAGCCTGGGTGGGATATGAGAGTGTGAGAGAGCAAGAGGATGGAGGTGAGGCTGAGACGCCTGGGTGAGCACGACTAAATTTAATCAATGTCCAGAGGAATCTCAGCCAGGAGGAGAGCAAGGGGGGGGCAGGTGAGGCGGGATTAGCTCGAGGAGATGCTTTGCTCGTCTGTCAGCTGGAAAGTGACAGGTAAAGTAGGAAGGTGAGTGAGGAAAGGAAGAGAAGAGGAGGAGGGTTTTCCTGTGGAGAGGATTAGAACAGTGATATAAAGCCGATACAGTGTCAGCGCAAATAAAACACAAACAAGACAGACGTCTGAATCAGCTGAGCTGGTGATATGATCACCATCTTCACCAGGTCCTCCACAACCCCCACTGCCTCCCAGAGAGCTCCGAGCCCTTCCCGCTTCAAACTGGGCCGGAAGCAAAGTTTTTAGAGCTTCACTTCATTTCAAAGTGTAGCTGGAAGACACGTCACACTGCGTCAAATGCTAATTCAAACATTTTAGCTGTGATAAACACACAGATTTAATTAGAGGACGTTTCACTTTTTAAATAATTAATTAATCATGTTAATCATTTATAAAGTGAAACGTCCTGGTTCCAGCTTTTTTTCTATTTCATACCATTGTTTATTTAATGTCTTAAGTTTGTGGTGAAGACAAGAAACAAGACAAGACTTTGGGAAATTGTGATCTGCAATTATCAAACCAATTATCAAATCGACTGGTTTAAGGTTATCAGATAATAAATAATCATTAAATTCACTTGAAGCAACAGTAGAGCAGATCTCTCTTTCAGTCAAATGTAGCCCAGTTTCACCCTGACTAGATGTCTTCTGACCTTCAGATCACTTCCTGTCACGCAGGTAGCCTCTCCCAGGTGAGAGGGTCTCCAGCCTCTCAGCTCCTGTCTGCTACAGAGCTGCTCTAAGCCTCAGTTACGATCTGAATGAAGACAGAATTTGGGCTGAGCACCACATCCCAAACCACACTACCCATTCAGTCCAGTCCTGTCAAACCCAAATGATTTCAGACTGGAACAAACACAGCAGACAAAACCAGCTTCCTCCCTCAGCCACATCACATCTCTTCAAAGTCCCCAGGGATGCAGACCTGCCGCCCCAGTTCCACTTATGAAAACCAGAGGCTCCACTGGCATTTTTCCCAGTCACAATAGAAGCCCACTGGGTGCCCAGCCCTGCTCTGCACCGCTCTACTCTAAATCCTGCCTCTGTGCCGCTGCCTGGCATTGATGAAGTGTAATCCCCACTCAGGGAGTCGCAGGGCTATTTTTAGCCTTATCTATCAGACTGGAGTGAGGCCTTCTTTATTGGTCCTGCAGGCTGCCGAGTCTTCCCTGCATTTCCCCGTCCGAGCACACAGACGAGAGCCCTGCTCGACACCGTGCCCACAGCATACCAAGCATCACCGGCTGCACCCTCACTGAAAATATGACCTCGCCGCTGAATGACATGAAAGAACGGAGAGGAACAGAGGTTTTCTTATGAGGCGAACGTGCTCGGAGCCTCATCTTATCTAAAGACATGAGAGCGTTTCCCGCCTAATCTGGAAGCGTGGAGTATCTTACATCGATGCTGACTGGGTGACTCTAATCAAAGTTCTGCAACTATGTCAGATTTATGTATCTGTGTATGTGAATATTACTCTCTGTCTTTTCCTTTAACTCTTCCTGTGTTTTCTTTCTTACCCAGGCTTGTCCTGGATACCGGTACCGTCCGTTCTCTTTTCCTCTGCCCCGCAGGGAGCACCATTATTCTCACGACTCCTCCTGTTCTACTTCCCATTGGCTTATGCTCCACTTAGCTCCCCCCCAAGACATTTCCAATGCTTTTGTCTTTAACCTTGAGCAAATGCTGCTGTGCACCTCAATCTCTCACTCACACACACACACACACACACACACACACACACACACACACACACACACACACACACAAACATCTGCAAGCCACAAAGAAGCGATGACAAAAGGACGTACACTAAAGGCAGACATTTAAGATTGATGAGCTGGTGCAGGGAGGAAGACAGGTGGACGTGGACATCATCACAGAGGACATTAACCCAACGGTGTCATCTCTGCAAAAACTTTTGTAGAATATCTCCAGTAAATTTTTGGACACAAAATATTTGACGCCTGTCTCTGCCAGGGGACTTTACTGCTGTCACGTTTTCAGCACAGCAGCAAACTAGCTTCTGAAGTCCGGATCCTAAAAAGGACATCAAGGATGAGGATTCTCTAGGGGACCCTGGCTTGATTTAGACGCCGACAACACCAGAAACTACTGAATATCTGTGTCGTCTTCACACCTCATCTCTGCCCGAGATAAATCGATAGGATACAAAAGCAGCTCCAGGCGTCGGGTCATTTGGCCCTCTGCCTGGAGGACTGGACAGACAGGAGAAATGAAACAGGACGAAGACAGAAAGAAAAACAAGAAGTGGTTGGTGTACTCACTGGTGAGCGCCTTCTCGTAGCTTTTTCCCATGGCTATGAAGTTCCGAAGGCAGGGGTTGAACTGCTCCATGATGGACTGGAGAGAGAGGAAAAAACAGCATGTGTGGTTAGTCAAGAAGCAGGAAAGATACCGATACAAGCTACAGCGACAGACCAGTCTTTACTAGGGCATGAACACACACACACACAGTCTTACACACAGGAGAGCAGCAGAGATTCGTTTCAAGCTCACGGCGAAGACTGGAGGGTGAAATGGAGGGAAAAAGAAAGAGAAAGAGAAAGAAAGAGAGAGAGCACAAGTCACTGAGGGGGGTGGTGTGTGTATAGGTTGTAGTGTGTGTGTGTGTGTTTGTTGGGGGAACTGTTTCCTCTCACCTCCCCTGCTGTCTCTATTAAAATAAAACCTGGTTTTGGCTGCTGACTCCCTCAGCTCAGCAGCAGACCTGGACCCGTCACTGTTTCCCTCCATCCCACTAACATTCACTCAACTCTGGCACACTGCTCCTGCTAATTGCTTTTTTTTTTTTTTTTTAAAGGGTCAGTTCATCCAAATTACAAAACATTTTCTCACTTATCTCTGATGGAATCTACTGATATGTCATCAGATCTCAGAGACAGATTGTGATAAATAAACCAAAAATTTCTGTAAGGATAAACAGGATGGAGATAAGAGAGTCCTGATGAACCCCCCCCCCCCCGGTAAGGATATGCATCTTAGGTCATAAACACACATATTTAAAGCGATATCTAAATTTAAATCTCCATCCTTCATGCCAGATGGCCAAGTATCAGTCAGCACACAGGCAGTGGAGTGTGTCCACATCCTGAATACACAACAAGCAGAGGCCTGAGCCCTCGTTAATAACTGAAGGAAAAGGGAAGAAGAGAATGATAATGAGTTTTACTGTCTGTCTGTCTCTGCAGTGACTCAGCCTCCCACTCAGTCCAAGCTGCCCTTTCACTTCTGCTGCATCTCCGGCAAAACCCAGCGATTTAAAAAAAAAAAAAAAAAAAAAAAAATTCAGCAATTCTCTCTCTCTCTGACTTTCTTTCCCCACTTTGAAATGACAGGATTTTTCAGACAGGTAGCAAATGATGGAGGAAGCCAGAGAGCGAAGGGAGCAAAGGGATGAGTGGGAGACGGAGGAGGAGCCGAGACGTGGAACAGATGAGGGATTTAACGTTGCAACAACTAGGCAGCCTCTGAATAATGAAAACCTGGTCAGATGGAGTCAGACCACCCCCCCCCCAAACAGCCACAAAGTTTTTGCATGAAGTTCATCTTTGCTGAATAGCAAGCTGTCTTCTTTGCAGTGCCGACCTTTGAGGGAACAGAGAGCCAAAGAGTCCAAAACGCAGGAAGCTCTTGTAGCTTATTAGCTGTGGTGCACCATCCACTTTTATTTCACTTAGTGTGGGTGTGCAGGAGGAAGAACACAAGGGGACAGAGAGAACGGAAGAACAAGCATAAGGCAGAGGGAGAGGAGGTTACATCTGGGGGTGGGAGACATCTTTTCATGGCTGCTCGCTTCAAGGGATGTCTGCTAATGACTGCCGGCTGATGCACAGTCACCTTGGTACACACACACACACACACACACACACACACACACACACACACACACACACACACACTTCATCAGGACTTCAAGAAAAATGGGAAGTAGGAAGTAGGACAGGACGACACAGGGGTGCAAGAGAAATAGGCTGACTGCCCAGTGAAGGAAGAGCGAACAGCTTCAAGGTGCAAATAGGTGAAAAAAAAAAAAAAAAAAGAGCTTAGATTAGGAAGTGAAGTGAGGCAGACCGGGACAAGGATGGAAAGTGATAATAAATACATCAGAGGTGGAGAAGGAGTTTGATCTGTGTGAGGCTGAAGTTGACTTAAGGTAATTTCTGGATGGAAAACTGGTTGAACCTGTGATCAAAAGGCCCTTGCTGTGGATTCAGGGGCAGATTTTTCTGACACCGCTGCACTGACACAAAGACTGATGTCACAATTAGCAAGTACACACACGAAAAAGAGGTTAGTGGTGTTTCTTTGTGCATTTGTGGGGACAAACAAACCTATTTATACCCCGATTCCCTGTTGCCCCCCTCTCCCATCTCTGGGTGTATTTTCTGTTACGTAAGGCGTCGGCTGCTGAACAAACCGAGTCGGTGGAGGCGCTCCAGCAGCAGTAATCACCGCCACTTGGCAGGAAGAAAGGGGACAATCAACAAAGGAATAAAAATAGAAGATGGGACGCGGCCCAGTTCCCATGTCTGAATAAACAGATACATGAAGGGAGGACTCTGGGACTCAGTGTGTTTGAGAGTGTTGTTCATGCCGGTGAGCTAGTTAGGTGTGTTATGTAATCACTGTCAGACGGGTCCAGCCTCATGTATCACATTCCTCCACTGAGTCAATGTAGCTGCTGTTCAAACACTTTCAGTGTGTTTCAGATGTAGTCACTGACATGTGAACACACTTACACACAGATTTACACTGATACACTCAAGTGGGAGGGAGTGCAGTAGTTTACAGCTCAGGCTGAACAATATGCACAAAAAAAATCATGTAGCCTGTGTGATGTGATTTTGATACAGTTTCAGTGCGAACAGTGATTTTTGCATTTCATTTTCACTGGTGGATGATAATGATGTTTGTTGGGTCATGTATCAAACAAGCTGTTCTTTTACACCTGGAGAACGTGACGGCGTCTCTGTAGCTCCGCAACAGTTCGTTTGTGCTTCCACTTTTTGGGTCCTATATCATATAAAGATAGAGCTGCATGTGTTTGTGATTATAAAGCAGGTCTAGGTTCTATATTAATACTGTGAAAGTATCAAAGCCTCAGTGCACAGAGAAATGCACACAGCCTGTATTCAGAAACTGAGCCTTAAAACCAGCCGTCAGGACTTCTGGAACTTTGTGATGTCACAACAAAGCAGTCACCGCCCTCAGCCACACCCCAAGCCCCGCCCACCTGGACCCACCATCCAATCCTGCAGGATTTGGTTTCTCTGAGTGTTTACCTGAACTCTGCTATGTTTTTACTCAGAAAGCAGTCAGCCAATCAGAAGAGAGAACAGCGCATCATTTTGGGAAATACAGTTATCCACCATCTTGTGTGAGGTTTGCAAAGCAAAACCTCATTTAGTTGTACGCAACATTTAGTTGTACGCTTCTGCCCTTCACACACAAACCATGTTAGAGCTGTGAATAATGTCACAACACTGGAACCGGCTGCACCTGTCAATCACCATCAGCGCTGCCCACATGCTGACACTGAACTCATGCATGAGTTCCCTCTCGTCACGTCGCGCTCATACGGTTTAGGGGATAATTTAATAGGATCATTAACTTGGCCGGTCCTGGCTTAATCCACACTCAATCAGTTGAGCTTGTTCCTTCAGCAGCGGGGACTGAGGCCGATTAGCATTCCACTGAATGAAAGACTACATTTGACGGAATGCATGGGAAATGAGAGGGATTACCCAGCAAACACCTCTTTGTCTCACTTTGCCTGTGTGCTGCGTCATGTGTTTTAATTGACTCACTAATCGCCCTCACCAATTAAATGCCAAAACTCCATTACAATACACGGATTGTCTTCTCACGTTGCAGCGGTGGGGAAATGCTTCCATGGCCGCGCTTCATCTCGGACAAACACCACTGATTGTTATCAGGAAGCCAAGCGCACCAGCAGAACAACAAGCCGTGCGTTATCTTCTGCTCTGTTCAAACAGTCATCCAGATGCAAACAGTGATAAAAGACACTCAGGGGTTTCAGTTTACTGATCTCAGTCTGATTCCATCCACAGATGATGATGCGCGGCTTTTAATCGATCCATTATGCAGCTTCAGTATCACTGAGGCAGCACTTTTTAAATGTCCTGGCTTTCAGTCAGGAGCAGGCTAAATGCCACGGTGGAGGTAATCACTGAACACTTTGAAATCCACCATGAAGCACATCACTGATCCCACCGGGAACACAGAAATATTATACAAATGATGAGATGAGACCAGACCGGAATTAACCTTTTGAGGGAGGACGGTTTAAATATATCTACATAGGATAAAGTAACAGGCTTTTAAGTTGAAGTCTCATTTCGTGTCTTTAAAAAGAAAACTCGCCTCCTGGTTAATTATTTTCATATTTATGTAACCAATCAAAGTAGTGCGAAAATGATTTGCCAGATTAACTATGAATTAATTAACAGAGAATTTATTTGGAAATGCCAAATATTTGCATCTCAGATGTTTTACATCACTGTAAAATTAATATCTTTGGTTCTGGTCTGTTTGCTGTTTGAAGTCACAGTGAGCTGCAACAGCTGTGATGGGTCTATTTCCTCAAATTAGAACATGCAATTAATCGATTAATTGAAAAACAATGGATACATTAAAAGACTGAATTAAAAGAATATTAATTTATAATCTAATTTCAACCCTACAATCAAACCTGAGCAGCAAACTAGAAACATGGGGCCAGTCTTACTGCAGCCTTTCAGGTAATGTGGGGGGGTCGGAAGCACGTGAAAGTCCACATGCCATCTCATACAGGCAGGCAGGCACGCACACGCGCACACACACACACACACACACACACACCTTTAGGAGCACAATCCATCTCGCACCGACATGCTGCTGCTCTGGCCAGCATCTGAAATATTTATCCTCACATGGAAAAGAAAACAAGCTCCTCGATGTCTCACCAAAGGACGGTTTGGTTGGTCGGTGAGACAGATGTTCATCCTGGAAGTGTGTGTGTGTGTGTGTGTGTGTGTGTGTGTGTGTGTGTGTGTGTGCTCATGTGTTCATCTCTCTGTGTGTAGTTGTTCTCTGTGCTGGCAGGAACGACCGGCTGCCATGTAGCATCAGTTTCTGCAGGGGATGAGGATTTGGGCCTGTGATTGTTTTTTGGGGGGGTTATTCCACTGTGGAGGCAGTTTGTGAAAAAATATTTCATCTCTTCTGTCCTCTGAGGTTTGACAGGGAGCCACTCCAATAGGCCTTCATACCTCAACAACAGTCAGTCCATCATGTGGTTATTAAACCACCCAGATGACCGATCCAGAAATGAACAAGCATTTTCTGGTCTGCCAGCTTTAAGGCTGAGCTGTGGTTATGGTTAGGAAAATTAAACTACTTGGCAACAGTAAGGCAAAGAATTTTTACCTTTTAAAAACACATTACTTCAGCCTTCGTTTCTAGCAGAGAATAATAACTATTCTCCACCACAAGAGGCCACTTGTCATGTTCATCGTTTTTCTGGTGAGGCTGCGACAGAACCACTGCCAAGACGTCGCAGGTTATATCAGTCTATGGTGCAGCTAAAAGCAGGATGTGTGTTGGTGAACTCATTTGATGTTAATGCACCTTTGTTTCCACTGAATCCTGATAGAGACGTGTTTGTTTTCAGTTTACTCTCAGTGGATCAACACATTAGTTCTACATTTCACTCCTGGTCACAAAACACAATGTGTTTCCCAATAACAGCTGAAATCCAGTGGTATTTTATTTGCCACCGTGGCCGTAACAGATGGCTAATGTGAGGAGAGGGAGACTGAGCAGGTAGCAGCCAGCCCTCAGCACCAAGGTTAATAGATCCATCAGAGCAACATGACAGCCAATGGACACTGTGTCCCATGACTGATGACTGATGTGGAGCAGAGCCAGAGGTTATACAAGCTATTAATAGCAGAACGACAGGAGGCATAAAATGGTAGAAACATTTCTGGGAGGTGTTTATGACAGGCTGAAGTGTACGAGGTCATGATTGAGAATAAAAATTAACAACCACAATAGAAATGTATCATGTAAACACACTCACAGATAGGTAGCACTCAAATCCTTTAAATTCCAGTGACTCCAACCACATTGGAAAAGTGCTCCATTAAAAGTCTGTGTATAAAATTTAATGAGGTTTCAAGTATCCAAAGTTAAAGTGTGTGAGGTGTGAGGAACTGAAACCCTGTCAGTGTTAAATCTGCTATAATCCCCGAAACGGGGGATAAATATACTAGTTTGTAATTGGGGAGATTTTCCTGCTTTTGATCAGTCAAGGAAGGAAACAGTGAAGGAAAGATGGTAGGACAGAATTAAAGGAAGGAAGGAAAGATATACAGACAGTGGGACAGAGACGATGGTGACATCTGCAAATGAACAGGTAGCTGCAGCCAGGTGAGAAGAACAATACGTGGTCCGTTAGAAGAAGCAGACGTCTTATTAGTATCGTGGGGCTACTTGAGTACACCTGCTGACCATTAGTTACATCCCACACAGGTGAGAACAGACAGCTCAACACTGCAGAGAGCAAAGGTAAGAAAACAAACAGCATTAAGAGCACTGTGACCTAGCTGCCATGATGGCGAAGGGAAGGCAGCCTGGGTATGTACAAGTGTGTGTGTGTGTCTGTGTGTGTGTGTGTGTGTGTGTGTCAGCAGGAGACGAGTGTGTGGGGTGAGTCAGATCCTGCATAAACAGCAGCAGGTTCATATCATGTTGGGGCGTAAATTACTGTAAAGCCGAGCCAGCCATGTGGCACCATTAGGACCTGCTGCGCCACACACTGCCAACACATTAACCAGCAAGACGGGACCTGGCAACCCCGGCTGGGGGGGGCAGAAAGACTGAAGGATAAATACATATCAGTGAAAGAAGCTGGCCTCAGGCAATGGATTCATATCTTTATCTACTATCACTTAACAATGGCCACTGATAAAATACTCCTTTCTGATTGGCCGGTTGGGAAACTCTACCGTTCTAAAGTCAGTGTGTGAAGTCCGTTGGATGGCAGGTACCAGGAAGAACTGATCTGGTGATTTGCAAGTCAAAAGACATCAAGGTCACTCACAGGTAAAGTGAATAATGTTGATTATCTCAAAACGACAAATGCACTGAGCCGAGCTCTTCGTCGCCGCCTTCACGTCTGCGTCACGTGACTGAAACTAAGGCCACTTCCTCCTCTCAAGACACTCGCTTCACATCCTGTTAAGTTCCATCGCTGCCACAAAAACAGCTGCTGGAGAATCACTGGAAATCAGCACCGAGTCAACAGCCTCAGTGTGAGAGGTAAAGTTCACCCTCTGCTCTCCTGCTGTTCGGAAATGTGTGAACTCTGGTTGGGATATGAAGGTTAACCAGATTATACACACACACACACACACACACACACACACACACACACACACACACACACACACACACACACACACACACACACACACACACACACACACACACACACTCTAAAGGTCATTTACTGTAGGTGGTCGCCCTGGAAACGGGGAGGGTTTGTGCAGTGCTGCGGTGTGTTTGGCTACCACTCACAAGTGAAGGTGACCCCTTGTCATCAAGTTTCTGTGTGTGTGTGTGTGTGTGTGTGTATAAACACTCATCCCTCACATGCTGATATACTGTACAGCACAGAGGCAATTTGCTATTGAAGCATGATGCCGTCAATCAAACAGTACAGGTGACGTCCTGATCAACGACCAATAGTCTCTTTACAAAGCAGTCGATCAGCTCTGCTTTCACAAAAGAGCTAAATCAAACATTTTATCTGCACAGATATATTTGTGGCTCTGAGCCTCTCCTCTGATGTTTTCTGAGTGATGGAATAAAAATATAGCACGTCCAAACGTTAACTTGTTAGGAAGTTTACTTTGAAAGTGAGTAAATCAGTGAAGTCAGTTCTCCGGTTCGAGCCACATTCCACACGTCCTACTGTTTTTGTTCTGATGTGTTTTATCACAAAGTGCTGCTGATAACCACAGAGGTGTTTTCTTTCTCATGACCTCTGACAGAAACTTTCCAACAGTACATGGATCAGAGTGGAGGCTGCTGATGGATTCACCTTCTGTGGATTAGCCTTTTCTCCATAAATGAATATATCACAAAACAAGCTCGATTTAAAGCTTTAAAATCTCTTTGAACTACAAATGTTATAACCTATGAAGCAGCCAGGCAAAGTGAAACTACAAGTTGAATCACGCAATAAAAATGCTTTGTTTCTCTCACGCCCGTGTTGAGCGGAGGTTACACGTGTCAGCTGAGCGTTTCACCTCATTCGCTCATTCACAGCTCATTACTGAAAACAGATTGTTGTTGCTGATGCCTCCAGGCAGCCCTGCAGCACAGCGTGGACACAGAAATCTACAAACATCTCGTCCTGAGGTGAATTCAAACCATCGGGACTGGGAAGAACTCAGCCTACCTGTGATAACACACTCCATATTTTTATATTTTACACTGAAATGTATAGTGTAGAATGGAGGAGCTGGCCTGAACTACCTATACTTGTCTGTATATTAAGTGAACAGCATCTCTGAAAAAGTAACAGCTTTCAATTACATCTGGTAGAGCGTTAGGACATGGGCCAAGAATCACGGTATTAGTTTTGGTGCAGTTCCACGGATCATGGATTTTTAAGGAGACAATAAATTATAACATTTCTGCAGCTCTACATTTAGTCAGACTGAGGTGTTTTAATTGTCAGTTAGGTCCATTTTGGATGATGCTGTATTTATCTAACACTCACACTTAGTTAAAGTCTTAAATTATTGCTAAACTCTGTGTATTCAAGTGTTTTCAGTGTAAACAGACCTGAGGTGTATGTAGGGTTTTGAAGCACAAATTTGGAAGCACAGGTTTGTCTAAAATGATTGTATTCCCTTAATTTGAACTAAGACTTATAGACCTACATGTCCATATACTTTTGGCCAAAGACTGCAAATAAAATCGATCTCAAGTCGGTCTAGAGCTGAATTTGAAAACCCTCTTTAGTTCTTATCATGCTTGTGTTTGACCTGTGCAGCAGACCTCTAACCTCCCACGTGTTACTGCATATTTCCAATACTGATTTATATAAATACACATGTTCCATAAGATCCAAACTTCACCTCAACATGTTTCCACTTTTCAGCACCCTGACTGTCACACTGCATATACGACCAAACACACACAGTACACGTGCAGACGCACTGTGCATAAGAGGCGTCGGAGAGCATTGTTGCTTATGTGGAAAAAGCCCTGAGAGATCCCCACTGCAGCGCACTGCAAAGTGTTTGTGCGACTGATAAGCTGATGTATAGACATTATGTTCATTAGTGTTTTTGCTGCCGTCCCTCATTATTCTGTTTCCCAGGAAATGGACAGTATTTGCTTCTGCTCAGTCAGTGTGACAATCACCGCGCCAAAGCTGCACTGCTTCAACGCCCTCAGGAGATGAAAATTCAGTGCTGTGCTCTCTGCGTGTGTGTGTGTGTGTGTGTGTGTGTGTGTGTGTGTTCAGCCAATTTCCCTTTCAGATGAGCTCTTATCTGCGTGCAGGCGAGCAGAGGCAGAGTCAGCGCCCCCTATTCCACAGATGCAGCTTTAGAAGGAGACGGGAGGGAGGGGGCACTTCCGGCATCATATATGGTAGTGCTGGAATCCCCCCACCCCACCCCCTCTCGTGACAGGGGCAACCCATCTTTATTCACCTCACGTTCGGCTCCTACCACAGGAAAGCTGATGGGCTGGTGGGCGAGGTGAGAGTGGTGGAGGAGGTGACGGGAAGGAGGAAGGAGTCTCCACCGTCGCCATGTGAGCGATGGTGATAATCATCGTCATCGCCTCAGAGTGACGCATCTCGACCGGTCTGCACCACCCAGCGTTACACACAAACACGTGAACGAACATATGGTCACATATCAGTGGTCCGGTCTGGCTTTAAAAATAAAATTACTGGGAAAGATTCATTTTGGCACAGTTGTGAAGACTCAATGTGAGTGTGTGTGTGTGTTCATGAAATTTGAGAGGATGCAGTGAGATAATGGTTGTGTTTCAGCCTTTAATCCCCTGAACACACCTCGTCATGCCTCCTTTTTCCCCGTTAAACTTAAATGTCACTCGAGAGCTACATCTCCACACACACACACACACACACACACACACACACACACACACACACACACACACACACACACACACACACACACCTTGCCTCTCAGGCCTCTTCCCTCTTAATTTCTGTCTAATTAGAGTCAGAAAAGAACAGCGGCCCCACACTCTTGTCTCCTCACTCCACCTCCATTTATTCTCTTCCATCCTCTGTCTTCTGTCTCCATCTCAGTAACTTTCCTTTCATCCTCTGCCAACATCCCGTTCCCTGCCAGCCTCCACTTCTCCTCCCCAGTCTCCCCCCAGCTCCAGTTAGATAACTTACCGCTGTGCTAAAGGCTGCTGACAAACTACGCAGATGCCAACATCTTGTATGGCAGCTATGGAACCTGTGTCATAAACAGAGCAGCTGGTAAAATCTAAATAACACAGAACAGCTTCATATACTCTGTCCCCGCACTCAGCTGCTGCCTTCTGGGTGTGGATTTAGGGCCCAGTGCTTGGAGGCTTGAAAACAGATGAGCTCTCATATAATGAGTGATGTAAAGACGAGCTATACAGATTATGCATCATCATGTATTTGTAAGGATAAAACAGTTTGGAGTCCTACACATTGAGCCTGTGACGCTCTGACAATCTGTAAACCATCAGATGAAAGGAAAAATATCTGGGTACATTTTGTTCTTTTTTCTCATTCCCACCGATATGATGAACATTTGCTACTGAAAATCTAAAACTTGTGCAGGTAGAGGAAGAACTATACGACCAATACTAGAAATTACACCACACACTTCACTATCCACGCAGCTGTGCATTAAAAACCCAACAGGTGAGTGCTCCTGACTTAGTACAAGGATTATCTGTGGAAAACGGTTGTTTCAGAGGCTGAACAGACAGAACGAAGGACGCTGCATGAGGTCGACCTCTACGGACAACGTCCAGGTAGAAAATCATTACTCACAGAACTGCAGGATTAAACTTTGCCAAACAAACATAAAAAGATGCCTGATGGAAATCAGCAGCACTTTCTAAAGCTGAGTAGAGCTGCAGAGTTGATCATTTTCAGTGGGACCAACGATACAAGTCATTAAATTCAACACTAACATCAGAACTAATGATTCATGCAGGTTAAAGTGCATGACTGCGGCACTGTTCCCCCCTTTACATTACATAACCATACACCTCACATCACTGTCAGACAGCGTCACAGTGACGCTCGCAAACACTGCTGCCGCCCAAAGATCAGTAACAAGGCAGAGCGCTGGAACAAAGCCTGGAGCTTGAGGGGGCACAGTATTCTGCAGGGGACAGGGGCACAAAGCCGACAATGCAGCTCAGAGCAGAGACACTGGAGGTGAAAGCAGTGTGACTAATCACACAGGAGAAACCACTGGTATGAAACAATCACGCTGGAGAAATCCCGCCATGGTGCCGCATTGGATTCAATATGTTTCTTTCCACATGAGCTCAGAGCCTCGAGGCTCGGTTTCACCTCAAATGACCTCAAACATGAACAAAAGGTACCAGAGCGGCTCAAGCTGCCTGGTCGGCACCAAGGTTTGCATACGACACCCGAGCATCTTCCCCTGGCGTGAAAGAAGAAGAGAAAGAGGAAAACATGCAGAAAGAGATTTCAGCCAAACAAAAACCCCTCCCCTCCTCAGATATCCTCCGCTGCACTTTATCTTTTCCACAACAGATGTCCTGCCTCTCACCTGCAGCGCCCTGCCTCCAGCAGCAGCTGTCTGCTTATGAGCTGGAGAACACACGACCAACAGGTGATCCCTCTGAGCAGACCGCACACTGGATCACCGTCCAGTGGAATCTCATAAAACTACATGTGTGCTTGAGAAGAAAACCGCTGGAAAACTACTGCGCTCGACTGGAACTCTCCATTTTTTGTTCACTGGTGGGAGAAAAGAAACGGCTCCACAGGGAACAAAAACGTGAACAGATTGTACTTGTGTGACTGTGGGGATAAAGTGTTCAGTAGCATTACTCACAAACCCCCACACATTGGACGAAAATCCCTCCCTGGAGAACAAATAGTTTTGGCTTCACATGAGCACCATCATAGCTGTGTGTATTGTGGAGGTTGGACTTGAGAATATGACAATATTTAGGGAGGGATTTACGGAGGACTAATACAGCTACCCTGTCATCTTCAGAGGAGGCTGACACTGCTCACCTGTTCTAATGCAGCAGAAACACCGACAGCTTCTGTCAATAACAACTTACACAACAATCAGATGGTTTCTGACATGAACTCAACGTCCTACAGCAACACGAGATCACTACCACCCAGAGAAAGAGCTGAGCCTGAAGCAGAAGCTCTCAGCTACCAGTCTACCCCACAACGCTTTCTCCCCAAAATCACGTTCACATGCAACTAACGTGCACCGGCACAAATGTTCCATAAGACACAGCTGCAGCTCAGGATGACTGATCTGTTTCTTTCACTTTTTAAAAATGACTGAAAACAGTGAAAAATGTCCCTCTAAGCTTCCAGAGCCAGAGGTGACATCTTCCAACAGTTTAAGGTTTAAATGTAATTAAAATGGAGGAAAAGCAGCAAATCCTCACATTTAAGAAGCTGGAACTAGCAAATTTTGAAAATGATCAACAATAATTGGTTATGAAATCCAGCAACGATGGGTCAGTGCTGCTTTATGACATTGTTGGATTTGCAGGATTTTTGTACTGATTGGATGAAGTTTTTTTTTTCTTTTCCTCTCAATCCTTTGCAATTTAATAAGTTTTTTCCCCATTGAATTTCCAGAAAATTAACTACACTGTCAACCACTGTCCACCTGAACAACCACAGGTCGTTTTTTTTCCCAACCCTCTGACACGACCTATAGCAGCGTCTCCTGAAATAAGCAGCAGGCGTACTGGACCTTGGTTGTTATGGTTACAATACTAAACGTGCAGACTTTACCAAGAGCGGCACACCTACCTCTGTCACCATGGTTACTATAATAACAGTCATGGCTTGGTTAGGTTTTGATGGTGATTTGGGGTAAAATAAGTCCTTCCTCGACATTAGATGAGCTTTGTTGTCATGGTAACAATAATGACAACGTGGTTAACTTTGTGGAACGGTCATGGATAATAGAAACTGCTATAATTGTCATAATAACTACAACCACTAGATGTCGCCTAGCAACAAAACTATGGGTCACAATGACCTGCTGACAGACGACCTATGGGCTCGTCTCTTACAGCCTCTACACTGTATATTTCTATCACAGCGTAATCTTACATACATGGTTTTATCAATGTCAACCACACCTGATCCCATCTGACGTTGCAACATGTAACAGAGGACGAGGTGGAGGAAAGACGTGGACACAGATCAACACATGTACAATAGACAGAAAGCTCTAAAACCAATCAATTGACCATCTGATCCCGGTATAATCCACTCCCACCATCAAACACATCCAACCATCTCGCTGGCCTCGCCCTGACACTCCAGCCTCATTCAACAAACTGAGCTAGCGGCACTGTTGGGATTACAACGCTTGGCTGAATACACTCCTGAACAAACATGCAGATGGTGTTTATCCAGCCACCGCAACAATCTGAGGAAACACAGTTTACCCACACTGTCAGCGGGTAACAAACTCATCTGCCTGCAGCAGCTAAACACCCCAGCGAGGTGAATCCAGAGGGACGTCTGAGTTGACGTTTCAATCCACGGCGACGGGTGAACTCCCTTTGTAATTTGCATGTTCTGATGTGAGACTGTATCATTACAGAGCCAGATAGAGTGCCAGCCTCTCTATAGTACACTATGGCTGCTGACAAACACACACACACACACACACAGTCGTGAGACACTGCCCACACACACACACACACACTCGCCAGTGTGAGTCATCCCAAAATTACATTCAGCATCTCTTGTTTCAGCAGCAGGGCAGGGAGGTTAAAGCTTTGGTCCTGTGCTGCAGAGTCGGAGTTGTTTTATTCTGCCAGATAATAGTCGAACCAACAAAGAAAACTAACAGCATACGGAGCTGCTGGAAAACCAAATCACTGTTTATCCAGGGTGGGGTCATCAGAGGCTCTGTCTGTATACCTGTAACACAAACACATGGGAACAATCATCTGACCCTGTTCTCAGCTGCTGGGAGAATGATTCCAAACCTCTCCTGACGAACCCTCGTGTTTCAGCTTCGGACCATTTTCATCCAGAACCAGTGAAAATGTTTCTACTCACAACTGATTCACACTGATGCTGATACTTCAGTCATACTCTCACATGCAGTACACCGTGTACCCAGTACACTCACTGGTGGAGTGAGTGAAATTCAGCAGGGTTGTCGTGCACTCACTCACTGGACCTAAAGTGAGCTTTAATTGCCTGTGTTGCCCGCCCCCCCCCCCCGGTCATGTGACATGGACATTAGGCTGCCATCAGCGTTGATGACGTCTCCTCCTTCCTCGGTCAAGTTTGTCATATATAATATGAGGCCCCTCCCCCTCTGCTACGTCTCCAGGATGGTGACTGCTGAAGGTTTTACATTTCATTTTTGACCATTGAGTGCATCATTTGTTTTCAGAAATCTTCTTCTACAGATACAGAAAGAAAATATTTCACTGAGCCCTGTTTTATTAACAGATCATAGGTTAAAACTTTTCAATAAGCGGCTGCCAGAGCCTTCTGGGAGCAGATCAGCGCACCTGCACTGCAACAATCCACTGTGCAAGTTCAAAACAGATCTGAGCACTCCTGCAGGTGAGCTGGGGGTTCAGATGCAGTTTGGCAAAAAAAATATATATATATTTTTTTTTTTTAAAACTTCATGACAGGATTTAGATATAATGGTGTCCACGACTTATGTCCAATTTGCAAACATTTTCACTGATTGAAGTGGAATATGGAGCAGTGCTATGTGCTCCTCACTGTGACATTATGTTGTGTAATTGACGCTCCTGATCCCCATCTTGACGCTGCAGGATTTAATTGCTGACATTTGCCATCTCTACCTTCCCTCCTTGGTGGAGAAACAGACTTGAGTGCTAACTAATGGGAGCTGGCACCTCTGGGCCTCTTCATCATCTACACCTTTAATGAATTAATAAAGACCTGTTAGTTTCTCTAAACACAGTCCCGCACAAAGCTCAGCGCCCTCATTGGATCACTTCAAAAAACACCCCGGGCGTCCACCGCCACAGCACCAGTGAGCCCCAGTCTCCCACAATCAGCATCCAGCTGCGGGTCAGAGCGGCACCAACGCTCTGCTCCTCCTCACTCCTGCTGACTCCATAATGAAGCAGCCTGCTGATGACAGGAAGAGCCCCCCACTGCTGCTTTTCTGCATGATGGCATTTCACACTCTGGCACCTTCTCTTCTCGTTCAAGGGGGATTTTAAATGAAGCTGTTTTTTTTATTGATTTATGAGTCGTTTACTTTTTCAATCAATCATTTGGTCAAGAAAATGAAGTTCCCACAGAGACTAGAGAACGTTTAGCAATTAATCACTTATGTTAACTATTCATTTTCTGTCAATCAACTCATCCACTCTTCACCACTTTTCACAGAACAACTGTCTCCATGTCCATCACAGACCAGCAGCCTTTCACGTTAGTGCCGTCTGTCATCTCTCTTCATCATCTTCCTCCTCCTCCTCCTCCTCCTCCTCCTCCTCCTCCTCCCTTTTCTCCACAGCTCCTATTAAGAGTCCGAAGAACCCTCCCACAGGTCACAGCATCAGGCACCTACTCCTTCATTAGAGCTTTTTCAAATGAAAGAAGAAGTGTGTGTGTGTGTGTGTGTGTGTGTGTGTGTGTGTGTGTGTGTGTGTGTGTGTGTGTGTGTGTGTGTGTGTGTGTGTGTGTGTGTGTGTTTATGCAGCGTCATGTCAGGACTTGGCCACAGTCTAAACTACCTCCTGTCATTTTCTTGATAGTCTAAATTCTCATGTCATGTTGCAGCATCTTGCCCCTGTCGCTCTGGGAACCGTGACCTCTCAGGGACCTGACCTCTAACCCCTGTTTGGCTCAGTAGCCACTCCTGCCCGTCTCCTCTCCCGTTCCAAGAAGCCGTGAGGCACTCTGGCTCTGTCCCAGCTGGTTTTTGTGGAGGTGTGTGGAGCAGTGACAGGTTTCCTCACATAAAGGAAAACCCTTGTCGTGCTCCTGTTGCTGAAATCTACCTCGTCTGGAGAGCTGAGTAACACCCCCCCACCAGCGCCCCCGCTGCCCCCGCTGCCCCCGCCTGCCTCTGCTGAAGAGCAGCTTTGTTGTGGAAATAACAATGGAGGACCTGAGCGTTTGTCACCTTTTGCCTCTCAGGTTTCAGCGAGTGCGGGGTGGTCCATTCAGTCAGCGCCGGGATTTCACAGGAATATCTCGGATGTTGAGCAGTTTTCTGTTCTCCCTCTCAGAGAAACCCTTCCTCTGACCTCAGTTACTGCCCCTGCTTCTCAGCCTGGTTCCTGCAGCTGCACAGGCTCCACAGCAGCCATGCAGCCATTTTGATCGAGAGTTATTCCTTTCTCTCTGAAAACACCAGTCCACCAACCACACAGACAGGAAAGGGAATCTACATGAAGCAATTACTGACAATAAAGACCCAAAATGAAGACGAGCGGGTCCAGTGAGGACAAATCTTGTGATGCACAGTCTCCATGACTCTAAATACTTTCAATCAAGCAGGTAAAGTCTACTTCCGCTGCCTCCAGCAGGACCCCCTGTGGTGGCAACAGCTGCTCCTGATGAGCTGAGCTGCCTGGAGGCCAACAGTCAGTCTGGAGGTCTGTGGCAGCAGGGGCCCACCGGCCCAACACAGTGACCGGGAGGGAGCGGGGCTGGACCCTTCTGAGGGTCCCCCACTGCTGCGGGGGGGACCAAACGGCGCCCTCCTCATTTCTTATAGCTCTGACTTCAGCCACGGTTTGAAGGCATCACTTTCAGACTAAACAATGAGATCGATTCACCTTTACAGAGAAGAAGCGGCCGCCTGTGAGTGTCCTGCAGCGGGAGCACCGGCAAGCGGCCGGGAGCAGGGTGGCAGACCACAGGTTGAGACACCAGACAGGTCAACTGAGTCAGAGTTATCCGCTGGTGTCCTCTGCTCCGCCGGCCCCGGCGCAGCAGGTGTCCGCTCACGCCGCCCGCAGCCCGCCTTACCTTGTACACGTTCTCCGTTATACGGTGCACCTCGTCGGTCCGGGACATCCTGGATCCAGTCACAACCATAGACCGAGATTCTCCTGGAGCAGGTGATTGTCCTAACTGTGGCGGGAGAAATGAAACAGCTGTTCGCGGGAAAAAGTCGCGTCCTGCCGGTGACTGCGAGAGACGAGCTCGTCTGGACGTGGGTTCCCTGCTTTTATAGGAGAGTCCTCGGCTGCGCCCACGCCGGCTCCCCACGCAGCGCGTCCGTCAGCCGCCTCCCGGCTGCAGCAGAGGCGGACTCCCCGGCGGAGGGGCGGTGCTGCCTTCAAGGACGGCGGGAAATCAGGCACTGACGACCCGAGACGCAGCCTCACGTCCTGGTGGAGGGACAGGATGAGTTCTGCTGGAGATTTGAAAACACTGTGTACAATGAACGAACGAGTAGTAAAGGAAATAAAATCCTAAATGTTTAGTGTTTCTTCGCCAGAGCTCTGAAACAGCATTCCTCATGTGGGCCAACCCTTGATTGTTTGCTGCGTACAGGGCCAGATTAACCTGCTTCAGGGACCCAGGGCAAGAATGAGTTGCTGGGCTCCCATTAACCCACCAACCCCGAGAAATATGTAGTTCACAGTTTTTATATGTTAGGTTATCCTGCGACCTGGCCCCAGGTATGATGTGCTATTTAAATATATCTCAATTTAGCAATTTGAACAATGGGCTCTGATATAACAAAATGAAGGCTTTAAATGTGGAATATGACCCAGGAAGCCTCTTCGAGACAGGACCTCAACATCAGACCCAAACCTCTGATAGCACAAACCACACAACAAAAAGACTCAGGAGGCCCTGGATCCCAGGGGCCCCACCGCAGGTTCCTGCTTGTCCTTGCTGATAATCCATCTTTGATCATAAAGAGCCAAGACCCTGCAGGTGCCTTATCCAACCCCCCCACCCCCCACCCCCACCCCCAGCAGGTGGCTTCACTGATGGGCTCTTCCCTTGAGTGAATATAATAATAATAGAACTTTTAATAGGATTGGACTCAGTTTCATGTCTGTTAATTATCACTAATATCATTTCATATAATTTAATTAAAACATAAAGTCTGAGTGTTTGTCTTCTACCACTGTTCCACCATCACTGAAGTATTATTATTATTATTATTATTATTATTATTATTATTATTATTATTATTATGATCAGTTAACCCTAACTAAACCTAAACTAAACCTAACCAAAAGCAATAGGAAATGTGACAACAGGCTGTACAGTGAGTCCTTGAACGCAGCATAGCATTTAAACCAAACCCCGCCTCCTCCGCTGTGTCACACGCAGCCCACGCCACCATTGAGGAGCCCTGACTCCACGGAGGAGCCTGGACAGTCTCTGGTCTTTATTCAGCCATCAGTGGTATTTACACTGTGACATTCCCACAGTGTCCGTGGTATCTGACCTGCAGTTTATATCTCTAACATGAAGCCTGTAGCTGAGACACCATCCACCTATAGGCTGTTGTGTTTGATGCAGTGTGTAATAAAGACTAGAGTTGATCTGTTCTTCATGTATTTGTTTACCCTGCTCTATTTTTGTGTGGCTCCATGTTTTCGGCTGAGTGGGCTCCGGTTGGTATGAGTGGGATGGAGCCACATTTTCATGGACTTCAAAGTCTTGCATGGTGGGTTGGGGAATCCCACACATCTGAGCACATCACGATCTGAAGGCCTTTGAATGGGGATTCATAAAAAAATAAAAAATAAAAAATAAAAGACAAAGCAGAAGATAAGAGAGGAAGCATGTGAGAGGACCGTCACGCCTTTTCTATTCAGCAGCACATTTCTAGGGAGATGAAATAGATGAGATATTTTGGGGCTGGTGGCCTTGATAATACAGCAGAACCTCAGATGTCTCAGATGCTGTTTTGATTGTTGCCTCTGATTAAAGCAGATCCTGAGAAGACCAAACTGCCAGTCAGTGAAATCAATCAGCCATGTTTGTTCTTTGCCGGAGCAGCAACATTTCCACTGTAAGCAGGTCCATCGACTGACCTCTCTGTGAGCATTCAGTCCACACACGTCCTGAATATAGACGTCCATTATGTTTGCTGCTCCATCCTGAGGTAGAATTATGAATCTAAATTCATCTAAACTATGAATTTAGATGGTGATTGTTAATCAGCTCAACCGATAAGCAGAGCTGTAGAGCTCAGACTTGACGTGAGTGACGGCTTCAGACTTGATTTGAAACCAGAAAATCTTTGACCTGGTAAAATCCATCAACAGCTACACACCATGATTATAATTATTGCGTTTGTCTGATAAAAGGATTTAGTCTGTTATATAATAAATACAGTGAACACAACTAAGACTTGAGACTCTACTTGCAGCTTGCACACTGGTAGACTATCGGCTTATTCAGAGACCTCGGGACAACCAGGCCGGTTGTTTCCCTCTGTCTCCCTCAGTCTTTATAATGATCCATATTTATTGTACAGACATAGAAGTGGCATCAACTCCCAGCAAGAAAGTGCAGAAGTGTATTCATCAAAATGTTGAAGCTCCTTTAGGTTGCTTGAATCTGACTGAAGACTTGACCAGATCTTTTTTTTGGGGACATTGTCCACCTTTATGTGTGATGTGATAGGAAATGGGGAGAGATGGGGGTGGGCATGTACCAAGGGTCCCCAGCTGGACTCAAACCAAGGACAGTGCAAGATCCAGCACCTTCTCCCCTAAGTGAGGAGCGTCCCCCTGCTTTGACCATTATGATATCAAGAGACTGCAGAGACCTACAGAGCAGCAACACTTGTTCCCCTGGAATCATCCTCTAGGACCTGAGACTTGACTTTGACACCTCAGGCCTGAGCCTTGGCACAAACTTGACCTGGACCGGCCTCTGAAGACATAAAAAGTTCTGCCTGTGTGTATATTCAGGACGCGGAGGAGGTGTAGTGAGGTAGGCAACACTGAGGTGGGAAGGACACACACACACCTTCCTACCTTCAGCAACCATTCAGCAGCATTTGATCTCCCCTTCATCTCCGTCCCACTCACCGTCGTCCTCTCAGGCCTTTTCTCTCCGCTTCAGATCCACGTCTGTGACTCATCAGCGCGGCGCTCTGACACGTAGGTTCCTCTCTGAGCGTCGCCCACTCCCACACAGCACTGATGGGCTTGTAGTGCACAGTCAGCTGCAGAATGGAGCCAGTCCATTCAGAAAGAGAGCGGCCCTGTGAAGTGGATTTCTTCAACTCCACAAAGACAATCCAGGCTTTTTCAGGCTCACAAAAGGCCTGAACGGTGGAACGTCAACACACACTTTGTTTGATGAAAATACCTCAGAGCTACAGACGTAAAACACATAATGTCTTCCTTTTATTCTGCAGAGCTCTGGCTGAAGTCTTTGTCCTGGAGACAGAGCTGAATAAGCTTCGATTCTTCGATCGCCGTGCAAAACAAGGTCTCCAGACTTAAATACTACAAAAAAGAAACGGTTTCAACTGGTTCCCTTTTCAAATTCAACCTTCTGATATTGTCATCATAAATACAACCTAGCTGTCATAAATGGCCAAAAGTATTTGGACACTCATTTCACGTGAGCGAGCATGTGACTCTAAGGATCAGTGGTAGTAATCAGTTGCTATAACAGACTCTGTTTGTTTTCTGGTTCCAGTCTTTCCACCAGGCAGCAGGGATTCGCTTCCATCCAGACACAAGAGCTTCAGTGATGCTGGGTGATGAGGTCTGGCTCACAGTCCCTGTTCCAGTTCATCCCAGAGGTGCTGGATGGGGCTGAGGTCAGGGCTTTGTGTCGAGGGGAAAACCGCTCTTAAAGAACCAGGTTCTGAGCAGGGGGTCATGTTGAAACAAGAAACCTCTGCCACAGGAAGACTTTCGTCTAAAATATCATTGTATGCTGTATCATATGTAGTTCCCTTCACTAAAACTATGAGGTCTAATCCCAAAGAGGAAAAACAACCCCAGATCAAAATTGAATGCAAAGGTGTGTCCATATACTTTTGGCCACAGAGTGTTTCCACCCACAACAGATTCAGATTCCACAGAAACGATTTGTCGTCTGCTGCCACCTTGTGCTCAATCTCAGAATAATAACCTTTTGGACAGTGACCTGTGATGAACCACAGAGAGAGCATGACAATAAAAAAATGATTTTATTGTAAAAAGAATGTGCAGAGAGAAGAACAGTTTCCAAAGCAATTTTAAGACAAGGAGTTTGAGGCGGTTCTGATGCGATGACGTCTGCAGGCCGACAGTATGAGTCATCAGTGTTTTCTCTCTGCGAGATTAACTGATTTACAGATTAGTTCGATGGATCTTCAAAGATATGCAAGCTTAGGCTGCTGAATGTAGGCCATCGACGCTGCTGCAGCATAACACACATCTACACCAGCGAATCTGAGCATGATACACACAGTAAAATAATTACAGGCCCCTGCGTTGCGAATACTCTGTGGGTAAAGATCCAGGTTATGTCAAGTTATTACCTTGAAGAGATTAACAACTGTTGTCTGGGCTCCAGAGGTAAGCCCACAGACGATATGATTAGCCCTTTCTCCACTGACACTGAACTAATCCACAAGGGGAGCACAAAATTAGATTAGTTAAGCAGCTTGAAAAGGGGTCAGACTCAGAGAATATTCGGTGAAACAGATGCTTATGCAAATGTTTCAGCACTTGAGAAAAACTTTGAGGGTGGGTCAAATAACTCGCAGGAAAGCAGAGCTCAGCTGAGGCCGGCGAGGTCTGTGCTGCGAGACGTTTTCATCCTTCGAAGGGTCAGTTCACCCAGATCCTACATCTGTGTGGGAACTTTCTCCATTTCTGAAGACGGAGAACTAACATTACTCTGACAAGTTAATGCAAAGATGAGGCGTGTCATGAAATCAAAAAATATATAAATTTATGGGCGAGTTATTTACAGAGCAGATGTGTATGGTGTAGCAAGCAGGAAAAGCTTTTTCATTTCAGTTGGATTTTCAGGTCTCATAATGTTCTAAGTCGTCCCAATTAAAACTGCTGGCAGCAAAGCCTGTGGGTTATTAAGAGTAACAGGGAGATTGTTTCTGGGCAATGATGAAAGATGTTGCTGTTATGGTTTTTAAAATGTAATTTTAAAGTTTCACAAATTAAATTCTGTTCACTTCCACTGTTCTGAGGAGGAGGAGGAGGCAGAAATCTCAAAACCTGGACCAATAAAACTGAGATAAAACAACATGTAAGAGAGCAAACATGTCTTTTTGTGATTTGGGTGAACTGAGCCTTTATAGGGTCTAAGCTGCAAACCACACCCACGAGAAGAGGTTTTACCCAGAGAGACCATTAGATCAATTGCAATCAGTAGCACAAACATGCACTTAAGTGAAGTCAGTGTATGTAAAATGATTCCATGGTAAATACAGAGAAAGAGTGATAATCAAACAGAGGTTAGGCACAGTTATCTACTCTCACAGGTCTTCATGGTTCAGATTTCTCCAGGCTGCTGCGGTGAACCCGTCCTCGCTGCCGCAGCAGCCGAGGACAGACAGCGGCCGACGACGTGGAGGAAGCTCGGTATCTGACAGTGGCTGCTGTCACTTGATCACAGACCTCGGAAGCTGAGAGGTCTCCAGAAAAATGTTTGTGTGGTTGTTGGTTTATGTGGGACGTGAAGTGTTGCAGAGAAGGACCTGCAGCGAGCAGGTCAGCTGAGAGAGGTCTGTCACGTTCTTATGCAGCGAGCAGCTCTCGCTCCGGTTTCTTTCTGGGACGTTCCCTCTCTGAAACAGAAACAGAGTCAGGCTTACAGAAGGTCGCAGGGCGGAGAAACGAGAATCAGCTCTACAAGGATAACAAGTTATAAAGCTGGAAGAAGATGTGGACCACACAAAGAGGCTGATTGGTGTCCTGTCACAACAAACCTGGTTTCTCCTCTGTGGCCTCTGGGACCTCCGGCAGCTCGTCTGAAGGAACCTCAGGAAGCTGGACGTCTCCCTGTGAGGCAGAGCAAGCAGATCAGAGATGTGAAGAGAGCGAGGACGAGGCGGCTGCTTTTAATCCTCTGAGGCTCTGGTGTCTCCTTAGCTTCACTTTCAAATTCACAGGATTTCGTAGACAAACCTCAAATATCCAGAGCGTGACAGGGATCACACTGACCTGAGTAATGGCCTCCAGCTCAGCCAGCACAGCATCCTCATCTTCTTGTGTTAAAGAGCCGGCCAGCATGTCGTCTATTTGCTGCGGGGACAAAAAGCTCTCAGTTAACGACAGAAGGCGAAGACTTCTTCTCCTCTAGTAAATGTTATGAGAACATTCTGTTTGTCTGAATTTCATCCAAATAAATTCAGGGTAAAGAAATAAACCTGTCCTGTGAATCTGACATTAATGGGGGACTTACCCTTTGGTACTCGATGGCATCTTGGGTTTCATCCATGATCCGTTCCACTTCTTCAATAGACATCACCTGATGTGAGAAAGGAGGAGGAGGGTGTGAGCATCAGACATGAGAGCACATCTTTCATTAACAGACATCCCTGGGGCTTCTGACGTCGCCTACCTCGTGCATCTTTTTCAGACAGTCGTTTCCAACCTTCAGCCCGTCGATAACTTTCCTTTCAATCTGGGCAAACTCCAGGTCTTGCACCTGAAAACAAGCAGGAGAGAGAGTTACTCTTAGTTTCACTACAGCGTGAAACTCAGCGTGTCAGTGAGGTCCTCAGACCACTCACCATGCGCTCCAGGTTGCTTATCTGGTTCTCCGTCTTGTCCAGGAGTTGATCCTGGTAGCGCTTCTTCTTCAGCAGGAGCAGTGCTTTTCTATTTGAACCCAAAAGTTGATTAAATTAGAATCAGTCTAAATACATAACAATAAATGATTTACTTAATAACAAATTAATTTGTACATGTCCCACTGAAAGCCAAGTAACAAAGCTTAATTTTTGTTTTCAGCCAATAATCTCAGCAAAATCAAATAATTATTTCAGCATTTTGATTTGAAAAACTCCAGTCCATTCATTTCCTGCTACAGACATTTAAAAAGAGAAAGTGAAAACGTGAAACATTATCTTTTCTACGTGATCCTGTTCCCAGCATGTTTTTATTTTTCCCCACACAATGTTGTCTTATGAGGGTAACAACTGTGAAGATAACTCGGATGAAATGACTTCTAAACTTTAACTACAAAATCCTTATGTATTATTGATCCAATCCTCTGTTTTCCCACTTCCACCGTACGGTTCCCACACTCACTCTTTTTTGCCATTCTTCAGCAGCTGTTTGGCCAAAAGTCTCTCCTTCTCCAGCTGCACGTTGATCTTCTTCTGGTACTGCCTCAGTTTATCTCTCTGCTGTTTCAGTTGCTGATGAGGAAACAGAGACATGAGAGCTGTGTGTGTAAGAACCTGCTAACAACACTCACAGACAAACTAATTCATCTAATACAGCAGCTTCTTTAATGCTCCACACCGAGCTAACAGTTTACATACTGTATCTGACTCATTACAGTGTTAACAGCAGAGAAAGTCTATATATTTACTGTCAGACACACACACACACACACACACACACACACACACACACACACACAGGTAAAACACCAGTTCTAAGATATTTAGGTTAGGAGTCTCGGATATATTCGGCAGATAAACAGCTGAACATCACTGTGGTTTGAGAAGTGACATTTTAAAATGATTGATGCTGTTTGCTACGTCTCTGAACCGCACATTTAGAAGGCGGGTTCATGTGGGATTAAATTATTGATTCACCAAAACCGAAAAGTTGTTACCTCAGAGACATTTATGCCGATTAGAAGAGAAACACCTGAAGAGCGCCAAACTGCTCAAATTATGTTGTTTACACCGAGTGTGTGCGACTATTGGGACACAAGTTTATTAAAATGCTTAATTTCTCAGAGTAGTTTGGCATGACTTGCTCATGTTACAGGACAGAACGCCCGGTGTAGCTAACGCTAGCTAGCTAGCTCTGACACTTACCAAAATCGCTTTGTCTTGTTCTGTCACTCGGGTCTGTTTCTTTTTTCCAAACAGATTTCCCATCCTGACACAGCATCCCAGCTACAGCCTGCAACCAGGAGGGAAAACTGAAACTACGGCGCGATTTTCAACTATTTCTCTAACTTGCAAAAGGTAAACTAGTGTAGCCTCGCCTCCATTATTTGTGTAGTCATCTGTGACCACACCCACAGCAAGAAGGACGGAGTCTGGGAAGGGTCAAACACTGGAGGGACGGCACCGGGAACTCGTTTTAAGAAGAGCCTCCTGCAGATATAACACACACGAGCATCTGCTCCGAGCATGAAGTAAAACATCCCACTGTGTTCAAACCAAATACTGTACAAACTGAACGTAACGGACAGGAACGGAGCCCTACGTTCGTCAAGCCAGCGTCAATGGGGAGACGCCAAACTATCACTTCCGGTTAACGCTCAAAATAATTCAGCGACCAAACGGAAGCAATCAGAAACAGACTCATTAGTAATATTATTTAGAGGTATCAGTAAAGCTATTGCATCTTTATTAACAATCTGTATTCTATAAAACTGCATTATTTTGTTATTTGTAATAATTTCACTCATAAAATAACAAAACGACACAGTCCATACAGTAATACACCGTCCCTGCACACACATTCATGAAAATACAACATAATACACCTTCCACCCCACACACCGCATTAAACTAGGGTTTTACACGACTGCTTCATTCATTACCTTGACAGAACATGATTTCTATAGCGTCTTCCTGAGGTTAATGTCCACTGTGCAGTGGATGAGATTATAACTAACTATTCTGTTAGATTTACTTTTTAGTTTTTTTATTATAATATTATTTTATTTTTTTATTTTTAGTTAGGTGTAAATAAGTCCAGTGTCTAGTTTTCAACAATTAAACTGACGGTTTCACGATAGTTCCCCTGTATTTTGAAAGTATTTACCGGAAGTGACGCTGTCAATTATACATTGACGCTAAATTACGAATTCATTCTGCTGCACTTCCTACCTGTGACCATGAAAAGGTAGTAAAAATAAGCGATGAAGCCTTTAACACGTGTGAGAGCGACCTTCAGCATTTTCCAGGTTTCTAAATGACACAGGTGTTACACACCGGGGCCGCTCGAGGGCGCCGGCGTCAAGGCAGAACAACTGACTTCCGATGAAGACCTTCAAAATAAAAGGCGCAAATAACATTAGACAGGAGCAATCTAAAACCCACATTTTTAGCTTGATAGTACATCTTAAAAAATGAATACACTCTCCTAACGATTTAATTGTTCATTGTTTTAACTGTTTGATCTAGTTTTTATAGTATGTTTACAAAATAAATAAATAAATATATGTCATCACCCTTTAACCATTTTTATTTCTCAAGTGCTTCAGTCAAAAAAAAAAACATCAAAAAACAGACAAAGCGATAATTTGGATTAACATTTATTCATGAAAAGGTCGTGTACAGACCACATAGTTCATTAATGACAAGTGTCCATCCAGGAGGAAAATACAGCACACAGCTAAACCACAGTCTTTAAAAAATAAAATCAGTGCACAGATAATCTTACAAAGATTGCATAATATAAAGAAAGGTTATAAAATTTCCCAGAAATAGTGCAATTTTACCACCACCAGGAAAATAAAATGAAACCTGCTCCACTGTCAATGCCAATTGCTTACATGCTTTCCACTTTCCACAGAGCCAAACAATGTTTTGGTTTTCCTTGTGTGAAATATTTCTAACCAGATGTGATGCTTTTCGCTCTGGACGCAGGGGTAAGAGAAGTGCAAAGCCAACGTGTTTTAATGGCTACATGTTACTGAAACTGACAGACCCACAGAATACACATAAATGTTGGTGTATGACAAACTTCAAAGACTTTTATGAACAAAAGGTCCTAATATCAAATATGCTTAATGTATACATGACATCCTAAAAACCCATCCATCCTCGCCACACCTGTAAAATGTAATGCAGAGCCAGTGTTTTCATCTGTTCCCTAATGAGGGAACAAGGCTACACGAGTGCAAAATAAACGTTGACAGGGTTTAAATAAAGTTTTCACATTTAAATGGACATAATACGTCCATGGACAGAATCTCAAGCATCACTCCCAGTCACTTTCCTAAGTCCAGTGTATTTGATGTGTGTGTGGACGTCTGTGAAAGTCAATCAGCATCTGACTCATTTTTTCAAAAACCTCACAAACCTTGATCTCAGACAGGATTCTGATCATCAGTAAGTTCAGTGATCTGTGACGTAGCAGATTAAAAAGCAGCAAATAAAACCTGTTACAGACAAACGGAAGCTACAGCAGAAACACATGAAAATAACTTGTCCCACACACCTTGTGCAAAAATGAAAAACCACCACTACAAAAATATCTGTGCCGTGAGTTTGAGATCTGGACACGTGACAGCTCGGGACAGAAAATTACTTTGTTTTATTCAAATATCTATAATTCATTTAAAACCTACTGTTGTCTTTCTGATAAACCTTCAGCCTCCACGACGGCTCTGTCACAAGCTCACGGACTTCAAGTAAAACACAGATGATGCTCTGTCCGACAACAGAAACACACTCGACACTTTAACGGTCGCACTGCAACAAACACGTCCTCTGTGAAGCTTGTAGTGTTGAATTTTTGCTGAGTTTTGAGCAGAGTTTTTGTTGCTGCTGCACCGGGACACATTAGATTGTCGCCCCCCCCCCCAAACCGGCAGCAGCCACACAGTTCATACTGTCAGAGGAAGCTCGTCATTCAAAACCAATCTCAAGTCTTCAGTTCCCTTTAACCACATCATCCTCTCACCTGAAAAAATTACAATTTATCGGTTTGCTGATAGGTATTGCACCAACAACGCACCTGCTCGTATAAAGACTAGGCTATGCAGAAACAGTTGCAGCTACACACAGTATATACAACACAGTAAACACACACACACACACACCAAACAACAAAACACAGCTGCATGATTAAAAGTGGCACCAAAGTGAAACAGTGACGACAGGAGCTCCGCAGAGCGTCACTGCTGCGTCACAAACCCTCTCCTCACTCCAAACCCAACATACATTCAACATCTGTTTGTCTAAAATCCTCAGGAAACCAGACAGAGAGAAAATACGTTTCAACAAGCGCCCCCCACCCCACTCCTACCACATCTGGATCTGGACCCAGCCTCAAGCTCCACCTCTCCACGTTTGAGGCTTGTGGCCCTGGTTAATAACGTCTGACGAGGGCGGTGTGCTACATGTACTGGCGTGCATATTCTACACTACATTCCCAAGCTAAGGGTTGTACTTCAAAGCTAAACCTGCAGAGAGGAAGGCCACAGGGCAAAGGTCACCTGTCCGAAATCCTCCAACATCCGTCTGCCACATCTCTAAATACTCAGCCTCCACTCGAGCGTGCATGCTGAGACGCTCAGTTTCAGTGTGGGTCTGGACATCAAGACGTGCAGGGTGGTGTGAAACGAGGAGAAGAGACTCCGCTCTTCACCCTCAGAGGAAAAACACTTGCTCTTTGTCAATCATGGGGCTTTGTGAAGGTCTACAGACTGTGCAGGACTGTGATGTCTCCCCTCCAGTGTGTCAACAAACAGGCCTTTCTTCCACTGCCCCACATCAACAACAGAACTATTATGCAAACTATTTATGCTCATGCTACTGACACTAAAAACCAAAAGTACTTCTCAGTGTCAATGTGTGAGGAGGTGCGGTCATGTGCGGTTCAGAGATGTGCTGCTTTGGTTCGATTGTGGATGGATTCCATGTGTGGTAGTGTTTAAAAACAGTTTCACAAACACGACAGACAAAAACATCTGAGGAGCAAACGTACTTACTGTTACTCCTCCCACAGAGGAGGACGGATGGAAAGGATTACAAAGCATAAATATTACATATTATATTTATATTATTTCCATTTACTGACTCCCTGTGAAGATAAAAAACACCGTTAGAAAGAGGAGTAGGTGTCGCATCAGCGTGTCGAGAAAGACTGCAGGCCCCTCGGTCAGAGCGGTTCAGAAAACACGGAGCACCAGTGGACGAGGGTTACACACATGCACACCTCAGGCCCACAGAGAGGAGCCGTAACAGCCCCGAGCCCAGATTACACACACAGTCAGTCCCAGTGTATGTGAGCCCCCACCCAGGTCTGTCCCGTTCGGTTAAAGGCGGGGGGCGTCGGTTTGCGTGGAGTGGGCACGTGCTGGCGTGAGCCCTCAGGCGCTGAAGCCTGGCAGGTCGGGATTGGTCAGTCCTGGTCAGTCACCAGCCTGCTCCCTCTGAGGCCGAGTTCAAAGCTGGTGCACGATGCTGTCCGTGTGGTTGACCGAGACGGAGGCGTCCTGGCGCAGCCGCTGCCACTGGAAGGTGGTGCTGAGGGAGCCCACCTCGTCCTCCTCGTTCTCCTGCTCCTTGGCAAACTCCATGAACACCTGGAGGACACAGAGACAGAGAACGATGAGACGCCGGTTCGATCTGTGCTTCACACTCAGTCTGGCAGCGCCTCCTCAAACTTCAACCACCCACCTGCTCCAAGGTCGACTGGGAGAAGTTGTACTCCTCAAAGTTGAAGGTTTGCTTGGCTGAAGATAAACAGAGATAATGAAGATAAATTAAATTGGGTGAGTTGGCAGATACGAGCCAAACAGCGGAGGTGCGTGCGTGTGTGTGTGTGCGCGTGTGTGTTCAGCTGTGACTCACCGCTCTCTAACTGAGAGAAGGACTTGGCCAGTGATTTGACATCCTCCATGGGGATCTTGTAAACCATCAGAGTAGCAAAGCTGCAAAGACAGAATCAGCCCACAGAATCAGACGTGCACACAGAGCAGAGTGAGTGTGTGTGTGTGTGTGTGTGTGTGTGTGGGTGTGTGTGTGTGTGTGTGTGTGTGTGTGTGTGTATGAATATATCCAGTGTTATATTTCCTACCTGTCACTTCCACTGAGCCAAAGAATAAGTGTTACAAATCTTTCACAACTGTATGTGTTGCACTTTAACTTCTGCTAGTTTCACTTCCTCTTTTCATTCTGGACTTTTGTGCAGAGATGGAGAACTGGGATAACGGCACGTTTCACCAGTAGGACGTTCAGAGGGCTGCACTTAGTCGTTCACATTAAAAAGTGCTACAAATAGTTGTGTAACAAATGATCTATCCAACATATGGAAAAGTGTGGGAGGGGGTTTTGGAAGCCCCGCTTCGGCCCAGCCGGGTGGGGTCTCACCTCTCCTGTCGGGCAGCGTGAGGGAAGATTCGGAGGATCTCTTTGTGCAGTAGCGCTACCTGCTGCAGCCCCGTCAGCTCCTCCCGCAGTTTCACCTCCAAACTGTAACCTCGGCCGTATTTCCCTTTTAAATGTTGGATAGAGCCGATGCACCTGACAAAGAAAAACCAACAGTGTTAAATGAACCAGATCATTTTTATTCTCAGCGTCTTGTCAAAGAATAACCACGCAGCTGAGAGTCCGAACCTCAGCTGGCCAGAGACCACGATGGCCACGCGGTCGCACACGGCCTCGGCCTCCTCCATGTAGTGTGTGGTGAGGATGGCTCCCCGCTGACGATTCTTGAACGCAGCTCGTATCGCTCTCCTACACAAAGGAGATGAAAATGTCCTTGAGTCAAGCAATAAATTATTTTTCTGTGACTGAGATTATTACGAAAAATTAGGACGAAAACATGACTCAGGTTTAACAGTGAAACATGTTCTACACTTTAGAATCTAGAAGCATGAAGTTAACATGTTCTCACTGTCATGTGAACATGTCTCACCACATGCGTTGTTTAGACTTGGGGTCCATCCCTGACGACGGCTCATCCAGTAAGACGATCTGAGGATTCCCAATCATACTCAGGGCAAAGCACAACTGCAAACACACAGACGTCAGTTTGGTAAAAACACTGTCAAATTAAACAAAAACAGAAATTAACAAAGATATTAATGAGTTTCATTAGAAAAAACTGCTGAGAGTTCTCTGAGTCTTTTAGTCATTAACACTGAAATACAACAGAATCAACTGGACTGAAGCTCTGAGGGATTGTAAATCCTCTGCTGATGTGATTGGGTTTGTTCCCTGAACGTGAGGCGGGTTAACGGGAGCGTGTCAGCTGAGAGAGTTTAGGCTGTGTGCATGTCCTCACCTTCCTCTTGAGTCCCGCTGACAGGCTCTTGGCTTGTTTGTTCAAGTGCTCCTTCAGCTCCAGAGCGTTCACCACACTGACAACAACAGTTACAACTGTCACATCACTCACATCAACTCAACGCCTGTTGCAAAGCTTCACAAAGCACCAAACCAGTATCTGATCATGTCCCAGAGTCACTCAATGGGTCTGTGTTAAGTGAGCGGAACAGATAAATGAATAAAGTCACAACAGCTCAATTTTAAAAATACAGTTGAAGGTTAAATCAGGACGGTGAGTGTTCACACCATGGGATGGACATGAGAAAGAGATGTATGGTCTGTGGTGCAGAACTTGGGTCCCGACCACAGCTGCAGCCTGTGACTCACCGTCTGATGATCCCTGGTACGTCCTCTCCTTTCAGCCCCTTGATGGCGGCGTAGATCTCCAGGTGCTCCTGCAGAGTGATCCTGGGCCACAGAGGGTTCACCTGTGGACAGTAGCCCACGTGCTCCAGAGGGTTGTCCACTGGACGAAACTCTGTGCTGTAGTCGCCCATCAGCACCTGGACAGAGGAAAACAGACGTCACTGAGTTAGAGTCTGTTCTGCTTTCATCCTTCAGCTTTGTTTTTGTGGGGCAAGGTGAGAGGGAAGAGTGTTTCTGTGTCAGGCATCAACACAATATATGAAAGGACACATCTCTGCAAACTTAAACACAAATCAGTTGCCCAAACTTATTATTATTGCACAATAATCTGTATTGTACCTGGCCTGCAGTGGGATCAGTATCACCTGACAACATATGCATGATGGTGCTTTTTCCTGCTCCATTGGGACCCAACAGTCCAAGAACCTCACCTGGAAAAGCAGGTGAATATTAGTGAACTGTGTCTTTTTCCTGAAAATTTAAATTATGTCTAAAGTTTCTCCTCAGATTTCTTAGACAATTTAAAACAACGGTATGTTTAATATATATTTTATAAGCAGTGTGGTAACCATGCAACCTAAAGAACATCAGTCTATGTGACAAAAAGACAGCACGTACCTTTGCGCACACAGAAAGAAATGTTCTTTGTGGCCACTTTCCTCCTCTTGTTGAGAGAGAAACCTTCTCTTCTGCCCTTGTACTGCTTCCTCAGGTTACTCACCACCACAGCTGGTTTCTAAACAGTGAAGAGACTCAAATTAAACTTCACTCAACACCTTATGATCACCAGTGGGCGACAAGTAGTAGTATAAATAAAAAGAAATCCTTCCTCCTTATTTTCCTGTACCAGAAGAAGAGATGTTCACTCACCTCCTCACAGGACTGGCAGGTGAGGGCCTCCTTCACTCTGGCCTTCTCCATCTGTACATCCTCATCCTCGTTCAGCCCTTCTTCTGGGTTCTTCTCCACTTTGGGCTTTGACTTGGACGAGATCCTGTGAACGTTTAAATCAGAACGTCAGGTTTGGTTCTTGGTCAAACGATTATTCTGACAAATCTGGTGGCACAATTTTCCACTGTAAGAAAATGAACTTCAACTTTCATGTATCTCACTTCAGACTGAGAAGCTTTCATTTCAAATACTAAGCAAAAAGCCTCAGTGTTGAAGATGTAAATGTACTGATGCTTCCTGTAATCTGATCATCACCTGCAGAACTGGTCATTCTTCACAGTCCTCCCTCCGTAATGGATCTCCAGCCAACGAAGCAGGAAGAGCAGCAGGATGCACTGGAGGTAGGGCTGGACACAGACACAGACACATTACAGCTGAGCACACACCTCCGCAGCCTCCTCAGCAATGTTTTAGCCAAATGATCTTAAATGAGATACGTACAGCTACAACCGCAATGAGCAGGTTCTTCCACAAGAAGTTCTCCTCGTAGAGAGACGGGAGGAAGGTCGCCTGGAAATGGTGGAAAAAACCGTCACTGAGTCGACTCCTGCTTGTTCCATCAGCCAGTGCCTAAACCTATCTTCTTACATTTACTGTAGACAGCATCCTGGGTGGCTTTATCTGAAATACTCTATATATATTTTGTATTTGTGCCATAAATTAAGATAAAGTGATTCTCCAGATTGGTCCTATAAAATCTGGCTCTTTAGCTGTAGACGCTCCACTTTCACCAGCTGGTCTCTGTCTGGCACTGAGCAGGTAGCTGTTTTTATTAGAGCTTGTTTGCTGGAAATTGCTACCTATGGTTTTATATAAGAGGGATAATAACAGGGACTTCATCATACAGTCAGACGATACAGCTTCACGTGGTTTAAAAGACAAAAAGCCTGTGAAAGAAGTGGCTGCTTGCCCTCGATGAGCTCCTACCTTGGTGATGCAGTTGAGGCAGCCCATGAGAGGATACAGGGGGTTGAAGAAACACAACAGGTTGTGCAGGTTCCTGATCAGTCCGGGGTTGTCGTTCACAAATGACAACTGAACCAGTGAGGCTGATACCACACACACCTGAGGCACAAGTCACTCATTTAGTAAAAAAAAACCTGTGTCACTCTACAACATCCAAAAGTAGAATTACATAATAAAATTGCTTTGGAGCCACAGTAAAAAGAAGAAACTGGAGCTCTGTGTAAGAGCCGTAACTGTAACATAACTATAAGCTCATGTACTTTTTATTTATGTAATGTGATCACAGCCATCAACCTCATTTGAACACATTTTCCTTTGCTATTTATCTGGATACATGAAGCATCCTGTCTCACCATCATGGAGATGACAGAGAAGAAATCCCTGTTGCTCTGGACTCGGGCGAAGCCAAAAGAAAACACGTAGGTGAAGAGGATCATGGCAGGACTGAAACCAACAGTACACAGGACCTGGGAGAGGAGAGGAGAAGACATGAAAATGATTATTACTAACAGTATATATGGTTTACAGTGGTATGGCTTGTTTGCTTGTGAGCCACAGTGTTAAAAGCAGCAGTGCAGACCACAGCGGTGAGGTTGCTGGAGGTGAGCAGGTTCCCAGTGTGGAAAGCGAAGAGGATGATGGTCATGGAGGACAGGATGAGGTAGTAGAAGGGGATGTCCACCGCTGCCTGGCCACACCAGTAGGCTGATGGTACCAGACCAGAGATACGCAGTGTAGAGCGACACTTGATCTGAGGGGGAAAAAAAACAGGTAAATATATATAAGTCAATATATTCAGTCAGCACAATAATACTACCACTAATAATAATATCTAATAATCACTATCAGGATATGAGATCACAGAAGTATCTTCTATGTGCTCTAGAAAAGGAGGTTCACTATCGGACTTCCCTGGCTTGGGGATTCTGCTGAGGCAGCAGTCGACACCAGAAAAGGGAACAGCAGAATTCACCTGTGCCTCCACTGGATCACTGACTGGACACAGTTAATTCAAGCCAGTGTATTTGGACCATTCACAGAGCACACTGCAGTTTCTAACATAATCTCCTCAGGATTTATCTTTGTGCCCAAAGTGAATCCACAGTTTTTTTAATGAAATCATTCTGCTGTTGTGAATGCTGGTGTGACTGGGCCCTGACATAACTCACATCCAAGCACAACATACCCATTTGAAGACCTTTGTTACCCGTCATAACCTTCTGTCTCATGTTTCCTGCAGCTCTCTACTTCTCAAACTGTCCAGCAAAACCAAAATGCCACAAAATGATGTTTAAAACAAATGTAGCTGACTTTAAAATCTCCATGTTAACTCTAAAATACTGTGTTGGAGCAGTGTTGAACATTATGCAACACGTCATTATGTGTCCATGATATGAAGTGCAAAAAAATATTTCTTGTACAGATTAAAGTGAATAATAAGCATTTACCTCTCGGTCTCGAGTGTGATCCATTGCGAAATATGCAGGCATCCCAGCTGCCAGCATTCCCAGTATGATAGCCTCAATGTAGACCAGGAAGTAGGACGTAGCATCTGGGATTTGCTGAGGGATGACACAGTGGGAAAGTTTAATATCTTCAAATGGTTTAGGGAAAGTGGAAAGAAGAGATCTGTCACATCTGATTCTTCAATACTCACATAATCAAATGGTTTGGCCCAGGTTCGGATCTGTCCAGTACCATTCAGGCCTCTTAGAAGAGCGTTGCTCAGTACATTGACAGCCATAGGCAAGGAGTGGACTGTGGTGCTGTTGAACGCAACACTGTATCTGAAGCCCTGTTTGCAGAAAGAAAATAAAGGGTTAATGAGTGTCACATGTTGGCAGGTGAACTCCTCTTCATCTAAATAAAAAGCTCTCAGCTGGAGGACTCAGCGGCCCTTGAACAAAGGGCCCTTCAGCTGGAACACAACCACCACATGAACCGTAGGTGGAGGTGCTGCAGGAGAGGCGAGCCCACATCTGATGCTTCACCTCCGGTCTCATCAAATATCTGATTATCAAAAATAAATTCAATCTGTCCAATGTTAAAGTCACCTTGTTGGATCCTGTCACGTTGATGGCGGCGCTGTGGGGAGCTGCAGACATGTAGTCGCTGTGTTTCATCATCTCCACTCTGATGTCCTGAGACTCCAGGTTGTGGATAAAGTCAGAAATATCAGAACCTGTGGGCACACGAAATAAATATAAAGGTCAAAAATGGAGAATACAGCAAGAGAACAGGGACATTCAGTGGATCGTCATCGAGCAGAGTTGCAGATGCATCCTGTAACAGTTCTTATTGATTATGGTTTACTGTGTAATTTCAGAACTGTGCAGCAGTCAATATCCATTCACAATATTTACAGCAGCACTTTCTGACAGAAAGAAGATCTGAGGTATCACTGGGGGGACAAATCATAACAAATCCTGAAAGCAGAATTTTCTGTATCATTAACCACAAGGTGTATGTTTCATATTTGCTGTATGCATCATTCAATGTGCAGCCAGCATCCAACATATCAGCTATCAGCTCATTTCCCCCGAGGACACGAAACAAATCGCAGCCTTTGGAAAACCTCCAGCGGACTGACCTGAGGAGTTCTGAACCAGGAGGCTGGTACTGTATCTCCGAGGTGCCTCGTTCCTTTTGAGGAGGTAAACGGGCAGAAACTGACGGTCTGGTGAGTGGATCTGGATGTTTCCTGTGACCAGAGACAGGGCGAGCACGGCAGCGACAAACACCAGGAACAAGGCCAGACTGCGAGAAGGAGGAGGAGGTGAGACAAGACAGAATGAAGGAAAGATATAGGTGTATGACAGATTAATATAAAGAATATAAATGTCTTAACATCCAGTCATTTAAATCAGATCTTTGCTCAGTTGTCAGTCAGTTCTGAATGACTGACCTGAAACCATCTCGCAATCATAACACATCTTACGTGTAAACAAAGGCCTTCCTCTCTCTGCGCATGTTGAGCATGTGCAGCCAGGCCACAGTGCTGAACTGCTGCCGCCACAGAGCGTGACCTGACACGACATCTGACTTGTTGTCCGAGAACGCAAGCAGCCGCTGGTCTGTATCGTCCAGAGAGGCGTTGTCCAGTTCGTCCTCTGCCTGCTCCTGATTAAACACGCTGTAGTCTGGAGACGTGAAACAAGCAGATGGAGAAATACTCACTTGTACAATTAGGATTTTTTTTTTTTTTTTTTTTTTTTTTTTTTAAATATAACATACACTTCACTGCTTTAGTAACACTCACCAGCTTGGTCCACTTCAGCCTCCGCCTCCAAACGAAGAAAAACATCCTCCAGTGTTGTCATGGAAACCCCATAGTTGATAATTCCCAGATTGGGTTGACAGTCAAGCTGTGAGAACAAGCCTATGAAAGACAAATTAATCATGACTTGCTGCCGGACCACTGCTGTTACTGTCACAGCTGAGTCACAAATGAGTTGCAGTAATATGTTTAGCATTTGTCTGAATGGGGGTTTGCTACTAACTGACTGTGTTGACAGTGAGAGGCTGGAAACCACTACAAAAGAACTTGCAGATCTGGTTTCACTGAGTTATCAATTCAGCTATGTAAAACAGGTACTGTTGATTTTACATCTCTGTGCAGTGTGATCTAACCTGGAAACGTGTCCATGCTCTCAAAAGGTAGAGTGAAAGTCAGCTCTGCTTCGTGCTGTCGAGACAACTTTGCCTTGGGAACGTGCTGCTGGACCAGTGAGGTGATTTTTTCAGCTTCACACCTCTCATTGATCGACATTCTGCAAGGGAGACAGAAAACATTAAAATATATGATAGAAATTAAGATCTGTGGTTAAAACACAGGTTGTCACGATGACATCAAAGTTATATAAAACAGAAATTTATAAGAGTAGCTATAAAATGGTTCAGCAAAGGGCCTCTAAGGTTTCAAATATGGGACACAGCTCTGTGACAATCGGCCATATTTGAAAGCTGCAGCAATAAACAACATGAGGAAGAAAAGTCTACTTGCCTGAGATGATATCCAACACCACACTTGATCTTGAGATACATGGAAGAGCCAACACATTTCAGCTGCCCTTGAGAAATCACAGCTTTGCGATCTGGAAAAGAAAAATAACATCTGTGTTTAACCATAACAACAGATCAAGTGGAAACTGTGTGATTGTGACAACGCTGTTGGCGAGAACTGAAGGACACTGTGATGTTAATGTATTCAAAACTTAGTCTGACACGGTTCAATAAAGCATATTACTTTTAGTTGAAAAGAAATGGTGCATTTAATCCTACGTGTGCACAGAGTGGTGGGGAAGAGAAAGATGATCCCGAGCTGCAGATTCTTAAAGACCTGAGGAAAGCAAACATGTTATCTTTCAAGGTCAGATAAGGAGAGTGGAGACAGGTACAGTATTGTACCAGCGTGCAGGTGGAAACTTTCCTGATAGAGAGGAGCAGCTCAGATAATTAGGTGTTAGCTATACTGGAGACTCTGTAATATTTTAGAATTAGACCAATCAGACATCCCTGTGTGTGACTGTTTTAACGTGTCAGAGAAGAGATTCAGTTATTTGAAGAACAGAATAACAATTGTGTGATTCAGGATTGTGTGATTGACACTAATGAAAAAGTGCAACTACAAGTGGTCAAAAGTCAACAAGATGCAGACATAAATATGTCATTTGTACAAAAGGAGCTCAAATACAAAACTGGAGGAAGTTGCACGTAAGTAAAACCAAGCACTTTCAAGTTGCTTATTCAAAACTTCAGCAGAATTTAAAAGTTGAGGATTGATAAAACCTCAAACACTCAACTTAAAAAATAAAAGCGCTCTCTAATCTAATATTTAAAACCTTTAAAATCTAATTAATTTCAACTTTTAAAACAGATAAAGTGAGAAGACTAAAAGCTAAATTTGACCCTTACAATTTCCAAATGGAGATGACATCTGACTAATGGGTTTGGTGCCTGTGGGTCTGTGTATATTATGTAACAGGAATTTTTCATACCAGCGAGAATGTCAGCCTCATCCATGTAGTGCGTGCTGAGGACTGTGACTCTGCCAGCTCTGCGGCTCTTCAGCAGCGACCAGACCTGGTGTCTGGAGCACGGGTCCATGCCTGCTGTGGGCTCGTCCAGGAGCAGGATCTGACACAGACAGACATGATGCAAACTGCTCAGAACGGGCCTGGGCTGATGTTATCATTGCAGGACTGTTGCCCTGGATACAAACACAAACAGATGAAAGCGTTTGATGCTTCGAGCACGTGTCCATGTGTAGCTACAGGTACCTTGGGATCTCCTAGAATGGCGATGCCCACAGACAGCTTCCTCTTCTGGCCTCCACTCAGGTTCTTGGCCTGAGCTGTCATAATCTTTTCCAAGTCCAGATCCTTCAGCACTTTGGTGACCTGTCAAAGAGAAACCAATATGCACCATGGACAAACAGGCTGATGTTACACTGCATTTATGGATGAACCATCAAAAATTAGAAAGGGTCAGATTGATAACTCAGAATGACTCCTACACACAAAATTTCCACCTGAATAATATTACCAAGTATAAGACAGATTACCAAATTACCTCTGCATCAATGTCTGCTGGTGGGATCCCTTTGATGGCAGCAAATATCCTCAGGTGCTCCTCCACAGTCAGCACATCAAAGATTATGTTGAACTGGGGGCAGATTCCCACCAGCTGCTTCATTTCTGACCTGTCTGCAATCTCTGCTACCGGAGAGCCGTAGATGGTGGCGGAGCCGTTAGTGGGCGGACAGATGCCACACAAGATGTTCATGAGAGTGGACTTTCCAGCGCCGCTGTGTCCCAGCAGAGCCGTTATCTGGCCCTCATAGATGTCAAACGTCAAACCTGGGGAGGGAATATAAAGAAGGAGAAGGATGGCGTCATGACATCAATCAGAAAATCACCACAGCAACTGGATGACCCTTGAAGTCCAACCAATTTATCCTGTGAACTTGAACACGTCACAGCTTCTGCTCTTTGACCTCAAATGAACTAATTAAATCAAAGTGTTCAGGACTCACCTCTCAGAGCCTCCACCACGTTGTCCTTCTCTTTGTACACTTTCCGGATGTTGTTGATGCTGCCGGACATTGAGCGAGCAGACAATGAAGAAGAGATATTAAATGAGAGAAGTGTAAACACAGCGTGAGTGTCAGAGTGAAGAGCAGCTCTCAGGTTACAGGCTGGTCCCACAGGCTCTCTTCAGCCGGCGGAGCAGTGGTGTCTGGCACTGAACCAAGAACAAAATCATGCAGCATTTCTAACTGAGCCAGACACTGATTTCTACTGGAAACTTTGAAAGCCCACATTTCTCTCCTCAGGCTTCAATATCAAAAGGGCTCCTCCTCTGAACGCACGTTCTAGATGTTGATATTTTGTGCACATTGTGCGAAAACGTGATTAGAATTAAAACACTCTAAGTGACGATGGTGCTACAAAAGCATCCAGCAACGTAACAAGCTTCATTTCTAAGAAGAAATTATTGCAACAATACAAAAAATAACATTAAATCCAACCATGAAGGTTCAGAGTTTTACCGAATGGCTTCTTTCCCTCTGAACTCAGGTGAAACAGGCTCAACAGACTCGTCCCCACCAGGAGCGCCGTTCACCTCTGCTTCATACACTGAGCTCACTTCAACGTAGCGCTTTGTGCGTTTGGACCAATAGGATGGTTTCAGGAAGTACACCAAGGACCTCCTCATTCCAAACTCACCTGCATATCAGACAAAATGTAAAAAGTATTAAACATGATAATAACATTCAAACACTGTCAGGTTAAGATTAAACTACATCGATCCCTCTGAGAAACCGACACTGACTAACAGTATTTAAACAGATTTAGCTGTAGAGTTATAAATTATATTGAGGTATATAATGTGTGTGTACTTACCAGGCAGCACCTGGTCCAGGTAGACAGCCAACATAAGGTAGAGGATGCAGTCCAGAACCAGCATGATCAGGGGCACGTAAAGAGGATGAGGGCCGTTGGCCAAGGAAGAAAAGACAGCACCATCTCCCTGAGCCTCCAGGTAAACCACCTGACATATACATACACACACACACACACACACACACACACACACACACACACACACACACTTACTTACAGGTCAAATCCCTACAGACATGACAAGTTGTCTCCACACTGTCCAGCACCAAAATGAAGAAGCACCTGCGGTTTAAAGAGAGCAGGTGATTGAGTGTGTGTTACCTGGGCGATCCCGATTGAGAAGGCGCTGGGGGAGAGCAGGCAGAGGAGCCACACCAACGGCTGCGGGAAGTCCTTCATCAGCACGGTGAACAGCGACAGGCAGCCGAACACCACTGTCAGCATGGAGCCCACTGTGCTGGCAAACTTGGGCTTCTTAAATAACGGAGTGAGCATGAAGGAGAAAAAGATCTATGGGGCGGGAGAGAGAAGGAGCAGAATGAAAGAATGAAAATGTAATTTGGGTGAACAAAGAAGCACAGGTATAGGTTTACTTTTCCTCGATCACAGCTGTACTCACAGATGATATTCCGTAGAGGAAGATGAGGAGGAAAATAACAAAGAAGTCACTGTTAGGGAACAGGGCCGTGTAGGTAGCGATGATGGACATCAGGATGGACATCGTGGTCACCAGAGCAGCGTACAGGAGGCCCCATGACAACCTGATGTACAACACAACACAGAAAGCAGCTTCTAACAGATTGTTTTCATGCAGATGCAAACATCTGGAACCACAGTGACCGGGTCCCTCTTGTTTTTTTTTTACCAGAAGGCCGTGTCATAGAGTCCCATCATGGTCATGGTGTCTTTGAGACGGTGCTCCTTCTCAGCTGCCACGTTGACGATGAGGAAGGTGACAAAGGGTGTGAAGGCCAGGACCAGGTATATGGAGATGAGGGCGTGGGGGAATTTCTGCACCTCCACAGAACCTGGCTGACCCATCATCACCACCTTCAGGTCCATCTCACTCCACACCGCCCTCTTCGTCTGCATCTGTGCACAAAAACCGGACAATTGTTCAGGTCTGCAACTAATGATGATCTTCATTAGCAATGAATGGACTGGAGATTTGTTCAATTACATGATTGATGATGAAAATTTGCTTGTTTTGCCAAAGATGTTCAAGATAAAATGATGTGAGAAAAAAGGAGAAGAACAAGCAAATGTCTGGCATCATTGCTTCATGAATGACAATTAACAATTAACCAATTACAAAAGCAGAGGAGCTCATTAACCCATAAGATCGATCGATTGAAAACATAGATCTTATGCTTCAAATCAGCATCATAAACAGTTTACTTGACTGTAAGTGATCCTGACAGAACACACACAGTGCACCTTTGTTCCCCCTTTAGAATCAGGTGGGTTCATTCTACAGAACATCGTGCGCCTCACCTGGATGATGGCTGCATCGATCAGAGACTGGAGGCGGATGAAGCCAGAGTACCAGTAATTAGCTGCTCTGCAGTTCACCGAGCTGGTAAAACAGTTGGCTAGAAAAGAACGAGCCCAATGACAACAACATTAGGTCTATGTTAGATATAGATGACAAACACTTTCCATTTCAGCTCTAGTAGGTGATTATCTAACTTGCAGTTCTCCATTCCATTTAGAAATTCCCAAACCTGCCATTCAATGACATCTGACTTGGACATTATTCCTCACAGATCCTCTCAGGAGGATCAGCATCAGTGAAAGGAAACTGCCAGGATTTTCCACAGATTAACAACAATGAGTTTCAAGTCTGGATTTTGGATTAGCCACTTTAAAAACATTCACAGACTTCTCTTGTAGCCCTTCCAGCATTGTTAAGATTGTGAACTTCTGTTTGAAAGTTGAAAACCTGGCCCAATTTGAGACCACGCAAGCTTTTAGTCAGGAGTAATAACTGCCGTCCTTATCAAGGGCCTGATTAATGGAGTGCTGAAGAGATGGTTTTCTTTGTGGAAGGTTCACCCATCTCTAAGGAGAACTTTGAAGCTTTGTTTACTAAAGGAAGGCCAGCTCCAACCTCAATGGCACCAAACTTTTTCCTTCTCACAACAATGAAGCCAAACGGATGGTGATTCATGCAGTAATCCATCACTAAGTTCATGTAATGTCCTTACTGTGTTCTTAGTGACTCCTTATTACCTTCAAACTAAAACTAACCCAGTGGCAAGAGAAAATAAAACACAACAAAATGAGAGAAAGTCACATCAGATTTTACCAATAGATTCTGTGTAATCACTGGGCCGGGGAAGCTGGTTGTAAGGGAAGCGCAGTCTGTAAGAGGTGGCAGAGCTGTCCATGAACACAACACCAACATAGCTGGAAGGCTCGTAAAGGCTGGCGTTCTCCAGGTCCTCCTCACTGGCAAACATTTCCAAACGATCCTGCATGTCTGAAAACAAAGGAGGACAAGAACCAAGCATTCCTGCCGATCATTCCTATAAACTTGTACTTTTTCTTCCTCTCTTCTTCTTCTTCTTCTTTACTGGATCTTTATGATACAGATCAAGAGTTTTCAAGAACACAGGTGTGAATTTGAAGCACAAGATCAAATCCAGGCACTTACGCATCTCCTGGGCGACCTCCTCCATGATGTGGTTGGTGATGTTAGTGATTGGTGTGTAGCCCAGGCCCTTGAAGAAGTGCTCATCCCGCTCCAGCTCCATAGTGCTGATGCCTCCATAGTAAACGTGAGGGTTCAGGCTGCTGATGAGAATCAGGAGGCCCAGCAGGAGGAGAGGTAAGATCAATTCCTGTACAAACACAACACACACAAACAGATGATGAGAAGACCTCACACGATTTGCCAGAGTTCATCCTCTAGGTTAGTCCAACCACACATACTGAAAAACAACTTCAAACCACCACTTTTCCATTCATTTTCTGCTACTTATCAAGCTAAGCAGCCTTTAGACACCTCTCCATCCTCATGACAGAACAATTACTTCTTTTTATTTCCCAGTGATGAACTAATACTGCCTGTTCAAGAGATCAAACCTCATGACAAATGACAAGAGACATTTTTTTCTCTCCTCCAGTCAATAAACAACATGCTACAGCTTTTTTGACCTTGAGCAACACAATCAATTGAAACTAAACTGGGAGCCACTTGTAAATCAAAAGCTCATCTGGGGCTTGAGAATTTGATTGCGAACTGCAAAATATGATATAGGCCTCTAGTGATTTGGTTCACCTGGGATTAGCTGTGTACACAAAACAACAATGATCTCATTTAGTAAACACTTCTGCCCTCCAAAACAAATCAGGTTTATCTGTCAAACCAACAATGGTTTAAGAGGCCTTACACAGCCAGTGACAAACAGCTCGCATCTCCGGTATGAAGTTCACAAGGGGTATTATTCACACTTCCTGGACGGTGCTAACTGCTGTTAAGGAAGCTGCAACTCTTCGAAAGAAATGTTGATACACAGAGACATTAAAAATGCATCAGTGCAACTTAAAGCCAAATGAAAAATTCATGGTCTAAGAAGAATGAAAGGGCACAGAGGATCTGGTCATCTTGTTTATTCTGTGTTTAATTCCAATATCTAATTTTATATTGTGTATGAAGTTGGGAAAAGGTTTGGGTGTCGTTTGTTTATTTCTTTGTTGCACTGGAGCAGCCACAAGAGTACTGACTCACGGCACACAGGCATGACAACAAGAACACATTAAAAGGCTTATTAACTGTGGCTGAGGTTCCCCTGGAGTAAAAACTGAGAGCTTTCTCACAGATCCAGACAAAATATGGACCACAACAACATACTGCCCTTGGGAAAAGGTGTCTGGAATGCAGGGTCATGGTATATCACTGACTCTGCTGTCAGAGCTGACTGTATGAACTATGAGGGGTAAAACAGTTTTCATTTAAAAAGAATAAAATATAATTAAGGACTGTTTGAAAGAAAATCAATATTTTGTATAAATGTAAGCAAGTAATAACAAAGATTAGTCAAACTAAATTGACAGAGTACACAGATGTTATGTTGTGACTATATTAATGGTCAGTATCTAACGCTACATGAGGTTCCCCACTACAACTGTACAAGCTGTTGTCCACACACTACAACCAGACTTCTTTCTACACAAGTTGTTGACAAGTTGTGGGATATTATGACAGCAACAGAACAACAGGCACACGATGGATGAAGCAGAACAAGACTGCACTACGAACAGATTCACATCAGTGCTGCAGAAAACTAAGAACCTGAAGACTCTGTTGCTTGGTCCTCCATTTGATGAGCAGGTTCTTGTACAGAAGACTTCTTGTTTGGTGCCAGACTCCAGCATCTCTTCTATACATGGGCTGCATACTTCCAGCATGCCTCATCTGGATGACGTATGGACGAGAAGTCTCCCTAATGCTGGCCTCAGCTGCAGGGCAAAGAAATGCCAAAAACTTAATATACACAGTAAATGAGTACAAATTAATTGACTGGTCAGTCGGCAGGAGATTAAGCTGTAATTTGATAAGCGACTAATCATTTCAGTCATTTTCCATCTTTTGAAACATTACAATCTGATGCTTTTCTTTATCCTATCTGATGCCAAACTGAATATTTGGAGGCTGGATAATGTTTGTCAAATAAAACAAGCAGCTTGAATATATCAACATGGGCTGTGAATAACTATGTTGCTCATTTTACACCATTTTCTGACATTTAACAAACGATTAACTGAGAAAATAATCAGCAGATTACAGGATAATGATAATAGTGAGTTGGAACCCTTAATACACAGTGTGTGCTACAGCATTATGATCCATAGAAGAGGCCACAAATCCAAATACGTTCACCACTTTCAGTCATGTCCTCATGGATGGAGGGACACAGTTGTCAGTATCACCTCCAAAATAAACGCTCAACACATTTCTTGAACCCACAGCTATAAAACTACCACCGCTCCTGAGAGCCGAAGCTGCTCCCCGCGCTCAGTGAGTCACACCCGGCTTCAGGGCGGCTCTCACCGCCGCGAGGCTGCGGTCGCGGTGTGGACACCCGCACCACCGCAAAGCCCGCAAAGCGGCTGATAGCGAAGCCCAACGCGCCCGTTAAATGTGGCTTTAGCTGGTAACAGCGGGCAGCTAGCTGCCTGTTAGCCTAGCGTTCACAACACCGGTCGTCTGGATGGAAGAAGCGTCGTCGGCGTCGCTTTCTGCTGAAGCCGACCGGCAATAGTGAGCGACATACGCGGAGCCGCAGGCAAAATGAGCCGCGGAAATTAGAGATGTTTCTCCTGAGCTAACGCTGTGTGTGTGTGTGTGTGTGTGTGTGTGTGTGTGTGTGTGTGTGTGTGTGTGTGCGTGTGTGCGCGCATAAGGAGTCATGCTAGCAAGCTACAGCAACACTCAACGATATTCTGGAGGAAAAAATATATACGCACTGATTAAAGCAAATATTTAAAATACTCACGTATGAAATACATTAAGGCATATCTTTCCTCAGCTTGTGATTTAACGACCTTACATAACAGGTGTTGTTTTATGTCAAATAAACCTCCAGGACCGAGCTCCTTGTTCCACACGTCCCCACTTCCTCCTGTCCGACAGCCCGGGCGCCCACAGGATGGGTCGTCGACCAATCAGAGCAGCGCTACCTGTTAATGACAACTGTGTGCACCAAGGGGCTTTTGTTTTCATCTCAGAGCTTATCGATAAATAAACCCCACCACCACTTGTTTTAGGATGCTTTTACTTATAATTCACTTTTATTATACAACAAATATCATACGTGATGCCTCCTCAGCAAAAGAAAAAGAGTAGAAACAAAATGAGGATATCACAATATTTAAATGAGGGGAATGATGTTTGATAATTAACAGGTGAAATATCATGAAGCCATCTTTTAACTGTTTGTTTATCTTTTAAAACCATAACCTATGAGGTCTGACTTTGTTAAACCCACAAAACATATTTTAAATTCTTATAATCCCAAACTCACAACAAATATGCTGAATATTGAGGAAATGTTTGCAAAATGATCCACAAAACATCGAACATTTTTCCATTTGATGGAATGGTGCATTTATGAAAAACAAAGACTCTGGGGTCTGCATATTGCACTGTAAACATCATACAGCTTCCAGGAGAGTCTGACACTGTGCTGTCTTCAAGCCAAAGGGTGCTCACACCAAATACTGAGTGATCTAGTTTTTTTTCTATTTACTGCACTTTGTTTGAATTTCATAGATAAATAAAAGATATTCATGGCATTATTTTGAGAGTATCCTCATTTTACTTCTAGTGCGTAAAACCTTTGCACACGACTGTGTCTGAAAATGTCAAACAAGATGATTTTAACAACCTTAAAGCAACACAGAGGGGAAAGTTGGATGGTGCTATAGAACATGTCTATGTTGGTGTGTACTGTGGTATCCCTGTATTCGATTTGAAAGTGGTGATGGTGGTGAGTGTGGGAAAGAAGCCTCTGGGATGTCCCTGAATTGAAGGAAGCCATTAAGTGGGGAGGGCACAGGGAGCTGCTGGACTACATTGGTCCTCATCAGTAGATCTGGTCCCAACACAGCCCTAACCTGCAGTCGGCAGATGTGGGAAAGACAGGGAATGGAGTCTAGAGGGAGTAAACAGAATGAAAACAGTTATTATTTGAAGTTTACTACAGATTAGTAGAAGCATATCTGCTATATATATATATGTTGTCACTGTACCAAAATATGGACATGGTTCCCAGGTTTTCTCCACTCGTCTTTGATTCAGAATATGTTTTAAAGGGACAGACAGAGTTGACCAGTTTACAAACTCTAGTAGGTAATCCAACACCTCACTGTCTGCTTGTTCCAGCCTAAAAAACACAGAGGACAGAGAAACACTGATCAAGAACTGCGCTCTGATAAGTGACCAAAAAAGTGAGAAAGTGAGAGGAGAGTCTTACATGTGGGGCTGAAGCAGTAGAGAAGGCTCCAGTCCTGCCTTCAGGAGCAGAGGAAGCCAGCAGGCAGCAAAACGTACTTGGTTTAGTGCCACACACAGCAGATCCCTCAGTTCCTGCAGCTTTAACACAGTTTTCCCATGATGCTGTGATACAGGACGGTCCCCGCTCAAAGTCTCTGGTCGAGGGATCCATCTGTGCTCAAGTATCAGCTGCAGCAAGTCTGTTTTGTCAGTGGCCAAGGCATAAATCCAGTCCTCCTCAGTCAAAGCTGCTCCAGCAGCTACCAGCAACCTCACTGATTCACTGAAAGAGATTTTAATCATTATCAACGGCCAATCAGTTGTTTTATTTTGTGTATGTTGCTGAAGTGTTAGTTAAATCTGCTTTCGTACAAACCTGTATGGTTCGGTGGGTGTATGACACAAGGCGAAGGAGAGTGGTGAACGGAGGCCCAGGATGTGTGTGCAGTCTTGGGCATCTGGGCTGTAATCTTCCCTTAAAAGCAGCTCAACACTCTTGCTCTGATGGTTGCTGATGGCCACGTACAGTGGACTTACCATGCCATCGCCGCCGTCACACACACGATCTGTAACAGCTACCAGCCTCCTGAGGACACTGGATTTACAGAATTAGAGAGGTTTAAGGTAAAAAAAAATTGTTTAAAACTGCATACACCATCTCCAAACAATCAGCATCAGTGCTGACATGAAATTAATCAACAGTTCTGGAAACTAAATAACTTAATTCCAGTCAGCCGTTAAGAAAAATTATCTTTTTTTTCTGCAGCCTCTCAAATATGACAATTTCCTTTTTCTCTATGTTATATCTTAGTAAACTGAACATCCATAGGTATTAGACTGTGGGTTGGAGAAAACAAGCAATCAGAAGGTGTTGACTTGGGCTCAGAAAAACTGTAATGGACATTTTTTACTATTCTCTGTTATTTTATAGACCGTAGAAATTACCCATAGAATTGTAAAGTTTGTCAGAATGCTGTTTCTCTAATAGTTGTTCTTGTAAACAACAGCTCACAACCCAGTGACAAATGCAACATATGATGAGAGACCACAAGCAGATATTACTTCTTTTTAAGGGGTTATGTCCTGATATACTGCCCAACAATGCCTAAATGAAAGACAAGTTATAAGTCAGTACCCGATTTGACCAAACTCAGCAGCAGCATGAATGGGGAGCTGGGGCCAGTCATGACTGCAGGCTATGTTAGGATCAGCCCCATGGTCCAACAGGAAATATACACACGCCTGGTGGCCCTCTTGAGAAGCAATGAGCAGTGGTGTGGCCAGATCAGCTGCCTGGGTGTTCACATTGGCACCTAAAGTGAAAACCAAATCAAACACAGTTCATCATGTATTCCATTTTACTTGATTACTGGTCTAAGACATGAGAGACAAGAAGAAGCAGAGAGAATAGCTTTGACACAAAAAAAGTCTGTGTCAACAGTAAATTGCAACATAGCTATGAGCAAATGTGTACAAATATGAAGGCATAAAGAAAAACAGCTATTTACCAGCATTAACAAGAATTTCTAGGCATTCCTGCTGCCCATACTGTGCAGCCACAAAGAGAGGGGAGATCCTGTGGTCATCGACTGCCTCCAGGTTGCATACATTAACCAGTATACGCACAATTTCATTGTGACCCTTAGGGAAGTGAGAGTGTGTGTTCATTAATAGTCAGGATACACCACAGACAGTAGAGTGTGTGTTTGTGAGTTTCATTATTACCTTATAAACAGCTTGATGAAGGCAGGTCCAGCAGGACGCAGTGTGTGTTCTGTTGACCTCTGCACCTTCACTAACCAGCAGCTCCACAACCTCCTTGTGTCCACCGTCTACAGCTGTTGGAAATTAGCAGCTGGTAAATACAGCAGATAGAATTCATTCAAATTGAAGCTGAACTTTATTATGCAAGGATTCATTTGGTCAGAGGTGCATAAAAGGGTGAAAGCAGTACAAGGAGGTGACGTACAGAAAACCATTTTGTTGATGTGCACGTGTTATACCTGCATACAGAGGACAGGACAAGTCATTAGTCAGCTGGTTGATGTTGGCATGTGCTTTCAGGAGGAGTCGGACCACCGCCAGGTGTCCACGCTGTGCTGCCAGGTAACATGCAGATTCCCCCTCATGAGTCAAAGAGTTCACATAGGCATGGCAGCCACGGGAGGAGGAGCCTGCTGCTTACAGTTAGAAAAGGAAAAATGTCTATCGTTGTTGTGTCTTACTTTGACTTTAAAGAATATCTCATGAAATTCTAAAATCTGAGAATTTACAGTTTTCTCTGTTTTCCGTCCTTTTAAATGAAGTGCATCTAGGTTTTGGACTGTAACCTGTCACCATGTGTGAGGGGTTTTATTCACATTCGTTCTGTTGTTGATGTAAAATGATTACGAAGTAATCATGTGTAATCATTAATTGCAGCTCCAGTCCAATTTGAAAATGTTCCATTGTATTTTTTATCATGGGAACAATCATTAGCTGCGATAGAGACTGTGAAACCAGTGATTCAGGATACTGAACGATGAGAAAGATCCCAGCTGTGTGGTTTGTCATCAGATAAGCAAAAGGAAACCATGAACAATAAAGAGTCGCCTTTTGCCAAGAGAAAATAAACAGAACCACAACCTCGTTGTCCTTACCGCCGGCAGCAGACAGAATTTCCTGCACACACTCTGCGGCTCCAGCAGCCGCCGCCTCATGCAGGGCCTCCCAGCCGCGGTTGTCCCGACAGTCCGCGCTGCAGCCCCGCTTTATCAGCCTCCTCACCCGCCTCCTGCAGCCGGACCGGGCTGCGGCAGCAACACTGGAAACGGTGTCTCCGTAGCACTCCGTGAAGTCCATCCCCTGCCCCACAAAGAGTTAGCATGCATTATCTATTTCCCGGTTAGCGAAGACATCAACACACAACTTCAGCCGCCAAGCTCAAGCCGCTCAGGAAGCTCTGTTCAGCTCTCGAAAAATCTTACACAATGCTACATACAGCTTTGATTAAATATGGCACGATAGGTTATTTGTTTAACTCGAATAAAAGTGCTTGTTTACCCTGTGTCAAGGCTTGGACCGACATCTCCTAGTCGCTGTTTATTGACGTCACACCGCCACAACGCGTCGAGTGCAGCGACCCGGCAGCTGTAGTTCGATGCGTTAGATTTAGCGTTAGGATTTACCGGTAACTCCAGTTAAAATCATCACATCTGCCTCCGAGACGAGCTAGATCCGGAGTTTTTGGTTGAGTGAGAAGAAATGCGAAGGATGAAATTCAGAAACACTTTGCAAACAAGCTAATCAACCGTTTCAGCTGAAGCGATTTCAAGGTAAATGTGAACAGTGTTATGGTTTAATATTAGCAGCCAGATTATTGTTATTCTTATTTACAGTTAACGCTGTTGTAGCAAAAACTTGACTTTTAAATATAATGTCGGTCGAATTCTAACAGTTTGAAGCAAAAGAATACAAGTCAAAACATCCCAGCACCCTACAGCTACAAATACTGTCAAATGTTTCTCATGTACTGCATCAAATATACAAGGTAAAGGACAAAACAAGCATCTACACAGTACATGCACAGCGGAAGCTAAACTGCACTGTCAGATACTGTTAAAATGCTGGGGCTCACAGTTTAGTTGCTAAAAAGAAGCTGCCTGAGAACAGTCTTGTGTCCTGATTTGTTTCCTAAATGCTCCAAGTCTCCTACCTTGGTCCTTATCTCTTAACTCCTAATTTATCTTCTGTCCCGTCTCTATTCAGCCTCATCTCAGAACCTCTTCTTCTGCTCTAATCTTGTCTCCCGATTGTTTTTATTCACTCTTGTCTCCTAAATTGTTTCCTACCTTGTGTCCTAGCTTGTCTCCTTGTAGGTTACAGTCCCTGTGGCCTCAGCGGCATCATGGTGGACATTGCCATGAAGAGCGGAGCTGCTTGGGTCTGTCATGCTCAGGGCCATCACCTGGCTGATGTCCTGCTTCCTGTTCACATCAGTGATGAAGACGACCATGAAGAGGAGCTGGGTCAGCCAGAGGGAGACAAGACAAACCGGTACGAAGTTGTTAGCGTAGCGTGACATAGTAAACAGATGTTACCTCTGTTTCACACAATGTAAGATGACTGACAGCTGAATTTCCTAGGTTTTGACTGAACACTAATCTCTCTCAGGTGCAGCCCTGTGCTGCTGGAGCAGACAGAGGAAGGGTCTCCCTGCGTCCTGACCGTCCACTGCAGCCCCAGCTCCCCCGCTGCCATCAGCCGCCTGCTGGTCATCAGCGAGGCTCGAACCATGGAGCTGTATGACCAGACGGGAGAATACTGTGGGACAGCACGGGGGGAGAGGGACGACAGCATCCGGCCAGACAGGTATACACCCACACACATTCATCATCCCTTGAGTTGCGTGTTGTAGTGGTAGTAACAGAGTTTGTTTTTTGAATTTACACATAAGAAATTTTCAGTTCCATTGATGTTAATCAGTTTTAAATGTAATAGTTAGTTGGCAACATCCAGAATTTGAATTTAGTCAGTGACATGTCCTGTCTCCCCACATGTCCTATCGCTCAGTACCAAATGTTGAGTACAGGATAAAACGCAGTTATGTATATAATATGTCTGGGATATTGAAGCAGCGTCTCCTCTGTTTTTTACTCACAGTGAAGACAGAGGGCCTTTCTACAGGAAACAGCTGATCCTGGAGCACCCGTCATCTGCCTGTGAAGTAAAGGTGAGCTACAGTACGATCAGGCTCAGAGGTCAGTGCTGTGACTATGAGTTTAGTTTAATCATCTGGTTCTGTCTCGCAGCTGCTCTCTCTGGCTGGTAGAAGCAGTGTCTTGGTGTCTCGGGTCATCGTGGGTCTTAAACCGCTGCAGCCTTGTCCAGTCCGTGGCCCCGGCATTGACATGCAGCAGGTGCAGTGTCTGGTTGACGAGATGGGAACAAGTCTCTCACCAGGAGCCCAGAACCTCATGGACATGGTCCACTTCCAGCAAAAGGTAGAGGAGCAGGAGTTATTTATCATGACTAATATATTTATTACAACAGTAACATAAGTAAAATGACCATACTGATGGATAACATGTTTTAGCTCATTACCTCTCACTGTGTCCATAGTGTGCCATAAGGTTTTACACTACTTATCGAAGTGCAGGTAACATTAGGTTTCCGTTTCAGTTGCAATGAAAATCAACTTGTTATACTCTAAACATGCAAGCAGGGACTGTTTCAAAACCTCTCCCTCTTAATGTTCAAGAATGTTCTGAAATTTAAGATGTGGGTTTGGCCTGCTGAGTGTTTGTCCTCTGGACTTGATTTTCATTGTAGAAAAGCATCATAACAATTAGCTACAATGCTTTTCTACATCTGGAATGCAACTAAAATTTGTCAGCTTCAGTCTGTGTCTACAGTACAGAAACGAACACAAAGTGAAGTTGGTATGTGATTCTTTCCAGAACCAGACCAGCTCTCTGGGCGGTTTCCTGCCTCTCCTGATGGGCGGTGGAGCTTTCTCTGTCTTGGCTCAAGGAGCAAACATCTCCCCAGCAGCCGTCAGCAACCAAACATCCCAACTAAACCACACCCAGGCTGCAGAGCCCACGGTATCAATATTATCTGTGCTGTTTGCTCTCATCCCACAGAAGACTGTGATCCCTCAGTTACCACTAAAACATGAAGGAGTTGAATTTTAACATCATTTATCAAAGACAATGAGAGATGATTCTGAATGTCTTTGATCATTAACTGATATGAATGTAAACAGAGCTTAACTTAATAGTAAAAGAATCAAACAAGCAAAGCAACAACAGGGAGGCAGTTGAAATTTAAACTGGTCTGTTTGGTGTTGATGCTCCTCCTGTTCCTCTTTAAAAGGCATTATGATTAATTACAGCACATCACCAACAAATTACCCCACAGTTTAACTAGTGGGGTAGTTGCTGAACGGCTCAGGTGTGCAGCCAAAGTTGTACCAAAGTTGACTGTCTGTTTTGCAAATGTAAATCCCTTCCTCAGCATGTCCACTATCAACTTGTGAAAAGTGTGTGTTCAGGAGATGTTTACATATATTTTCTACGCTGGATATTTTCAGAGAGTCTTGTTTCTGTGTTTAGCCTCCAGTGGGCTTCATCAGCCCTGCAGACGAAGCTCCACTCGCTCAGAATGGATCGATGTCCAACGGCTCCACCTCCTCGTCTCCAGACCGCCTGCTGTCTGGTGTCAACACTAAGAACACAGGTAAGGATTTTGATTTCGTGCACAGTGAAGTCAACAAGGAGCAGACTCAGGAAAAATGATATCAACAGACATTTGTGCTGAAAAAATTTGCCTCCAGCTTGGAGCTGGATTGTCTTTGACGTTATGTAAATGTAGAAAAAAAAAAATTTACTTTGGAAATTGTAATTTGTGATGTCAGTGTGTGTCCATATTTCTGAAATTTCATAATAATCTTTCCACAAACTGTTTCTCTTGGATCAAAGAAGCAAAACACTCAAATCAGACTTGAATGAAAATACTATAAACACAGCACAAGCCTGGAAAAGAGTTTAGAGAGGAATGAAAACAATATAACTTGTGTTCATTGTTGCACACTGTTGCTTGTTTGACCAAATGAATTATTTAATAATGTAGCCTACTACTTAAATTTTGAATTTCACTCATCATAGCCACTGACTAGTTAGCAATATGGATAAATCTGTCTCTGGTCTTCAGTGAGCAGTGACAGCAGAGGCCATGCCCAGCTGGCAGAGATGATGTCACACTTCCTGAAAGGTCAAGGACATGGAGCGGCGTTAAGCCCCAGCCCTGAGCTTCTGCCCATGCTCCAGAGCGTCTGCGGTCAGGTGACGCAGCTGAGACTGGATGATGCTGCAGCAGCGGCAGAGAGAGAGAAGATGATGAGAAATGGCACATGGTGAGTGCAGTTCAGTGAGTTCATCCTGTTACAACGACTGTCAACAGTGTTTCGCTGCTGATAGAAAAGTTTGTGTTGATTTTGTTTGGTTCAGCATCAACTTGTTGCTGCTGCTCAGAGTAACAATAATCACCCTGACCTCTCACACCCACCTCAAACATCTGATCCCCTCTCTCCTTATCAATAAGTGCTTCCACGTTCATGAGCAGATGAATTAGCTCCACCTTGTGTTAGGAAGATGTTACTGCTCGGATCCTGTAGACAAACACTCAACCAACTCAGAAACATGGAAACAATTTATAGATAAAGTATTTTAAATCATTATTAATAATAAATAATTATTGTAATTGTTATATTACAATACTACCCCTGTTAGTACTTAGCATTACCACTAATAGACTCAGTATGAGTATTGCACAGTAATAATAAGTAGTTTTAATGATGAGTATGATGTAATGATGAATTATTCAGAGTGTAGTTATTCTTTTTAAAGTGAGATCCACAGCAGTGGTTCATGTTTTTCATCCTTTACTGCTTCGACAGTCTGCACAACAACACTGAACTTAACTTGGCACTGCTCTTAGAATTGCTGCCAGTATATACCAGATCAAATCAAATCACGTAAAATGGCAGCTGTGCAACAAAACAGCAGTTTGTTGGCATGCAGAACCTTCTCCTTCACTGCCTTGAAATTACAACATCATCCGCAACCGGTCAGAAACATCATGTGATTGATTTCAGAAAACAAATTATTTAAAAATGAACTTTCCTAGAGTTAGACTAATTCTAGTGTTTACTTCCTGTTTTTTAAAATTTTGGAGTCACAGCTGCTCTGACTTTGCGTCGCACCTGTTCCACACACAGTGAGCGAGCTGCACAAATTCTCCTGATAAACAGTCTGAAGTCACTGTTTAGGCCTTTGCATCTGGTCTTTAGCTTTTCTTCAGAACTGAGCTACTGTGTAGATTTTATGTCCCTGCTAACAGGCTGTATAATTCCTGATTAAACTGAAAGAACTGTTTTAGAAACACAAAGCATTTTTGATCAGTGTGTTTCAGTTATTGTTGCCACATCATTGTCACACAGTCACATTGTTGAGGGGAAAGCGCGTGGATGAAACAGAGACTCATTTATTGGGATTTTATGGGACAATAGTTTTGGTTGTCTGATGTCACATTGTTAGCTGAAAGTCAGCCCAAACATTTCCCACTGCTTCATGGTAGAATATTCACAGGTCTCAAAGCTTCCTGGCAACAATCCCACGTTGTTCAGAGCAGATCAGACGACATGGAAACAGTCAGTGAAGTGGTTATGTTGTTTTTCAGAAAACATTCAGGTTAGTGAGCAACTGGCAGACTCAGCTACACAGAAGAATCTTGGTTGGGCCAGTGGTAGTTAACAGTGCAGGCTGACACACACAGACAGCACAGTTCATTTATTAGCACTGCTGAATGTGTGAATCATTAAAATGTTGGCAAACGGCACCAAACCAAATTGAATAAATTTACATTTTTAGCCGACACTTTTGCAAAGGCTCAGTTTCAGCTCACTTGATTTACAGCTGATGTCAGTGTCACTTCAAAACTGAGAAATGTTTTCTTGAACTGGTGCCACAAGCTGCAGTTTGATAAATGAGGCTCTTTGTCAGAACAGAACAGCACATGTGGGTTGAGGGAGAACGTCAGCTGAGTCTGACTCTGCTTCGAGGAGAGGACAGCAGCTCAGCGGTACGTCTTCACCACTGAACACCCGTCAACTTACCACAGGCTAAGATATTTACAGAGATTAATACTCTAAATGAGATTCCAGAAAAAAGGAAAGAGTGATATCTACAGTGAGAAAATATTTGGCAGCACCAAATTCAAACATATTAGTCATTTGTAAAGAAAAATGTGTCACAAGAGTGGGAGCTTGTTTACAGGATGCTGATAACAATTAGCTATTGTGAAATATTTAACAACTGTTGCTGTTTCAATTGTACTTTTTATTGTTTTACTGTTAAACCTGCCTCTTTTACCTTCTTGTGAACAATTTACTACCTTTCCCAGAATGCTTTTTGACAGTTGCAGCATGTTTCAGTTGTAAGTGTAGGTGGAGGGAGTGATAATTGTGGTAAAAGAAACAAGGTTCATGCACAGTGGTGAAACTGTAAGAGTAATGTCAGTTTGTTTAAAAGTCTGACGTGTCTTTGCATCTCTGCATTGCATTGTGGGGAATTGAGGCAGCTGCTGCATTGCATTCTGATCTGTATCCTGCTTCTGTGGTTGTGTAAATTGGTCCCTATTATAATTCTACCCTGGAGTTCTAACTAAACTCTGACTTTAACATCACTTCTGCAGAAAAATACATTGACTTACAAAGATGAGCCTGACAACCAAATTTACATGACTAACTGCTGCTTTATAACATGGGGGGGGGGTTCCCCTTTAACAGCAGAATAAAAGAAATGCTGCTGAGCAGACAGACAGCAGGGATCAGACATGAACAGTGAAAGAGACGGAGCAGCAGCAGTCAGGATTTTCTCTGGTTGTAAGAGAAGCCTGATTACTGGAGCCGCAGCAGCAGTGGGATTGGTTTGAAGATTCTTCAAGATCCTTGAGGGTAAGAAGTAATGCTGCTGGAATCTGCTGAGAAACCCAAAGTGCACAGACAAGCAAAAGAGACTGGAAATGTTTAAGAAGCTGGAAAAAGAGATGTTTTGTGAAGCATCTCGGTTCTGAATTTTCCCTCCAGGTGGTTTGGATGAATCAAACCCACACTCGGCTGTCTGAGAGAGAGAAATCTGCCTGAGTAAGATGGATGCAGGAGAATTCTGAGGGTCAGCATTGACTGTAGTATGAGTGGATGGTATTTGATTAATATTAATGATTCAAAGGTTTGACTTGGTTCAGCTTGACCGGGTCACTTTTCTGTTGGTATTTAGTGGAAGTGATGTGTGAGGGAAATTACTGAAGAGGAAGAATCAGTGACAGCTTGAGGTTTTTAAACAGTGTCCAAGAGGTGAGCACACATCCATACATGCTTCACAGCTGCTGGTGCCACAAAGTCAAAATGCCCAGATGCTTTTATAGTCAAGTCATAGTTAATGTCTGTATTTTAATATGATTTAGATGTATTTCTTTCATCTTGATATTCAGAATTATGTTAACCATCTATGTAAATTCAGCCACATTTTACATACATGATAAATCATTATTATATAATAAAGCAAGAACACACACCACAGCTGGGAGGGAACTGCTGCTTGGATGTTGTGGTTAATTACGGAACAAGGGAGTAATTTTGGACACAGCCACAGACGTTACAAGGACTTTCACACAGCCAAGGTCTTAAAGTGACTCCAAACTGTGATAATTATATACTCTGTAATCCAGTTTTCATTTTATTGCACATTAGTGGAGGGTTCAGTGTTATCAGAGAGTACATGCCTCATCTTGGAATTAAACTTTTACTCTTCATGCACTTTGCTTTAACCAAATGTTACCTCATTGCCCCCCCCAACTCCACAGGGAGTTAGACTCAGCAATGGAGCGTCGTCTGGAGGAGATGGAGAGGAGGCTGAAGGAGCACGTGGACCGTCGCTTAGACGCTCTGGAGCAGAAGCTGGAGAAGGCCCTGCTGGTCGCCCTGAACCAGGGAGGTATCAGCAGTTTAGCAGGAGGACCAGCATCCACTCCTCCCGCAGAGCTGACCGTGCCAACACCAGCCATGCACTGAATCCAGAACCACTAAAATGCTAACTTAACATGTAACGTGGAGGCCTTACTGCCCCTGGTCCTCCTCAAACCAGTCAGAGGGGAGGCAGAGCAGCACGCAGACACTAACAGAGACACTGCAATAGATAAAAGGCTGAAATGGGAAACTGACAAAATTAAAACAGTGACTGCAATATCTGCTAAAATGTAAAACTGTGTTAAACCAGAAGTATCTCAGACATTGAGTCTGGTAAAGATGCAGCGTCTGTCATGGTTTCTGTTGATATTGTCTCTCTAGTAAAAAAAGCAAGTGAATGCAGCACTGTGTGACAGCTGATGTGAACGTCCTGGATGTACAGCAGGACTGTCTCATCAGCTTGTGAACATAATGAAATAGTTTCAACTATGGAAACAAAGAAGTTATAAAGTCAAAGTGAAGCATAGTCTGCAGGGAACCTTCAGTTACACCCCAGCAGCTCTGAAGTATTTCAGTGATATGATCTTTTCCAGGTTGTTGCTGACAGGTTTTAACATGATGATGATTTACATGCGACACCAGCAGAACACGCATTCATTAACACAAATGTGCATGTAAACACTCCACACATTTGTGCTCCTGGATTTCATAATCCACCCAAACATCAGTTGTATGTTGAGTAACAGTTATGACCTTTCACAGTCTGTACTGTAACTGCACTGAGCTGCTGTCACGTGTCGTGGTTAGTCAGGTGGAAAACCTCAGAAGGAAACACATCCTCCTGTTACAGGAGTGTAAATAGAGGGTGTAACTGATTAAGATGTATTTTAAAATGGCACTGTAATGTTTTAAATAATGCACATGTCTGTAACATAAAATTTATCTCCCAGTGTAAACTGTAAAATGACTGTTTTGACCTGTGATGTGGGTGGTTTTAATAACTGTACTGATGAAAATAGCAAATAAAAATATATTTATACAGATGAATGTTCTCTCTTTTTGGGCTGTTTAGTAACTTTTTCTATTTTATATGTTTTTTTTAAACAAAGATAATTTAATATGCAGGAAAGAAGAAAAGGTGAGATCATTCAGTGTTCTGCAAGGTAACAGCTTTTAAGAACTGTTATTTTCCAAATTAGAAAGCTGTAGGACAGTAAAGCACTTCAGAGGATAAAGGACAGATGAATGAATGATGTGGAAATGCAAAGAAAGTTAAAAGAAGCAAATAGAAGTAATACATTCTGTAACAAGCAGAGCCTTTTGGCAGTGGGTTTGGTGTCTTTGGGCTCCAGTGCTGCATTTTCTAACCAAAAAATGAGTCAGAAAATACTTTTAAGACTTGACAATGCTGGTTTGTGGACATTTGATGTAGGCAACAATGGCAGGAGGAAAATGTTGCTCTTGCCTTTCCCGAAAGGTAAAATCAGCTTAGCCAATGTTCTCTGCCAAGTCTTCCAGTAATGCTAAGTCAGAAATGGGTCAGAAATGAACCATCAAGGTCACTGGAAGTCTGCTTAACATGGAGAACCACAGCAATCAGTCCAGTCCAGTCCAGAAGACATCTGAAGAGAACCCTGCTGCACCGAAGGGCCTCGATCCCAAAATACAAAGAGAAACAGAGGAGATGGTTGAGATGGTGCATAACCGACTGGCAGCTGTGGGCTGAGTCATCAGAAACGAAATGGGTAAGAGATTACATAAGGAAGACAGCAAATTATAAAGTGATGCGCGGATGTTTTGTTAGGCATGTGGAGGACATACCCTGAGTCAGCAGTGGAGAGGTCTGGAAGAAAATCTGCTCTGTGAATCAGGACGAACCAGGTCACTGGTTCCACTCACATCCCTCCCTCTGGAGCCGCAGTCAAAGGAAAACTCTGCACAGCTTCTCCTGCTGCTACAGTAAATGTCTTTTATCTGCAGTCCAGCACATATTTACAGATGAATTCATTTTTGAATGATGAACCCAGTTTACCTTTCAAACTAAACTGTCTGTGTGTCAACTCCTCAGCCACATCTGCATCACAGCTGGAAAACACAGCTCCTCAGCACAGCCAGGCAAAGGCAGTGCCTGAACACACTCTAACATCTCCACAGACTAAACATGTGCAGAGGCAATCTATGCTTCCACACCAGAGATACAAGGCTAAAAAAACCATGATACTGATCAAATTATGACAAATTATTAATTGGAGATGTAATTCAAGGATAAAAAGAACAATCTCACCAGAATTAATTGTTCTAGAGCTTTTGGTCAAATCACATGATCTATTTTTTGACCACTTAAAGGACTTCTCGTCTATGTTGGGAACAAATTTAGTGACTGTGATTTACTAATCTGAGTTCACAAATTAGTCATTTGAGGGACTGACTGTATCTATGTAAAGAGGAAATTACCATGGGAAATGCTGATCTTTTGCTCATGAAAAATGACTTGGACTTTCATTTGCCAGTGTTCTTATGTGTGGCCCTTTAGTCATGTCATCACATCCCTTCCTGTGACCCTAATCCTAACCATACAATGAATTTGATTAGTGGAACCTGTAAAGGTCAGTATACACAACCAGAAGCTGAATTCAGGACATTAGAATGACAAACAATTAAATTAATTAAATGAGCTTTCAAGGGTTTTTGATCAGTTTCAAAATAAAACCTGAAACATGGTGATCTTCAACTGTACTGAAACCATGGTACATACTCATTTAACTCATTTTTAAAGTAAGATTTTAGATTCTAAAGGAATAAAGCAGCATCTTGTGCATCAGTAATCAACATGCTGTGTGTGCAGTTGTTGAATTAGTTACCTGTTAGTTACATTTCTACCTTTGAGATGCCAAACTCTTATTAGCCTGAGCATCAGCAGATATCATTTAGCTTAGACGCTCTCAGTGGGAAAACCCCCGTCACTGGCTTACATCAGTTGAGCTCCTGCATGAACCCACACAGAGCACACATCACCAACCTCACCGTGCAACTGTGTCAAGTGTTACGTAACACCTTCGCTCCACTGAGTCTTCACATGCACACACACAGATGCTGGGGCCAACAGATTGTGTCATGCTCAGCCTTTCAGTGTGTAACATGGCACAGAGGGAGGACGCACCAGACTCGCACAGCGGGGACCAAGATGTTTGAGGGATGATGGAGCTTTTCTCAACTTGTTTTCTTGGTCTCCTTGTGAACAGGACTTGGCTGCCGGGGCCATGCTGGGGTTCAGCTTCTTCAGTGGTGACAATGTTTATTTGTCTTTGATGAAATATTCTGAATTCATAGTTCACTCATTTGGTTTTGTTTGTGTAGATTTAAGTCTCCTCCTGCTCCTGAGGGAAATATTTGTCTTTTTAGCTAAATGTATTTTAACAGCATGTTCACCAGCTAGTTACTACAAAATTGTTAATTTGTTGTGGAAATGTTGTATTAAATTTCTATTTCTGGGGAGAAGTAGGGGCTTTTCCCACTAAACAGCAAATATTCTTAGCAGCTAGTGGCCAACAAATGACTTCCCAGTTCTGTTTTATGTACAGTAACAGACTTTAGCTGGTGGAAGTCTCTCACTTTGGGTTGTCCGTCAGACTGCCTGTTGTGGCCGACTGGGTGAAGCCTGACCGACCACACAGAACAGCAGCCATTGGTTGAAAGATTAATTCAGGAGAAGTGTAGTGTACCACATATATGATGTAGAAAAAGAAAGAGGGCTGAAGAACCTCAGTGCGTTCTCAGAGGCGCAGGAGATCTAAGGGGGCGCCTTGAGGAACCTCTTCATTAAGGACTAATTTAGATTGTTGTTAACTCAAAACCTTTGGAACGTGTAAACTCTGTCGTGCTTGTTGTTAGTTCCTTCTGACAGTTGGTCCATCAGCACTGTTAGTAAAGGCAACACTTTTAAAAATAATTTTATTCCCTTTTTTGAAAAATTGTCATCAAACACATGGAAACAAAAAATACTATTAAAAAATATTCCATCAAGAACATACACAACAAAACTATGGTAACCTGCAGTAACTGCTTTGTAGCGACAGATGTGTTAGTAGAATATAAAAGTCTGTGATGATGGAAAGTAAACGGGGATTAGAGGAAAACATAGAACTAATGTGAGTAGTAGGACAACAGGGTTTAAGCTTCACTTCCCAGGGTAATGAAGACGGACTTCTGAAAGTGTGTGTGTGTGTGTGTGTGTGTGTGTGTGTGTGTGTGTGTGTGGAGTAGCATGGAAGACAACTAGTAGCACTAATAATTACAAGTTCTTAAACGCAGTAGGTGTGGCCCCGGACACACATGCCCTGATTGGTTGCTTGGTTTTTCAAAGTGTTCATGATTGGTTGAAAAACACTGAGAGCCTGCTCAATATTGGTTGACTGGTTGGGTTTTTGAGTTGGTTGGTCGTTCAGTCAGCTGTGAGGTCAAGGGTCGATCTCCTCGGGGACGATGGTGAGCATGACGTCCTCGTTGCCTCGCCTCACCACCGTTCGCAGCGTCTCGTCCTGCTTTATGGCGGCGCTGACGTCACTGGCCGAGGTGACTCGCTCGCCATTGATGCTGATGATGACGTCACTCTCCTTCAGGCCAGCTCTGATGGACGAAAAAAAGAAGAGTGAAGGTCAATAAATATCACATTCAAAATAATAATAATAAAGATAAGAGCCAATCCCAGGTGACCCTGGGCGACAGGTGGAGTACACCCTGGACAGGTCACCCGTCCATCATACCATGGTAGGCAAATATTGGAGATGTGGCATCATGTATTTTGACGCAGATCTGAATCCAGAACATTTATCAAGATTTTACTTTATGAAATAACAAATTTAGAGGATGGTACAATCTTGGCTGAGGTACACATGTGCTGTCTGAGTGCATCCTGCTGTTCATGAGCTGAGCTCGTGATGTGAACCCCTCGTGGTCTCTTTTTGTTCTTCAAATCTTCACGGCTTCACTTCCTGAGATGATGGAAATGATGCCAAACAGAAATCAGGATCTGCTCAACTATGAGTGAAGCAGTTTGTCCTCCCTGCCAGAGGGAGTTGGACAGTCTGGGTGGGAAACATTCAGGGTCTGCCTTCGCTGCCAACTTTCAGCCCAGTTCCAAAAGCAAAACATCAGCTTTAATACCCGAGGTGAACTTTCCACATCCTGCAGTCTTCGCACGCTCAAAGTTCAAATCTTATAAACGTCCCTTCGGCAGGATCCGACGCTGGTCCTGACTCCTGCCTGTGGTCCACACAAACCCACCAGACAACAAGAAAACACACTCTACCTGCTATTTTCTCAGGTGGGACGCTGCGGTTTGCTTTCAACAAGTTTTTCATGTGGACGCCACAAAACTTTCCAAAGAAAAAAACATATTCTGCAGAAGTGAGTCTACAACCAAACACCATGCACTTCTCCATCTATTCTCACAGGCTTCATCACTGAACTCCAAGAAGTGAAAAATGTACCACATGTGCCTTCGCTGGCATGAAAATCAAGCTCACTCCAGATGATTAGAGTGGGAATAAGAAGTGATGAGCGAGCCACTCACGCCTCAGCTGGAGTCCGGCTGATGACCTCAATGACATACGCCCCGGAGGTGACATCTGGGAAGTCTGACTGCCTCTCCTTCAGCTCCTTAGCCAGTCTGAGGTGAGAGAAACAGCCAAAACATGAGCTTTTGTACAAAACACCAGTCTGATTTTAATTAGTCTTGAAGGCATGATGCATAGTGACTCATTCTGAATTTCATCATGTAAAGCATCTCTCTGATTAATTGTGACACTTTGGTAAAATTACAAAAACTTTAAAAGGCCGCAACTTCAACAGATCTGATTTTGATGAGGCATTTTAGTTTTTGTCAACATTTCATTATGGTTCACAGGAGGATCTATAAGCTTTAGAGATTTACAGGTTGGAAGCTAGAAAGCATTATAAACGTTCAGTAGCTATCTTCAGTTTGTTCTGTTCTTGTGATGAATCAACCATGTTTTATTAACCTGAGCACAACAACATTACTCTTTTCTGTCTTTTCTTCACAGGTGTACAAAAGAAACTTTTAATCTAAATCAAATACACAATATTATTTATTTATTGATATTCATAAATGTCATTCCTCATACGACTGAAAATAGATGCTCCAACATGTCAGGCTTAATGTTTGTCAGCTGGAAAGAACAGCTTTCATTAGCTGTGTTAGAAACAGAAATCAATAACAGAATAATGTGAAAATGAGCATTAAAGGGATTTTTGTTCTCAAACGTTAGAGAGTCTTTCAAAGCAGCAGCCGTGAAAGTTTTCAATACAGTGCAGTGTATTACCATGTTGACTGTAACAGCTTCAAGTGTACCCCAGTTAACCAGCATAGTGTAGTAAAATTAACTGAAATAAATGACCTCCTGTGGGGAAGGTAAAATCGAAAATGTAACAGTATGATGTGGAAAACTAGTCATTAGTTATGTAACATATCAGCAGCTGGTGGGCTGAAACCCACTGGCATGATTAAAGTTTATGAGCTTTCATAATTTCTGTTGTTTTGGTGTTTTGAGGCGTCTCCTCCTCTGACCCACATTAAAGGGTCAGAGTGGGTGTTACTCTGACCTATAGGCGATGGACGTGGCCGGGGTTGACTTACATTCCTATTTAAACTGGTCATTTGGCAGCGGGTGTCTAAAGCTGAGCTCACGTCTTCGATATGATCACCACCCATGTTAGTCAGGACCGAGAAACACCCGTTTCAGGGATCTGCCTCGTCTCTCCGCGATGCTTTTATCATCACTACATGTATCAAACACTGAGGACTGTGAGGACATAGTCAGTGTTTTATTGCACCAAAGTAATGTATATGAATGTAAATGAATGTGTACATTTAATGAAGCGTGATGTCATCAGGAAGAAACACTTACGTTGGAGTGAGACTCATCATTCTAACACCAATGTATTTCTTCTTCGGGGATGTTTTACCTGCACAATGAGATGAAACACGGTGTTAGATTAGATGACTTTGAATATTTACCTCATAGCTCATGTAGAAATTATCTTCTTCTTCTTTTACTAGATAATTTTATTAATCAAACAGTGGCATAAATCTACAGTGAAGAACAGAAAAACATCTTCCATTTAAGATCTTTGACAGGGAACAGCTTTGGATTACAGACAACCACCTCCCTTCCTGCGAACTGTGAGGAAGAGTTATTGTTTTTACTTTTTATTTCAGGGTCATGCCAAATATTTGGCCCATCCCATATGAGATTACACTGTGATTCCATCACAGTCTCTTTATCATACACAACGTCTCTGATCAATGTCAGAAATATAAATGACACCTTCTGATAATGTTTATGTGTCAAACCTCAACAGCAGGGGAAAAGACACAAATGTTACAGGTTTATCCTGATAAACATCTGTTTTTCTTCCTCCCCCAGGCTTTCTCCAGGTAACTGACCACCTTTAATGTTAAATGTAAACATTCAAATGCTAAATATGTGAATAGCCAACTCAGTTTTTTATGTGTAATCCATATTTAAGAAATTAATTTCTGTTTTTTTGGGGGGGGCTTTTTAGGCCTTTATTATAGGTAAGTGGAGACTGACAGGAAAGGGGAAAGAGAGAGGAGAATGACATGCAGGAAAGAGTCGGACCGGTCGGGAGTTGAACCGGTGACTGCCTGCTAAGAGCATCTTGCGCTCAACATGGTACGCGCCCTAACCACTCGACTACTGGGCCGCCTGAATTTCTGTTTTAATCCAGCAGAACAAAGTGTTGTCTGGTTCACTTGAAAAAGAGCATCTGAAAACACACCTGGGTTTAAACAACAAGCTCACTGTTTGCCATTTAAGGCCATCGTGGCGTCCTCCTCGCTCACTGTCTCTGTCTCTGATAACGTGATTCAGTGGAATACAATAAGTGAAGCTGCTGCAAACCTTTGGCCTGTCGGTCATGTGACTCTGCCAGGAACTGTCTGATCTTGTCTGACGGGATGGCGAAGGAGATTCCTGCTGTGACCTTCAGAGTGTTGATGCCAATCACCTCTCCATCCTGTAGGACACACACACACACACACACACACACACACACACATCAATTTACCATCATTCCTCAGATTCCCCACAGTAAAAGTCAAATTTCCACATGAAGCTTGTTAAACAGTGTTTCTGACGCCACATTGTTCTTCGTTTGGCTGAAAACAATATAATCACAGTCAGCTGTGCAGGGGTCTGTTTGCCAAGCGTTACCTAAACTCTTTATTTACCTTTCCTAATAAGGACTTTACGGTCCTGGGTGTTTGTTTGTGTGAGATTACGTATATCCCTGTTTTGCAACATATGGACGTGGTCCCAGTCATAAGAAGCTCAGTTTCTGTTTCACAGATAGTGATGTGATGTAACAATGAAATCAACTCCATCCTCGGGTCGAGACAAACAACACGACCAGTTACTTTTTTACAAAACCTTTGATTTCAGCTGCTCAAGCAAAAGATGAAAATACATTAAAATGATCTTATATTATTAAGATCTTGAATATTATCATATTTTAAGTCTAAGTGAGACCAAAAAACACAATATTTAATAAGTATTCCTACCTGCAGTGTCTAAATAGATTTCATGGGATGTCCTTTATTTAAATACTAAACTGCTACTAGAGCTGCATTGTTTCCTGTGAGTTTTCCTTCACTTACCAGATTGACTAGTGGTCCTCCTGAGTTGCCGTACTGCAAGAAAACAAATGAGCAAACACAGAACATAAGAGCAAAGAAAAACAATATGTCTTGTGTGTATATATATATATATATATATATATATATATATATATATATATATATATATATATATATTAATATATAATATTATACTGTAATATGTCTTCTCTCCCTGTCTCCCTGTTTGTCTGTTTCATTCTCTTCACTCACGTTGATGATGGCGTCGGTCTGGATGTAGTCCATGTCAGAGTTGCGAAGGCCCAGCTCCTTGCCTCCCCTCTGGGTGGTGCTGACGATGCCGGTGGTGACAGTGTTCTGGAGGGAGAACGGGCTGCCGATGGCGACCACAAACTCGCCGGGCCGCAGGTCCGCTGACCGGCCGAGCAGCAGCACCGGCAGCTTCATCTGCTCCACCGAACACACAGGAAGAGGAAGGACAGGGAGACACATGGTTGAAGACGGGCTGCAGTTTAACACACAACCACCAGCCAAAAACAGCTGACAGTTCAAAGTTCATGCCTAAAGTAAATTAAATACAAACTGTATTTGAACTGGTCAAATCTATTTAATTATTCATTTCAATAATAATAATAATGACAATCAACATAAAAACGTTTTCATCTATATTTGGTCGAGAAAACAGGATCACAGGCACAAGATGAAGGTCCAAGACTGAAGGAACACTAATATGGTTATGTGACAGTTGGTGGGACACAACACACACACACACACACAGGGGTACACAACAGTTTATTCTCTCCGAGCTGCCGGATACAGACGTGGATTTCCTGTGTGGAGCTGAGTCAGCTCTCAGTCTAGACCAGACTCCTCATCCACAACCCAAACTCTAACCTGTAAACCTCCATTGATGGTGGCTCACTTCGGCCCTGCAGCCTTGTTTCCACCGGGACTGACCAACGACTCAGTCATAACAACCACACACAACCATAACATAACCTTTTCAAAAATTAAAAAACTAATTATTAAAGGTGACTCATTGTTGGCTGTTTCTGGAGACGTTTCACGTCAGCTCTGGCTCAAAACTCAAACTTAAACCTGACTAGGAAATGCAAATAGGTTAGAAGTATAAAATTATGAGCTAAAACATGTTTGAGTTTTAATCCAATCAGATCACATTCACCCAAAAAAGTTGATCACGTGTGATTTGATAAGACTTTAAAAGCAGGATGCTGAGGAGCCCTGGTGGCCTCGTGGATTCAGGCACTGACCATGAACCACAATGTCTCATGGGAACTTTGCTGTATGTCATTCATCATCTCTTTCTTTCCTTCTCTCTCTCTCTCTCCTCATTTTCTGTCATTCTCATAACCACATAAAAGTCCCCCACAAAACACTTCAATAAAAATCTGTATGCTGTGTATTTTCTATTCCCAGTTGCAGTTCTCTCATCTGTTCCCATCACATCGATGAACATGTGGTCAGTTGGCAGGTTTCTACATTTATTGCTGCCTTGGCTGTTGTTTCAACACTTTCGTGCTCCCTCTCTGCCAGACTGTCTTTGTGTAAATGTGCAAAAAAAAAGAGTAACAACACAGCCAAAAAATAATAATAATAATAATGAGACCCATGTGCCATTACAGCATGAGTGTGATGTTACTTTGTGGTCTGTACAAATCGCTACGATGGGAAAAGAAGTAAAATAAAGTCCAGAACAAGTCTCAGTGGATCAGTTTGTGAAAACCTGACGGGTTTTTATTTATGTCATTGTTTGTGTGGTTGCAGCTCACAGCTCTGCCTGCATCTCTGATTAAATGCCTCATAATATTTGATTTTCCATCCTTGCCACTGCAGTTTTCAGTACTGTCATAAAAAAGCTGAGTGTACACATTAATTACTGCAAACTCCTGCGGCTGTGAAGATGTTATGCATCTGTAAAAACCCTTCAACCTCTGACTCATCTTGACGGTTGAGTAAAATGTGCTCCTGGACTCTTCGGCTGGTTTCAGCAGAGTTAACCATCACAGCTTCTTCTCCACCCGTCAAGATGTTTGCGTCCTACCTGACGTGTCACATGTACCAGGTGACTTGGGAAGGATTCTGTCTGAACCATGTAGCCTGGCAACTGGGGCTCCACAAGGCTCATTCCTGGGTCCCCATCTTTTTGCTTTTATCTACAAGGATTCTTGTTTCTGAAAACACTGGGAGCACATATCAGTGGTGGGTTAGCAGACAACTCAAAGGGGATGAGACTGAGGCTGACCTAGCTTGCCAGTAATTACAGGGTAATGAGGGCAAATGCTCCTTCCTGTGTCCACACCCTGATGAAACACACACACTGGTATGACCCTCATGCTCCTCTGCCTCTGGACCACACACCACCCTGATGACCGTAGATTCACAAGTTGAAAACCCAACTTTTCAGTCTAAACTGTGACGCCCCACTGAGGACTCGTACTTATACTGAGCATGTGCAGTTGGATACATCCTGTCGACAGTTTTACAGACTTCTCTTTTATGAAGGTGGTTTAAGGGGAAAATGCTTTTTGGCCCAAGGGGATTTTTTTATGTATTACAAAGGCTGGCTGCAGACACACACTGGGAGCAAAGCTCGACCAAGAGAGGCCATATCCAGCTCTTTCAGTTCATCTACAATCTCAGGACGTTTTGGCCTTGGCTCCAGCCCTCAGCCGACATGCTTGCTGATTGGCCGACCCTCCATGAACTGCGTGCTGGCATGCTGCATGTTGTCCTACTAACCTACTTCAGCCCCAGATGTGACGTGGAACAGAAAAACTGAGACATATAGCAGCCGCGATGTCAGGACCCAACTTTCATCAACGCCACACTCCACTGAGCATGACAAGCGTCTGTTTGTCTGTCGGCGTTCGTGTGTGTGCATCTTGTTTCCCTGCTGATGACAGACACATGTGTTGCCCATTTCCTCTGTTAAGTAAGGAGCCTGAAGACTGACCCACTTTCAGTCAGGTTTGGTAAGTACGAAAGAGAGAGAGAGAGAGGAGGGAGAGAGACAGAAACATACATAATCAGGGAAGAAGGAGAGGACAGGAGCAACAAGGTGAGAGGGTGAGTAAGAAGAAATGAATGGCACATGAAGTGAAAGAGATGACACACAGAGAGACAGATGTAGGCGCATGTGACAGATGTGAATGTGTGATTTTATGCCTGAGGGTGCAGCTGTGGAGTGACGAAGACGTCTCCAGACAAGCAACCGAGATTAAAGTTCATTTGTGCACAACAAGCACCTCTGAAACCACAGGCATGCTCAACACATCTGCACATGACCAACACCCTGGCCTGTGAAGTTTGTGCATTAATGACAACGTGTATGTGCATGTGTGCAAGAGAGAGAGAGAAAATGTGAGTCCTGCGGTCTGGATGAGTCACGGCATGTGACAAAGCAAAATGAAATGTGCCGCCTGAAACAAGCAGCGCAACCACTGCAGCAGCCTCACGGTACCTTTGTTCAGCCGACCTGCTGTGCACAGCCCGAACAATAACCAATTAACTGGAAGGTGATCAATGGGACACTGTGTTTGTTTTACCTAATTAGTTACATAACTATTTCCTGGAAACACATTGGAAATTATTAGAAAATTACAGACCTGTAAATAAAGCTTCATCACATTATAAAATACCTAATAAATCATTTTATATAGATTTTTGCCAATTTATTGATCTCTTTACTAAATATTTATATGTTAATTGTCATCAAATGTGTTTTAATTCAATGTTATCATTTAACAACTTTCAGTTTATATTGTATTACAATAATGAAATCATAGAATGTTTTGGGCATTTCTACATTTGCTGTATCATGAAATACAGAATATTGACATGGGAGCAAATATTCTTATTAATATTGTGATTCAGCTCTTCAGTCCTGTTTCTTGTATTATAATACTTAATAATAGGTAGATTAACGGGGCACTTACATAATAAATCTCAATGGGAAATTGCATAAGATATTCTAATGAGGTCAATTCTTACAACAAACCCCCCCCCCGACCAGCTCCCAACTCCCTCCTAAATCAAACCAACTCCCTCCTAAATCACCATCAAGTATATACAGACATAAACAAGGTTATGAATGGATTCATTCAGCTGTTCTAATCAGAGCTTTACTCCATCAAACATAAAGCTCCTCTGTTCGGCCGTACTGAACAACACAACCACAACTGTGACCATCTGAAGCCTCCATCCAACACGCAGCCTGCCCGCCTCCACCCACCAAGAAAATGACCATGATTCCCGCTCTGTGGTTTTCAGGATGACGGCACTTTGTCCAGGGTGAGATTACAAAGCCGAGGGGCAGTGTTCAGTGGTAATTTAAAAGTTGCAGAAACAGCAACAAAGCAACCAAACAAACACCACAACATGAACAAAGCAGTGGTTTGGTCCACCCCTCGTCTGCTTCTCTTACCTATGTCTCCTTTTCATTATCTGTCATCGCTTCCTTCCTTACTTCTGTCTGCCAGTTCTATAATGCAGCAAAACTGATGTCTCTGAGGGTTTTACTGTCTCTCACGATGAAATCAATTCAAGAACTGGTAGTTGGCCTCAGTCCTTTCTCACATAACCCTCCTGGTATGTGGCTGTGCAGACAGTTCTGCTTTCATGCAACAAGGTTTTGGGATCTCTGCTTCTGCTGTGACACAGCCCGTGGAGACATTTGAGCTGCTCTGGAAAATGTAAACTCTTTAGTGCACATATGTTGTAGGTACTCACTTCCCATGACATGGAGGTCTGACGCTGTGTTTAAAGCTGCTGTAATCAATATTTCATATCAACAATGGATTTGATTTAAAAAGAATCATTCATGGTGAGAAAAATCAGAGATTTTATATCCTGCAGCTGTTCTGGTTCAGTTTCCAGCATCCAACACGCTCTGTAAACCTACTGCACTACATGTCCAGCCTCAGTCAGCAGAACATCAAGCAGCTAAAGAGCCAATACTTCTCTCAGGAGCTGGTGAAGACCAGTGGAGAGTAAATATGTGACTTATTCTGGAAACAAATAATGCAAATGTTGCTTTATATCTGTTGAATGTGCCAGTAAGCAACTGCTTGGTAACACTTTCTAACATTTTGTGCTTAAGAGTTTGTTGCACTGCCCCCAAGAGGTTGAAACATTGAGTGAGTCGAGTTTTTTGTCTTAATAATTTCACCTTTTTGTGTTTTTTAAATGTTCATTTTGAGTTAAATAAGAATCAGACCTCACCCTCAGCAGAGACGGACATGACCACAGACATGTTGACATGTCACAACTGGAAAACCATGAGAAAATGAATGATGGCTCTGTATTCTCCACACTGGCTCACTGTCACATCACTGCCATGCCTTATACTGGGACACTTGAGTAGAACAGGGCCATTGCTAATGTTACTGGAGACGCCTTCTCCTGCACTGACAGGTCAAAACGTCTGCAGTGGAAAAGGCTTGTGGCACCGATCCAGTGTATCTGTACATTCTGACACGTGAACAAAAGCATGGAAAAAGAAAAGTGGTCTCTCCCTTGTGTTTTCTTGTTTTGTCTCCCTCCCCCGCTCTCACTCTCTCGGTCTTTCATGCATGGCAGATCCAGACCTTTCAGTTGTCTGATTAAACAAACAGGAGATCTGCCAACTCTCTGAGGAATTCACTGAGAGGATAAACTGTGGATTAAAAAAATAATGCCAGGAATTTCGCTCTGCGTGCAAAGCTAATTTCTTATGTGAAAATGTGATTATCACTGGGTATTTGCCTCCTCCTGTGTAAATCTAAAACAATCTCTCATACTATTGAAAGGACGTAACCTCTGATCATCACTCCAGCTGTTTCAATTCACTGTGCTGGAAGTAGCAGTGTTTTCATACTAAGCAGTAGCATTGGTAGCAGCAGCATCAGGATCAGATGCTGCCATCGCCCTGCAGGCGTCCTGGCTCGATAAATCCTCCGAGCTGATCAGACCAGCTGAGAGCGGTTTCCATAAGCCGCTCATGGACACATGTCATGGAAAACGATCGACGCCGGATCAAGGTGGAATATTGCCGCAAGGTTTTACTGGATGAGTCAAGATTCAAAACAAAACCTAACAGCGCCTGTTTGCACATGCTCAGAGGACGCCTGGCTCAGCACAGCACTGGTGACTGAAATAAAAAATCTGATTCTTTTAGCAAACTGATGCTTCAACCAAAATACAAGTTTCTGTCCCTCTGACATTTTGTTGTCTCCACCTCACTATGATGTTATTTTAGAAACTGTGTTGTTGGCATAAAGATGGAGTCAAATCCTCTGATCTCTGTTTCCAGCTCATTGTTCTTCTGAACAAAGAACCCTGACTGGCTAATCTGATGCTCCAATGACTGACCCCCATCTTCACTGCTCTGAAAGGCCCTGCACACCCACACAGGCGTTTTCAGTTAGCTTCACTGATTAGACCTCCAGTCAGGTGTTGGGTGGAGCAAAGGTGGAGATGTGATATGATGTCATCAGACTCTCTGTTATCTCTATGCTGAAGCTTTTGAAAACCAGTGCTGCTGCAGAAACGACACTACGTAGAACAAACACTTATCTGCCCTGTGCATGCAGCCACATGTCTGACTGTGTCATCTGCAAACACTTACAGACACTTACAGCGGCTCCTCACTGACCTGCACTGTGTGTATACACACATCAAGGTGACAGGGATAATTTCAAGGGGATACGAGGATGTTTCAGGGGGAAGCACTCCCACCACCAACACTAAAAAATTAGGAGCCAGGTTGTAAACAAATTGAGTTCATTTGAGTTCATTTAGTGCATCCCACCATGATTCAACAACAAACTACTTTCTATTTCTCATCGTGTCCCTTCAGGCCACTTTACATATATATACAATCACATAGAGACAAATAACTCATATGAAAGAGTGTGTGTGTTGGGCTGGGATGGATGTGTGGGAGGGTGGAGGGGAATAATTTTTCATCTTTGCATAAAAACAGTTGCCTCTTGATTTTGTGCACATGTGAACCCAAACCACAAGTGCTGAGCAATTTGCAGATTTCTGCACAATTTCATCCCCCAAGCTCCAGTTCCACCCTCCCGCCCGGCCCCAACATGCCTGTCTGACCAGCAAACATGAACTCACACCCTGCAGCATCAGTGCATGTGTGTGTCTGAGCTGGTCTCAAATATCAGATCTAAATTTAAATGTGAGACACACCTGTCTGAGTTTCATTAAACTTCATTTTACCCTCACTGCTGACGACAACAAGAGCAGCAGTTTGGAGAAAACATTGGAGCCTTTATTGGCTGGGGTTGGAGGGGGGAACTCATGTTATAACCATCCGTGTGTTCGGTGCTCGTCCTGATCGTCCTCAGGTCGGCAGTGTGCTCAGGTGTCTCCTGTTCAAACTCTTGTTCAGTTCAGCACAAAACTTTTGCCCAAACAAGCACAAGCACATTCAAGGTTAAAGCTCAGTTACCTGTTATCTTTGACTGAGTAATCAGATAATAATTGCTTCTGTGGCTTTTGTGGTCTTTTAATGAGCTTTAATGAAGAGGTAATGCACTGTGAACCACAGCTGAGCCGACAACACCACTCGCAGTTGGCAGTGAGCTCCCCTCACTGCTAACAGCCGCTGATTCGATGGTGACGATGGTGAATAAGTGAGATTTAAAGATTAGTTGTTTATACATTTACTGAACGCCTCAAATTAATACTTTTTTGATGGCTGATTATTTGCAAAATTATCATATAGACTCCGATAAGTGAAGCGAGATCTTATCCTTTCTTTAACCTGAGCCTACAGTAAATTTAAAGTTTACGGAGGGGATCGTCATCTTGTGTTTACGTGACTCTGTGAAAGCATCTTCACGTCCCCGGCCCCATAAGCTGCTTCTGGCTGATGGAAATTCAAGATGGCAGGAAGGAAGTTTGTGTGTAAATGGCATTAGCAGGTCTGAACCTGTCCTCCAGACAGACTGCAGGGGGCAAACAAACAGCTCAGTGTTACCTAAACCTTACTTTTCTATATTGTAACATCTTAGATAACTCCAGATGCTCATGAATTATGTAACATCTGCGTTTAAGGGCCTTAAAAGGTAATAACGTGTTGTGTTCTCAGTATTGTAAAAATCCAAATCTGAGTTGCATAATGCATCCTGTCTCCTTTCCTAGGTACAGCTGGACTTCATTTCCTTTAATTCACTGCCTGTTTTCTCTTATTCAGCCTGTTTGTAGATCAATCAACGTTAATTTCAAAGTCACAAACAGGCTTCTTTTGAGAGCTTTGCTTCTTTATTTTGGTCGTTAAATTCAGGGAAAAGGATCAGGCTTCACTTTGTTCAGGCTAACATGAGATCTCAAACTCCTCAGAGCAGATGTGGACACACTTTGGTGGGATTTAACAGTCTGGCAATTTCTTCTTTCAGATTTTACCTATGGAAAATATTCTCCTTAAAGTGTGTGACCTTGCAAAGGATGCAGCAGCAGCTCTGACTGCCTGGTGTCCGTACATAAACTCTGACCTTTCTGTGCTAAAAACGGTTTTCCGTGATCCAGATTTTGTGGAAAACTTCATTTCCTGAAGTGAACTGTCGTGTCCTGACCAACACAAAGTGCTGTGAGAAAATGAAAACCCACATTAACCCACATGAAAGCATTCCCTCTCTCTCCTGACCTGCTGCACAGATATCCACTTTCTGAGTCATTCTTGTGCCTCAAACATCCCACTGAACTCAAATTAAAACCAGGCTTTCCGTTCAGGGACTGTTAAAGAAAAGCAGATTCTCCAATAAGTGATAAATACCTGAATGTCCCCGTCTGTTTTGGAAAATAAAGAAGGGAGAAGGAGGAGAGAAAAACCAAGTTATCTGTGTTTGATTCTGTTTACTCTCAGTTTCATCAGATCAGTGGTGTCTCAGATTTTTGGACGACACATGAATCTGATCTCACATACAGGTGAATTTATAGACACTGATCAGTCTGCACAGACTCCGCCTCCAGAAACTAGGAAACTTCTCCAGACTTTGAAGAAGCAACAGAAACTTGAGGAGGAAACGATCATTCAGTGTGTCAAACATCAAGTGCTCACCGGTACGTCGATCTTGATCAGCGCGATGTCGGCCTTCTCATCCACGTCTTTGATCTTTGCATCAAATGTGGCTCCGCTCTTCAGCTCCACCTGGAGGAAGAGGAGGAAACGTTATTCTGATCAGAGAGTCTCGCTGTCTTTGGTTACGCTTCACAAAAGCTGGCAAATTAAGATGTTGTGTGTCTGTTTGTGCTGCAGCTGTGCTCTTTACATGATTTGGTTTGCGTACCTTCACTCTGTGCTTATTGGCCACGACGTGGGCGTTGGTGACGATGAGTCCGTCCTCTGACACAACAAACCCAGAGCCGCTGGCCACCGCCACCTCCCGCTTTGAGAATATCATCCTGAGCAGACAGAGAGGGAGAGACATGGACACTGTCTGCTGTCAAACCAATCACATCAATTAATGTTAACAAACTCTCCATTCATCAGCAACGGATGGTTTAACTGGACGAGTTGATTAAAGGTGCCCAGGAATCATTTTAAAGACCGAACACACAGACAAACAAGTCTACAGCCACAAACCCAACATTTAACCTTTGGTCACTTGGTACAAATATATAACATGATAAGAGAAGATCATTTAGTTCATTCATGTGGTTTGACCACAGGCCTAGCGGAGGTGGTAACCACCTTCCCTGAATACTCCCAAGTTGGAAAACCCCCGTTTTCCCATTCTTCCCTTTCTGCCAACGTTATGTGAATGCAGCATGTTGATGTAGTGTCACACCAGAGGATAATCACTTCTTACATCTAACGTTACATGTATGGCATGTTGGCAGACTGGGAAGAGCAGGACAACTTCCTGTTATTCTGTTATTCCTACTTGGGAACATTGAGTCATGTTCTGTCGTACTGTTAATATCTCAGACCTGGAAGTTAATGGAGTTTCTTATTCCCCTTAAAGTCCAGTATCTGCCAGCAGAGCCTGATCCTGTGTGTGTGTGTGTGTGTGTGTGTGTGTGTGTGTGTGTGTGTAGGTATTGAACCAGGTAGCTTTTCTTACTTGCGGTACAGTTCAATATGAACGACAGCAGGTGCAATCTTCTCCACCACGTCAGCGATGAAGTTGTACTTGTAACGAAGGCTGTCAGGGTTCTGCTGACCTGGGGGGGGGGAATACACTGTCAGTGAACTGTAACACACACACACACACACACACAGAAAATGAGACACTGTGGGCTTGTGTTGCCAGGTTGGATAAGAGCATCCACGTCGGAATGCCGCTAACGTGTGAGAGCCTCATCAGTCGTCGCCCATTATGGGGCTCGATGCCCAGTTTCTTGAGTTTCATCTGAAGCGTGACGAGTGTACGCAGTGGTGTGATGTGACCCAAACTGTAGCTGCTGTGTCAAACCAAATCCAGATGTGGAGTTCAGTATATGAACTGTAGGTCTGAGAGCAGCTGCTGACTATCAGCTCCCACTGATGCTTATAAAACAAAGGAAATGACTCAGAGGCTAAAAAGATGGGGGGGGGGGGGGGGGGGGGGGGGGGGGTGTTAGGATGTTAGGATGTTTTTTGACAAAACTGTAAGAGTTCATGCATAACCGCCACTGTCACCTTATCTAACCCCCTTTTGGTTTCATTCCAGAGGTGCCGCAACATCTGTCACTGCTGCAGATCTTTGTTTTCTGGTTGCACTGCTTGTTTGTAAGTCGGCCCCTCCAACTCCGACCTACTGGAACCAGATAGAGACACGTTCCCTCATCTGTGTGTTGGTGTGGAAAACGTGTGATGCAAAGGCAACACATGGGACGAGGCTTTAAGACATTAAGGCACAACTAAACAAAGCCATGTTTGTTTATGGTGAAACAGAAACTAGCGCTGATTCAAACATGAATTACACATGTCACCTACTGCAGCTACAGCCTGCAACCAATGCTTGTCATCTTCAAGGAAAACCAATGAACCAGGATTTAATTAATGGTGCAAAGTGCGCTCTAGGGTGTATACATACATGGCAACACACACTGGCAGATATCACATGCACCAAGAGTTGCAGTATTACACTGACACTTCTTCTGGCAGCAGAAGAAACACGGCAAAGTTTCGATCAAACTTGTTGATTGTTTGCAGGCTTCACATCTTCAGGATCATTCCTCTAATTGCTTCAACACCCTGAGCCTGCAGCTCAGCTCACAAGGCCACAACTAAATCAGTGCTGGAGTCTTTTTGTGATCTGCACCACAAACATATCAGGGAAAACATATCAGGAAATTTCAGCACCAGGAACTTTAAGTCTATTTTGAGGCTTTTCTTCCCTTCAGCGTGCAGACTGAAGTTGTTGATTCTGACAAAGGTTTTCTCTGACCGCTCTCCTGGCGAAGAAGCAGGTTTTCATCCTGATGGAACCTTTATTATACAAAAGAAAAACTTTTTACCCTCTGGACAAGGTTCAGCATTACATGTATTTATATACTTTATATAAATCACAATAACTGTGCTCACTTTATGTAGTGGCAGTGATTTATGTCTATAAAATCTTTACTGAATTATAACGAATCCCTGGTATAGTCTTTAAATAACCCGGAGCATTAATTTTTCATTTATGAGACAGCGAGTGAGCGCCAGTGAAGACATGTCTGTGTGCATCCAGAGATCTGCAGGATTGTACCTTATCTCAGCAGCATCCATATATTTCAGCTGTCTGCAGATCGTATCATGCTCGAGATTTTAACCTCCTCACAGTGGAACAGCTCTCTTCACTGGAACTGATAAAACCTTTCTGTCTCACAAACAAACCAGCAGCAGCTTGTTCTTTAACCTCACATTAGAAATAGTGTGTGTATTTTGAATTACTTTTAATATTTTCCCACTATTTCCTGTTTAAGATATAGGAATTTTTTTTCTTATAAATAATTATATCATAGTAAGTCATTTTGCATTTTGTCAGATCAAGAGTCCGACTCCAATGAATCGAGTCCACACCTCTGCTACGAACTGCTGATGATGAGTTTTTCTGAGGACCTCCTCCCTGAGTTTCTGACTGAGCAGATGTTTGTTGTGAATTATCGCTTCAACCTCAGCTGCACTTGACCATCTGGGGGACACTGATGTGTGTGTGTGTATGTGTTTGGCTGGCTTAGGTGTTTGGCTGGAGGACTGGTGGTCTGCCAGCTGCTGCAGCTTTGAAGTGAGCTGAATGGAGCCAGTCAGGTGAACGAAGAAACCTCCCGACCTCAAACACTCTGCAGGTGTTGGTAACAGCACAGCATATAGTCAGGTCAAAAAGAGGTCAACTCTACACTCAATACCCGGTACTCAGATGTCTGTGTCCTTGAATGCACCAACAAGGAGAGGTCAAAACTGTGCCCCACATATTCACTGGAGAAACCAAATCTGGATTCATCCGCTGCTGAAAATAGTCCCCAACAAATACACTATTTCCTCCTGTTTGAGTAACATCTGCTAAAAATCACAGTGACCTGCTGTTTTTAAAACCAACAGTCAGCAAGAATTACAAGACAGACTAACACATTGTTGGTTTTTCAGATAAGATAATAAGGCCAATTAATTGTTCATCGATCATATATTTGCAGCTCTGCAATTCTTAGACATGGACTAAAATCAGTTGATGACTGGAAGGACTAACATCAGTCTAAGAACTGATGGTTTCCAGAAAATAATCAGCACTGATGTAATTTGTAGTTGCACAACTGTGACTGTGTAACCAGTTCAACATTCACAACTGGCCAAGTGGTTTTTGGCGTCTCCTGAATCTCCTGAATGCAGCTCAAACGTGCCATCCCCAAAAACCTAATGATAGCCTGTTTTGAAATCTCATTATGAGCTGGACGAGCCTGAACTGGGAAAAATTCCTGCTGTTCCTCAAAGAGTTGAGTCACTGTGCAACTGTGTTTTGTTGACTCTGTATCCAAGCCTGTCAATCTGACAAACAGCTCGCAAGTCTGCACAGGAAGCAGAAAAAATAAAAGAAATAAGAAATAAAAAAAGGAAAAAATATTTTGACCCCTTCAAATCTGGGTTAAATAACAGTTTGACCTAGATCTGCATCTGTTTAGGAAGTTACACAATCGACCAATCAGCTCCAAGGGATGAATCACTACAGAAGACTTGAGATGGTGTGTGTTTGTGTGACACTGACATCTTCCAGATTTATGTCCTCCACTGAAGACGTTGAAATCCTGAGAGAGAAGTGATTCACAAACATGTTTGTCTCTTCTGGTTAAAAAGATCAAAGATGGGGGAGAGGAAATTATAAAAGAGGAGAGGAGGGATGGAGGGAGCAGGAGGAGAGAAAGTGACAGAAAATGAAAGGAAGGAAGAAAAGATGGAAGGAGAGAAGAGGAGAAAAAATGAAAAGAAGAGAGAAGTGAGGACAAGAGGATGAGGAGCAGGAGAGAGACAGAGAAAATAGAATGATATTATTCTTTCATCCCCCTGGGATGAACAGATCAAAGATGGGAGGAGAAATAGGCCACATGAGGAGGAGAGGACAGGAAATGTGAGAAAAGAAAGTTTGGAAAGAAGGGAATAGGATGTGGGAGGAAGGAAGAGGAGTGGAAGAGAGAGAACAGGGGAAAGGAGAGGAGGTACAGTGTGTAAAAACAAGACAATTACTAAAATGGGAAAATGAGGTAAGAGAATGGCAGAGGAAAAGTAAACACCCTCTGTTTCATCTGTCTATTCCTGGAGCGATGAGTGTTAACAGGAGGGAGGAAGAGGAGATGAGGCAGAGTAAAAGAGAACACAAAGGCAGAGAAGAAGAAAGAGAAAGGCGAGGTACAGGGAGAGAGAAGAAGAGCGCTAATCAGCAGCAGAGGAAGAAACAGTGGAGAAAGACTTTGACTTTGTTGAACTCCACAAGGAGTCTGAATCAAAGTGCACTCAGCAAACTGGTGTGTTCACAGCTGCAACTTCTGTGTGTGTGTGTGTGTGAGAGAGAGAGAGAGAGAGAGAGAGAGAGAGAGAGAGAGAGAGTAATGAAAGTATATTAAGGAGTGAACACACACACACAGACACACACTCACTCTCACAGGGGAACACCTTGTTTTTACAGTACAGGGCAGGCACTCAGGACATCCTGGCCACATTTCAAGACATTATGACCTTACCTTGTTAGGATAACATGAAGTATATGTGTGTGTGTGTGTGTGTGTGTGTGTGTGTGTGTGTGTGTGAGGGAGGGAGGAGGAGGGATGGAGAGGTGGGAACCAACCCTGTTTTTAGTTTGGTGCAGTGGGAAATCTGACTGATCAGCAAATGGAGTGATGCCAAAGAGACAGCAGAGTCTGAGGAGGGTAGACGGGTAATAAAAAAGCTAATGGCTATAAATCATCTCATAAATGTGAGATACTCTACACTGATGCTGCAGCTTGTAAATGATCAAAATGTCCAACCCTGACTTGAAATTGTGATGAGACATGTTTTGTTAGATTTAAACCAGTGAGACTTTCAGTCCTGTTCGTCTCATTTAAATTCAGCACAAGCTGGTGGACTGCAGGGAAAACACTGTGAGTTGTCTGTGTGTACCTGTGGGTTTCAGCTGGGAAGTATTAGAGCAAGTGTTTAACACCCACTGGACTCTGAGGCCACAGCCGCCGCCGACACAGCAGCGTCTATCTGAAGTTTGCTGACATCAGCCAAGGTGAAGCTGTAGCAGCAAAAACACGAGTGTTTGACTTGAAACTGTCACATCTTTCTGAAAGTCAGGTGCTGATGCTCCCTCACTTAGCCTAGCTTAGCATAAAGACTGGAAAAAACTGTTACAAAATACACCTCTAAAGTTTGCATGTTATCTCTCAGTGTTGAATCCATACAAAAGCCCTGGTGGTCAGGGCAGGGACTGGTCACCTCACATCACAGTGACTTCTTGTTTTTGACCCAAACACACGGGAGGAAGTGAATTTAGCTCGAGACATGGGTTGAAAAGAGGTTGGGAGTTTTCCATTCACCTCGATGGCAGGGTTCTCTTGGTGCAACATCTAGTGGCCGTTAGAGGAACTGCAGCTCAACTTCAACAGTATATCCTCACAAATCTGCTCCACTCTGTTTGCAGCTCCTTCATGGCAAATGGCCAGAGAGCTGAAACCATTAGTCACATAATCCATCAACAGAAATGAATCAGCAGTTCTGATATTTAATTCAGTCATTGTTCAAATAAAATCTCCAAACATTCTCTGGTTCCATCTTTTTAAATGTGAACATTTGCTGCTTCTCTCAGGAGCCAGCTGCAGACACCACGAGGTGCTGAGGACGGAGGAGGCTCAGTTCAGGAGTAAGAGAGAGGGCAGAGCGGAGAGTCACAGCAGAGGCAGGATGTGGACTCCTCCATGAATGTGTCAAAGAAAATGATGGAAGATTTGAGGAGGAAAGAGAAAACTCAACAGATAGAGGAGAAAGTTCAGTCTGTGTGTGCAGACTGCTGCTGAGGTCATTCAAGTTCACATCCAACACACACACACACACACACACACACACACACACACACACACACACACACACACATAACTGAAATACTTCTGTCTTATCAAACTTCTGGTTTTATAGGCCAAACTCCAGAATCCTGCTCTCTCCTCACTTTTCCTGTTTATTTTTTAAGATACAATCTCTCTCTCTCTCTCTCTCTCTCTCTCTCTCTGTCTCTCTCTCTCTCTCTGTCTCTCTCTCTCTCTCTCTCTCTCTGTCTCTCTCTCTCTCTGTCTCTCTCTCTCTCTCTCTCTCTGAATAGAAAGGTGCTCTATTGGCATGAAATGTTGCCAAAGCATCAAAATACAAAATGCAGCAAACAACACCAAAGTCATATGGGCCACACACATAAATTAGCCTTTATATTTACACTATGTCATTTGCATGTATGTATATGTGTGTGTGTGTGTGTGTGTGTGTGTGTGTGTGTGTGTGTGTGTGTGTGTGTGTGTGTATGTTTTGTCTAGGTCATTCACTGACACACACACACACACACACAGCCCTCACCTTTCCCGCAGGCGCCTCTCTGGATGAAAATCACCGGCGGCTGCTGCAGCTTCGTCGCCCGGTTACTGACGCGCTTCAGCTCGCAGATGTTCCGGTACGAGACCCCGTCGCTGCCGCACACCGGCTCGGAGCTGGTGCACACGCACACGCCGGACTTGCCCCTCCGTCTCACCGTGGAGGACACTTCCACGCCGTCGGTCACCACACACTCCATGCCCTCGGCGCACTCGCTGTCTCCAGTGCCGCCGCACTTCTCGCCTTCGCCGGACGCGCACACCGGGCAGCAGTCGCAGCGGTCCAGCACGTCTCCGGCCAGGCAGTCAGCGGGGATCGACGCGCACTGGGACTTATCACACCTCTCCGGACAGCCGATGGCGAAGCGTTTGGCTATCCGCGCCTCGGCCACCAGACAAGAAGAGGCCAGCAGGGCCATTACGCACAGGACAGAGCGGAGACGCATGACGGGACAGTCCACAAGAAGCTCGAACAGAAACTTCAAATTGATATGAAACGCTTGGCTCTAGTTAGACAATGTTAAAGTGGGTAGTGCAGAGGTCACAGCGGTGGGACAAACTGATGCAGTGTGGAGCTGTCCCGGTTTATAAAAGCTGCAGGATAAACACAGGAGACGATTGGTGGGCGTGTGTGACGTCTGTCAGAGGAGAGGAGGGGGTGAAGGGCCGGTGGAGTTGTATGCATGTGCTTGAAGTTGTGCATGGAGGAAAGTAACAGCAGGAAGAGTTTTTCAATGCAGTTCTGCTTTACACATCATATGACAACTTTAAACATGATGCAGTGTCTATGGATTAAACTACCGAACAGTATAAAGTGAAATGCTGATTATACAAATGCATCAGTAACAATAATCCAACACCAAACTAACAGGAAGGGAAAGGAGCCATTCTCCATAAGAGTACTGCTTTACTTGAAAAATAATATTTTTCTATTGTGTTATTAGTTGTGTCACCTAATTAAAAGATCTGATCAGTCATTCCACCTCTGACATATCTTCACCCTGTTGCGTACCAGCCTTAGTCTGGTCTTGATGAGTCCCTTAAACTTCCCCTTAACATGTTCCAAAGTATGGTGGAATATAGGTTTGCAGGCTGTATGACAATGAGATACACATCTGTAGGCTCATACTCCAACTAATTAACTATTTTAATGCATCAACCTGCGACTCTGTGGTTTCATGTATGAAACTTGAATTAAGCAATACAGTGCAATCAGACTGCAGCTCCCACGTTGTTTTCGTGTCTAACAGCAGAACTTTCCAGCCTTTACCTCATGCAGGACTGCTCATGCTGTCAGTCAGCAGCTATTTCTGGATGTTTACATCTTAATTAATGCTCCCAATGAGTGAGATATATGTCTGCCCCCCGTCTGGTTTTATTTATTTCCAGTCTCTGCAGCTGTTTCTGCTTCTCCTCGGTTTTACAGTGCAGTGCTGTAAAACTAAAAGTAACCTACTGACGCCTTCTGCTGTTTCCACGTCTGTCCACCTACGTCCTTCAGTCTGACTGCATTGCATAATCCTCATCATCATCATCATCATCATCATCATCATCTGCACTGCTGCTGGCTGCACGTTCCCAATGACATCCAGTCTGTGAGCGCTGGTGTGCAACAATTGATTTTTCCAGAAAGAGAGACAGTTCAATACAGTGACTGAAGAGCTCAGTCAGTCTTTGCGTCAGTTTTGAACACTCACAGTAGAACCGGGGTTACTGCAGATTTTCCATTTCAAAATTACACATTTTTCATTCAAGGTTGTCTAATTGTGTTCTTGATGTTTTCCTCATGTGTGTTAAGCTCAGACTCTGGCTTTGTGTTGTTTGCTAATATTAAAGTGATAGTGTAGTATCATCTACAGTTTTTCAATCAATCCCAACTCTTTTATTATTTTATTTAGACATTTAATTCATATTTTTTCAACGGTTTCATTACGAAATTCACAACTGATGTTATTGGGAGTTTTACACTTACACCTGGAAGTTGTGCAAATCATTTTCACACTGTGAACATGTGTAAACAGAGTCAGAGTTAATCATCATCCATCTTATTTCATATCTATTTATGTCATTTAGCACCTGATTGTTAATATTGTTAAAAACATAAAGTTTGTTGGTTTATTATGTTTTTTATTCATGACATTCATTTTTTTATCAGTAGTAACGAGTCGTGTTTGCTTTTGTCAACAACACAGCAACGTTCACAGCTCTCTACACGGCTGTTCAGTCTCTTGTTTGTGACTCACAAACACACAAAGTAGTGACTTCACTGAACTCTGTCATCGCTTCAGTAACTTTTCTGTCAAGGAGGGCTGTTGCATCACTGGTGCAATGCTGCATTAGGTCTGTTTTGGAAACTGTCAATAGTTCTGAACTCAACACTCAATGGAGACGGTTTCTGTGACATTGTATGTGACATCATATTATTATGTCATTATTTGATCTTCAGGGAAACACAATCACAATCTAATAAATCCTATAGGAACAGTGTCAGCAAACATAACTTGTCTCCCTGTTGAAATGTTTCCAGCTCGTTTCAAAACACTTTTAGTCGTCAGGAAATGTTCATTTGTTCTGTTGTGGGAGTAAAACTTATGTTTAATTTTCATAAAAGCGCAAAAACCAATCCCAGTGCTGCTGCTGCTGCTGGACTTGGTTCATCACTACTACTGGTAGGGCTTTGAGAGTATCTGTATAACTGTATGCTGTTCAGCACCGAGGTTATCCAGGTAGGACATAAATGTCTTTATTTTATATTTTAGTTCATTTGTGCATTTATCTATGAATGATGATAATAAAAAGTTTTGGTAATAACTGCTATCAATCCTCTCCACACTGTGCGACATGGTTGAGAAACCTCTGCTGAGCTCGACTCGACACAGAGCTGCTGCTGTTGTGTTTGGATCAGACGGCTCCAGCGGCTGCAGGAGTTATTGATGTAGGAGGAAGCCAAGGAAACCCACCCAGAGTCTGATCCCTGAAGGGTGTGTGTTCCTGTGTGTGTGTGTCTGGAATAAAAGCAGTGACGTATAAATATGAATGATAAAGGACAAGAGAGACATAGCGTATACTTAAAAATACTTTCAAATGGAACCTGCTGACTGCTTGTCCTGTTCTGCTCATATTCATTAAGTCAAGTCCAGTCTGATCCTCGAAGTTAACATGATCATCTGAATAAAGTCCCACAAAGGCTCCTTTAATGAGTTTCACTTTTTAAATTTTAGTCTGTTATTTTTCTGCACCAGATGCTTTGTGGATGAAACACTATATTATAACTACGGGTTGTGCGTTTAAAGGAGAAGCCACCCCTTTTTGAGAAGTCACATTTCTTCTTCCTGTGCCCTGGAGCGGTTCGGTCAATATTTGTGAACACGCTGCTCTCTCCTCTGAAGTTAGAGACCAAAGGGAGAATCTTAAAACGTGTGATGTTCTGTAACAATGAATGGGGCTCTGACATGGAGCCATAAAATGTTTGTGTAATTTCTTCCAACAAAGTGGGCGTTTCAGATCTTTTACTTTATATCCAATTTAAAATCTGGAGGAGACCAGTTCAGGGGTTCACAACACAGCTACTGTAGATTATGGGATTAGCAAAGTAACACATTTTCCTCCAGTGGCTTGAAGTAATTTCAGCGATATAACCTCAGCAGCCTGACCGATGAAAACAAGCCTTTGACAGATCTCACCTGCATATCTTATAATTTATTACAAGTAAACCAAGTATACCAACCATTTTTGAACAATAAAGAGAGAGGTAAGCCAGTTTACAAGAAAGGCCCAGCAGTGTGCATAGCCTACCTGTTCTGGGTTGAGGTTGGTTCTACTGTGAAGGATGTTGTCTAGTACCAGGCATCGCCTTATGGTTTCCACCACCTCCATAGTTGGTTTGCATGTAAACAAGTTTTGCAGGCTGCCCACTTCCAATAAACCTTTGAATGAAGTGAGCAAATTGGGGTTTACAGTGTAGGATATGCACAAGGCATATCGTTTTTCTCTGTGCACTTCAACTCACTTCAACAACATGACTCACATTTTAAACAGCTTTTTTGCATTTTCTGCATTTTTTCCACTGCTTCCAGAACAGTTTGAGTTCTTCATCCTTTTTCCAGCTCTTAAAACCACTTCAACCGCTTCTCTATACAAACTCAAGCCAGCAGTGCAGTTTATCTTCATTTTATCCAGGACCAGCAGGTTCTAGTGTCATCATGCTTCTGTAGCCAGTCTGTAACATTATGGACCCTCAGTTACTTACACACTGAAGAGAAGAAAGTCGCTTCCGAGTCAAGCTGGAGCTCTTCAGCAGCAGGTGGAGATCTCCAGCTTGTAAACCAGACCAGGATCGTCGTTGGACTGGGAAAAGAATTAGGTCTTGGACTTTTCCTCGGAGCGGCCGCACAAGTGCTACAGACTCGTAAAGACGCTGACAGACCATAAAAACTTTGGATGGACGTTTTGGCGGGCCCCCAGCCGACCGGGATTCGAGCCGGTGGTCCCCATGTCCAGTCGCGCATACCTGTGCTCTGTCATGTGAATACACATGGGAAATGTAGTTCGTAAATGTAGTTCTAAAGGTCCAAAGAAACTCCACAAATACAACATATCACAAAATACTGTGGCTAAAACAAATCACAAAAGCAGACAGGAAATTATTACAAAGTAATGGAGACATATGTCAGAAATAATAAAATGAAGGGAAAAAGTACTAAAATCCATAAAGTCCAGAAACTACAACGCTCAAACACATCAGTAAACTCCATCTAGAGCATATGTCTTAGGTCAAAATCCACATTTATACATCTGTACATAAATCCACATAACAACTGATGAAACTATAAATATTTCTCTAATGAAGAGAAAAGAGTTTCAGAGAGAAGTCACGTCACATACTGGTCGGTCAAACACCTGGTTAAGGTTTGATGCAGGGAGCAGCGCCACCTCCGCAGGTCACTAATGAGGCTTTTACGCCCTCAGTCAGATTTTTATAAATGTTTGTGAGATGAGTTGATGACTCTGAACCCCCAGAACAGGTCAGCTGGTCCCGCTGCATCTCATCAGTCTGAGGGAAGATCATCCATCTTTCTGTCTCTTTGTTTGTGTGTAGTGCTGTTGCCATCCTCATCGTCATAGAGATATACTCCAGAGGCTCTCAGGGAGATGATCTCAGGACTCCTCCACAGAATAAAGGATGTGTGTGTATGTGCACTATACAGTAGTCCTCCAAGGTACTCAGGGTTCTTTTAAAGAGGTTCCTGGGACCTATGAGGGGATTCACATGGTCTCTGGTGTGTCATTTATCACTGAGGACGGTACAGGGGTCTCTGAAGGCCCTGCAGGGATCTGTGAATCAGGCTTTGTTGTGATCCACTGGTCTTTAAGGGGGTTCAGGGGTACTTGGAGGTTTACCAAGGTTCCTTTACAGGGCTTCAGGGGTCTGTGGTGGAGTTAAAGTAATCCTCTCTGGGGTTCTGCTGCTTATTAATAGGATTCCAGGGGTCTCTGAAGAAGTTGAAGAGGTCCTTCAAGGATTCCCAGCACTCTGGGAGGAGTTCCATGTATTCTTGCAGGGGTTGAGGCTTGAATGGTGCTTGAAGGGGTACATTGGTCCTTGAAGAGGTCCTGAGGGAGTCTATGGATCCTTGATGGATACTTGAAGGTGGTCTCTCAGTGGTCTTTGAAGTGGCTTAAATGGGTTTCAGCAGTACCTAAAAGGGTTCACCGTTTTTTGATGGGGTTCCAGTGTCACTGAAATACATTTGATAATTTGAGGTACTCAAATGATCATTTAAAATTTGATCAGTGGAGGAATTTCCATTGACCCCTAAAGGGGTTCTCAACTCAAGGGCTTCCAGGAGACTACAAACAGGTGCTCCTGTCAAAGATTTTTTTTTATGCCTTTATTAAGTTGAGGGGGTAGAGAGAGGGGAATGCCATGCAGGAAAGAATCGGACCGGTCGAACCAGCGACTGCCTGCCAAGAGCGTCTTACGCTCAACATGGTACGCGCCCTAACCACTCGACTACCGGGCCGCCCCTGGTCTTGAAGAACTTCTAAAGATCCTTCAATGAGTTTCAGTGACCCCCAAAACTGCTTTAGTTACAGTTACAATTTTGGGGGTCACTGGAACTCACTCATGGTCCTTGAAAATGTTCTACTGGCTCTTGATGAGCTTTGATTGGCTTTTGAATGAGTTCAAGGGGTCTTGAAGGGTCTTGTGGATCCCTGAAAGTGTTTCTTTGGCCCTTGAAGGGTTCTCCAACAACATAAGGAACAATTTAAGACATGCAGGCTTCGCCAGGAGTGTACAGTATGTGGTCTAATGTTTTTAAAGCATGATTTAGCTCTGTTATATAATGATAAATGCACTGGGGGAGTAATCTGATCTTCTCATCACTCTCTAACTGTTGGAGGTTTAATTTCCTGTCACTTTAATTTCCTGTTCCACTCAGTTTAATTGAATTACATGCATTTCTGAACAATAAAGCTCCCTCCATTTTGTAACAGTCTTGTATTCAGGACCTACAGGGAGGTGAGTAATAAAACAAAATCAAAAGTGACTTTTTAACCCGTTTGCCAAGTTCCCATGTGAATATTTGCAGTTATGTAACAATATTTATGATCAATGTTGTTTCTATTTAATAGTAATAATACATTGTGTCTATTTTAATGTTGTCCACAACAATGTAGTTTTACTGATTTACAGTTTTCCTGTGCTGCACTGTCTTAAAATTCAAATGGACTTTGAAAACAATAGTTGGAAAAATAATCTCACCACAATTTCCATTTACTACTCATACATAGCTTATATTTCAGAGCTTGCATCACACAGGCTTCCTCAGGTGACCATTCATCGTCATGGAATTGTTAATGTTAATTTTTTTCTGACCACATTGACGACTTTTCCACCAGCTTGGCTTATAAGTTAAAATCGAAAGTTTATTAAAATCATGGACACGTGATTTTAAAATGTATTATACATGTGAAATGTATTGTGAGTCATGCACATGAAATGACTCAGAATGAAATGTAAACAGATATAAAATGAACAAAAAGCTGCAGTCCTGGTGGACTCCCGGCCCCAGCGTCAGTTGGTCAGCTCATCATTCCTGTGTATGATGTGAAGACCACTGGAGGACATTCAAACACTCTGCTCTGCTTTTCTGGGAAACCTGGAGAGAAAAAGTGTGTGTATGTGTGTGTGTGTGTGTGTGTGTGTGTGTGTGTGTGTGTGAGAAATATCAATCTAATTCCACTCAGGATGAGTCAGTCGGCAATAATGTTTTGATTTATGCATGTGCGTGTCTGAGTTGGATGGAGGGAGCATGAAAAAGACAAAAGAGAGAATAACAAAGTTCGAGTTGGCATATGTTAATGTGCAGCTGTCCGGCCTGTACAGAGAGCGCTTGTGTATATGTCTGAGTGTGTTTGTATATGTGTGTCTGTCTCTCAGATGACTCAGGCCTCCTCCCATCGATCTGTCAGAGCAGTTCTGCAACATTTAGTTTCCCTGCTGCATCATATTTGTGGTTTCAGATACTGGCTGCAAGTAAGTGATCACAAAAACTGATGCAGATTTTGGTTGAAATATAGACAAACCATGACTAATCTGACATTTCCAGATACGACAGTCAGATCGGGACAAATCTACAACCAGTAACAGATCAACTAAAGAACCAGAAACAATTTTCTTCCTGTAGATCTCCTTTCATGTCATGTCAATGAGATTCCTGATGAGGCCCCTTCGGCTCCCGCCTGTGAAGTTTTGACTGGTGTATGTGTCAGTGTGACCAGCTCTCTGCAAAGTCACAGTATTGTCAAATGTGCACTCAGCCTTTTCTCTGGACTCCTGCTGGGTCCATTCAGCCTCCTCTGTAACTTTTCAAGGTGCCTGGAAAATGTCAATCAATGTTCAAGTGTTCAATGTTCAAGTGTTCAATGTTCAAGTGATTAAAACACAATACCTGAGGTTTTTTTTTATTACACTTATGTTTCTGCACTTGAAATCAAATAAAGCAGCTTTTAGTCAGATGTAGAGGGTATTTGACTGAATTCACTGCAGCGTGGCTCCGGAGCAGGACTTCTTATTTTGCTCTTATGTTCTTCCTGGCAGCGTCACAGCTCGTCCTTAAATCCTCAGCTGGCTGCACTGGTTGGTTTCTGTCTCTCTTCTTTTAGGAACACATAGTCTTTTCCTCTGAAGTCTACTACCAAGGGCCAATTTAAAGTATGAACTCAGAGCCAGCGCCTCCCTCGCTCCCATTTGTCATGTTCAGAGCAGAGCGACAGTGGCTTCATTAGACGGATAAGAGGAGTCTGTAGCAGCTGATGCTTCAGTAAACTGCTGAACCTAAATCATAGAGTGGAGATGACAGGTTGTGAAAGAGCTGCTTTCTTGTGTTTCAGCAGGAGCATGTTAGATCAAGACTGTTCGACAACCTGTCATTTGCCTTGACAGAAAGAGAACTTATCTTTCTGAGAAACAGTACATCACATCTCAGGGTCTGTGTCAGTCGAACACTGAAATGCGTCATAACAAATCTGCACAGATCGTAGTCAAAGGAACTAAGGAACTAAATTAGTAATTAAATGCACCCGGCCAAGAAATTTTACGACAGTCTGAACCCAGTGGAGCAAATTTTCCAGGAACCCAGGAACACATTTGGAAACTTAGGAACTATGTGATTGTGTATGGATTAAATCAAATAGGTAAAACCAGTTAATTAGTGGCTTTTGAGGTCCTGGTATACAATCTTCTTAACCTTTAGCTGGAGCCAGGATAGCTGTTTCCCCATGTACAGTAGTATATAAGCTCATCTTACTCGCTGCTGGTGCTAGCCTCATATTTAGCGTTTCAGCATCAGTATGGTTCTGTGAATATTTCCTGATATGTAAAGTTATTCCTTTAACCGTAACCAAATGACAGCCAGTAATAAGAACCTGGTAGAATCTGCAAGCACTAAATGTAGCTGCATCTTCCATGTTTCTGGCTTTCTGACTGTATTGTCGCTTACTATATTCAGAAATGAGTGATGTTGATTTAATAAAAATAAAAGTCACTGAGTTAATGCAGTGAACGGGATCAGCCCTGCAGACTCCTGCAGGACTCGGAACAACAACAGATGGAGTGTCTCCCGTGGAAGTGCCCACACTCATCTAAACTCTAAACTGCCTCATGTAAACTCGTGTAGGCTGATGTGTGTTTTCTACACATCAGATCCAGCTGAGAAGCTGTTTCTGTCATTGACAGTCTTGTATCCAAACCTAATCTGGGGGAGCTTGTTTATCCACATGAGCAGAACGACCGAAACCAAGTTGCTCCAATAGAACCATTACAGATGCTGGTCTGTGGTTTTGGATCAAGGTGGTCTTTGGCTGAGCCGTGGGGGCAACCTGACGTGAATCTCAGTCACATCAACCTCTTGAATATATCTGGTCATAAAACATTCTGTGTGTGTCATTTGAGAAAGTGACTCTCACTCCTACAAAACAGCATGAAATATTTACAGAGCATAAAAAGTTACAGTTTTAGAGCTGTACTCTGGAAACACTGTCTCTTAAAATGGGAAATAACAGTAGGTTGATATGGCTCGTACAGTGGAAACACTATGTCTCATAGTGGAGTTCAGTTCGATGGTGTGAGGTCAGAGTTTCAAAATAAAAGGTCATAATTCCCTTGATTTTACTTTACTTGATTTATGTTACACTCCAGACATCCTGTATTTCAGCAACAAGTAGATTTTTTAAAAACCTTTAAATACATTTGAAGATTAATCACTGTGTGTCTCAACACTCAGTGATTACTACACAGACTTAATGTTGAATCCAGGCTCCTCCAGGATCAACAACACAACATTTTGTAAATACTTTAGATTTAGGACGTTTCTGTATGACTGATACAACATGTCAGCTTTAAAGAGGAGCTCTCAGTCTCTACGCTGATGTTTTCTGTCACTGTAACATTTTCTGATAACTAACTCCACTGTTGCTGCTGGAAACATCTGGACGAGACGTCATTGTCTTTACGTTTGGCCAGTTACTCTGAGAGTCATTGAGGGGAGTTTCCTCACGAGCTGGACCAGATCTGGAAATATTTGGTGGAAATTCTACAGAGGTGACCGCAACAGCTGGACAGGAACAGATGTTACATAATGAAGTGTTTGGACGTATGCATCCTGGTTCCGCACACATTTGCATCTCAAATCAGCCTCGGTACTTTTACATAAATAACTCCCATATTCATCACACTTATACACACATGTGCAAACGTAAATAACATTTATATCGGCCGTTTTATTTGACACTCACTCTCTCTCACTTACATTGTGTCTGTTCTTGTTTGGGTTTTCTATTTGTTTTTGTATATTTTGTATATTTTGTCTTGTTTAGCGACCATGCTGGAAGCTGCAGTATCATCAGCACCAGAGGAGCCTCTCTGGTAGGAATGAAAAGAACCTTTTGAGTTGTGTAGCACAGGTTTTACTAATAACACAAACAATAGCTCTGTTTAAAGTGTCCCACTCAGTTATGTCATGTTGGGTTTCGTAGCAGTAAACTCGACAGGAAGCTGCAGTAATTCAAACTGCTCAGTGTCTCTGTCCAGCAGAATCGCTCCCTGAGGTCTGTGCTTCAGTTCAGATAAACGTCTCAATCACATTCTGCCTCAGTGACGTTCATCCTGAGTAACTCCTCGAGGTGGGGGCCGTGACTGCAGCCTGTTCTGGTGTGGTGAGATGCTCTGCAGCCATCATCTACAAGTCATGACCTAATGACCAATAGCTGCCTCAGAAGAGTTTATTTGGAGAGCCTCCACCCGATGAGACAACAGCCTGAAGAATGAGGCTTCCTCCAACTGTAGGTCAGGACAGACTGAGCTGAGGGAAACATGAGATTCTTAACATTTGGAAACAGTGACACCTTGTGGACATAGACGCATAATGACCCTTTTATTAATGAATACTTTGACCTCTGATACTGATAAGTACTATTTACTTGTAATACTTATGTACTTTTACTTAACACATCTCTTGAGTGCAGAACTTGCAGTATTTTCATATTGCAACGTTGCTACTTCTGCTTAAATAAAGGATCTGAATACTTCCTCCACCACCGTGCTGCCGAAAATACTCACTAGACAATCAAATGTGTATTAATCCACTGCTGAAAATAGTCCCCAACAAATGCACGATTTCCTCATGTTTGACTAACTTCTGCTAAAAACTACATTGTCCAGATATTTTAGGAAATTACTGAGCCTTTCTGACAGGATAGAGAAGTCAGGAAGTATTGAGAGGTGGAGTAACACATCGCTGGTTCTGATTTTTATGGGACTTATTGAAAAATGTAGAAAAATATTATTTTTTAATTTGGAAAATTGACCAGACTTTTCATTCAACTGCTACACATTACTTCAGCATCTAAAATCAGTAACGAAATTTCCTTTCTCGGCCTATATGTCATTGTTACTCTCCTTACATTAGCAAAGAAGACAAGAAGACTGAATCCAGTTCAAGTTGCTTTCAAATTTCTTTTAATAAATAGAGCACATGGTCTTAGAATCAAGTACACACTAAAAAGGGTCAAAACAGCTCATTTGTTTTCTTATCAACTCTTTAGAAAGAACAACGCAGGCACTTTACCCAGCTTATGTTTAACAGGGAACAGCAGGGGTGGGGGGTTGTGTGCATGCAACCATGCACACGTGTGTATAAAAGTTAGTAAACAACATATATATATTTATATACATTTATATATATGTGTGTAAATGTTTTTTTCCTCAAAACAATTTCATCTCTGTGAATAATAAAACCATCAAAACCAAAAGATCAGAACAGACAGAAACACCCACAACCAGCGAGTGTGCAGCGCCGGCAGCCTGGAGAATGGCTGCAGCTCCCGACTCTAAAAACAACATTTACAGATCAACAAATCCACAGTATGAGTTGGTTTTCATGTCTCCCCACATCTTTAAACCAAACACATGAACACAAATACATCAACGTCAGATGGAGTTGAAAGCATCAGTCACATGAATGAACAGTGCAGGAGGTGAGTGAAGCTGGTGAGCAGAATGAAAGTCAACACTTCAACACGTCCTCTTATTAAAACCTCGTCAAGTCTCATCTTTAAGTGCTGAGCCCAGGTTGGCTGGAAGTTTGCACAGCGAGGAGCAGACGGTTTCAAATCAGTCACCAAAGTCATATTGTGCCTTTGGTGAATCTTATCCTTTCACCTTTTTTTAACTTGTTTTATCAAAAAACAAAATGAAAATTTTCTCCAAGTTGTTTTGTATTTTGCAAATTTTCTCAGGTTTTCCACGTTTAATAAAATAAGTCCCTGCTCCAGATATTCTGAAAGGAAATATAAAGACTTTGATTTGCTGTTGTTTTCAGTCCTGATGTCAGAACAAAGAATCGTCCAACTATAAAAAGGTTTGTTCGTGTGTAAAAGTATCTGTAACTCAGCTACCAAGCAGCGGTCGCTCCACTGCTGCCTCCCTCTGTAATGAACAAACTTCCTGTGGAACAAAATGTAGAAGAATAATTATAGTTGTGAGCAAAGCTTCAGTCTCACAGCAGAAACTAGAAGTATTTGGAGATAAGGGGGCGATGGCTTCCTCTGCATGATGCTGAAAATCTCCTTTTTTTACACTTTGGTGATGTTGAACAATCATCCACATGCTCTATTGGTAACATCCTAACTAGCTACTAACATACTGGCGCTAGGCTACCAGTAAGCTAACTCCCAGTTAGCAAACTAGCCAGCACAATCACATATCTGTACCATGAACTGGAACCGTGCTGCACTGTGAATAATGTGACGTAGCTAATGAGATTTTCCCATCTCAGACTCTGCAGCTCTCAACCTCCTCAAAGCTCTGTCAAGATGATGGTTGGAAATTTGCCAGTTACAAAATATGATCTGTACACAGAAGCTCCACAAGTGAATCCACTGACCACAGTGATGACATGAATCTATAAAGTCCTATAAGCTCAGGGCTCATAAATTCTTTTTAAATCCATTAATCAACATGAAAAAGACAAAGACATCAGGAACAAGGTTGCTCCTTTTTATGTTTTAATAATCTAACATTTTAGAGAGTCGTTGTTGACTAAGATATTTGTTGGTCAGTAAGTTAAAAACCAGAGGATGTGCAGACCTCTGTTGAAATGCAGCTTCAGTGAATTTGGTGCTGTAAAGCATGAAACACAAGAGCTGTGTGACAGGATGAGAGGAAAGAGAGACTGAAGGTTCTCTGGTGGACATTCAGCGTTCATGATACCAGGCAGGATTGTCTTAAAAAGTGAACTGAGAAGCTGGATTAGTCAGACTCTCAGCACAACAACGGACACTTCCAGTCTTTGACAGTCTGTAACGTCTGAGCTGCTGCAATAGAAAAACACCACTGCAAACTTTGGTTTGTCTGTTCCTTACACGGACCCTGAGACCGCGCTGTGAGCGGGTTCCATGGATCTAACTCGGCTGCAGCATCTCAAAACTTCACTGTACAATATCAAAGCTTTTTCTTTCTTTGCATGACAACATGGTTTTTGTTTGCCAGCAGCATTATCTTGTAAATAATATGCAGGAAGACAAAAGTAAAGGAAAACACTAGAAGAAGAAGATTCTATCACACATATGCACACACATACAAAACACTGGTCCCAGTTTGGTAGGAGGGTCATTTGGCCAGTCAGGTAGTTTAAGGACAGAGAGCAGTCTCAGCACATGGAGCTAGTGTGTGTGTGTGTGTGTGTGTGTGTGTGTGTGTGTGTGTGTGTGTGTGTGTGTGTGTGTGTGTGTGTGTGTGTGTGTGTGTGTGTGTGTGTCCTTAAGAGACTGTCAATTATCATCATCAAATCAGGGTAATGGACGCGTCAGAATTCTCAGCGGTGCAACGGTTCAGCGCCTTCTCACCACTGCTGCCAACAAACTCCAGCTGAGCCATCTCACTGCGGCGTTTCCACAGAGACTCCTCTTCCCCCTCCATTACTTTGAAGACTGCACCGTCTCCTGCAGCGACAGGCGGGAGCGCGCCGAAGGGAGGGGCATCATCACGGACTGGACGCCGCTCAGCCTCCACGGAAGCAGGCCCAGGAAGTTGTCCTGGTGCGTGTCCAGCGTCAGGCTGAGTGCCCGCTGAGGTGGGGCAGGAGGAGGATTGTGGGTGGTGTAGTTCCTGGTCGAGGGGGTAGTAGAAGATGGAGGAGGATGTTGGGGAGGGAGAGGGGTGGTCACTGCGCTCCTGGAGAGAGAGAAGGAGTGGGAGAGAAATTTAGAGGCAGAATGGTGTGAGTGAGGGATGGACAGATGGATGGATGAATGGGTGTACTGACGGAATAAAGGAATGTCTCTTTGAATGGAGGATGAGTGGATAAGTGGAGTCACATGGAGAAGAGGAGGAAATAAAAGGTAAAAAGGGGAAACACCATGTCGAAGTTCTTCTCTTTATTCAGACCAGAGCGTCTTATCGAGCTGCATCACCTTGTTCACCAGAAAACTCCTCAAACTTTTTGTCATGAGAGGACGGCACTAAGATTTCCCTCTGGTAACTCCCACTTCTAAGTCAGGAGGTCTGAAGAACAAAGTTCTTTTACTGACTTTTTTTGTTTGTACTAAATTATTCATAAATGTATGAATTCATTTTTGTTCTTAAAGATCTTCATCTGCTTGACTGCACTTCAGATCCACAATTTTCCAGAAGAAAACACAGGAGACAAAACTACTGAAAGGTTTGGAAATCCTCAGGTAGCAATCCACTCGTCAGCCGGTGTGAAAACGTCTCGTGTGTTCTCCTCAGGTGCTTGTACTGATGAGATTGTATCATATTTTCTCTCTATGTGCCAAAGCATTAACGCCTACACCACCAAAGCTACCGAGCAAAGTATCAAACAGGAAGAGCTCTGTTAATAACCATCATTAGCATCCAACGCTCATGTAACAGTGGCCATTTTAAAATGAGCTGCTGTCACTGATGACGTTCAGATTAAGTTGTGTTTGCTGGTGATCAAGGAAACATTTAATTATAAATTTGCTCTTGAAACAAAACAACAAACAAAAAAAAACATGCATACCAGGATTTATGGGTTAAAATGAAGCTCTAATATTTTGTGTTAGCAGAAGGAAAGACAGCAGCCAGAGCCAGATCACAGCAGCAACATGACACAGGCAGACTGATGTTTTGTCACCAGAGAGCCACTACGGGATGTTCCCAGCAGCAAGGATAACTTTACTTATTAGACCTGTTGTTTAAAGTTGTTTAAACCCCTTTAACTGTTTAGTTAGCACTTACTAGCTCCCCCTGAGCGAAGCTGCCAGCGTCATGGACTGAAATAGCTCTTTATTCTGACTGTGCAGTGTGACACCGCATCTATTGTTGCATCATTCTGACAAAATAAAAACAGGGTGAACAGATGGCACACAGAGCTGCAAAGTGAGAGGAAGCTGTGGTCCTCACTGTGAAACCACATTTCAATGTTTTTTTTTAATAAACTGTCAGTGCATAGAAATAGAAGATGAAATGCACAGAAACAGAGAAATGTTTTTTCACTGAAAAGGACACCGTCTATACAGAAAATGACACCTGAAATAACTGCTTCAACTTTGCAACTCTACTGCTCAGTCACCAGAAAGAACAGAAATAGAATATGGATTATTAGACCGGCCTGAAAGGTTCAAGTTGTCCTTGTTTTTTTAACAACCTCGGCCATGATTCCAGTTGTGATGAGATTTTACCTGTTAGCTGAGATATGGGGTCACACTATCCACCTAAAAGAAATGCTGTGAATAGTGACTGTAACACACGGGCTCATGCAGTTACAAGCAACACATACAAACGAGTGATGCTGCAGTTGCCAAGGAGCAGGACAGGATCGAGTGGCAGTTGCTAAGGAAGCTGAGAGGCAGCGGGGCTTGGTGACTGGACGATGAGCAGCAGTGGAAGGGACAGGAAGTAGGCAGCAGGGCTCATTTGGGGAAGGTTAGTACATCACTGTCAGACCTCACTCTCTGAAAAGCACCCCCCCCCCCCCCACACACACACACACCCACACCCACCCACACACACACACACACACACGCACACACAGAAACAACACGACAGGGGGTTAGCAGAAAAGAAAAGAAGAGGCTCATGATGAATTAGGTTTTGCGACGTCCTGCTGGGAGTCAGGAACTCTGTAAATGTTAAGACATGAATAATGACACACAACATGAAATGAAAACATCAACTGACACAGGGAATAAGAGAGTGAAGACGGACTGTTAAGAGAATGAAAAGGAAAGTATAGATGGACCCAACTCATAGATGGATGGATGGATGTCAAAGTAAAGATGAAATAAAAATAATGATAAGAAGCTGGGATGTCAGCGGACCACTGGATGAATCAGTCAATGGAACATCAACAAGACGACAAGGATGAGTCATGACGGTGGACGCAACCAACAAACAGCATTCAGGCATGAAATGTTCAGGAAGCACATCAGTCTGCAAGCCTGGGTCCTACACCTGGTCCGAGGTCAACTAACATACTCATGTTCTTGATAGTTCCCAAACCAAGGACTTATTTTCCACCTGCATCAAACTGTGTCCTGCGTGATCAGATTATGATTGGATGACATCACGATGCATCAAATCCAGCTGCAGACACACGATACGAGAACGCAATAAAGAACAAATAATCAAAACCAGTATGTTGGTCTAATTTAAAATAAAATGTAAATGCAAAGTAACAGGAATCAATTAGGGCTCAAACAGCTGATCAAACCTTATCACAGCTGAGCAAGAACATGAAAAACCTAAAAAAAACAGGGAAAAACTATCAATGAGCCAAAGGTTCAACTTCCCCCAGGTTCTAAAGTAACAAATCCTCTATACATGTCTACTGTTTGTCAGATAATACCAGGCTGCAAAGCCATTTTCAAAACCATTACATTCTTAAACTATTATTCTGCAAATGACCTGCACACTATGAATGTATGAATTCTAAATTCTTGAGGTAAAGAGAGAAGAGGTTTGTATTCTGTACAAAAATGTTTGGATGCAAGACGTTTGTTAATGCAGGTGGAAACTACAGAGTTCTACTAATTCTGAGGAACAAACTCTCATGCAAACTCTGATTGTATCTGAGAGGAATCTCAAATACAATTCACCCACATCTACAAACTATCTACCTGCCTCTAAAGGGTAATTCCACTGCTTTAGCAACAGGCAGTGAGACTATTCAAACCTTACAGCTAGCAGCTGGACCAACACTACAGGGTTCACTCGGGATTTTCTGCTTCTGGCTAAAAATGAAAGAAGAGCTCAGTCGGATGCAAAACCAGAGAAGTCCTGTAGCGTGAAGGGTAAATGCTCGGGGAGGAGAGGCAGGTGGCGGGGGTGAACAGGGGGATCAGAGGAAGGGCACGGGGTCACATACGTGCTGCATTCACCACTGCAGAATGGCGTATACCTCTGTATACAAGGGCTGGACAGCCTTCTGGCCTGACGGATCTGAAAACAACAGTTTACAGCACAGCTCAGTTATAGTAATGTGAAGAGCCTCTTTCCAAAATACCACACATCCGCCCACAGAGGCATCACTGTGTGGAGAGAGTCCACAGAGGAAGAGCAGCTGCACCGTCCTGGTTTATCCTTTTTCACCCATCACCATCACTATGCAACTATTCTGCATTAACCTGTGTTTCTGGGGTAAATGTAATAATCTTAAATTCATAATGCGGCCGCTGTTTAACAGGTTGTTCCTGTATTGTACAGTGGCCTCAGAAAGTGCTGCTTTTTGATTGGCTGGATGGTCCAGATCACTTTTCAGATCACTGCATGGCTCTGATATTTGGTAGCTGAAGCTGTTGACAGCTGGTCCCGACTGTTAGAACAATAAAGGAACATTTATTGAAAGGTTGACATAGACGGTGACAATTCAAGGTTTGTTTTTACAGTGATATGATCCACTGACTTTCATGTTAATCTGTCCACGAGAATAATAATGATGAGTTCCCATCTTACTACATGATTAGAAACACCACATTAATTAAAATACACTAAAGAGGTCTTAAGAAATCCTGCTAATTAACAGACAAACTAAACTGCTTCAGTGCAGTTAATGCAGACTAGTTGCCCATGAATGTGATTTGTTTTATTTATATCAGTGAATTATAATTGTATTTTCTTTTTTCTTCTGGCGGATAATTCTGTGGTTTTGGAAACAAACTCTTCAAACAGAGAAAAGAGACTGAGAGGGAAGTTAGAACAAAGAGAGAGAGAGAGAGTGTGTGTGTGTGTGTGTGTGTGTGTGTGAGATAGACAATTTGTACAAAGACAACTGAAACACTTCAGTGTATGAAAACACTCTTCAGTCATCATCCTCATCAGGTTGTGAAAATCGTGACAAAGTGAAAAGACCCTGATTCTGTACAAAGTACATGAAACTAATCAATGAAAATGTTTCATGTCTTAAAGCTGTTTGTCTGCTGTCGTCGTTTCTTCTGCCACAAGATGGAGCAACTTCATCTGATCACAAACAACATGGAGCTCTTTCTTCATGTGGCGGGAAGGGACCAAAGAACTGAGGGGAGGATTCACCAACATCATAAAACTCAATGCATTTTTATATTGCAGTTTGTGAATGTGAGTTGGTAAATGTTCTTCTGTTGAATTGAAAATAAAATAGATAAAAATAAAGTTATTGAAAAAAATATGTTCTAAGACAAAAATGTAATTTCTGTATTGAGTTCTTGATTTTCAAGTGTCTGAATTCAGGTCAAAGTTTTTCAGTTTCAGTCCCACCTGAATTCACATGTATCTGTAAAAAAACAAAACCACACTGTCTCTGTGGCTTATTTTGCTGCATATTAACTTTTTTTCCACTAAATATTTTTAGTTACCAAATATATTTAAATGTCTCTTTAACCACATTAGAAGAGGAACCTACAGTGTTAGCTGAGCGTCCGGGGCCCCGCTGGGCCACAATGGCTCCTGAGATGGCCTTAATCCAGCTGTGCATGTCCTCTGGACTGTCAGCCTGACACACAGAGGGAGAGAATGCAGTCAGTGGGACACTAAAGACCTTAATGCATGAAGTTGTATAACTGCTGCAGAGCTCATAATGTGGTGACTTTGTAAACGAACATGTAAAGTTCCTCTAATGAAGGAGTCAAGCTACAGAAAAAATATGTTCAGAGAAGAAAAGAAAAGTTGCTGTTGAAATGCTCGTGATGTGTGTTACCTGTATGTAGAAGGTCCTGGAGCTGGTGACCATCTCAAACAGGTTGTCCCTCATCATCAGCTCACTGCAGGATACAGGGACAGAGCAGCAGCAGTTTTTAATGACCTCAGATGTGATGACCTGAATTCAGCCAAAAAGCCTGGAGGGCAGCACATGTTCACCTGCTAACAGCGAAGTTAACTGACCTCTGTTTGCACTCCTGAACTTTGTGAATCTCCTTCAGCGAGATGACCCTCAGCGCCTCCCTCTCCTGTGGGGAGAAGAGAGAAAACAACACATTTCACCTCACAGCAGCACAATGACAGATCCTTTTAAATCTGAATGACTCATCTCATCTTTACTGAACTATGTTTCCACTACAGCACGTTGACTGACTTAGATTTATATCTGGTCTGGTTTGACAGGAAACCTTCTGCAAAATGCTTTGCACCTGTGTCACTTTCTCCTTTGAGATAAAAGATAAAAACTAAATTGTGCAGACGTGAGTGTCTCATGATAAAGCAGGTGCAGGACAAAAGCAAAAGACCTGAACTTTATCAGACTGGGACGACACTGCACTTCTACTGGTTGGACTGTATCTTAACTCAAACATGTTTTATCGCTGCCACACTCAGACTGCATGAATCAATGGACCCACCATGAGATGCAGATGTATGGGAGAACGTGGATGTTTTCCAGCTATGTTCTGTTTTATTTCTATCACGGCACAATGAGGAGACTCACTGACAACAGCAGCAACAACGACACTCGTTCAGTCATATTAAAACATGTCTCCGACAGTTGATAATGGATGTTTTTGACGGCAGCCATGAGGGAAATCAGATTACAGACCTGCTCTGTCTGCAAGACAGGCGACAAATCCAGTCGTCCAACAGGCAGAGCGGTCATTGTTCGGGCTTTAATCAGCCGTGGTAACTTCCCTCAAACTGAATGTGAAACAACAACCGTCTAAAATTAATTAAGTTAAATTTGGCTCATCAACCGACTTAAACACCTGACAAATCGAGGAACAAGAAGAATCCTGTAAATCCACTATAGCTGGAAAGCCACACTGTTCATAATTACATGTACAACCAGAATCCAAACTGGCACTGGTAAAAGAGATGATGATGATGATGATGGTGCAGTTTCCCAGCCTGCCTCGCTTACCAACACACAGCCCTGCTAACTGGCTCAGCATTGGCATTCCTCCGCTGGTTACTGACTCATCATAGATGGCAACTTACAATTAAAGGCTATTTAAAGAACTTTCATGTGTGCGGTGAACCACATTTGATTTTCCTGCCTCTTTTCGGACACCGTGTATGTGACCTGGGACTTGTATGCAATTTTTTCCTGTAGCTGATATGAGGGTTTAAGTTGAATTAACACTCATATTTTTATATCACTGTGATTTATAATAAACTGAGGCTATATACAGTGGGTTTGAATAACATTCATGTGTCATTTGTGATCACCACGTCCTCCTAGTTTTAATTGGCCGGCAGCTGTGGAATGGAGAAGTGGTGAGGACTTCCCTCGTTAGCTAACTCTCCTCACTTCAGGATATTTTGAGCTTGTGCACATTTGAACGGCACAAAAAACACAAAGGCTGTGTCCGTTCACTGCGGTCTACATAACAGACACTCAGTGCTTTACTAACTTCACAACTACACATCTTTTCACTGACAAGTGTAGTTTTATATAAACTATCATTTTGCTCGGTGGTGCAGTGGTTCGTGCTGTCGCCTCACAGGAGAAGGTTCTGGGTTCGAACCCTGTGTGGAGTTTGCATGTTTGCATGTTTCAGAAAGTAGCTTAGATACCATGAAGGCGATTATATTTGTTTCTTTGTGACAGTTGTAATCATTATATCACTCTACACACATGGTTCTGTTAATACCCTGAGTGGGAAATATAAGGGCATGAACACACACACACACACACACACACAGGGTGTGTCCATATATGTGCACAGAGAGGCTGTGGTTAGGACTCACTAATCTGTCCACACGTGGCTCATATGAGGAGGTATTCAGGAAGTATGCAGCTGCATGCATGTAGGGACACATAACTCCCTGAAGGCAAAACAAGCCTCACTGCACGCACGCACGCGCACGCACGCGCACACACACACGCACACACACGCGCACACACACACGCGCGCGCACACACACACACACACACACACACACACACACACACACACACACACACACACACACACACACACACTGTTCTACTGGTTTCTATCAGCCATGCTCTCAGTTTTTTCTTGTTTTATTGCTGACACTTGTACAGTCTTACTGTTGTATTAACTTCTAATAAGCAGTGTGCTTGAGTGTGTGTGTGTGTGTGTGTGTGTGTGTGTGTGTGTGTGTGTGTGTGTTCACTGTGACACTTTAGGATTGAGGTTGGCATTAGTTTTAGGTTAGGGCTGAGGTTAGGGTCATCTATAAGGGGCTAGGAAATGCATTATGTCAAAGAGAGTCCTCACAGCAGCACATGTGCTCATGGTTAAGTGCAGAGTAAGCCACAGTCAGAACATTAAAGTAACCTGGTTACAGCCACTTCCTGTTGTAACGAGATTCTTTTAAAGCATCACTTCACTCAAATAACAGAAAACAGTTCCTCACCAGGTCAGACTTGTAGTAGCTGACAGCATTTTCATCCAGCATGAAGTACCTCCTCTTCCAGTTCTTCATCTGAGGAAGAGAAGCAGATCCATCGACACGCTTTCTTAGTTAAAGTATCAGGAAGGTTCGGGGGTTGTGGTCAATAGGTGTTAAATATACTATCATTGTCTGGATCAATGTGTTGGACAAATGTAACCCATATATTAATCAGAAACACATGTAAATCTGTGTGTGTGTGTGTGTGTGTGTGTGTGTGCTCTCTCACCACAGCTCCTTGTTTGACACAGTATCCGGCCTTGATGAAGGCCTGGTCCTGCGCTCCTCTGGACAGGAAGTAGGGCAGCTGATTCTGACACCGCTTCAAACCTCCGCGTTCCGCCCCGTTCTGCCCCTCCCCGTGCTCCTAAAACACACACATACACACAAATACACTGTGTATGGACAATTGTCTAAAAAGTTTTCATTTAGCTCTGTTTTTGGTCTCCACCAACTCCTGAATGAAATGTCTGGCTCTTTAGCTGCTGAAAGCTCCACTGTCTTCACCAGCTGCTCTCTGCCATTTGTATTGTAGTGAACAGTAGGTTTTTATCTGCTGTGACCAGACAAGACACTGACAGTTAATGTGCTGCAAAACCAAAAGAATGAGCTGAAAGAAGCTAAAATGCTACAAATAGCTATGTAGCAACAATAAACACAATAAATAATAGTCACAGTATTTTTTAGGAGGGCAGAAAAAGCTGAAAATAGCACAATGAAGAAATGTAGAGGTGAATTATTTTTCTTCTCTACAGTAATTTATGGAACTGTAAAATTATGGCCTTAAATTATTAGCATTGTGCTCTCATGACGCTGCAGACTCAGAATAAATGATCAAAGTCAATGTTCATTCAGTCTTGGTCCTTGTCAAAACCTGGCGCCTAAGTTACCCACAATGCAACTCTACTGCTGACAGTCTGGTTTGGAGATTCAGGTGTATTATGCTAGTCGCATTCGAGCCTCGAGCCCGAGGCAGAGAGGAGGAGGGGGCTAAGCTCACTTCTGTCTTCAGGATTTTTTCCACTGACACAGTATCAGTGTAGATGTTTGTTTCACTGAACATTTTTAAAAGTCAAAGTCTTTCAGTCATCGAATTCAGACCAGCCGTCACTTGTCTGTGCTGATGCACACTGGGTCACATGCCTGTGGCTGCATACCAACACAGACAGGACTGAACCTGCTGCTGCTGCTAATACACCACACGCATCTGTGTGAGAGTGTGTGTGTGTGTGTTACCTGTGTAGCGGTGATGATAGGAACTCCTCCTATGATCTCAGTCTTGTAGGAGACCTGTTTCATGGCTCCATGTCCTTCCTGGGAAGTCTCTGCGTGGGCAGCGTGGCCCTCGCCTGGCTTTGGCACCTGAAAACACAACATCAGCCACAGTCCTATTGTCCTGTCGGTTTGAGGTTTAAGGTTTAAACTAATTTATCATTTTTTCATCTCATCTTTAATCTTGTCTTTGATCATAAAACTGCATCAAATCAGCATTTACTCTCCATTTTGTCTTGAAAAAGTCAAGTTGATGTGTTTTGAACACACAGTTGATGCTAGTTAACAGGATCCACTGGATCAGTTGGTCTTTCATCAAATCTGTTGACATTAATATGAAATATCACCAGCCTTGCCCTTTGCCACACTGCACTGAGAACATGTTCCTTCGTCACCATGAACACATACTGTAATTTATTTTGACTCACTCCCACACACTCCGCCCTGCTGCCAGAAATACTCACTGCAGCACCAAATCTGAATTCCTCCGCTGCTAAAATAGTCCCTAACAAATGCACCGTTTCCTCCTGTTTGAGTAACATCTGTGTCCAGCTCCTTTAGTAAATCACTGAACCCTTTCAAAATAAAAGTATATATTTGTGACCTGTGTTTTTTTAAGATTTCAGAAGGAACCACTAGAAAACAGAATGGACTTAACTGTTGCTGAACACCAAAGTTATCATTAAAAGGAAACTGATTACAGTTTTTAAAAAATACTTCAAGCCCCGGAGACTCCTGACTCTTCTCCGCTGCAGCTGCAGGTGAACATGAAACCCTGACTTCCCTGCTCTCTTTCCCTTTACACTCTGTTAAGCCTGAACTCAATCTCTCTGGCCTGATGGGTGATTTTCCATCTGCTGCAGCCTGAGGCGGATGACAGAGCGGCCTACAACAACAGGAGAAACAGGGTCACCTATTGATCCATCTGTGTGTGTGTTGGTGTCTGTGTGGGGCTCACAGTGATCTTGGTGGCGTTGTTGAGAACACTGATCCATTCCACCAAGTCCTGCTGGTCGTTGGCTTGCAGATAAAACTTCCTCATTCCTGCATTTATAACTTCAGAGAGAGAGCGATGCAGAGAGGGAAACATTGATGTGTTGTTATCTGATCCTTAATGTGAAATATTAGACTAGAAAACGCAAGAGGAAGAGAGGAAATACACTGAACTTCATGCAAATCATGATCTAAAAATATCAGTTTGTTTCTGGATTCTCAGAGGCAGAGGATGTGTGTGTTTGTGCGCATGTTAACATCCCATCCAGATGCAAATAAACACACACACACACACACACACGCACGCACGCACGCACGCACGCACGCACGCACACACACACAGGTCAGGTCAAGGTTATTGTACAATTTCCTCCAATTGAGTGACAAAAAGCTACTGTTGGCCACCAGAGGAAAAACAACAAGTAGCGAGGGACAAAAGGGAGGAAATAAACCTTACAGGAGAGGAAAAGAGGGAGGGAGGGAGGAATAAAAGGCCAAGGAAGGGCAGAAGGGGAGAAACAAGGAAGGAAGGAAACAGGGAAAGAGTAGGATTGAAGGAGACTGAAGAGGAAGAGAGGAAGGAGAGAGGGTAGAAGAGACGAGGGAGTAAAAGAAAGTGGGAAAGAAAAACTGTTCACCTAAAAATTGCCTAATAATAATAATAATTTATATATCTATCTTATGGTTGAAGATCTACAGCCGTCACAGCCTCCACTCCTCTGGTTTCAGTCGCTCCACCAGATGTTGAATCTGGCTGCAGGGATTTTTTCTCCTGTTCAGCCATAAAACCATTAATTAGATCCAACACTAATGGTTGATGAGACCTGGCTCACAGACTGTTCCAGTTCATCCCGAAGGTGTTGGGTGGGGCCGAGGTCACGGCTCTGTGCAGGACTGAGTCGTCCACACTGAACCGGGAAAAATATTTCTTTATGGAGCTGGCAGTTTGTGTGAGGGGGCAGTGACATGTTGAGACAGGAAAAGGCTAAACACAAACTGCAGCCACAGAACTGGAACTTCTCTGTACTCTCCAATATCACTGTATGGTGTAGATTTCACCTCTCTGGAATTAAAGGAGCTTGTCCAATCCATGAAAAAACACACAGTAGTATGTGGATAGAGCTATAGTGCAGGGAAAGAGGAAGGAGAGGGAGAAAACGTAGAGAGAGAGAGTGAGGTAGGAGAAGAAAGTAAAGGTGAACTTACCAAAGCAGAACTCTGCCTTTGGTCTGAGTTTGGTGGCATCACTGACCTGAACAAGAGAGTAGAGTGAAGTTTATATGTCACAAAGGGGCATTACGAACACTACAGGACACAATATCAACACAGAAATATACAGTAATAAAAAAATACACGTTAACACCAACACCTTGCTGCATAAGTTTCCACTTATGACCAAAACCAGGGGACACGTCCTCACATTCACAGCTGGTAACAGGTCACATCACCAACCAAATCAGGCCAACATGCTAATGTCAGTATGCTAACCACACCCATGATGCAGCTGTCACATGCTCACAGTGGCAGTGCTAACATGCTGCTGTTAGCCATGTGTTATCTTGACAGTGATCCCCGTATTAGCATGCTAATATTGGCTAATTAGCTCTATGTAGAGAGGACTCACCTTGGAGATGTAGGTGAGTTTGAGAGCTCCCACATTATCTGCACCTTTAGGCAGATTCTGAACAGAGAAAGACAAAAACATCGTTATTATCTTAGTCATGATATTTAATTAGCAGCAGTAAATGTAACGTTACTGGAAAACAAAGACTGGGTTTGTTACTTATTCCCTGAAAAGAAAGGCTTGTAAACTTTCGGGCTGGACGGTCTGGTAGAAATCAGAGCCACAATTTTCAGAAGAGTATTTTTTAAATGTCTCTATACATACAGTGATAAACACACATTTTCTGACAGTGTAAAACACAAGTCACGGCCTAAACCTGATCAGCCTGATAATGAACTAACGAGCATCGACTGGACGCTGCGTCCGAGGGTCAGACACACACATAGCTTCGAGCCACAGTATAACAAGGCTGGGAAACACTGGTGGACAGGCTGTTTCAGAGACGTTTGGATTCTCTCATGGAGACAAATCTGGACAGGAAATATAAACATTTACAGAGTTTTTGGCATGAACTTGATCTACGTATGTGGAAAGATAATATTAATACCAGCAGCAAATATTAGTTATCAGCAGCCTAATTCAAACATCTGCTCCAAGTACCAACATCAGCCCCACCTGCTCTCTGACTGAAGATGTGTTTGAGGAATTCCCCACTGTGGGAAATATAAATACTACTACTACTGACGTTTTCAGTTTCTGTTCTGGTTCCTGTTTGTCCTCTTGGTTTGACACACAGGGTCTGTCACAGCTTCAACCAATCACATTAAAATCTGTGTTCAGTGTAGTTCTGTCCTATAAACACACAACTTCTTCTTTACAGCCACCTTCCTGTATTGAGGCCTTTTATACATCATGTTGTTGAAGCACCAGTGTGTAGGAATTACTGGCATCTAACACTGGTTGCAGAAACTACAGTGGCTGTCAGGTAAGGTCAAATGTCCCTGCTCCTGTTTACCAAATAAATTAGCAGTTAAATGCAGCTACATGTGGAAGGAAGGAAGGAAATCAGTCTATTGATGTAACGGATGATGTGCAGTGAACATGTAAACACTTTCCTGTAAAAAAAACATCACAACCAGAATCAAAACTAAAACAGAGCTGGTCCGCCTCACCTGTGGGTTGTCCATGTACCACAGCAGGCTGCCCTGCTGCGTGTCCAGGATGAAGTATCGCCGCAGGAACCTGCCGCTGCTCTCATTCTCCTCGATGTCCAGGAAGCCGCAGATGCGATTCTGTCGGTCCACGTAAGGCATCGCAACCCCGACCAGCTCAGCCCGCCCTGGGGCATCACAGGAATGCTGCCAGGAGGACAGACAGCAACTTCCATCAGGCGCAACAACTGCATGCTTGTGATAAAATGACCTCAGCATAGAGGTCTGTCTTCTATAGGAACATGTCCTGCTCTGTTGGCACAGATAAGACAGCTGAGACACATTTTTCCTTCTTTCACAGACACAGTTTTCATGCTACGCCAGCTCAGTCTGGTCTTCAGGAGAAATTGCCCCCCCCCCTCTCCCTGACCGGCTCCTCTGAACGTCCAGTCCTACAACTGGGCAACAGAGGACTTCACCTCTCTCACACTTTTCAGTTCCAATAGATGTGAACAACTTTAATCTCATGACTATCTCCCTTCCTGTCCACACAGTGAATTACAGAGTCACAGCAGTGAAACAATATCAGTGATATTATGACAGCTCTGGATCTGTGGGTCTGTCCGGCTGCTGAGGCTCCTGCCTTTCAAAACCTTCAGTTCCCTCTCAGACAAAACGTGTTGCCACAAGCAGCTGACCATCCAACAAACGAAAACACAGTCATAAGAACACAGATGAGGATTTGAGTGCAGCCTCTGTTTTTTCTTGTCTTAAGGTGTCAAACTGCTGAAAATAGACCCACAGTCTCTCACCTGTGGCTCCTGTGGCTGTCAGTTCCATCGCCTCAAGTTTTGGTTTCAGATTTTATTTTTAATTCCACTTTGCTACAGAGGAGGAATTTCAAAATGAAAGAAAACACAAAGAAAAAGCCCCAAACTCAACAGTCTGCAGAGTGTGTGTGTGTGTGTGTGTGTGTGTTTGGGTAAGACAAGGTCCAGCACTAGTTAAAGTATGCAAGGATTAACAGAGCAGGTGCTGGGTTGATCTTAGGTCTCTCTCTCTTCTCTCTATCTCTCACACACACACACACACACACACACACACACACACACACACACACACACACACACACACACACACACACACACACTATCTGTGTCTGCCGCTGTGATTTACGCCCAGCTCGTGCTGACTGAATGAGGATGCCTCTTGAAATCAATGGTTGTGTGCAGACGTTCAGTGGTTGTCTTCACTCTGCTGACAAAGGAGCAGAGCATCAAACCTCAAGACTTTTATTGGTTCCAATCAAAATGCGTCGTAGCTGTAAATACTGAAACTGCTCACACTGCTCAGATCTGTGATCTTCTTCACTTCTCAGTCAGTTATTACTCATGTGGACCGGGCTGATCTCTGGAAACGCATCACTCAGTCTGTGTGTGACGTCTTCAGTGACAACCAGCTGGTTTCTAAAACAGTTACTTATCAAACTGGGTTTCACCATCAACACTCAAAGTTCAGCATTTTGGGAAATGTACTTATTTGCTTTCTTGTCACAGTCAGATGAGGAGATTGTAATAGAATCTCAAATGCTCTTCAGTCTAAAGATGCAACTACTGAGAGGCTTATTTTATTAAATCAAAAATGGGGGTTTTGAAGAATAACAAACATATATTCCTCAAAGTGAGGAATGGTTAAACAAAAGTATCGTTGTGGTCTCTGCACCAAACCCAGATGTCACAGAGATCTAGTATGAAAAGGTGAAACCGAAACAGAGTCAGGTGTAATACGTGTGGTCTGGTTTAACAGTAGTTTCTGTCAGGATAGGAACACGCAGCCAATCAGAGCTCTAGCTGATGGTTAATAACACTTTTGTAAATGTAAATGACCGCTCCACCCCCCCCTCCACCCACCACCACCTCCACCACCCAAAAACATGCTGTATTAGAGGCAGTGCGAGAGGGAAATTAGACCTGGATGACAGGAACGTGGAGGCAGCAGCAGTGCTCAGCTCACTGCCCCTGATGTGTGTGCACTGGTTATACACGAGAGAAAAAAAAGACAGATAACAATGGAGACAGGGCTCTGGATGGAGCCGCCATGTTTGAAAACGCTATTGTTGTGACTTCTGCATCTGTTTCCCTCATTGGCTGTTTACTCCCACACACCACAGGAACCATGGTGGTAAATCTTATCTCCCCACACTCTGCTCTGAACGTCCCCTCACGACTTGATCATTCTGCTGGAGGAAACCAGTCACACCATTTTAGCTGTAATTTATTTATTGTATTCATTTGTTTTCTTTACTTACATCTGCCTTTAAACCCCAGCGTCAGGTCAAATTCCTGAAATTATTCCCGCTCAGATGACCTCACTCGACCTGTCAGTCAAGACAGTGGTAGTTCATTTGTTTTAGCAGATGAGGAACATACCTCTGAGCGTCGGGACGAGCAGTTCTCCTCTAGTGGGGGGTCAGACCTGCTGTACCTCACACTACACTGATCCCAAGCTGACTTTTATCACATGTCACACAGCTACTGAAATAAAATGACAGCACACAAAATCCCAGAGTCAGATCAGTTTCACGACCACCTGATGGAGCAGGAAGGTCCTCAGACCTCATGAAGGTGTCCTGCTACTGAAAACCGCTCTCAGGCTCTCACCTGCGGCCCCTGGGCCCGACTGTCAATTCAATCGTCTCGAGTTTCAGTCTCAGATTTTAATTTGAATTCCACTTTGCTGCAGAAGAGGAGTGTTGTGTTGTGTTTTGTCCAGCCAGCAATCCAGCATCAAAAGACATCTCATTTATTATCACTAATAAATCCCCATGTGTGAGCAGCTGCAACAGGCAAACTGTGGCTTCAGTGGTGGAGTGACTGATTAGTTAATTGTCTTTTGATTGGCCGAGCAGCTCTACATCACAGGAACACTTCCAGTCTACCAGAAAGAAGCTGACTCAGAGTGAGACAGTGGACCAAACACGAGTCCACACTGTTATCAGGCTCTGACGACCTGCACTGAGGGATGTTAGGAGGTTTATAGGGGATGAAAAGTCTTCAAGCCCAGCACACACTCACAATGAAGACATCACTGCAGCAATAACAGCGTCTCTGTGGGGGAGCGAGGCAAAGGGAAACACCGTCCTCCATCTCCATCACACTGGACCATGTGTCCCTGAACCTCGCTTCCCGTGAAGAGCTCACACCAGAACGCACGGACACACGCGTGGACAGCGTGATAAACAACTCCTCCCTGCGGGGGTCGCACCGCTGTCACAGGCCCGCACACCGCTCCACTCCCCGCCTGTTCGACACTTTCCCCTCGTGAATCACGACTGTTGCGGCAGGATATTTGTCCGTGTAGCCGCACAGTGTGGCCGTGAGGCGGCTCACACGCGGTGAAGGCGGCGGGTCGCGGTTTACTTACACAGTTCGGCTCAGTCCGGGTCCAGGGAGGCAGCTGTCCGGCACCGCGCCACGGCACAGGCTCCCAAACACACTGCTTCCGGTGCTGGATTTAAAAATAAAAGTGCTTACGAAAGCGTTACTTCCATGTGGACTTCAAAGTAAAACACCCCATGGTCCAAGGTGTGTAGAGGTGGACGCATGGCACTAAGAAGGGAAATGTCAAAGGATGAACTGTAGTTAAAAGTTCAGTTTGTCCAATACTTTAATCTATGACTAAATAGTACCTGAAAAAGTAGTTTACTGTCCCATCAGCTGCAGCTTCACTTTGTGTTTAGAGCTAAAGCATCAGAAACATTAAACTTGCTTAACATCATGTAGCCCTGAGGACGCATTCATTTTCTGAGGATAATCCGAGAAAGGAAATAATTTAGGAACATTTTCCGCCTTAAAACCAAACTACCTCTGACCTGTCATCGCTGGTTACATGTCAGTATGTTATGAACAGGTGAACTATAGGTGTATTTATCGCTCTGTTTTGTTTCAGTAATTTTTAGACGCCTGAAGTGTTTGAATTAAACTCCATGAAAAAACATCTGAAAAAATAAATATGATTTTATGTAGCATATTTATTTCTTTGTCTCCTCTCCAATCCTGACACACACCTCACATTCACTAAGTTCACACACTATTTTGTGACCCCTTTTTTTTTTTTTTGCTTTTATTTTGAAAGCAGAAATACGTCCCCACAGTGTTATTAGTGACAACTTGATGCAGCAGCTTTTCAACCAATCCACTGAATAGTACTTTTTCCCCCCTCATTCTCTTTGCAAAGGATGATGGTAAATGCAGTCACAAAAAAAGGGCCGATAGACTGCACTAATGCACAGTGCTTCCCTCCACACTGTCAGGTGTCAAAGGTCAAGGACAGATTCTGTGCCTTGCTTAAAAGAACTCTGGTCACACATTCACATTCATTCAGATCCATGCGGCTTTTTAAATATTTATATGATACTGTAAATCTGCAGATATGATTACACAAATCTATTTTTCAAGGGAACAGTTAACTTGAAAATCTGCAAAGCACACACACAGACACACACACACACACACACACATCTCACTGTTAAAACGGAAAACACCCACAGAGAAGGAAACAGCATCTGTAATGCAAAATGAGGGGACTTCCCATGGGCTGTACCTGGTCTTAAGTGTGTGTGCGTGTGTATGTTGTTTCCCTAGTGGGTTCATTTCAATAGAAAGAAATTTCCGTGTGTGCAGTGACTCATTACGAGGATGAAGTGGGGAAAAAGGAATAAATAAACAGAATAAACAGGTGGACTGACAGACAGGTAGACAGACAGACAAACGGATGGTGGCTGGTTGCTAACTGCACTGAAAGTATAGAAAATATATGTATTGTGCAGCAGAGGAAATATTTTTGCATCCATTTGGTCAGGAGAGTCTTTAAGGACCCTCACAACTGCACAAGGTGTTGTTAAATGAACTGAGGCTGGTTGTAATATGCTGAGTATTGGCTCCTCAACTTATTCCAGTTGAAGTATAAATTATCTAAAGAATCTTTTCTCAAGTCCGTGAATCTAACATGACATTTACAGTTTGCTCCAGGTGAGAGGGAAGGAGGTGAGAAGAGACAATAAAACAGAAAAGACATCAGAAGACATGAAAAGAGGGAGAATAGAAAGAGAGGGAAAACAGAAGACAAGATTAGACAAGAAGAACTCAAGAAGAGGAGGGACGTTCACGAGAGGAAATAGATTATGAGTAAATCCTGACATCTAGTGGTGACAGACAAAAGTCACAGCAGAGGAAATCTTTGCTCAGATGTGTGTTTGTTGGATGGATTTGAAAAGTGCAAATGCTGTGATCAGTTTCAAGAATCTGCTGCTCATAATCTAAACCTGGTCTCTAATAAAGAATGATCAGTAGCAGAGGAGGAAGTGTAGGGATGTGTCTATAGGGACAACAGTTGTCCACCTTTTTACTGCGTCACAATGTGAGGGTCCATCAGACGACAGACTGTTGTTTTCATGTACAGTATTTTTGCCTGAGGTTGTTAAAATCTGGAACTTGTGCGAACTTGTGCGAAGGTCCAAAAAATCTTCTCTGTGCATATGATAAAAAAAATATTGTAGACTTTTGAGGCTTAAAAGTGAACTGCTAAAAACCCTCTTCCTCTCCTCTTTGAACCGTCTCCTCCTAAAAAAAGGGAGTTGATCGGGGTGGTTGGTCTGTTGGCTTCCCTTCCCTCCGTCTTTGCCAGAGATGATCCTATGGCTGCTATCTGCTGAATGTCAAAGGCCTAATTGTTTTTAAAGATGGCACTGCCAGCATAGATGCCAGCCCCTGTGCCAATCTATTCTTCAAAACAGTGTGATGCCTGAACACTCCAGGTGCCACCGCTAAGCTCTGCCAGGTTCTCAACAACCAACGCCCGCTCAGGGAGCTTTTGGCACCTCTGTGAAAAAGTCAGATCTGTTCTTTATTGTCAGAATATTGAACCCCCTCATGGTACAGCTACGCTGGTCTACTGGCTGGCAGGAAGGCTGATGCTGGCACAGGGGCCGCAGCATGCCATGCAGGGATTTCAGCCAGGCTTAGTGCTCCGCAGTCACTTCTGGAGAGGTTTTTGTGGTTTGAAGAAGCAAGGCTTGATGCCAAGATGACCTGACTGCCCTGAAGAAACAGACAGCCATAGCAGGGTGCATGTCAACAAGCTCTGGGATCATTTCAGGTCCTGTGGCAAATGGCAAGGACTCGTCTTTCAGCTCTGGTGTCGTCTTCCCAACTCTCCTCAAAAACAAGAACAGAGACACATTTTTTTTCTGTGGTGTTACAGATCTGTCACATATCTTTCAGAGAATGCCAGCATGTAATGGACACCGAGGATCAATGCAATTACTACATGAGAAAACAGGGCTAGCTGACAGCGTTACTCGTCGTGTGGCTGCAGATCCTGCCCAGCCTGAGCTGTCACACCCACAGAGAATGAGAAAGTAGTTTCTGAATGGTCTCAGAATGCACCAGATAGTGTCCAGACCCTCTTGTTTTTGAGCTGGACTGTCATTTTTGTGTTCAAGTTGAAATTTTTTCCGTTTGCACCACTTTGTTATCTGTAGTTGAATGCACCTTAATGACACAGTGAAAAGGCAGTTAGACCCCTGTAGCCCCCTAATTTTACTCGTTAAAATGAAATAGACAGATATGATTTCATCACTTGATCACAGTTAAGGAAAGACCATGGACTTTTTGAAAAAATCTACATTGAGTTGAGGTATGAGACACGACTTTTCCCCAACCAATACCAAATGACTTTTTTATGGTAAATGAACATTGCCACAATGCAGACAAAATCAGAGCTCCACCGTCTCTCTGGCTTAACTGAGACAAATCATGTTTTTTTTCTGACACAGGAAACACAAGCAGGAGGATTCATCTTCAGACCAGCACGAGACTTCCATTGACAAGGAACAGCAAACTGGGATTTCTGGCCATTTATACCAGCAGCTCACTCAAACTGTAAACAAGTTTTTGGATAAAAAAAAATCAGCTCAAAGTGAAAGTAACGTTGAGGCTTTCTAGAGGAAGGAGTGACACCTCCTCCTGTCAGGTGACAACTGAAGGACAGTGATGATATCTGCTGTCCTGCCTGCCAAAGTATGTCTGCTGAGCTGACGGAAGGTGAAACAAATCCATGAGTGTCCAGTTTCTAGGACAAAATCTTAAGTGATCCACCCTGTAACTTGGCATTAAATAACCTATGTGAAGTATTCTTACAAGAGAGAGGCCAGAGGGCATCATTTGGATCTATGGGACTCTGCAGTCACTCTGAGAAACTCAAAGTCTGAAGCTTTGAGCAGAGAGTTTGCAGCTCTTTCAGACACAATCAGAGCCACAGAGGAGGATCAGAGAGGTGAGGACGTATCATTCCTGCAGAATTATGAGGCTGCTGCAGTGGGGGGAATCCAGCTGGATGATCCACAGCTGGGCTCAGGAGTTTTGATGGATATGGCGAAGCATCTGGGCAACCTGACCTTCAACATCTGGAACAAATGGCATCCCGAAAACCAAGAGAGGTCTGATGTCGGTCAGTCAGTCAGAACCAGAAGAGGATCAGAGTTCATCTGGACTGGGACAAAGGGGAGCTGTCACTCTCTGAGCCTGATACAAACACACACACACACACCTTCACTCATACTGAGAAACTGCCCACGCGTTTGCATGACAGTAACATTCAGAGAGTCGATCAAGACCATCTTAAATTATGATTTGTTAATAATGTGGTGTAAGCCTAATTAATTATTAATATTAGATTATGTTTTTAATATTTCCCTAGTAATAACTGTAATTTATTTGTAGAATTTAAAAATATTAGCCAGATATATTGTTTAATATTGTACCATCTACTCAGTATTTTCATAATAATATGATTGTTTTTGTTTTTTTCCTTTATGGTAATTTTTTTTAAATTGAATGTTCTGTAGACACTTTCTACAAGAATTCAATAGAGTCTTTTCTTTGAATTTAAGATATTTTTATTTTATTTGTATATTTTCCTCTCTTTAGGAGCTGCGGGATGATTTGTGCTGCATTTAGTGCCTATCATCATCAATGTACCGTTTTACGAGTTTAATGCGAGCACCTGAATGCGGCATTTGTAATGATAAGATTGATGAAGCTGCTAGTGTGAAGGTCAAAAATTACATATTACATATCCGGTTTGAATCTTAAAAATAAAATGATTAAAAAAATATATTACCAAAATTCAGCAAAATAATGTCTAACCATCACATTGAATAATGTGTGGATGAAAAGGTCTGTATTATATCCACATTTTGCAAATGTTCTTATATATAAATACTTCCATGTCAACTAGGCTTAGCTAAAATGTTTTTTCAATATGTTTAATATATGCTTTTATTTTTAAGGATCTATTACCCAGTTCCGGCAGCGTTCGGCTATCTCCAGTTAACTTGACGCAATAGAGGACTCCAATGGAACCCTTCGTCGCAACCCGGAGGAGACAATCGAGTGCGATTTAGCTTGAAAACACGAGTCGATTTCCTTAGATTAGGTTATAAATCATAAATTTTCTGAGCGGCCTAGATTTGAGGTTCTCTCCGCTGTGTTTCAACCCCGTTAACGGCGTCTGCTGGGCCGTGTTTATACTGTGAGGAGCAGCTCGGATCAGGGAAGCAGGCCCGGTCCAGTGCGAGTTTAACGGCCGTCACGGGTCTGGAGTGTGTTTTGTGCGGATCGGCCCTTTAGCTCACCAAGTAAGTAGAAACACGCACAACAGTCAGTGTTCGTTTAGCTGAGGAAGCTGGTCTGCGTTTGGATTGTTTGGTTGTGGCACGACACGATATGAGTGTGTAGTTATTGTTAGCTGTTAGCTTCAAGCTAGCAGCTTGCTGAAGTAAAGGCTCCTGTCTGCTCTGTTGAGCTTTTTGCTAATGCTAACGGCTAAAACTCGAGCTAACGTTAATAGTAACTTAGAAAAATATGTTGTATTTTTTTTACGTAAATCGTATCCCGCCACGTAATTACATGGATATAGTGTCTGAATTGTCTCACCTCCACCAGTGCGTTTTGTTCTTTCCATTAATTGTGCTGCTAGCATCCTGCCAGTGCTGATAGCAGTCCATTAGCACCATTAGCTCGCTGCCAAGCTAATATTAGCCTTGTTTTGTCAAACCAGCTGGCTGAGGAGTACTCAAGCTGTTAGCTTGTAACGTTCACACCTAGCTACGCATGTTCTGTATCATCAGGACTGGAAAGTAATTTACACTGAAATTGATATTTTTTTTAATTAACCGATTTTACATGTGTCTAGTGAAGAAAGACGTTATGGGCCGATCTTTTGTTGACTAATATTTAAGTCCATGAATGTGCGAATATTTATCATCTGATCAGTGAACATCGCTGACACTGGTTACTGCTGTTCAGGTTCTACACTTAAGTAAAAACTAATTCTGTGGTTCTTGCGAAAAGCCGTGAAAACGGTTAAGCTCGAAAATCACATCCATGATGATGAAATATGTTCTTGTCAACTCTTAAATGATGTGCCTTTCTTCCTACTCTCTCTTCCTCTTGTCTTAGAGAATATGACCCAGATGCAACAATGACATCCAGATTTGGTAAAACCTACAGTCGCAAGGGAGGAGAGGGCACGTCCAAGTTCGATGAGGTTCTGTCCACCAAGAGAGGCACCCTTAGTACCAAATGGGGTGACACCACCTACAAGGCCAAGGTGGGCTCTAAGCGTGCCGGCGCTCCCAAGAACGACTCTGTCCTGGAGGTATACAAGAGGCCCCGTCCATGTGGAGACGGCTTGGAGGATCCGTTCGGGTTCGACAGTGATGAGGAATCCAAGCCAGTGTCATCTCGGAGTGGCAGCAAGTCGTCACCTGCCAAGCCGGCCTCAGCAGAGCCTCCCCAGGCAGAAAGGCCGGGTGCTTCTTTGGACACAGGGAGCAGGTCCAGCCTCCAGGGAGTATCCCACACTTTTCCATCCGCCCGAGGTTCATCATGGCTGCCCGGTGACAGGAACCAACCCAGGGTGGTGGAGGACACAGCTCGGTTCTTCAACAGCAGCAGTGCTAACACAGGTAATGCATTGTGTTTGAAACCCTTAAGCTTGGGTAGATTTGTATTAGGATTGCATATGTACTTAAAGTATTTATTATTGATTAATCTGTTGATTAATTTAGATAATTGTTTAGTCTGTAAAATGTAAAATAATAATAGATGCCCATAAGAGGTTGCTGGAATTCAAAGTAGCAATTACTTAATCTTACTGACAGTAAAAAAAAATAAATAAATTAAAATAAAAAAACTCAAACATCTTAGCTTGATAGAAAAAAAATATTGAATTGACTAAATAAAATCATTACAGAAGCTGCTGACATTTCAGTACAGTAACTTATTAATTGCTGTTTGAATCACAGATAACCGCAGATCTCCTGTCTGAAATAATAACCATACAGTGTTTTCACTTGGCCTGTCCCTGAATGGGCAGGAATTTGATATTTTAAATGTTGCTCAGATTGTTTTTGAATGTCTTTGATACAATGGCGACCATAAAATGTCTCCTTGAAGCTGCTGGCTAGACAGGCGTCAACCGTGGTGCTCTCTGGCTGGCGGCTTCCATCAGCTGTAGAAAGTTTAGCTTCTCTGAATTTTTTCGTGTTAAAATAGAGACGTATCTGGCCAGGAATAATGCACCATGAGTCCTGATGTACACTCTAATGGAATTGAAAACAAACAGATGAACAGATATGATGGTTCAGCCTGCAGCATCCTGAGGAGCACGGTAACCACACACATTACTTTTGGCACAAAACAAAAATCCTATGAGGGGGTGAAGTGTTCCAGCTTGTGATGGAATCTGATGGCTCACAGATGCAGAGCAAATTCTGGGTCTTAAGATAACAAAGTGTAAAAACTCTGAGACTTCTGTAAAACTAAATACTGCTGTGGACTTTGCATTTGTCTCTATGTGAGTGCTTGTGGTTTCCTGAAGTGGTTTTGGTCAGTGGCTTCAGTTTTACATTTCAGTGATTTCGTTTTTGACCAAACAGCATTGGAGAAATCGCTTTTATTGTTGGTCCTCTCACAGTTGGTCACTGTCAGTATTGTCACTTTCAGCTTGGCTTGTCCTCAGCTTTCCATGGCCACTGCTGGCCACCTGCCATAGACGCGAGCCACTCCAACTGACTCCCAACAAAAAGCTGCGTCTCAGTGAGCACTTCGCCTCAGAGTAACGTTTCCACAGTGTTAGGACGTTATGCCATGTTGAAGGGAAGTCAGTGCGACAGCGAGGTTCAGCTGAAACGCTGCCATCAACAGCCTTGTTATCTGCTTACTAAGACTGGTGATGTTGACTCAGTAAATATGACAGAATGCTTGACCAAATAACACTTGAGTTAATGTGCCTGTAGAGCTGACTGAGTGATATTTGTATTGAAGAAGGTTGTGAGACAGTATTTATTTTGCTCAGCTACAAAATAAAATCAAATGAAACATTTATGCCACTTAACTGAAAAAAAGCTAATTTACTGTGTATATTATGATTATATATGTTGAAGGTGTCCTGTTTGACAGCAGCTGAGTTTGTCAGAGCTTAAGTCCACAAACTGCAGAATTAAGAACAGTGTGTTTATTTTACAGTCATTGTTCACTGAATCCTTGCAGCCTGTAGACATCTCTTGTGTCAGGCTATATTAAGGGGAGTTTTGTTTTGGCAAATCTGAATTTGCATTTCAAAATCTAAAATAGTTTTGAGTTAATTTGATCAAACTGATCAGCCTGATACATGTGCTGCATTAATGAACGCCCTGAGCAAATCCACAGGATTGGGACTGAGGCCAATCCAGTCATTTTCAATTGATTGGCAAAAGCCTGATCCCTCTCTGATATCATCTGTTTGCTCTACGTACGCCAGCCGTCAAAACCACCACACTGTCATCTTTAAAAGCAGTTATCATTTCTCAGTGCAGAGTGTTGTGAGTGAAAGAAACATGAAGTAATACAAAATAAACAGAAGCCAGTAGTTGTAGTTAATTATATCTCAGCCAGCATGGTTTCCTGCTGTTTTTAGTTTCAGACCAGTCTTGCTGTGTTGCTAGCGTCATGTTTTTAATGCAGAAAAAACAAATCTAAATTGCTTAGTAATCTTAAATGTGCAGGGTGCAGCTGACAGCTTAATGTTGAAAAACTGAGTTTGATTTTAAGAATTCAAACTGTGGCGAAACACTCAGTTTTCAGTTCAGTTTATCAGATTCAGACATTACACCCTGTCATGGAGGAACTGAACAGTGTGATCACTAAGGGTTGCAAAACAGTTTCCAAGGTGTTACCCTCAGACTGTTTTTTATCTCCCCTTTCAAAGGAAAAATGAAGCCATATAATGTAAGGTTTATTTTTTGACTTGTTTGAATATGGTCTGATTGGATTAACAAATAGCTTCAACTCATCATTGTCACTTGTATGAATCCATTCTGATGGGGTAAATTTGTCATCTGTGCATGTCTGCCCCACTGTCTGTGGCTGTTTTGGAGTGTGTTCACGATTAGACTAATTCTCAAGAGAAGGTTCCAGTGTGGAAGGTCATTGGTCCACAACTAAATCATCACAAACTCCCACCACAGCCAGCGAGTCCTGGAGGGAGACTGGAGTAATTCCTCCTGCTGTTACCATCCTCTCTGACATTAAGAGTCTGCTAAAAGCTTGAAATGCAGTACAACAACTGACCATTCTTTGCCAAACAGGACTTTGAAAACCTGTGACAGGATAATAAAACTGAGTAAAAGATGGACACTGAGACCAGTTCAAGGGCCTCTAGGGTCTTGTATGTACTTTTTTAGTTCATTACTGTTCTTGAGTATTACACTTTATCGGTTTAGCTACAGTTTATGGTCAGAACATTCAGCTTTAAGCCCAATCCCCCCCTTTCTATGTATGTATGCGCCCTCACCCTAACCCTCACCTGTTCTCCAAATGTTTTCTCTTTTTATACGTTTTTATTTTTCGTTCGTCAGATCAGGTGAGATGAGAGTGAGGAAGCGATATGGCCCACTTTCTAGTTTTGCTGCACTTATGCTCCAGCAATTCAACCCCTGAAAAACAAACCACAGCTCGTTTACAGAGCAGATAAAGATATTCTTTGATGTTATACTGTGAAGCAATTTCCTGTGTTTGCTGACAGTAACGAGTCCAGTATTGTTACCTCTTCATAATCAGTGAAGGCAGAAACAACCGGGCGCTGCTAATAACTGGAGTCCGCACGTTGATCTGGCAAGTGGGTCCAGACCGTTTTGATTTCCATGAACAAATTCATCAACTGGCAAATGACTTAGCAGTTAGAAGTTCCAGGTGTGTGTGTGACCTATTTTTAGTTGTAAAGGTGCTTTTTGAAATGGTGCAGTCATTATCTACACCACCTTTCTGCTGAGCAGCAGATGAATTTAACCATAAGCCAAATTGTGGGTTCAGTGTTGTTTCACAGATGTACCAGATAGTGTTTTGTAGTTTGTGATGCATCACTATCTGGATGGTTTTAAAAGTCAGGTGTAGAGTATATGGTATTGGAGATTCATTGAGTGTTGACATTAGTGCTGAAATAATGAATCAGTCATTGGATTGGTGGATTGATCAAATACTGTCTGAAATATGAGGATTTGCTGCTTTTCTCAATTTTTATGTCATTATTTATTAAATGTCTTTGAGTTTTGGGCTGTTGGTCGACAAAACAAAGAAAGCAGTTGTCACATCAGGTTATGGAAACTTCCGATGGTTTCTCCCCTATACCCAACAGTTCACTTAATTTATACAATTGTCAACAGATGTCTTTATTATAAATGTAATCACTGGTTGCAGAGGCTCAGATCCTCTCTTCTGATTGGCTGACTGACCTGTTGTTACTAGAGCTCCAGAGAAACCTGAGAGAGGATATGTAAAACTACACTGAGATGGTTTTTGGTTCCAAAAATATATTTTCTGATGAATATCAACACTTCAGATAAAACACGATATGGGACCTTTAATAAAAACACTTGATACCATCAGTTTCTGGTAGTTGTTAATTCTGACTCTGTTTCCTTTTCCACAGGAAAGTCCCAGCAGAGTTCCTTATCATTACTGGAGAACCAGCACAGCTACTCATGGTACCAAAATGCTTCTGAGAGCGACAAGAAGCCCCTGGCGCAGACAACCACGCTGAAGACAGGGTCCAAGGCAGAGTCCAGCTACGACTCCTGGGATGCCATCATGGGTATCCGTCCACCCTCACCCAGCCAGGAACCTCGTAACCCCGCCCCCACACTCTCCTGGACCTCAGCAGGTGTCACCACAGGCAGCTGTGATCTGGGACAGACGCGGTATGAGAAGCCCCCCTCTCCTCCAAGGCTCCAGAGCCCCAGCGAGAGTGAGGACCTAGGGGGCGACTCGGACTTCCTTGTCAAGACGTCAAACTACTCCCAGACATCCTCCTCCTCAACACTTAGAAACTCTAACTGTCGGACATACAGGAGGCCTAACAAACAAGGCTCTGGCAAAGCACCGGACTCCAGTGGTTTTACCAGCACTGTTTTTGGCGCAGATCTTCCCAAATCCTCCTCTGATAGCAGTAATAAAACAGGTAGTGGAGGGGGGCGGGGCAGGACGAGGGACTACACAGTGCTGCACCCCTCTTCCATGTCAATGTGTAACGTCACCATCCAGGACCGAGTGGTGGAGGAGTTTAGCAGTGATGCAGCACCATCTAGTGGTAGCAGTAGTGCCGCGTCTGGCAGTACGACAGAGCTTGGAGAAGCGGGATGGCAGCGGAAGAAGACGGAACAACAAAACACGAGGTAGGACAACAGGAAATAGTAGAACTGCACCTTTTCTGAAATTCTTTGGGTGTTTTTGGTTAAATGTAGTAGAATAACTGAAAAACACAGCTCTGCACAGTTGAATGTCTTTGACATCCATCAGATGGCAGCACAACTCAAATAAAGGTAAAAGAAAAACTCCTAAACAGTCTTAATAAATACTCAATGTTGTACGTGATGAAAGTGGAGGATCAAAGTATTGAAACCGTGTCACGTTTTTAAGATTTTGTGATTTTGCAGCCATATGCTAAAATCATACGGCAATCAAGCGTTTACACTCAATGCCCCATAATGAGAAAAGAAGAGAAGTTATCATCTTTGCAAATTTATTAAAAAGTAAAAATTGTATTTGGTGTTTATATATGTATTCACATAAGTATTCAGACCCTTTTCCCAGTACTTAGTTGAAACACCTTTGGCGGCGATTGCAGCCTTGCATATTCTTGGCAACAAGTTTTATGAAGGTGGACTTGGGGATTTTCTGCATTTTTTCAATAAGCATATCTCTGTACTTTGATCGGTTCAGCTTCCCCCCAACCCTGACCTGTCTCCTTGTCCCTGACAAACACACAGCCTGATGCTACCACCACTGTGCTGCTGCTTCTCTGTTGTGATGTTATCAAGCAGGTGATGAGTGGTGCCTGGTTTCCTCTTAGAATTGAGGCCAAACAGTTCATCCAATCAATCTTGGCTTCATCAGACCAAACAATCTTATTTCTCTGTCAGAGAGTCCTGTAGGTGCTTTTTCTGCAAACTTTCACTGAGGAGATGTTTCTGACTGGCCACTGTGCTATAAAGCCCAGATTGTTGGAGTGCTGCTCAGCCAGACTGACCTTTGGGTTCTTGGTCACATCTCTTACCAAGGTCTTACACCCCAGTTTCTCAGTTTGGCTGCATGGCCATCTGTAGAAAGAGTCCTGGTTGCTCCGAACCTCTTCCGTTTAAGAATGAAGGAGGCCACTGTGCTCATTGAAACCTTCAGTGCAGCAGAAATTTATCAAGGTGTAGAAACATCTCAAAGCTGATCCAGAGAAATTGGAGGCAACTGAGCTAAATTTAAAGTGTAGCAAAGGTTATGAATACTTAGGTTTTTCAATTTTAATAAATTTGTAAAAATAAATAAATACATTCTGTTTTGGCTTTGTTATTATGGGATATTGAGTATAGACTGATGAGGGGAAAAATGAATTTAAACAATTTTCATAAGGCTGCAACATTACAAAATGTGCTGCTAAATGTACCCAGCAGACTGTTTTCTCCACTGTTGAATAACTTTTCTGTTATTTGTAATGATTTTAATTTGTTTAGTCAGTTCATAAACCCATAAACCAAACATCTCCAACTTCTGCTGGAGGTTCAGAGTTTCCAAAGATGCCAAATATGTCTGGCTGAATTTTGTGGAACTGCATCGACAATTATGCAAAAAACATCTGGAATATTTCCATTTTGAATTGTGTGGCCATAAAAGCATGGAGACTTGAGTTTGATTATTTTGCTCAGTGGAAACATTATGTAGCTTCAATTAGAGCTGGAAAATACATTATATTATAGTGTCACATGGTGTTTTAACACCGTTAAAGCTACTGAAGGGGTAATAAAAGAGGGTAACTGGCAATTTCAAGATTTCAAAAGAGATTTAATGTTGCTTCCTGTCTGATTTCAAAAATTTTGTCCAACTATTTTCTGAATGGTTTCACTGAGAAACTGGGTGGAAAGGGAAAAATGAGTCATGCAAATTGAATGAAAGGGTTTAATGTACAGACAATGGTTGGTGCACAGACACATATTTATTTTAAAGCATTTTGGGTTGTTTTTTTTTTGTTTTTTTGTTTTTTTTAAAAATATTTTTATCTCAGCATTAGGTTCCAGGTAGAAATAGTGTTTAATTTGGTTGTCAATTCAGCATTCACCCCTCTATGCACTACAGGATATCTGGCTGTTAAGCTTAACAACACACATCCGTCACAGGATTTTCCTCTGAAACACAATTTGGGTTGAAATTAATAGATGAGTTTCCTTAACAGGAGAGAGTCTTTTGAAAGTGTTAATTAAAATTGCTCTTTCATGTCACCTATGTTGGACAAAGTTTACTGACCACTGAAGTAATTTTAATATTTTTTTTAAATTCATAGACAAAGTCTGACTTTGCCTTTTTCCTGACTCCAGGATGTAAACAGTGTCTTTTTGTGTCCTCTCCACAGGTTCAAGCAGACCCAGACCAAGTCAAAGAAGGACAGTAAGCTGGAGCTGTTTGGTTTCGAAGACACAGATACCCATCAGGAGGAGAACAGTGCTGACAACACAGGCAGCAGATCTAGTTACAAAATTAAATACTTCGGCTTCGACGACATGAGCGGTGACAGTGACAGTCCTGACGATGACGACGGTGGCTCTAAAGCGAGGAGGAGGGCCAAGAAAGCTTCTGTGACCAAGGCAACCCCAGTGGTTACCATAGAAGAAACACCAGACTACGACCCGCCGGATCCTTTCGAGAGGCTGGAGAGTCGTGAAAGACCGGCACCAAAGGAGAACAAGAAGAACTCTGAGAGGCAGGAGAGCAGGATACGAGAAGGTTAGAGCACAGCTTCACCCCCTACCTATAGTGGACTAAAGAGGTGTAAGGTGTGGAAGAAGGCTTCAGCTGTTCTTTGAATCTGTCACTCATATAATCAGAATTTTATTTTCTATGCAGTTCACTTCATTTTTGGGTGGCAGCGACAAGTTGTCATCATTGATTAGGCTGCACTGTAATGTGCCTCCTCTCAGCCAGCAGCAGGTGATTACAGATCGAAATTGAATAGTTGATTTTGAAAGACAAGCCATTTACACGCTCAGCCCATGTCTGGCAGGGTCCAGAGTTCTGTGTAACAGAACTACTAGTATGACTACTCTGCATTTCTGTGGTCAGATAAGACCCGAGGTCATTTTCTTTCTGTAATGTTTATGTGTACACAAAGCCCCCACACCAGCACTAACATGCAGTACCTTGTTTCTGCCCCCATACCAGCATACACCATGAACCCATCCTCCCCCACACACAGAGGACATGATGCCCTAACACCACTAACAAGCCCTGTCTCCTCCTTTGTTTCATCTGAGCTCATCCTCAGTGTCAGAGTGTGGTGTTTATCTGGTCTCACTGAGGCCCCAGGAGATGCACTGAAAACCCTGACAACACAGCACAGTTTAATAAAGACAGTCACTGTCATTTCAATGTTTTGGTTTTAAAGTCTCTCTGATGGTAACTGTGTTTTGTCTGTAGATGTCCTGGACTTCTCAGAGGAGGGCCTCAGGGTGGTGGCCGGGGCTCCAAGGAGGCTGCCTCCGGGCAAAGCAGCTGAGAAGAACCCAGACACCTTACGGAGGATCTTCAGTGCACACAAGAAGGTCAGACAACACCACGATCACCCACATCACCGCAAAGCCAAACACACATCACGAATGCCACACTGTAGTTTATTTTGACTCAGGCCCTCATGGACCAGTCTGCTGTCCCAAATACTCACTAAAACACCAAATGTAGATTCATCCGCATCTGAAAATAGTCCCCAACAAATGCACGTGTTCCTCCTGTTACTGAAACATTTGCTGAGAACTACAGTGGTCAGCTGTTGAAATACTGGTTGGTTTTGGTTTTATCATTAGATTTGTTGACAGTAAGAAAAATATACCCATACCAGTCATTTAGATATTAGTATATATTTTTTATAGACATTTTTGCTTGCACTAAAGACCTCAAATATTATTGTGTAATAGTTACCAGGTTTTAACACACTTTAAAATCACAAAACAAAAGTTGTGTAGTGTGCAAAATAATCAGTGGTGAAAAAGTGGATATGGACACATCTTAAGTCTTCCCGGAGAGAAAAGTAAACAGACAAGACAGAAAGACAGACAATGTTCAATTTTAAATTTACAGGTGTATGAATAACACTGTATGGCTCCACCAAACACATCCCAGTGTTTCCTACAGGTTTAGTGCTCAACTCTGAGGGGGTTTCAGGTTTTTAGATGTTGCTGTCCTTTAAACAGAGGATCTCTCATTTGTGTGTTCAGTCTTTTTGTTTCCCTCAATAAAATCCCTTGTATTCAGTTTAATGTTTTGATGAAATACAAAAAAATAAAAAAACAAAAACAAATGCACATTTTAATGCATGTGAAGCACAGAAGTGAAATATTTTAATCCCACCCTGTAAAACCTTCCCTCGTTACTTTTCAAAAAGAGATCTGCATGTACCTGTGGGGATGGGACTGTCCACCTACACTCAGTATGACTCAGTAGGCTAGTGTGCGTGCGCGCGCGCGTGCATGCGTGTGTGTGGGCAGGAAGGCAGAGCAGGAGAGCTCTGGTTTATTCATGGATGGATTGAGTCGCCCTGTGCCTATTTATAGCAGAAAATCAATGTCATCAGTTCAGACCTGTGGAAATGGAAGTCTGAAGTAACTCATGTTTACTGTCAGTGTTTCATACTTGAACCTATATTTAACTCTTAGATGACTCTTGCTGCAGTTAAAGCCTTGAGAAACTTGAACTGAACTGATGATTTAATTTTACTCTTGTTATGCTGTAGGAGTGTTGTTAATTAGACCAAGTGCAATTTCTGGAGTTTGCCAAGTTTGTCATAACAAGCTCTGCAAAGCCTCTCTTCATCTCAGCTGCTCATCGAACGTGTTCTTTTTTGTTTGCAGTATTTAACTTTGTTGGGAAAAGTGATGCAGGTGTGCAGTTGTAATCAGCAAATTAATGAATTTAAATTAGTTTCATAGAGGGGATTAGGATTGCCTGAAACATAGTCATTTACACCCATCACTGCCTCTGGCAGCCTCTAATAATAGATTTTTGTGTAGGAAAGAAAATAATCATTTTGCAAATAAATGCTCTTTGGTTTAGAGGGGAGAACATTGAGAACTTCAGGCCCACTCACATCTAGGATGATAACTGTAAGTGTTGGTCTAAATAATTAACAAAGTTTTACTGAAACTAAATCTCTTACTGGCCTAATAGAAGCAGTGTTGGTATATTTTATAAATTCATTCCATCAGACAGGAGGTAATCTATAGCCTTCCCCTTAAGTGCACCCAACAACAAATCACAACTAACCTGAAGTAACAGCCATAACAAGTGTATGTGTCCTTTGTGTGGGATTATTTCAAACAGGAAGTTGAGTCGTTGTTGTTGGATAAATATTCACAAAATTTCAGCTGCAGTTACTGGTTCAGACGAGTACGACCTGGTACAGAAAAACGATGCAATGAAGCAATGAAAAAAAAAGAACACACAGAAGGTATTTTGAAGAGGCAACATCAGCTTAAATAACATTTCGTCTTAAGTGGCACTCCTGTAAGCAAACTGTGCTTCACGCTTTCTTGTTGTCAGAAACTTTTGCAGAGGCAGAGATAATTTTGCTGTGAAGTTCTCTCTTGGCACCTGCAGGGAACTTTTGAAGTGCCAAAGTATAAAGTTAATTTCCTCTGTGTGTGCCCATTGCAGACCAGCGGTAAGAGTATTAGCAGACACATTGCCCGTAGGAGCATAATAATGTACTTAATGTACTCTCTTGTTCTCCAGTTTCATGCCCCGACTCTCACAATAACTTTCCTCCCTCTCTGTTGAGTAATGTATTCTCCCTGTCTCCATCGCTTCCTCTGGACCACTTTGTCCTTACTCCTGAATAATGTTCTCTACCTCCTCCTCCTCCCTGCTTCTTCCATTATACTTTCTGTCTGTCTCTCTCTCTAACACTGTACATTCTGGCCAGCTCTCCCCATCTTCAGGTAACATTATTGAGAGCGAGAGCCAAGTTGAGTTCATTATAAAAACAATAGCCCTTGGAAGTGACCAGCCTCCGGAGTAGTCGTCAAAACTCCGCCTCAATTATAGTAAAATGTGTGTCCGTGGCGTTGGCGGAGTCGGAGTGCTGTTATTGCAATGAGGATGCTGGGAGATATTAGATGTTACCATAATGACAGCATGTAGACGCAGTCATCCATATTTAGGAGATGGTGTTGGGTTTATTTGGAGAAGGTTTTTATGGGATGAGCAGTTATTACATCCCCAACAACGACCCTCTCCAGAGTTCCACAGCGTGGTTTCTTTTCACTGTTGTTCTATTAAAATTGTTCTGTAATCCCACAAAGAAAGGGAGAAAAAGATAAGTTTATGTTTGTTATCCATCTGTCCATGTTTGTAGGTGTGACTAAGGCACTATATGTATGATACTTCTTACTTAGATTTTTGGGACTTGTAAGTGACATTTAAAAAAGAATGCTCAAAAGTGAAGCAGCATAGCTTAGGATATCCTAATTTTTAGCCTGGATCCTACACTTCCCACAATGCAACACCATTGTGTCTTTTGGTCAGAGTTGTGCTGTGTGATGCAGATGCACATGTTTTGTCCACACGCCCAGTTTGTAACAGAGGCTTTCCTTGATTCAAAGCACAATCAGCTGTGCATCTAAAAGCAGCTGATTCATAATTTTATTGATAAGCAAAATCAATAATAGAATGGGAAACGATTCGAGTAACTTCACCGCCCATTCCCAAACTCATGCTGCCGACTGTGACTAATGAGGAGGCAGTTGTCTGTTAATGTACACCCTGCAACGCCAAAACAGTGCATCTTTCTGTTTTTTTTTTTTTTTTTCCTTTTTTTGGTCCACAGCAGGAACACGGCCACACTCGCCCACCTTCTTCCCTCACTCTCATCTCTCCCATGCTGCTTAGCGACAAGTGGGCGGGGCGGGTGGGGTAGATGTCCGTCTGTGTCATTCAGATTACTGCAGGAGGCTTTAAATCGGTGTGTTGATGTTCCAGAACAGCAAAGCTCATCTCCAAACTCCCCCTTTGTCTCAGCTTATTAACCCTGTGGTGCACTACCCCCACCAAAGTCCCCCCACACCTCCCGCAACACTCTGCACTACAGCCAGCTCTCTCTTTCTTCTCTCATTTCTTTCTCTCTGTCCCTTCCTTCCCTCCCTCTCTCTTTTGTTTTTCATTATGAATGCCCCGGCAACCACCAACCACAGGTTTGGCAAAAATGTATAAAGAGGACAGGAGTTGAGCCAAGGATGAAAGGATGAGGGTGGATGGTAGTGTGGGAGGGTGTGTGTGCTTGTTCTAAGTGTGTGTGCGCATCCTGCTGTTTGATCAGTGCTGGCGGACTCGCACCAGTTTAATGTGCATCCAGCCAGTTTCTCTATTTTCCCTTCTTTGTACACCTCTTTGTTTTCTTTCACCTCTTTTCTCTTTCTTCTCTTTTTCCTTGAATATTTTTATCTACATCCCCATTTCTCCGTCTGGTCATCTGCACACTTCTCATTCTCTTCATGTTTATGTAATTTTCTGACCTTTATTTGCTAACTTTTATATCGATGACAAATATCTTTTAAGATGCATAATTTAGATGAGAGAGAAAGAGGCTGGTGTGGAATAAAAGCATTAAAGTGGAATCAAGTCTATACAGTCCAAATCCTTCTTATTTCAGCAGTTTTGACTGGTAGCAGTTTAGACAGTGTAAATCCATTCTTGTCATTTCAAAGGTGGGACGGCCTTGACAGCAGACGAGCATAAAGACAAAATCTACAAAGTGATCAAAATGATCTCATGCTGAACTTTGAAATTGTTATTTAATGGCGAGTTCAAACGTGTTGATTCTGTCCGTCTTACTGAAGACACTTGCACACGTGTGCTTCCACCTTCAGAGATTTTTATCTGTTTGTGTCTGTTCATGTTACAGTCTCCCACCAAAGCAGTGTACAACGCCCGACATTGGACTGTGGAGAGTGAAGAGGAGCCCCCGCCACCTTTCTTCTCACGATCACAAACAGCTCCTGTAAATACACACACACACCACACACACGCACGCTTTCCCTATTTCCATGCATCAAAAATAAATCATGTATTTAATGGGTTTTTTTTTCAATCCGTTTCACATCAACTCTCCTCCATCTCTCCAGGCCACAGTCTCAGCTGGTGGATCCAGTAAGGAGCCTTCTGACTCTCAGAAGGATGATGGCATTTTCAAGGCTCCTCCCCCTCCTCCCAAGGTCACAAAGTGCGTTACTTTCCCAACAGATCTCTACCAGGACACCGTTACCACACTCAAATGCCGCAAAGAGCACAAGGAGGTACACAAAACAATGTTCACCTACTTCATGGTAAAAGTAAAAAAGGTCATTTTGCCTGTGTCCCACTGGTTCATCCTGGCCCCTGTGTTCTCCAGCTGTATACAGTCGTCCAACATGTGAAACACTTCAACGACGTGGTGGAGTTTGGAGAGAACCAGGAGTTCACCGATGACTTTGAGTATCTGGCAACTGGTCTGAAGAGCGGACAGCCTCTCAACACTCGATGCCTTAGGTATGAGCCTGCTGTCAGGCCCCCTGGACAGAGTGAACCGAACCCTCTCAGTAGATCCAGATCCATGTTAAAGACTCTGTTGCCTTTTTATTTCATAAAAGATAAATGTCAAGCTATTCTTTTCACTATTTGCTCATGTCGTGTGTTTCTGTGTGTGTTCCAGTGTGATCAGCCTAGCTACGCGCTGTGCCATGCCCAGCTTTAGGATGCACCTAAGAGCCAGAGGGAAGGTGGCTCAGGTCTTCAAAACACTCAACGACGCCCCACAGCACCCGGTAACGATCAGACACATCAAGCACGCCGGTGGTCCACTCTGCTCCAGATGGAAACTGCAAAAACAAGAACATTAATAATGTCAACATTAAATGATTATATGTATTTTAGCTGAATTAGTCATCATGAGTTGGAGGGACTTTCTTTAATATGTGATCACCTGACAGTTGTTTAATATGCTGTGTTGGGTCATGATGTTTGAGAAGTCAGTGAAAGATTTACACAGATTGGAGGCAGATTAATTGGCCCACAGCTGAGGCAAGTTCAGTGCAGAAGAGTCTGTGTTTTTTTCTCATTGTATGTACTGTGACACAGAGAAATCATTCTAGATCAGCCAGGAAGTAAAAATGCTGACGTGACAGGACAGCATTGTGAAAATTCAAACTCTTTTTGAAATAAGGGCTTGTGGAAATGTACAAGTCAGTTTGAGGAAGTGGATTTTAGATTAGATTAGATTCTTTATTATCATTGTTCAAAAAAAAATTGTTTTGGTCTTACTTTGGTTTTCAAAGTAAAATTTTATTTTAAATTCTTTCTCTGTCTCTTCTCTGCAGAACCTGGCTCTGTGTACAGCATCTCTGATGTACATTCTGAGCAGAGACCGCTTGAACATGGATCTGGACCGGTCCTGTCTGGACCTGATGATACGGCTGCTGGAGCTGGACCAGGACCAGGGGGGTGGGGTTGTGACAGACCCCACCCCTCCATTCAGCGCCAGGGAAATCGCCAAGATGAAGGAGAAGATCAGGAAGCTCTGTGATACTGTGCACAACAAGCACCTGGACTTACAGAACATAACGGTACAGAAAACCGATCATGGTCTGTTATTCAGAACTAATTCTGCTGGTTTTTAGTTTTGTGTTAATCACACTGGAGCATTTCAGAACTGGTTTGTTGTTGGGTGTGAAAGCCTTGAAATATTCTTTTAGCAGCTCTTCAGTTTGCGTGACTCACAGCCACCCACAGGCGTCAAGATATTTCTAGGAGCTCCACTGGAGCTGAGGATCTGTTTGTGATCTAAAACATCTAAAGTAAATATCAAGTTTTGGTGTCAGTCTTTCACAATCAGAGAGGGAAGGTGCCACTTTTTACCAAGAGCAAACATAAACCAATTCTACACCCACAGGAAACGGACCAGAATGCACTGCAGCTCTATCGTAACAAAAATCACAATGCACCACAAGAGTGAGATGTTACCTGTTTAACAGGGTGAAGTGATTTGTCAGACACGCTGACTCTTGACTGATCGTATGTCCCTCCTCTCTCCCTGTAGACGGGTCATTTAGCCATGGAGACGTTACTGTCCCTGACTTCAAAGCGAGCAGGAGACTGGTTCAAAGAAGAACTCCGGCTCCTGGGAGGACTGGACCACATAGTAGATAAAGGTAAAACATATTATAAAGAAGTTATATTGACTAAAATAATGGATGATGATGCATCTGGTTTCTGACTTTGTCTGCCGGTTTGTTTGTCTGTCTCCACAGTGAAAGAGTGTGTCGACAACTTAAACCAGGAGGATGAGGAGGAGAAGCTGGTGTCGTCTCTGTGGGGAGCTGAGAGGTGTTTACGGGTGCTGGAGAGTGTGAGTACAGCACAGACCACAGGGCTCTGGAAAAAACCTGAAAAGCAGATCTGACCAGGGCTGCATCCAAGTCCAGACTTTGGAGTTCACATCAGTTCTGGTTCAGGTCCAGCTTTAAGTTTTCAAGTCACAACAGGGTCCAAGAACAACTAGCTTCACTTTAAAATAGTAATCAAGTCAAAAAAAAAGGATTAACTTCACAACAAAAAGATCAGATCCATATGTCTCATAACCTGTTCACACCACCAGGGTTTAGTTGAACACTGATGGTTCAGACATCTGCAGATGGAATTTAAGTTGGAGCTGTGAAATGAGCCTTGTGGAAAACCTCGTTAAAGTTTGAGAATTACGACCGTATTCCTGTGGGACAGTTCATGTCCCACTGCTGAAGTCTGTCTTTTCTATTTTCAAATGAAGAGGTCAATCTTAGATTTAGGTCAGGGTTGATAAGTTATAGGGTTGTTTCAGGTCAGGCACAATGTTTTGGATCCCCTGTCCCTGTCCATCCACAACCATCACAAACCTGCAGATCTGGACTCAGACTGTCTGCAGCAGCCATCATGATAATAAAAACTCCTGAAAACAGTCGCAGGAGATTCCTTCAAAGCTGATGATGATGTGTATTTCTTGTAAAATCCCAACTTAAAATTATTAGTGAAAGAAACTCAACTTGTGTGTGTGTGTGTGTGTGTGTGTGTGTGTGTGTGTGTGTGTGTGTTTTCACATACAGGTCACAGTCCACAACCCAGAGAACCAGAGCTACTTGATTGCCTATAAAGACTCATCACTCATCGTCTCCTCTGCAAAGTGAGTAAACTCTGCTCATACACAGTCCTGATCTCGTATCTGCTCGCCATCTTCTTTACCTATTTTTTTCCTCTTTTCTTTTGGCTTCTCATCATCTTGTGAAGCCTTTTCATTGCAGGATATTTGTGCATGATGATGTGAAATGTCCTTCAAAAAATAGAGGACAGTTTTTTTTGTTTTTTTTTTATGAAAATTGAACTTTTTTTTCTGGTTGCTGAACAACTGTACTATACAGACTGTGTGTGTGCGCGTCAGTCTCATTCAGTAAGCCTGATGGTTATTATGCGTATCATTATCAGGGTTTTGTTGTTCAATTTCCTGGTTGTGACATCCTGTCAGTCACAGCAGTGACCTCTCACCCCTGAGCTCGGCCCCCGTCACTGGCAGAGCATCAGCAGAGGGAGTTCTCAGTCCACAGTGGAAACGACCTGACCTTTTCTTTTCTTTTTTTTTCCCTCTCTTAGCGTCTCTGCCCTCAAGTGTTTCAGGCACATATTGGTGTTTTTGTTTGAAACTGATATGATACAGTTGGTTTGGCCAAGTCTTGAATATTTTAAGATTTTGTTTTAGAAATAATCATTAACTGTTGACTTGAACTGACTTGAACATAAATCATGACTTTCCACAAAACTGTGCAGCAAGGAGCAACTCTGACATCTTATTTTGTCAAGATTATAAATTAATTACACACACACACACACACACACGCTTTCTTGTCCAGATACTGAGTCCAAAAATTTGTAATTGTGAATTTTATCTCTCATGAGTTGAAATGCTGCCATTTGCACTGGTTTAAAAATGTCTTCCTCAGTGCGTGGAGGAAGATACAGTTTTCAGCTCCTTTTAAACAACATTCAGACCGACGCAGTGACACAGGTCGTCCATGTGCAGAGAGAAATGTTTTTTCCACCAAAGAGCACTAAAAAGTTTATTTTTGAGCTGTATGTTTCCCCTGCAGGTCACAACTCTTTAATAACCACCTTCTGTGGTGTTGATGTTAAAACTGATTCACTGTATCTCAAACATGGATATCGGCCTAAACAAAAAGAAACTGTATCAGTCGAACAACTTGGTGCTGAATTAATTTACCTTCTCGCTCCTCCTCCTTCACCCTCTGTGTGACCGGACCTTCACCCCCTGCAGAACGTCTGCAGTGAGTGTGGGGGGTGAGGATGAGGATGAAGGCTAAATGGGTCAACAAAGAGCTGCTGTTTGACTGGGTGACACAGGCCTCAGTCTGAGCATTCAGCTGTCCTCTCACTTAACTCAATTAACCCCCCAAACCACAGGGTGAGCCAGAGAGCGAGCGAGCGAGCGAGCGAGCACTGCCACCTAAACTACACACACAGACACACACACACAGAAACTGTGAATTTGTGTAATCAGCGTTTGAATAGAGTCCAGATCTTCTTTCTCGATCATGCACTTTTTTATTTTCTCTTTTTCTTTTCCTCCTCTCTCACCTGACTTCACTTTCTCTCTCCCGTTGTCTCCTCTTTGTTTCTGTGTAAACGCCACCCTGATTGTTTCAGCCCAAACTCTCTTCTCTGCCTCTCTGACTGTTTCAGCTGTCTGCAGGACTAATTCAATAAACCCAAAACCACCCTGTTTGGCAGCACAAACACACACACACACACACACACACACACACACACACACACAAAAGTCCTATTGCTTATTGACCATCCTCATCTGCGTCTCTGGCAAGAACCAGAGTTTTTTCTTCTTCTTCTTTCTTTTTATTGCTGTTGTTGTTGTTGTTGTTGTTGTTGTTGTTGTTAATCATGTCTCAGCAGCAGAGGAAGTTTAGCTCAGATTCAACATGAATTACAGAAAGAAAACTAATACTGTTGCCCTGTGGACTATCTCTCCTCTCCCTCGCCCTTTCTGTCTTCACATCCTGTCTTACTGTTGCCCTCTATCGCACACATTTAGTTTTCTACTGATACTGACCTTTCCCTTTTGTCTTCTTTATTTCTTTCATCATCCTCACTCTGTCCTTGTCTTCAGACTCTGGTCTGGTTCTGCTCTGTGTTCAGTCACCACTGTCATTAAATGTAATCTAGTTATTTACATCAGGCTGCTGACCTGCTTTGGCCCTTCTGCTGCTGCAGCCGGCGTGTGTGTACGTGTGTGTGTGTACGTGTGTGTGTGTACGTGTGTGTGTACGTGTACGGACACATCTGTCTGTGAATGCTGCTCTGTTTTATAATGGAGTAGTAAAGGAAAGAGGAGACTCAAGTTGAGATGGATCCAGATGACGTCTGGATATGAATCTATTTTGTGCTGGTGATGAAGGAGAAGCTAAAATTATTTTTACGTCTCTGATAAGACAAAATGAATCCACAGGACAGCTACACACACACTGTTGTCTTTGTGCTGGTTTATGGTAAAAGTGTGTGTGTGTTATAGTATGATTATATCTGTTAGACCAAAATATTGTAATAAATGTCACAGTGTGTAGGATGTTTTATTGTCCTTTTATTCAGATGGACTGACCTGCACTGCCTTTAATAGAGTGTTGTTTTTTTTTTTAAGTTGTTGGTTGTTTTTTTTTCTCCAACTCTCTCTCCTCCCCTCTCTCTTCTCTCTCCTCCTCCCCTCTCTCCTCTCCTCTCAGGGCATTGAGGAGGTGTGAGGAGATGATCCAGCGTTACAGCAGGGAGGTGAACTCAGATGGAGCTGTGGTGGGGAAAGCAGTAGAGAACTGTATGAGGGCCATCATAGGAGTCCTGCTCAACCTGACCCACGACAATGGTTAACACACACACACACACACACACACACACACACACACACACACACACACACACACACACACACACACACACACATACTTCCATCTTTGTGAGGACACTCAATGACATAATGCATTCCCTAGCCTCTTACCCTAACCTTAACCATCACAACTGAGTGCCTAACCCTGACCCTAACCTTAACCTAAACCTTATTCTAACCATAACTCTAAAACCAAGTCTTAACCCTCAACATGTGATTTGAATGTGTCCTTCCTTTGGTCCTTACTATGTAGTAAGTACACACACACACACACACACACACACACACACACACACACACCCTGGACACCCTAGAAGATGATTGTTGCCTCATAAACATGTTTAGAGAAGAGTTTAACTGGAAACTAAAGAGTTGGTGAATTTGAGTGGGTTGTTATTCCAAACAGCTGACCTGTGTTTGATAACAGTACATATCCATGTGTTAACCTGTGTGTGCAGAGTGGGGCAGTACGAAGACAGGAGAACAGGAGGATTTAATAGTGACAGCTCTGAACTGCGTTCTCAGAGTCCCTCAGTATATTCCACAAGAGCAGAGGTTCGACATCCGTGTGCTGGTGAGTGACTCGCACCAACTGTCAAGAGTTAAAGTACGTTCGTGACAGGGAGGGGGGTAGAGGATAACTCATAACTCTGACTGTGTGTGTGTGTGTGTGGTGTTCAGGGTCTGGGTCTGTTGATCAATCTGGTGGAGTACAGTGCCAGGAACAGGTACTGTCTGATGGAGATGGAGATGGAGGGAGGTCAGGGTCCCTGCGACTCCACCGTCCTGCTCAACCCTCAGCACCAGGACATCACCAGCAGCGGCCCGCTGAGCGCCATCGCTGCACTCGTACAGGTACACCACATGAAGAGCATGAGTGCTGCTCCAGACTAGGGCTGCAACTAGTATTCATGTTCATGTTAGTTAAACTGTTGATTCTTTTTGTTTAGTCCAAAGCAATCACAAGACACATCTTCCCTGCAGTACATCTCTTCCCACTGTTCACTGAAACACGAGCAGGCGCTGTTTGAGAAATATTTCAAGCTGATCACATTTACATTTCGGTCTGTAAAGGAAACGTTGCATCGTCCTCAGTGCTCACAATTTGTCTCATCTGTTTTCTTTGCCGTCGTGGCAGTTCAGTTTCCCCTGAGCACCATTAAAAGCTTCATTAAAATCGAATCATCCCATCTAATCAGATTTGACTGATGCTCTTATCAAGACTGACTTCCAGTGAGGTCAATGGGAGAATCAGCAACAGCAGCGTGACAACACAGTAACAGGATCTAAGAAACCAGAGAGGAGAGGTGGAAGTGATTTACTGTTTTGTCTCAGCATGAAACAAAGAGAATAGAATCACGTGAGTTTTAAGGTCATGACAGAAGATGATACTGTACATTTATATATATCGTATACTTTCAAACATGGGCAGTTCAGAGTGTTTTACATAAGGTAAAGAAATGCATTCCAGCAAGATTGAAACACATTTAGCTCAGATGTTTGAGCCCATGAGGAAGTTGGTTCCACCTGTGTACAAGATTTAAAAGGATTTTAACTGACTAGTAATAAGTGATTACAGGAACTCTTCACTTATGCACTTACTTACATGCAGTTTTAACAGAAGGACAAAACAAAGTTGCCGGACTTCATTTACCAGTGTAAACATGTGTGAGGTCCTGCTGCTTTTCTGTTGAGAACTGGATTCAAACATCCATTTTTTTTTCATACATAAGCCACAGGAAACACTAACAACCTGTGTAACCAGGTTAGCTTACAGCAAACAGTTTTGTCTTTGATCTGCCATTTGTCCATCGTTTCTACACTTGTTAGTACACAAATGTAGAATTTTAGAATTTCTGCCTGAATGCTAACCTGCTACACAGGCTTCGCCAACCATCGAGGCGTTAGTGAACCGTCTCCTCGTTTGTCTTCCTCAGCTCTTCCTCCAGCGGGAGCGGGCTGCTGTCCTGGCTGAGGCGCAGACTGATGACCTCATCAAGGAGGCGCCGAAGCCTGCGCTGGACCAGAGTGGGGAGTGGCAGGAGACGGGCGGGGAGATTCAGTGGGTCGCCAACGACAATAACTCAGAGAAACAGGATGACAGCAAGGAGGAGAAGAAAGACGAGGAGGACGAGGAGCTGGACCTCAACAAAGGTACAACTGCAACCAGATTCAGTTTTCTTTTTTTTATTTAACTGGCAGTTTGTTCATTTTAGGGATATAAAATATGTTTCCTCATCATCATCTTCCTCCCTCCATCAGCTCTGCAGCATGCAGGGAAGCACATGGAGGACAGCATCGTGGCCTCCTACACAGCACTGCTGCTGGGCTGCCTCTGTCAGGGGAGCCCGGTGAGTGACACACACACACACACTCTCCCTCACACTGACACGAATATTCACTTCTACAGTAAGACAGATGCTACATGTAGCTGTGAGGCACCACTGTATCAGCAGCGCGTGATTTTACTCCACCATCTTCTCTGCAGTTTCTTCTCTGGTGCAGCCGTCAGAGCAGTTCTATCCAAAGTCAAAAACTAAATCTGATTCAGCAGGTGCATTAGGTTTCCCTCATTTTTACTTCAAACCTCAATATTTGAGGATTTTCACTCCTTTTATACAAACATCAAATTCACAACAAAACTCAGCTGATACTGTCCTTGGTGTAATGAGATGTCATTATTTCCAGGACGGCTTGTGTTAAAAGTTTCACCATTTTTTCATCTACATTTGAGAGGAAACACTCCACCACTACTGGAGAGGCAGATGAATACAGATAGATTGCATATGATACCTGCAGACATGCACGCATGAAACCTTAGATATGCAGTAATACAGCATCCTCTCATAATTATCAGGGTTTAGCTGTAAAAAATGAGCACATTGTGATCTCGTTTTGATTTGACATCTGTGTCCTGTGTGCATCATGTTTCTGACTCGCTCTCTGTTTCCTCTTCAGATGAATGTGACTACTGTAAGAGAGAACCTGCCTAAAGGAGATTTCTCCATCATGACAGAAATGCTGAAAAAGTTCCTCAACTTCATGAACCTCACTGTGAGTCCCTTCTGTCAAAGTCCAGCCTCAAACTAAATCAAACACTGTGTGCCACTGTGTCTTCAAACCAGCGGGGATTAATAGTCCCCACATTTCTACCATCACGCATTTTTACATGTACAACAGTTTCCAGTGAAGGAAACACTGTCCTGTGAAACCAACTACTTTTAAACTGCAGTCAGTTACTTTCACAATGCAAATACAATGAGATTTTTACAACTGAAAAAGTCCCAGTGGGGAGGGGAGGCTATAACAAACACAAGTCTCATATATGAACTGGGAATTTCTTCATAACCTGCAGGAAAACTAAATCACCAGTAACAAAGACAAGGATGATCAGTGAAGTTAACGTCTGATGTTACACAACACATGACCTGGACTGTAAAGCACTAATAAAACTCATAATAAACTGAAAATAATGCAAACAGTTGTTACAGGAAATATCAAGCAGATGGCCTAACAGACAGTACAGTGTGGAAGGTCAAAGAATTACATAACATCTCCTGTGCACCTGTCTGCAGGGCCCTGTATTACACTTAGGCTGCAGCTTTAATGAGTGATTAATTCATTAAAGTCCATTAAATTTTAACTAAAATCTGTGAGCAGTAATGAAGATAATTATTGAATAAATGAATAAAATGATTAGACACTTAATTAAACAATCATTTTGTTAATGACATAACGAGGAGATTCATTGTGATGGAATAAATAAATACGAGTAAATAATTGTTGAGATTCATGAATTAGTTCATGTGAAGGAGACAATGAAGATGTGAAATGATCAATTTATTATTATTCTTGAACGATGTGTTAATCAATGAATATTACAAGTGCTCAACAGAGGAGTGTGTGTGTGTGTGTGTGTGAGAGTGTGAGAGAGAGTGTGTGTGTTTTTGGTGTGTGTGTGGTAACTGACCTCTACTCTCTCTCTGCAGTGTGACGTCGGCACCACAGGACAGAAGTCCATCTCCCGGATCATTGACTATCTGGAGCACTGCTAGAGAGAAGCCTGTCTCATACACACACACACAGACACACACACACCATGACCTTCACCATCCTCATCATCACCTCAGATTAAGTCACTGGTGGAAACAGACATGTTGTTTCTTATAACACACTCATCTTCATCCATCATCACCTTCCTCTCCGTGTTGTGATCAGACGTCCTCGTCATCCTCCAGTTAAAGGACCTGTCCACTGTTTTTTATTTATGGTTTTAATGTCAGATGAACTTAAATTTATTGTGACTTCATGAGACAGGATGACAACCCTCTTTTGTATCGATCAGTAACAGATTGGAGTGAAGCTGTCATTTTCTCCAGCCTGTCATCAAAGCCTCGCCCCCCACTGCCTCCTGGAGCCCATAATCGCCAAAACCACTCAAGTGGTCAAAAAAAACTGCTCACCAAAATAATCACTTTCCTTCTTTGCTTTGAAACCGACGACCTCGGCTCATTTCCGGCCACCTTGTTTCTTTCATGCTGTGTTCCTCCTCTTCTTCTCTTTTTGCTGCTTTGCCCTCTCGAGGAAGTTTGAGGCTGAGAAATCAGAAGTATTGATCTTTTCTGGCCAAAGAGCAAAGACATGGCAAGAGCTCAGGCCCTGAATTGCAGGTCTTTGAGATGTTAAGGTGGTATTTTAAGGTGGGACTGCCTTTAAATATTTGTATGAGCTCTGTCTTCTTCAGCCCTCTGCAGCAAACCAGCTGATTCTTATTCTCAAAACAGAAACGTCTCCGTTTATGCTGAGCACACTCCAGTCGTTCGGCAGCCAACAACACACCTGAGACTAAAACAGACCCGAGACCCCAGAGGTTGTTCAAACTCTCTGGAACCCTGCACCCTCCTCAAAAGTAGAAACTTTTTCTTTTCAAAAAAATCGATCACGCTGAGCATCAAAGCTTTGTGTCTCGGCGGGACCTGAGCCCTCCAGACCAGAACCTGTCCTCCTTCAGCTCCTTTCAATTACTGCTCGTGTGTGTGCTCTCCACTCAGAGAAGAGCCTTCAATTACAGCACAAAGGCAGCCGAGCCGCCCTGGTCCGAGAGGTGAGGGCGAGCTGCTTTTCTTTGGTTTAGAACTGAACCACCAGCGGAGAGGCTTTCAAAGATCAGGTCAATACTTTTTTCTTCCTCTTCAGTTGTGTTTCGACAGAGCTCTAGCTCTTCAGTCCCAGAGTTCACAGTTTGCAGTTAAACTTTATGGAAAAAATCGTCCTCCAATCCTTTTGACACTTTCAGATCTAATCTGTCCAACTCTCTGCAGAAAAGGTTTTTCAGTGAAGTGCTGCCTCTTTCATTTCCCTCGCCTGCGTTGCTTTCCCAGAATGCATTACAGCAACCTCAAGAGGAGAGTGAAGGTGCTGGAAATTTGTAAATTATATGAATTAGTCTTGTGTTTGTTCTTCTTGGCTGGATTCCTCCTATAATTACTGAACATCAGTCCAAAATGGCAACTAGAGAAATACTCAAAGCCCGTCCTTCAATGTTTTAGATGCTTGAAACATTTTCAGTCTCAAAGGAAAGACCAGTAAAAGTGCAAAGTACCTCAGCAGCAGTTTGAGGACATTTGTTCCTTTTTTTTTGTTTGTTTTTTTACATTTCAGTACCACATTCTGATGAAAGGTGTATACGCTGTAACTAATAGGTTTATTGATGTTGATAAACCATTTATGTTATAGATCCAAAAAACCCCCAGGTTGTCACTTTGTGAAAGATCTCATTGGCTGGTGTATCCTCCTCCAGTGTCATACACAGGTTTAAATGTTAATAAGTTAATAATAAAGGATGCTTCAGTAATGTGGCTGAAGCAAGATACAAAGACAAAGTCTCTGTTAAAGTCGTATTCCAGTGGTTCAGTGCCGCACTTCCATAAGAGAGGGGGGCTCACAACCAGAGGAGCAGCACAGGTTCAGATCCTGACTTTAGTCCTGCTCCTGCCTCCTGGTCCCACTTCACTCAAACCCCACAGCCCCAGTTTGTAATTCTCTGTTTCTGTCGAAGGTTTTAATCTGAGATCTGAGATAACCCTGGTGACATCACTATGACGTCTTTGGGGTTTTTTTTCCAGGCTTTAGAAATCCCCTTTCAGAGCCACAGCAGATGTGATACAACTTTATTCACAGTTTGAGTCAAATCAACCAGAGTTTTAATAATTTATAACCAATTTGTAAGGCATTAGTAAATGGTTTATTATCTATCAATAAGACCATTAGTTGTAACTTATAAACTTTTTAGTAAGGCTGCCTTATTAGAAAATTCTTCAGCCCGTCTTGTTCAGCAGAGGAAACACGTCAAATATGAAAAATGTTGCTTCTGTCTCAAAAATCAAACTCTTTACAGAAAAATGGTCAAACGTGATCCCTGACACTGAAGTTTCAGAAAGGATGATTCTCTGTGTGAGTGGAGAACTAACACTGAAAATAAAAAGTGATTAAAAGGTTTTGATGCTTTTCCCAAAAACATGACATATTTTTAATTGTTATGGACTAGAAGACACCTTCGTCTTAGCACTGTAGCATTTTTAAGCTTTCAGTTGTAATTAATCATTTGTTCCTTTAACTTGTCTGAAGTGTTTTCCCACGAGGGCAGAAAAACAAATGTTTGTTTCTCTGTTCCCCCAGAAAATCTGTAGATGTTTAGTCTGTATCTTCTTATTCAGGGTGAGACAGATATGAGCCCCTGGTGGATCATTTGTTGTTAGATTTGGAAAATGAAGATTGAACTGTGTTTGGTTTGTTTTTTTTCCTTTTGAACACAGACAAGTTCTCTTGAATTTCATCAGCTGTTAATGTTCAGAGTACATGTCAGCAAACATGTTCATACCGTTCATTTGTAATAGTCTGTTCCTCTGTGATCCTTAATGCACTGTCACACACACACACACACACACAGTTTAACCCTCACACTCCTTTTTTTAAAAGTTTACAAGAGCTTTATTCACAGATGTCTGGAAGAATGAATGGAAGAGCTTTTTGTACATAGTTCCTGTATATAGATTGATTTCCTCATGTAGGAGGAGAGACATGATGGGTAATGGGGATGGGTGGGATTGTGGGTGGGGTGGGGTGGGGGTGGGGTTAAATTTAAATTTAAATTTAGACCGGTAGACTCTACTTTTCTGAACCTGACTCTATTTTTCATTTTCTAAAGCCTTTTCTCCCAGTGGTGTTGTTGTTTTGGACAGACAGAGAGCTTCTTAACAAGCCACCTGCAGGAAAACTTGATCTTTGTACCAATTTGCAGACTGATGTCTTTGGTTACCTGTATATAATTTTAAAATAATAAAAATTGCTACTTTCAGTACTTCCTGCTCTGTATTTCTATCTGCCCCATGTTCCCATTCTGTTTGTTGATGATCGTTTCTCAAAGAGCCGTCTGCCCTGCAGATTTAAAAAAAAAAAAAAAAAACTACCTTTCTTTGGAAAATAGTTTTTTCTTTTTCATCTTCTTTTGTTCAGATTATTGAAAAACATAAATGCTGCTTTTTTGAAAAGGACAAACTGGGCTGTAACCTGCTGGGTTGTAGAAATAATGTCACAAATTCATGGTCTTTGAGTTTCTGGCAAGAAAAACATTTTAACAGATGTACAAATGCAGTTATAGACACGAGGCCTCTGAATCATTTAATATACATTACAAACAGACATGTTGGAGCTTTGTCCTTTTCACTGTAGGACAACAGGAAGCGAATCATTACAAACACAAATGTGGATGAGTAGAAAAAAAGTCTCATTTTGAAACATTCATTGAGTCTTTAAATGTCACTTAGTCCAACTCCTCCTTTCCCACATGTCCCCATCATAACGCCTCTGTGCGCACCGGGCCCCCGCTGCTCTTCCCGCTGTGAAAGTCCCTGACTGGCCCCAGTGGCTCCCTTGCCAGCAGTGTGGTCCCCTGTGAAGGCGGAGAGGCCCCCTGGGGCCGCGGTGCGCGGGTGGTTACCGATTCCCCGCAGGTGCCCTCCTGGAGCAGCTCGCTGAGGGTGGCGATGTAAATCTGCGCCATTTGGAGAGTCTCGGATTTGGAGAGCTTCTTGTCGCTTTCCAGGTTGGGGATGACGCTCCGGAGCCGGTCAAAGGCGACGTTTAGCCCCAGCATCCTCCTCCTCTCCCGGGCATTGGCAGCGAGGCGTCGTCGTCTCTGCGCCCGCTCCAGAGCGCACTTGTCCGGCTGCAGGTAATGCAGCGCGCCGCCGGCTGGGCCTAGCCGCAGCTCCACGATGGCGCACGGAGGGTCCCGGTGGTCGCAGCTGCCTCTGGTGCGCTCTGCCCCCGGCCGCTCCTGCCCGCGGCTGCGCTGCAGCAGAGCGTGGATGTCGGCGTGGAGAGCCGCCGGGGCCGCGGGGGCGACGCCTCCCTCCGGGTCCACAGAGATGAAGGGCGCGAAGAGGCTCTTACGAGGCGGCATCGCTCTTCTTCCTCTGAAACAAACTTGTGCCAAAGACCGAACGCGGTCAGTCACCGGGAACTCCAACAAAGTAACACACGCTCAACTTTCCTCACGTTGATGGGTGAATTTATGGACAGGGGAGCCACGGGGACGCGCCGTGCGTGCTCCGGGGGCGTGGAGAGGGTCGTGTGCTGCCTAACGAACAGAGCCAAAGTCCGCTGCAGGAGGTCTATTAACCAAGTTCATCAAAAGAGGATTAGAAGCGACTCAGTGCGCTGCTGTGGGCCGACACACGGAGGCGGCCAAGCAGAGGAGCAGTGTGGCCAAGGAGGAAAGGAAGGTAGGAAAGATGAGAGGAAGGATGGAGGAAGTGGTGTGTGGTGAATTTAAAGGAGTAAATTACCAGAGAAACCATGAAGACTGAAGCTTTCCCTTAATAACAAGATAATTAGCATCTTATTTAGGTGCTTAAATAAACATGATGAGCTACAAAAACCGTCACTCTGCATATTAATGTGCTAAACCACAAAAGCAACAAAACTTTGTGTCACAAAAGTTAAAGCTCCTGTAGCAAAGATTAAAATTATCACTGAAACCTTCAGCTCTGTTCAAACCGCAGAGGATTATCTGAAGGTTTGGAAACCAATCATTTATGGAATTACGTCCAAATTAGAGGAGTGGGGGTATTTCTAATGGAGGGAGTTGATATTCCACAGATAGAAACACAGGGTGGCATTTAATGAGCTGGTTGCTGTTTTTAGACTCTGTCTAGATTTGACCAGTTTTAGGCCAATAAAACAAAATCAACGAAGAAATAAAAATAAAAGGCTTAAACATGTCTTTGTGTTCAGAGTGGAGGAAAAGAAAGTTTATACAGTCAAACTGAACAGTTAATGAATTATGAAAAATCTGAAGTTGAAAAAAGTTTTTTCTGAAGGTTTTGTTTTTTCTTCAAAAAGCACTTTTTAGTTTGAAAGGGTGAAGTTCCAGATGAGGCCTGGAGTTCGTGTGGCCCCTACAGGTTGCAGTGTTGTTGTCAGGATGTCTCAGATATTAAAGCTCATCAGCTCATCACTGTGATTCTTGTTTATAAGGTTAATTAAAAGCGTTGCGGCTCCCTGAGGTTAAAGCCTGTTGATGACTGACAGTAACTGGCAGCCTCGTATCCTCTGGACAGACTCTAATGGGATTTAGCAGCGTGTCCTGACCGCCGTGTGCCAGCACTCTGCCGGGCCGAGCCTTTACAAACGCCACAGCGTGGCACCGGGCCTGCACAAAGATGGCTGCATGACACACAGGAGTATAATAGACTCCTTATGGCCAGGAGGACCCTCGCTGTCTGAGGCTGCGGGTTTGTTTCTTTTTATTCTCCAATCTGGAGCACGTGGGGAGGTTTGGCTTCACAGCTCAGATGACAGTTGTTGGCACGCTCCGCTTTATTAAACCCAATGAAATGGCTCATTGCAGCCAGCCGACGGACACAGGCTGAAGATCAAACCCTCACACCGCCATGACAGGCCTACAGATGACACCTTCAGAAGCGTTTAGTTTTCTGACCTTCTGCTTCTGAGTTTAAGAGTTTGACTCTGTAATTTCCTGAAACAGCTGCTCACTGTAGTTCATAGCAAACGTTACTCAAACAGGAGGAAATTGAGCCTTTGTTTGGGACTACTTTCAGCGGTGGATGAATCCACATTCGGTGGAGCCATTGAAAATCGCAACACAACAGAAAACAGATATTCATTTATGTTGACCTATGATTGGCTAAGAAACAAAAAACTGTGCTACAAAAATAAAATGGAGAAGTTAGTAATTAGAGGAGGTTTGACTTCATTTCTTTACATGCTTCACTTCATTAGACCCAATGAAAGGGCTGGTTGCAGCCAGTGGACGGACATGGGCTGCAGATCAAACCCTGCACCTCTTTCCTTTGAGTCAGTGAGGCAACACAACGTCCAGTTTTCAGCTGCCATCAACAACTTTAATCTAATTCAATACAAATTACATAAAATTTATATTCCAAATCAAACAGCACTTTGTAGATCAATTTCCCTCCTTCCAGCTCCCCACTGGATCCAATTTATTTCAGTTTATATGGAAATTCAGTTGAAAAGATTTGAAACTGACCTGAGACCTTCAGTCGTAGTTTACAGTTGATGAGTTATAGTTTATTTGCCATAGCAGAGCAGCATCTACCAGAGCGCTGCTGACTTCCACTGAAATCAACTGCCTTTGTGATCCTGTTAGTTTAGTTTCATGTGAAAATCTGCAGCGTGAACATAAAACCAAAAAACTTGCGTTAAATCACAGACTCCCCGTGCTGTTAAAGTCAGTGAGGCTGGACACCAGTGTACATGTCTACGGCTGCAGTAGCTTCTGTGTGTAATTTTTAATGTGCTCTGTTTCATTTCAGTGTCTTGCATAATCGATCATCAAGCTGATAAATGCTTCAAAAGGGTTTTTTCTGTCTTTTTGAGGGAAAATAATCTAAAAATCCATCAGCTACAACTTTGCACCTGAGTTGTTTATATTTAATTTCCTTACTTATGTTCACAATTAGCACAATTGTTGAGTCTTAACAACAGAAAGTTAGGTTCACCTCTGGACCTCAGGTCTCCCTTCTGGAGCAGGGGACTCATCTAATAGAGCACAACTAAAGTAATTAGTCGGCTAAAATCAATCACACCACAAACTGCTTCCAAATAAAGCACATTCATTCCTGATATTGTGAACACAGGCCTATAGTTTCACAGACATGTTATTTTTCTGGGTTGTGTGAAATCTGCACATCAAGGTGAACTGGTTCAGTCTTGACTCTTGGTTGACAATATGTTGAGTGTTAAGTGCAATATTGTAATAATTAGATTCTCTTAAGTGTGTTATTCTATTTGTGTGTTGAAGGAGTTGTGTAATTTAGAAATTTCATTCATTATTTTATTTTATTATAATAGTTTATTTCTATTATTGTCTCTGTTCTTGTTAGTATTCTTGTTGTATTTATGATTGTAATAATAATAATGATACAAATAATGAATATTAATGACATTTTTCTTCCTCAGCCCTTTAGCAGCACTGCAGAACAAAATAATAGAGAGAGTTCACTGGACTGTTGATCTGCAGGTTAGAGCAGAGGCTCTTCCTTCAGCAGCTCGTACTTGTGACGTCCCCACTATATTTTCGAATTAGTTGAATTCTTCATAGATATGACAAACTGGATTCTCCTGCCTGTTTCACACAGTCCTGCTGGTCACATCCTGAAGTTGCTCCGGAACTTGTGACAGTCGTCCACACACACGGCCCAATGACGGCTGACTGTCGGCTCGGTGTGTCAGGACGCCAACGTAACAAAAACTCTTTGATGTTGTGATGCAGCAGGATCAAAACACACACACACACACACACACAGATAACATATACAGATCAATGGCTATACACTCAAAAACATGGAAGAACGGCCACACACAAGACTGAACACAAAAACACATGCACACAAAGCCTCGACACACTCATTTGTCTCATTTCACACCAGAGAGGCTTCCTTCCTCCCTCATTGTGTCTCCCTGCAGTAACACACACACTCATTTGTTTCACTATACATCACAGGACCCTCCTGTTCTCTCCCTCCCTGCAGGACCAATTACTAATCATTGATTAGGCCAGCTGTGTGTGTGTGTGTGTGTGTGTGGGGGGGGGGGGTGTGTGTGTGGCCATGAGGAATTTAATCAGGCGTGTTGCCCCACTAATGAAAGATCGGCCTCCTCTATCGGCCTCTCAGGACTCCCTGTGTGTGTGTGTGTGTGTGTGTGTGTGTGTGTGTGTGTGTGTTAGTTACAGGGAGTGAATGTGTGTTTCAGTGTTTATTATTGATGGTGTGTTTCTCCACTTAGCTGTGAGGTGTTCACTGTCCCTCTTGTACACACACATATTTATTCTTCCTAACACCTGACTGAGTTGTCTCTGTTCTCCACCTGTGTCCACTGACCACTGTCTGCACCTGTCCTCACTTGGCTGGTAGACACCAATCAGAAACCAGTGTTTGTTTTCCAAACCTGTTACAGCCCACGTCCCGTCTTCTCAGGTGTGACATCATCACATTGCATCACAGCACCCTCTGTTTCACGTCCTGGCTGCCTGATCTGATTGAGTTTCATGCAGCTGCTCCAGAGCTCCTCCCTGCAGCTCTGAACTCCACGTCTCTCTCGGTTTTCTCAGCTGTCTGTGGCTTTGACAGACGATCCGCGCAGACATGTTTTTCTCACCGTGATAACTTGACCCTTTGACCTCTACCTGTTTCTGCTCGGCTGACGCTGCTCCTGTAACCCCCACCCACTGACGATTAATTATAGATGCAGGAGGCGGGAAGGAGAGGGGATGTCAGAAACGTCAGGTCAGATTACGAATACTGTCTGGGAGGAGAGAGAGAGAGAGAGAGAGAGAGAGAGAGACGGGCCAGAGGATAAGGAGCTAAATTACAACTTACTACACTCACATTTCTATTCATGTGTTTAGTTTGTGTTTGAGCTGAGACTTTGTGTTTTTATAAATTCTGTGTGTATATATATATATATATATATATATATATATATTCACCTGTCGGTTTAGTCAAACTTTATTTTGGATGATTACATTTAAAATGTAATTGCCTTGAATAATAATAAATGACCAGCCAAATGAAAAAGAAAAATCAAAACCAATCAAAAGCTCATACCTCCACTGCACTTGAACCAGATCTGCATTAAAAAACACAATTATGGGAAAACATGCACCAAATATTTTTCTTTCAAGCAAGTTCACAGTAAAAATGTTCAAAAGTTTCTTCTTGCAAAAATAGGAAATCCATCTTAAAACTCTGTTGCTCTACATGAGAACTCATGGACAGTAAACCACCCAGACCGGTCTCAAAACGTCCTTATAAGGACCTTATATGGACAAATGTCCAGTTGGAAGGTGAATTTTGGACAGTAAGGACATTTAAAAAAATGAGGATAATCTTTGCAGTTTTTGAAAACTGAAGACAATTTGGGAAATTGAGAACAATTTGGGGAAAATGGTGTGATTTTGGAACATGTTTGGAACATGATGCTCTGCCGTCACTTCTCTCAAAGGGCAGTTTGAGGGTTAAGACCTGGTTTCAGGTTTTAAAATGAAGTTTTGAGAAAGGTCAGGTTCGTGAGTTGGGTTTAGGGAAGGCTTTATTTCAATGTGGTCCTCACAAATATAGAAGTGCAAACACATGCTGGTGCCGGATGCATTAGTGATCCGATGGAGGGAGCTGTTGTTCTTGAGAAACTGTCTGACAAGACTGAGAGGGGAGGAGGGAGGGGGAGGGGGAGGGAGACGGAGGAAGGTCCTGGGGATTTTGTGTGAGAGACCCAGAAACATGTTGAGAGGATTTAGAGAGGGAGGAGAGAGGCAGAGGATTCTTCTGCTGCTTCTCATAATGCTGTAATCAAGGAGCTTCACCCTGCGTCCATACATTTTAACGTCTCCTGTCCCAGTTTCAGCCTCAGCTCTGCTACACCACAGATTTCTGTTTGTTTAGATTCAAAGTTTGATTCCTTTGAATCATAACATCTTGGCCACTGTGTGTTTTTCACCCTTTATCCCCCAAACCACAAATCTTACAAACTACATTACTGCCAACTACATTACTGACCATTTTCCAAATCCTACCACCAGTTCTTAGACTTCCTGTCTCCCCTCTGTCACTGGCTTTAGTTTATGTCTATGAATATCAGCTGCAGCTATAATCCATCACAGTGAGCATCCATTCATCTCATGTTTTATTTCCCACTTTTTAGTAATTCTACAGTAACAAGCTTTTCATTTTAAAAACTCTGTGTTTAAGGATGGTTGGAAAACAGACACTCTTTCAAAGACTGACCTGACACCACAGCTGTCAAAGGGTCCGTCTCTGTTCTCCTTCTCACAGATGTGTTATGATGTGGATCTGACATGAAAAGAGAAGATTGAAGTTTTTCTTTTAGGCAGATTTTCATAGAAATTAACTGAAAACTCTGGAAGGAAGGGAGTCAGTCATAGAGCACAGAGACTTGGTTCAGGTACCTTCACACACAGGAGCTGTTTCCACCATCACAGAAAAAAAAAAAGTTTTATAGTTTTTGTTCATGTCTTGATTTGTTCAAATCTGCTTCTATAGAAATTAGTTTCGGAAGGTTTGTATGACTGGTGTGATTTTTTCGTGGACTTCCCATCATGTTCCTCTATGGACTGTTTCCCATGGTTGCCTAGCAACAGCAGCTGTTTGCTGTGTATTGACAGTTCAACATTAAAATACAGAACTACAAAAATGTTCATGTTTCCAGATTTTTTTGGGGCAGATTCAAACTTAACTGTGTGAAACATCCTCAGGGATTGTGATGAGACTGTCAAAGAAAAACGACACAATGGATCAGAGCAGACTGAACGTTACTGTGTGACAGGTAACAACCAATCAATCAATCAATCAATGGCTCGGGCTTGGTGACTTGGTGATATGACTGTGATCACTTGGAGGGAAATGCACCTGTTGACTTGGAGCAGACCGAGGTGTCTTAGATCTTATGACTCTACCTTTCAAACTCCTCATTATGCTTGAACTTTAGGTTTGTGAAGTGATTTGACCTTGATACCTCTGATCCCACTTCACTGACCTCGACCTTTGGTGACCTCTGGACTTGACCAACTGTTGGATGATGTCAGGGTTTAATAACTGAACATCGAATTTGGTTGACTTCAAAAACGACTTTTCCTTTGCTTCTTTTGTTAAAATTGCCTCTCAGATTGGGATTCCACTGCAGTGAACTCATTTGATTTGCACACACACACAAACAATGTTGCTGACCCAAGCCAAGTGTTCCCTCTCATCATGCTGCCTGTTTAGCCACTTTGCTAATTAGTCAACCTAATTCAACAGCTAATACTCTCATTAGACCTGCAGACGTGTGTGTGTGTGTGTGTGTGTGTGTGTGTGTGTGTCTGTGTGTGTGTCTGTGTGTGTGTATGTGTGTGTGTGTATGTGTGTGTATGTGTGTGTATGTGTGTGTATGTGTGGCACCCAGAGGTTTGTATGGTTCACTACTCAGGTTGATATGTGTGATAAGCAAACAACCTTCCCATTAAGGGATTTCTTGTTTCAGCTGGGGGGTCATGCAATTACATTTCTTCTTTCTCTCTCTCTCTTTAGTCCTGTAAGAAAGCAAGGCACTAACACTGCCAGGACTGTGGGTTCAATTCCCACTGGACTCATTCATGCAAAGCACATGTGTCCAGCACGCCTTACAAAACATCCTTTAATTGGCGTTTTTAAAGCTGCTGTTCTGCATGTTTCCCCACACTGCTTCATGTGCTCAGCTCCTACTACTCTGCTGCTGAAGGTTAGTTCGAGCCGGCAGGGAGGCTGAAAGCTGCGCTGCTGATGAGCCTGAAGGTGTGTGTGTGTGTGTGTGTGTGTGTGTGTGTGTGTGTTACCTGCTGCCAGACTCCAGCTGTGACTGAGATGCTGATTGCCTGGCAAAACTAGCTCCATGTTTGTATGCGTGTGTGTCAGTGAGTGTGTGTGTGCACTGAGGATAAGTGAAGCAAGCAAAATATTGAGCTGGAGAACTGAGGCGACAGTTTGTTTGAGGAAAATTTAGCAAATCTAAAAAAATGTATTGACTGCGGCAGAACTATTTTGTGATTAAAACAGAGTCTGTGGAGCCTGGAAGAAGAGGTGCTACACTTGTAGCCTCCTATGGACACCTATGATCCAGCAGAACAGGTGTTTTCAGTGATGTTACCTGAATGCAGCACTGACAGACCCTGAGACTGAAGCCACTAAATGTTCAGACACTGCTAATTTAATTAGTTTCATTTCCTGCTGACGTTCAGGGTTTAGCAGTTTTTGAACAGTGAAAATATTCAGCACTGCACTAGAATTAAGGACCAGGTGCAGTCTGGTCAAAAAGCTCATGGTGGATCTTCCAGCAATGACTTTTACCTTCAGTGAGGTGTTCATGACCTTTCTGCTTCTTCTGATGATCCCTCATCATATTGGTGCTGCAGAGCGTTCAATCTCAGCTCAGCCACGGCATAACACTGCAGCCGCAGGCCGGCTGTGTGAATCAGACAGCTGATGAGAAGATAGAGTGCTGAAAATATTCTAAATGAAGCGAACATTTAAACGGGTATTGGATCGTTTCACTGGGCATCTTTTAAAAGAGTCTAAAACATGTTTTTTTCTGCTGCCTCTCATAACTGGCAGCGCTGATCTGAATCTACTGCAGGTAATACATCGACTATGCACGTCTACCCCACGTCAAATAACCACAACTGTCACGTTAATGTGAACGTAACTTTTGTTCATACACGTTAAAACTGCACCTTGAATAATAAACACAAGCAAGATGATGCTTTAAACAGCTGATCAGTCCTGCTCAGGTCAGACAAGGTAACGGCAGCACTTCACTCACTTTACGTGTGCGGTCCCTGTGTGTGAATCTGCAATGCAGTGATTCACACACACACACACACACACACACACACACACACAGAGTAATGTCTGCCAAATTATACAACACCATCTCATTAAAGTGTGCTATGGCTCTGAGCTGGCTGTGTTCATTTGTGTGTGTGCATTTGTGTGTGTGTGTGTGTGTGTGTGTGTGTGTGTGTGTGTGTGTTGAATAGCCTTGGGGGTCATTCTGTCCATCTCTGTGTGCGAGCACCTGTGGGTGTTTGCATCTGTGCACTTGTGAGTTTGTGTTTCTGTGATTTATGTGTAAATGTGTAATGGGCTGTCTGTCGACCTGTGTGTGTGTGTGTGTGTGTGTGTGTGTGTGTGTGTGTGTGTGTGTGTGTGTTGTATCTAGGCCAGCAGGTGGACAAGCAAGACAGGCTTAATGAGATGTGATTGGCTCCGACCTGGAAACAGAAGGCCAATGGCTGCTCAGTGAGCGATCAGGTCTGTGCTGGTAGCGGCTGCTGACGGACGAGGGCTGAAGCATTAATGTCGTCGTGAACCAGAGACTCGCACAGAAAAGTGAAACTTGATTTAAGGATAGAGTGAGTGATTCTAACCCAACGCACTTTTTGTCAAATCCAGTGAATATCTCTGGCCAGTCCATGAATCTGAGAGACAGAGCTTCTGAGGGGGCACTGCAGGGAGGGGGGTGTTTGTTTTGCTGTTGGGTCTTTCTGCAGAGTTGCTTACTCCAGCTTTAAAGGCCTGGCTTCACAGGGGAAGGGGAGGGTGTGCAGCTATACCTATGCTGAGGTCTGGCTGCTTCCTGCTACTTTATGCTAAATAATGTTGTTCATCTTTACAACAAAGAGCTCCTTCCTGGTTTTTGACTGATGTTCAGTTCTGGTATATTTAAAAGAAAACTCACCACATATAGAATAAAGAAAATACAAATTAAATTATTTTTTACACTGAAAAACCACAAAGAGGAAGTGAAAGTATCTTTATTAGCCCTGAGTCATGCCTGCAGTCTTTCTTTAAGGGTGGATGCTGCCCCAGCAACGTCCACCAATGAGCCTGAGAGGCATCACCCAGGGCAAAAAAAGTCCACATAGTGCTGCTCATAAAGCTTATTGCTGCGAGTGCACGGCAGTGTCTGAAGGCGTTTTATCAAACTCAGAGCTTCTCACGTCGGCGTCAGAAGATGCTGCTTAAAGAGACTAATGAGAAAATCAAGCTGAAAGTGAAAATGGGAAACAAGTGATCTTCTCTACAACAAAGACCGAGAATCATCTTTCAAACCAGCTCAAAACAACATGAGAGCAAGAATTCGATGTATTTTTTCAGCATGTCAACAAGGATTAATCAGGAAAGTGTCCACAACTGATTTTTAATCTGTACATGATGTAGAATCAGTTTTTTTAGTCGTGTCTTTATTCCAATCTTCAACTCTGAGTATTTTTAGTACCCAGCTGCTTAAAATTTCATGCTGTATTTTTCTTATTAGTAATTTATTTGGAGGATTTTTTAGATTCTTTGAAGTATCCTGAAATGAATCTGAATCTTTGGGCTCTAATATATCCTCTAAACTCAGTTTGTTACAACACAAACATAGACTTATTCCAACTAAAGACATTTTTTCACTGCCTGCTAGTTTCAGATCTTATTGATTTACAGTAGTTTGACTTTTTATTTCATTGTCTTTGTCTTTGTTTCTTTTATAATCAACTTGAAAAAGAAGCTTTTTCTCCTCAGTCCAGCTTCGCTCCTTTTTGTCAGATTTTCAGATGAAACACCAACAACATCAAGAGTTTGGATTTGAAATCCTGATTTGATTTACTTCAAGAAAAATTCCTGTTGGACTGTGAGATATCAGTGAGAAATGAAGATGGCTTTAGAGTGTTTCAGTGAACTTTGGTTAGAGAACAGAAATCTTCATCTCTGTTGTGTATGACTGTGCGCAGTGCAGCGGAGCCCTTGAGATCATGCTTTGCCGCTGATTTCTTGTCAGGCTGCAGCTTCTGGTTTGTCTCAGCCTCAGTTGTGTCGACTGACTAGACACTGCAGAAGCTGTGACTGACAGCTGCTCCTCTGCCGCGGCTGGTTACACGTCTGTCAGGGTGGCGATGAAGGAAACTGAGCTGCAGTCTCTTCAGCAGTGGAAACCAAACTTTTGGTGAATTCAGAATGACATGTTTTGACATCCTGTCAAAGTGTTCTCCAAAGCCTGCATTATTCATAGACTAAAGAATTCCTACAGCCTCTACTGCTGCTCTACCTCTGTCATTTACATCCTAGATTTTAAAGATTTAACAGTTCGTCTCCTGCACAGATTAATGCCGCTGCCCCGAGCTCACTGTCCTGTTTGAGGAGCTCATTTGGTTTTGACCCTTCAGCTAAAAACCAGCTTCATGGCTCTGATGAGTCACAACATCCAACCACACTGATGAATTATAGTTTGGAGATTAAGTTTCTCACACGTCAGCAGTGGTTTGTAAATGTGGTGAGTTGATAAAGAGAAAACTGTTAAACTGTTAAAATTACTGACTGTAGCTTTCAGAGCCTTTAAAGGTATTTAGAATTGAAAATAATTGTTAATTAATTGATTGTTAATCAACTAAAAAAATCAATTGGTAACAATTTTACAATTGATGAATCATTTTAATCTCTGGTCCAAGCTTGAATTTGCTGCTCTTCATTTGAAACTGAATATCTTCGGGGTTCAGACGGCTGATCGTCCGAGGGTCGACTCCTGGCCAGGTCATACATCTCCTCACTTCCCATGTTTCCTGTCTCTCTCTCTCTCAGCAGGTGAATCAACAATTAAAATCATCATTAACTCACTCATGAACATGAACACACAGGAGCTGTGAACTGTGAACTACCTGCAGGGAGCTGAGGGAAAACGTCATCACTGTGAGAGTGAAAAGCTCCCTGCTGTGAGCTGGTTCGTTCTCATTGTGTCTGCACCCTGGTGGTCAATATACCTCAATACAGCTTTGTAACGTGATGATTCTCAGTGATTCTCTCACTGACATTTAGCTACAACCTGTATTTATGTAATTCATTTATCAAACTGTGCTGTTCACATGAACCTCACAGAGGTGCCCGCGTTCCTGCACAGTGAAAAATACTCACATGTCTGTGTCTGTGATTACTTCACTGGTTTGGCGGTTTGTGTTTTTAGCACATTAACCAGACCAGGTATCGCTCTTCCTCTCCCTCCTCTTCCTCTCAGATTAGCATGCAGCCCCCTGCTGAGGCTCTGTAAGTAGCATCACCATTATCCGGGGGGGGGGGGGGTTCAACTCTATCATTTGTTGTTGTTGTGGTGGTGGTGAAGGAGAGGACAGAGAAGGAGAAGAAACAAACTGACTGGGAGAGTGAAAGGACACAGCAGCTGTTTGAGCTGTCGGAGTGAGAGAATAAGGCCAATTAACAACTGCCTCACCTGCTGTACACAGACACACACATGAATTCACACAAAGAAAGAGGTGGGAACAAAACACTCAGTCTGACTTCAAATCCAGAGTAAAAGACAGATTTATAACAGTCTGAAAGGTTTAAATGTCGTCTGTAAAGTCTTTATTAATGATTAATTAATCATTAAGTAAGTAATGATTAATAGTTGAAATGCACAATAAAAAAGAAAGAGGTTGCCCGGTTGTGCTATTATTACTGTTGTGGCATTTTATATGTGTATATATATATATATATATATATATATATATATATATATATATAGATGAACACCATGACGCCATAACAGTGTGCTTATAAGAGCAGAGGAGGGAGTTGTTGTAGGTCCCTGTGTGTGTGTGTGTGTGTGTGTGTGTGTGTGTGTGTGTGTGTGTGTGTGTGTGTGTCCTTTGTATTCCCTTATGGCAGTAAACAGCGAAGCAGACTGTTAGTCAGGCAGTGTTGTCTAATAACCACACAGACACACAGCAGCATAAACCAGCTGCTGTTCCACTTTTAATAGTCAGCAGGGACATAAACACACACACACACACACACTGGTCAAAAAAAGCATGAATAAATGAAACAAAACTTTCTGGGAGTTAGATGAGATGATCAATAACAGTCTCATGTGTGAGACCTTCCTGTGACCTTCAGCACTGGACAGCAGCTCCACTCCCACAGAGAGCAACACTTTCAGCACCATGGACAGAGCTCCTGGCTGATGGCCGTCACATTTCAAATGAGTCAGTTCATCAACAACAAAATAATGTCAGTGGCGTTCCACAGACACGATAAACCACAATGCAGATGTGAAATTTACATCTGCTCTCTATGTAAAATTCATTACTGAATAAAAAAAGATTATGAATAGAAATGAAATACAGAGGGAAACATGTACAAGCAAAGAGACAAACACAGAGGCACAGAGAGAAACCATAAAATCTCACCTGACATTCTGCCACAAAACAAACAGGAACTAACCATCAGTCCAGTTCATCTTAAACAGGAGGAATGTAGATATAAGGCCAAATAAAGAAATCATAAATATACAGATGTAGGTTGAGACAGACTCCAGAAGCAGTTAGTAATATTCTACATCAGATCCATCTCCATGACAACTGAGCAAACTATTTGGAGATGGAGACTGAAAACTCCTGAAAAAGTCAATAAGTGGAGTTTGATTTGAGATTTTTTTATGAGACATCAGATTATTTGTTCTATCAACACTTATTATTGTGAGGTTTAGTGAACCTTGCAGCCTCCAGGGACCACTGCTGGGACTTTAGACTGTAACCCATCCTGTCCAGTCACTGTGCTGTGTTGTTGTGTGTGTGTGTTTTCTATTTTTGTGTCGGTATTTGCAAAGTGATTTGAAATGATTCCTCAAAGATCAGTTGTGCATGTACGGTAAAATTTACTTTCTATTCGACAGCATATCCACTCAGACCCGATGTAGAGGCATGTCAGTGAGCACATGTGTGTATTTGTGAGTGTGTGTTGTCATGTAAGAGGCAGATGAGCCTGTCAGTACCTGCAGTCTGCTGTGTGTCTGCAGCCACACTGCGGCGTGTTGAGATGCAGAGGGAGTCCGTGGAGATTTTGGTTTTCTCTCAGTGTCCCTCAGCACGAAGCCTCAGGGGAGAGAAGAGAGGAGGCAGGGAACGCTTCATCAATAATTTAAAGTGCAACATTGAAATCTGTCCCCCATGGAGTTTTGTGTGGGGAAAAGTAGGTTCCCACATGTCCACAGTTTAGAAGAGGGAAAACACAGCCAGACAGAGCGTAGGACTGCCGGAGAGACAGACAGATAAAGGAGATTGAATATGAGAGTGAGCAGAGTCGAGGGAATTCTTCAGCTTCCTGCAGAACAACGACCGGTTGCAGCTCTGCAGAGAGGAAAGTTTGACAGTGTTGGAGGAGGAAGGAGGTGGGAGAGGTCACACAAAACTAAGTAAAAATACACCAGCTCAGTGAGGCTGAAACTGAAAGACAGAGAATTGCATCACAACTACACCACATGGCCAAAAGTATGTGTACACCTGAACATTGCATCCATATGTGAACACTGAACTTGTTATTGCAGAACAACAGGTACTGATGTGACAGCCTCCGCTCCTCTGGTTTCAGCCCCTCCATCGGATGTTGAACCTGCTGCAGGGGTTTATCTCTCAGACACAAGAGCAGTGGTGATGATAAGTTAGTCTGACTCACAGTCTGTGTTCGAGTCCGTCCCACAGGTGTTGGAGGGGGCTGAGGTCAGGGCTCTGTGCAGGTCAGTCAAGGTCTTCCACACCAAACTGAGAAAACCAGTTGTAGAGCTGTGGGCACCGTCATGGTGAAACAGAGAGACACAAACACAAATTGTTGCAAAAACTAGTCAGAAGCTGTTGTCTAAAATATGCTGAAGCATTGAGATTATTTTTACTGAAATTAAGGGCTTTACACCGGGCATAGTGGACCAGACCACAGAGTCGTCACTCCACAATGACACAACAAGAAAGAACAACTCTGACTGGATTCTCGGAGTGTATAAGTACATACTGAATCCATACTTGTTTGTTTGGATGTTTTAACCCTGATTTAAAAGCCTCACCTGGCTGCAAACTAGCGTCGGCTAGAAGCCTCTCTGTGCACATCTGTATGTAACAGTGTTTGTTTGTAATGTCTGTGCCCTCGATCAGCTGAGTGTCTGATTGACGGACAAAATTAATGAGAAAATTCAGAAAACATCTTCATCAGTTTGACAATACATGTGCTGCAAATACACACAACACAACCAACAGCAACACACATGGTGAGGAGCTCAGACCAGAGCTGCAGCTCCTTCATGTTGAGAGGAGCCAGTTGAAGTGGTTCAGCATCTGATCGGGATACCTCCAGAGGGAGGTACTCTATCCTCCTCCCTCTGTAGGTATCCTGGGTGGAGGCCCTGGGGCAGACTCATAACACGATGGAGGGATTACATATCTTACGCTCTGGGACCTGCCAGGAGGAGCTGGAGAAGGCGTCTGGGGAGAAGGTGTCAGGGCCTCGGTGCAACCAGATAAGCAGAGGAAAATAGAGGGTAGAGTAAACCTCAACAGTGCCTGTCAGGAACTGACCGTAGAGACTCTATCACAGTATATGTAAATGTAAATACCAATGAAAATGACCTCCTCTCTTCCAATCACTGCCCTGCTCAAAGAGCTAATAAACACCAGGCTGATCAATTCCCCCACATCTGTCTCAACAGCTCCAGCCCCAGCTCTTCATCCAGCCCTCCCCAGATCGTAGCCAGGTTGGTGTCACAGCTTCTCAGCCTCTTACAGTTGTTTTTACCTATGTTTTCTCTGAGTTAATCCTTATCTCCCACTGCCCTGGAATCACTGCGTGTTTGAGATGGAAATCTTGTGAGTTGGATGAAGGAGTTTTCAGGAGACACTCAAAGTGTTTATTGCAGCTTGATGCATCAAGGAGGTAAGCAACAGACAAGCACAGACGTTGACCTGCTAACTAGCATAATACTTCCCTAAATCTGAGGCTGCCCTCTGGAGAGTCTGTCTATGAACCCACAGATTCTCACATGGCTCCGTATTCCCAGATCAAGCTCCATCCATATCTCATGTGTAACACATTTTTAAACCTCAACATAACCTCATGTCTTACCCGACCCACACTGAGGATCTTCTTTGACTTCTGTCCTGATAAAGTAATGCATATGAGCTGTTCTACACTTACTATCCTGCCAACCTTGGGTACCATGGCAACTACAGATGTGAGTGTAGCAGCTGCACACTCACCTGTCTGGAGATAAACTGTGGGTTATAGTGCCCTGTGAGTGGCCCTGTGTGTAGACATTCACTGAATGAAAATGTAGACCTACTGGAGAGGGAATAGATTTCAAGGAAAAGTCCTTCACACTGTGCACCTGCTCATCTCTCTGCCTGCTGCAGCCACAACATCACCCACCACCTTAACCAGCTCAGCACCTCCTGTGTCCAGCTCCCCTCAACCCTCCACCTCACCTGCCTGCTCCTCTTTTCATTCCCTGGTCTGCTGGTCAATCCTGCAGCCTTGTCCTTCAAATTATATCACACTTACAGATGCAGGACATTTCTGCTGCTCACACATGTTCTCACATATATACAGTGAATATGTAACTGCACAATCATACACACACACACACACACACACACACACACACACACACACTCCCCTCTGGGATTGGTGTAAAGCTAAATTAATCATTGAAAGCCCAACTTGCTTTCGGCATGGCCTGCTGCCTTGAAATGAATTTTTCACCAGTGAGCAGATCTGTCTTCAGCTTCTTTATTTCTTTAACCCACACTTTCTCTTTTCTGTCTTTCAATAAATACATTTATTTTTTAGCTCCTCTGGCTCTTCTCCTTCGCTCAGGTATTCGCAGGCTGCAAGTTCACAACACCCACAAACACACACACACACACACAAGCTGCACATTGTAAAATTGGCTGTACTCTTTCTTTGTAAGCTTGAGACACACACACACACGCACACACACAAGCTGAAGCATCTTGCTGAATTTTTCTCAGCATATGGCGTCGCTGTGATAACAACAGAACCACACTGACTTCAGAGCAGAATTAAGTTCAGGAGATAAAACTCTGAGTTGGAAGTTAGGGAAAGTATTATGTCAATGAGGACCCTCACAAGCAGTACAAGATGTACTTTTGTGTGTGTGTGTGTGTGTTACAAAAGTTGAGCATTGTCAAGCAGAGGCTGGAGCAGCATTTTGTGGAAGTTTGCACATCTACACACTGTGGATAATTGACAGGTGATTAGCTGTAGCTGGCCGCTGACCTGCTGCTCTTGGCTCAGCTTCCATTGCTCTGAGATCACTCATGATATTTCAATCATATTATACACATGCACAGATGCTTGTGGAAACTGTATTTGTGCATTAGAGAATTACTTGGACATTCCTGTGCCCCTGAAGATGAACCATTTTGATTTTAACCCCCAGAACAAACTTTATAGTTCAGCTCCGGTGCTTGTGAGGCTCTGAGAATGGCTCATCAATAAATTGATTGATCGGTCTAAAACTCAATGATGATTCCAGTCTCTATGGGCTGAGCTGGAGGCTTTGTTGGGAATAATTATGTCGTTTTCTTTCAGATTCTGTAATTCAACAAACAATAGTTCACAAAAGAAAACTAATAATTTACCCATTTGTCAATGTTTAATTCTGGTCTTTTGTCTGTACTTCTCTTTCTGTTCTCTTTGGATTTCAGATTTCTTTTCACACACAAAAAGCCACTCACACAACGTTCTCACACAGCAGAAGTCCTCTTTTAAAAAACTTAATTGTGATAATTGAAATAGTCAAAACAAAATATTTCTGTCTTGTCAGACAGATGCTGCAACAATGACTCTCACACAAACTTATATTCGACATTAATGCTTGTGTGACACATCTACACTGTTTGAACCACCCCGTAGTTAGTTTTTGTGTGTCTGTGTTTGTGTGTCTCAGGCATATATGAAGATCAAAAAAGCATGAAGGACACTGTGAACAAAGGTCTGACACAGTTGACTGTGTTTCTTTCCTTTAGCAATGCCAAAAAAAACTGCATGAAAAGATAGTAGCATTTTTTTTTTCTTAGACAGAAAACACAAAGTTAAATAACATTTTAATAACTTTTTGTGTTTTGTCCAATTCTTTTGATTAGGTTTAAACTGAATTATCTGAAACTGGATTATTGTACCATCCAATTATTGTGGAGCATCTTTCAGCAAATGACAGTTTATGCTAATTATTTTTGCAATTTCTCATTTTCACAGACGATGTATTTTCTGTATTTTTCTGCTCTCTACTTTGACTTGCTGGCGTTTGTACACCAACAGTACTTTGATGTGGTTAAGCTTTCATGCATTCGAGACAGTCTTACTTACAGATGTGGTGGTGACTCATTAACATCTGGGAAACATCTGCATACCCAGCATGACTTCTGATTAGTGCCTTTTGCCTGCTTATACATATACAGGTGTGTATAGTACCAGTGCTGTTTACCAGCATCTCCTGAACTGAACCGTTTACATTACAGTTTGTTACATTAAGTAAAGAGTAGACTACTACACTGGCATCGGACAGTGTTTTCTCTGGAGTCATCCAGTGTGGTTGTAATTGGGGGATATTTCTACATTAGTTGGACCTCCATGTGCTTTTTGTGGTCCTGATGGTTTGATTTACCTAAAGTCAGCTGATGCGCCTTGACGTCATAAAATGTCTAAGATATTGAAGTTTGGGTTTTGATTTCTGGTTGGAACATTAACTCCAGCTACACTGTGAGTTTGAGCCTGAATATTATTCCAGTATCAAATATTTAAATCTCTTGGTGTTAAGCTCAGAGCTTGTGTTTGTTTTCATTACAGTGTGAGACTTTATTAATTTGTGTGCTAAGAGTCCATCGTGGTTTCTGTGTTTTGCTGAGTGGATTTTAACAAGCTGTGGGTGTAAATGCAGGCAGACTTATCTTTTATAACACTGACTGTTTATGATGTTATGTTGCTTTTAGCTTAAACTGCAAATACAGTGGTTTTTATTGATACACGCATTATATTGCTGTCACATATAAAACATTTTGTAAGCCTTTGTTTACACATGAATCAGTGGAAGTAAGAAAAAATGTATGCAATAAAACCTCCATGCTAATTAAGTTGTCTACTGCTGGGTCTTAAAATATTCTTCTCCTAAAGAAATACATTTGGGAAATGTGCTTGTTTGCTTATAGAAATGAATTTGGTTTTCTGATACAAGATGCACTGAAATTCACTGTTAGTTTCACTGCCTGTTTTCTGTCTTACAGGGAGTCAGATGAGAAGATTTGCATCTCTGCACCATCAGAATTAGCTCCAGTATGACTTGGACTTGTGCTAAGCTAAGATAAAAAATAAACTGTCTGTATTGAATGTGAATCTGTGTCTGAGATTCAATCTTCTCATCTACATAACTCCCAGTAAGACACCAAACAAGCATATTATCATGTTGACAGTTTTCCTGTCGCCCAAGGGTAAAAAAATAAGTCAGAGTGTATTTGTGATGGTTTAGGTGAAGGGGGGTAAGTGGTGAGAGAATACATTATGTCAAGGAGTGTCCCCATGGAGATAGAGGAACAGGTGTGTGTGTGTGTGTGTGTGTGTGTGTGCTGTCTTGAGATGTTTTGGTTGATAGATAATTTTCTGTCAGAGTGTGGAGGTGGTGCTGAGTTAAGGTCAGATTTTCCTGTTCAGTGGTGTCATTATTTTGAGGTGATGCACGCAACCTGCGTGATGCAAGTTTGTATGTGTGTGGTTAATGTTTAGTATGTGTGTCCGTCAGTGTTTTCCTGTGTAATTCAGTTGTGTCTTGTTCAGAAGTTTTGGTGTGTGTGTGTGTGTGTGTGTGTGTGTGTGTGTGTGTGTGTGTGTGTGAGCCCTGCAGCTATACTCACCTGTCAGTCTATGACAGCACCGCTCCAGCCACCAAGTCAGAGCTCAGTCGACTCACATTAATTCATTTTTTTAACAAACAGCTTCCTCACAAATCACTTTGACCAAAACAAATCACATCAGTGCACATTTGTTAACTCTTCATTGTCATAGTGTGTGTTGTCTTTGACAACCTCTCATGAGTGTGTTGTTGCCCCATAAAGAGAGAAGCAGGAGAGAAACTTAAAGCTGCACTTGCAGTTCCCCTCAGCTCTACAGAACATCATCATACTTAACTTTTTCCCTTAACTAAGGAAACCTTTTAAGAGACTCCACGCAACACCCTTAAGTAACTCCATCAGCTAAGGAGAAATTAAGCCTTAAGTGTCATACTTAAGTAGAAAACCTGAGGTGTTCTGTGCAACCAGCTGCAGATATTTCCATCAGGTGCTGGGGGAGACCAAAAACAGAGCTAAAAGTGGAGTGAATATGGAACTTATATTCCTCAGGTGGACAGAAACATGACTTCAAATAGTACTTATGTTGCTGTTTTCTACCATCTTCACCATATGTTCAACTTTACAAGATGATGAAATGTATATGTTAAATTTGCAGCTTGTTTTGGAGCCATTAAGAGGCCAAAACAGTCTCGTCATGCAGATTTAAAAAGGTTGAAGGCAAGAAATAGTAATTGTTTGAATTATTGAATTTAATAATTGAATTATTAAACAGAATTTAAAATGAGTTTTATCCTCTTAGGAGTATAAATATTCAAAATAATGTTCATGAAAAGATGGACTTCTGAACTGGTTTAGAGTGTGTGCATCTTGTTATTGACTGACTCAGCAGAAGCTTGTTTATTAATTTATGTAAAAATATATCAGTGAAGCAACAAAATACTGAAATACAAAATGATACAAGACGTCAAAGTGTCATGTTTGGTGGAGGATTAGTGAACCACAGGGGGAGTAAACACACACTGAGCCAAGGCTATAGGAGAATAATAATCAATAATTCATTTTCAGGATTTGTTCTGCTCTGCAAAGTCAACTGTATCCAGTTTGACTGTGGCAGCAATGTGTGTGTGTGTGTGTGTGTGTGTGTTTAATCTGTTTAGATGAATCTAACAGCCTGAGACAATGCTTCAAGCACCCAGTGGGAAGTAAAACACAAATACGCAAGAGGCAACATTAGTTGTGTTCACTAAAGGCCAAATGCAGAGCTGATACAGTAGAAACAGATACCAGAGAAACAGATGTCAGATCAGTGTCTAACAGTGATTTGCTGTTTGACAGAGTGAAATCTGTGATTTATTGTTCTCTAAAGTCTGTTTACAGTTTTGGCACAAACCTACGATCAGTGCAGGTAAAAAAGACAGCGTCAGCAAACAGCACTCATGTTCCAACAGTGAACTTTAACCAGTTTAACCAGCGAGGAGTGAGAGGTTTGAGATTGTTCACTGGAGGAGGGAAGCAGTACTTCAGAACAGAGGTGCAGGTGAGGTGGAGACGAGAACACCAGGACTGAATGTCTTTCTTCAGTCCTCACACAACCATTCATTTTTCAACCCAGTCCAACACTCTGAATGTTGACTTATAAAATACCGACGTTCTGGTTGTGAGGAAAACCCAACGTTTGGGAAACATCACTGTCAGTTATCCAACGTTGTTTTAACGTCCACCTGTTTTTTATTTCCAACCAAAATTCAATGTCTGTCCGACATTAGAGTCGTTAGAATTCAACGTTTTTCGGATGTTACATTGACGTCCATTGCCTGCTGGAGTCAAGAAGACAGTATTTACTTCATGCATCTTGCACAGATTGAACAGCTGTAATATCTCACAAATTCCATTTAAGCAAGAAGCATTAAAGAAGTGTTGAAATGTGATTGTTAAACCACCTCTGAAGTTGATCATTTACAGCTGAAACCACCAAATTAAGCAACACAATCTACATTTCCTACAAGTTAACAAGCATTTATTTATATTAAAATTTTATTTAATTATAACTTTATTTAAAGACTTCTGCAGCCTCACTTTTGGTTTTAAATCTCTCTCTCTGCTTAACTATGACTCACTTCACCTGAACTTTTAAAGTCTAATTTCCGTCCAAAGTGTGTGTGTGTGTGTGTGTGTGTGTGTGTGTGTGTGTGTGTGTGTGTGTGTGTGTGTGTGTGTGTGTGTGTCCTGCTTGCTGTAAGAAGAAGTCGTGGTTGTCCTTTCCGTCCCCACCTGTGCCTGAGGCTGACCGTGGTCCAGGTTCCCCACTAACTTCTCTTAATGAATAGTGAATGCTGTTGTCAGGGCTGATCAGACAGAGCAGCAGGGAGACGGACGCGGAGCGGGGCTGGGGGAGAGGTGGGGGAGTTTGGATCAGGTATTCGTGATGAGTAAAAATTACTTTGGTTCTCATCGATCAACGTCTTTATGCTGTGTTTAAGAGTCTCGACAGGAAATATGAACACACGCTGACACGATCAGGTAAAGTGATCCCCTGTGATCCCAGTAAATGAACTGAGACTGGACCTGCAGATGATTTTATATAAATGTCAGTGTTTTCTGATCAGACGGGGTTATCTGTTGCTCGGCAAAGTCTACTCCATTAACGAGGTGAGATCACACCTCAGCAACAACAAACTTGGCTTTCCTGGATTTGTGCTGGTAAAGATTCAGGTGGGCAGGTGGGATTGTTTCCCTGGGTGGGGCTGTGGTACAGGTACTGAGGGCTTCTGCTTACACGCTAACAGTGATGTTAGCACCAGCTGTAGAAGACTGTTACAGTTACTGCACAACTGAATCAGGAAAGTTAACACACTCCATGCAACAGCTCAGCTTGGCTACATAATCGAACCATTGCTTTTCTGAACGAGCAGAGGGATCGTCCACGCTGTTTGAAGCTTGGAAGAGACATAGCAGCTAGTTAGCTTAGCATAAAGACTGGAAACAGGGGGGAACAGATTTCCAGGGTTTGTCCAAAGGTAAAGAAATTTGACTATCAGCACATCTAAACTTATTATCACGTTGTGTTTGTGTCAGTGTTACAACAACCCAAATTTAAACACAACATTTCAGTTCTTCCTGTTGTTTCTGGGAGACTCTGCTCGTAGCCTCCAGCTGAAGACGATAGCTGAGTCCTAATACAGGGGTCACATCCTTGTGAGGACGTGGCCTTCACAGCCGTCATAGACCAGGAAGGCCAAACTGGAATGAGACGGTCTGCCCTGAGGAGGATTTTACTCTGTGCCCGTCTTTACTGTTGTCTGTACTGTGAGGTGTCAGGTAGGTGCTGACCTGAGCTGGCGTTGTTTGCTGGATCCACCTGTTGGATCACAAAGAAGGTCACAATTCTAGGCTGCATTTGAAGGAGTCTTTGAAATGGGGCAGCCTATATGTAGTTTCTGTTGTGTTCCTGCAGAGGGCAAAGTGGTGGATGTTTACAAAGAAAGTCATTTTATTCCGGTTTGATGTGTGTTTTTATGGCGACACAGCACAGAACAGTCTGGACTGATGAACAGGTAGAGATGAAATTCAACATCAGCAGCAGAGAATGACAAAGAAGACCCCCCCCCCCCCCCCCCTCCTGAACAGTGTTTCTGTCTCAGACTCACAAATACACACACTATTGCATATGTTCACTAAGAAGCACAGACACACACATTCAGTCTAATCCTTTGTCACCAGGGCAACCAAACAGCACAAGGCCGCATAACTGGCCAGGCATATAAACAAACCCAACCAATAGGAGGAGGCCTTGAAGTGAGGGGGGGCCTGAGAGGGACTTCAAATGCAGCGATTCCTCCCTCAAAGTTTTTTTCATCTTTTCCTCTGTCTGTTTGTGTTTTGTTGCTGCTGTCCACTTCGGGGACGGCTCAGTCACCCTCGCTTTACAAAACCACTGCAGCTTAAAAGACAGAAGCTCGGAATCAACGGGGGATTCATTTTCCAGCAGAGTTCAAGAGCATCTTTTTTAACATGTGGGGGTTTGTATTTGATTGGAGGAATGTGGATGAGGAGAGAGGGGGTGAGAGAGGCCCTAAAGAGGGTAAGAAAGGATGAGGGAGGAGGTTCTGAGAAAAGGACAGATGTAAAAGAAAACAGGAATATTTGGATGTAACATCTAAGTGTCCCACTGGAGAGATCTGATTATTTCTTAACTTTTCAGGCATCATCTTTTCAAAGGAGTGAGATGTCTTTGACGCTGACATCCTGGGATGTAGAGGCGTTTGAGGAGAGCCAAGTGTCTCAGCTTTAAACCCAGACTGAATTGGGAACTCAGTCCTCTCAGTGGAAGTAAATAAATGTCACAGCAGTGGAGAGTCAGGCCTTTTTAATACAGTGCTGACTTTGTTTTGTCATTATTTACAGTCCAGTGGGAGAGGGTTTTATAGCAGGCGGTCAGGGTCCAAGTCACCCCTCACATCCGCTGGATGCAGCTCCGGCACGTCTCCTTCTCAGTGTCTTTGCTCACTGGATGCGTTTCAAGCAGCCTGTTCATTAGCATATTCTGTGCTGCTTTGGTCACTTTTCTTCTTCTGTAAATATTCAAGCTGACATTTACCAACATTTTCTGTATTTCTTAAACACATTGCAACACGTTTGTAGCTGCTTATGATCGTTGTTGTTGCACTGCACTTTCCATCTCGCCCTCCCTCTCCATCTCTCTTGCATCAGCTGCACATTAAAAGAAAACTACAGTAAGACTCTGCAGCCGTGGTGGTGCTTTGAGCAAAATGTTAGCTTTAGCATGCTAACATCCAGTAGTTTGCAACGTGACTCAAACTGCGACAGTGAAAACAACACTTTAACTTCAGATCTAGATTCTCAGGAGAGAGTTAGTGATATGGAAGGTGGCATGATTTCAGGGTTAGCCCAGCAGCTGCTGCAGGGTTTGTGTGGAACAATGTGTTTACTGTTGCTTTACTTTTCACTCTTGTGTAGTTGTGTAGTTGTTTCACTGGGTCGGCCCACATTGCACCAGCTCAGTTTCTCCTCTCTGCCTGCCAGACTTCTTGGCCACTGAGGCACCACTAAAGCAGTGTGTGTGTGAGTGTGTGTGTGTGTGTGTGAGTGTGTGTGTGTGTGTGAGTGTGTGTGTGTGTGTGTGTGTGTGAGTGTGTGTGTGTGTTATTCTGACATTGTTTCACCCTCTTTGACTGTTTTTTAATATAATTTGAAGCTGAATTGTTGTTTCCTGTGACATGTTGCTGTTGAACTTCATCCAATCCAGTTACTGTTTGTAGAGTTTGTTCAACCAATCACTTGACTTTCTTTCAAAATTCAGTCTCATGCTGGAAACAGTTATGGTGTAGAGATATTTCTGTCTGACTGACTTTGCTGAAAACAACAAGTCTTGGTTCTATTTCTTCATATTTTCTTCTGACATCTCGTTGACGTTTTTGTCTCCACCTGAAAACAACGGAGCAGAGTGGAATTTAATTTGGCTCACAGCATTGACATACACAATAAAAAATATATTTAAATTAATACATTTTATAGACAAAGTGACCAAGAAAGGGCCTTTCTGAAAAAGTTATGAGCAACGCACAAATCCTAATTGTCAACAGCTTTTGCTGGAACTACTTTCCACTGAAGAAATAGTCCCTATGAAAACAGGTGACAAATGAGCTCTCTCATTAGCTGATCTTTTTTTTTTTTTTTTTTTATGTATAATCCAGTGAGTTTTAAAGTATTCACCGGCTGGTCACAAAGTCTGAGGACGAACTCTTGTTATCCAGGTTTTACATAATGAACCAACATCCAAAATGACTCAGCTCCTTGTCCTCCAGCAGTTCAATCAGTCAGGATTTAAATTTTAATAACACACCCATGTGTTTGGATGATTTGGATGCTTGTGGATGTGTTTGCCCCAAAACTGATAAGTGATAAAAATGTGGTTTTAGGTGAGACAGCTGACTGTGCTGCTGCTTGTTTGTGGCTGGTTTAATGAGCAGAGCAACAGTTTGTCAGGCTCAATACTTTGCTGATCAATACAGGCATTTGTTGGGCTGTGCAGAGTTTCACTGTGGGATTTACTTAGTTACAATATTTAATGGGGGGAAAAATCATGAGATTTAAATTAGTCATTTTTATGTGAGGTGTATAAATATTTTTAGTGGTACTTGAAAGTGTCACATGTCCCTCCTCAGCCCCCTCTTTCTCTCGTCCTACTGTGCATCACCCTTCTTCTCTCCTCCCTGACGATTTTCAGGAATTTCTTTGCGTCGCCTCCTCTTCTGTCTCTTTCTCCTCTGGATGTCTGGTGCTGCGGCGCGGTGCTGTAACGAACACAAAGCCCTGCAGTGCAGATAAATAACACTCCAACAACACAACATGAGCGATAGAGGGGTGACAGGATGTGTGCACTGTAACCATGCTGTTATGTGTGTATGCATATAATGGTATAAAAGCCTTCATGACACATTCACAGACACACACTTTGTTCTCACCCTTATGCTGTTGTTTTTACTAGAGAGACAGATCAATGCCGTCCAGCTTTGGGAAACAGTTTGGAGCCTCTGTGTTCAGATGCTGTGGAGGAAACAGACTTTCCTTTTGAATCTCAATGAAAATATAAAAACTATCAGCACTTATCATCTTTGATCTATTCTCCATCCACCCGCTCTCTTTCATAACATCCTGAATACTGTCGCTCCGAGGACAGTTTTAAACATGAGGACATGTGGCTCTCAGCCTCATGAGTGGTGATTAACCACAGAGCACTGTGTGCTGCGGCTTTGGTTTATGTCATTAACATGCACCAGATGTCAGGAAAGCACCATTGTTTATTATCAACATATACATAAAATTTACAGCCCATCTGACTGCAGACATTTCCCTGTGTTGTAGTCGTCCCACCAAGATGGAAGGGTGGTTTTTGTTTAATAGTTTGTTTGGTTTTCCAGTGTTATTTACTTCTCATTGTTATGATGTTATGTCATCCTGCTTTTTTCAAATTGTTTTCAATTTCTCTGCTGTTTTTCTTTCACCTGGCTACGATTTGTTCAGATATGTTTTGCAGCTTTTCCATTGAGACGTTGAAAGTTGGCGTTGAAAGTGAGCTAACGTTAGCTTAACAAAAAACAAGTAACTTTATGCTATCAATTAACTATTGGTGCAGTTTGAATTAATGAAAACAACTTACCCAAATGGCACATAAAAGGTTGTTTAGGACTCATGAAGAATATTTTTAAGTGTGGGGCTTGTCAACAATGCAGCAGAACTTGATGCTGTTTTGAGCGCGTTTTTTCTATGGATCTTTATCAGTTGCTGTTTTCCTCCTTGTGCACAAACACAGGCCCCTTTTAAAGCAGCATCTTAACATTTCTGTGTCTGATACCGTGTGAACATGAGGAGTGCTGCTGTTACAGTGCAGTCCTCTGTACATGCCGGTACTGTCTGTGTTTGTCAGGAGCCACTGAGGCAGAAAATGGGCAAAATATAGAAAGAGAGGAGGTGACTAAACAAATGCATGTGAGTCGAATGGGAATGAGGCAGAGACGGGGGGGGGGGGGGGGGGGGGGGGGGCGGCAGTGAAGCAGTCAGCGAGGAGAGAGGAGCTAGAGGGAGTAAGAGAGTTAGAAACAGAGAGCAACTCTCAGCTGTATCCTTTAGACAAGCTCAGGGTCAAAATCATTATGGGGATCAGTTCATTTTCATTCTGTTAACTATAATTTTCCACTTTCATTTCATTTCAAAATGAACATAAATGATACAGTTAGGCACCGTAGAAAAAAGATTTTCAAGTCTTACACATACTTAAGGGGAAAACTGTATCTTAACTATGTGTTAAGGTGTTAAATCAATTAATGCTTCAGTCAATTAGTGACAATTCAAGTTGTACTAAGAGAAAAATACTTAACCTGTCGTTTGAGCTGATGGATGCTGAACTACTGAAGCCTTCCTTTTTAAACTTGTTTAAACTTGTCTCCAGTCACATAATCCTTCCCTGCAAGGGCTGTTCTCACTCTCGACACCTCTGAGCTCTTTGATATCTGCATTTTAAGACACAGTGCTCATGTCATGAGAGAGAGAGAGAGAGAGAGAGAGAAGCAGGGGAAGAGGAGCAGGGGAAGAGGAAGGAGGCAATAAGCAGCTGCAGTGTTATCAATACCTGCCTGCCTGACTGCACGACGCACTGAGCTGTTGTAATTTCTTACACGAGTCACACTTTTAGGTTTGTGTGTAAAGAGACTCTTGGTGTGTGTGTGTGTGTGTGTGTGTGTGTGTGTGTGTGTGTGTGTGTGTGTGTGGTTTTGACAGTGTGTGTTAAGCTCTGAGCCTCTGCAGCCGCTGTTTATTTGCAGAATAATTCTTCTAATCTTTCCAGCACCCTGTAGAAGCACTGGTGTGTGTGTGTGTGTGTGTGTGTGTGTGTGTGTGTGTGTGTGTGTGTGTGTGTGTGCGTGTGTATGTGTACTAAGGTTTGAATGTTATGTGGGAAAATGTAGTTACCAGTACATTGAATGTATCCAGTCCAAGTCACATACTTGGACTGTGGATGTGATCCTTCCAGTGAGGCAGTGGCTTTGTGGGGATTGATCTGAGGCGATGCTGGGATGGGGAGGGAGGGAGAGGGGTGGGGGTGTAAAGCTAAAAGAATTAGGGATGTAAATAAGCCTGTTTTGCAGTGTCTTGCTTTTTTAGAGGCAAATAATTCCCATGAGGATTTGAGTCCTACTGAATATGAAATTGTGGAATCATATCACTCCTAAATGCTTAATGATGAAAGTAAAATATTTGTTTTTGAAAATCATCAATGTTGATTTCATCCTCTATGAAATTTTCAATAAGCAGCTCTAAAGTGCAGTGGATTTGTTGTGGATTCAGTTTGTCTCTGTGTCATCATGTGATCCCAGACTGCCTCCATGATCCAGACCATCTGATGCAGGACTCCTTGTTCTTCTTGTCTCTGTAGTTAGATCTTTATGACTCTGGCCTTGTGGTTTTCATACCCAGTATTTAAAAACTTCCAATTCAACAGTAAGCATTCAAGCCTGGAGTCGATCCGACCTCAGGCCAGTCAGTGATGGTTTGTGCAAAGTATATGAATTCAGACAACATAACCTCAGATACATGGGTTTTAAAATAAAATATATTTAAATGCTCTAAATCTGGTCATAGTTACATTTCAGCAGCAGGTGTTCGAATCTTTCTGGGTTGTATTTACTTCAACACATTTTGATATGTCATGACAGAAAAACTACATGTGTAACTAATAATGTTAATGATGCTCAGTTTAACTCCCCATTTATACTCTGTGCCGTGTCTATTTTAATGGGTTTATGAGCATCAGTACGCCCTCCCTCTCTCTGCAGGGCAGACACTTTCTCCATCAGGATGAAATCAATCCAATGATATTGACCTTTAAACATTATTCAATCAGAGCTCTGCAAAAAGCAAAAGAAAAGATGGAGAAACTGCAAACAGGCAGACGAGAGAGGGAGAAGAGAGGAGAGGAGAGGAGAAACTGAGCTAACATTTATTTAGCGTTAATATCATCAGTGGACCCAACATCTTAAAGAACAGACTTGAGTCTTTTCACTTGTGTCCAGTACATGTGCGACCTATGCTGGCAGACACTGCAGCAGCTGTGCACTCTGCCATATTCTCTGCCTACGTTTGCTTCAGTAAACTTGATAATGAATGATATTGACCTGCTGCGCGCTCCTCATCGACTTAAGTCTGCAGCTGACGATTGAGAGCTGACTCTAACCAGAGGCTTTGGCCTTGACTGAAAAAAATAAGTGAAAATTACTTTTTCAAAAAATATCATATCCTTTGTTTTTATTTGACAATTGGCCAAAGAACATAAACATTGATTGGAACTTGTAACATATATTTTCCAACACAGTGCAGGTCTGTTTGCATCAGCGTGCATAAGGCAGGTGGACATTTGAGCTTCACTTTCATTCAGGTATGTTTTGGTCTCATTTCCTTTGCACCTCCATCCACATGGGGGCTTTTGAGAGAAACCTGCTGTGGTGACCCAGTGATGATGCCTGAGGAAATATACGGGCACCAGCTGAGGGAGCAGAAATGGCCATTTGCTCTGCTCTTATGTTACATCAAGCACCTGCAGCCTAGTGGCACTTTGGAGCCGCGAAGAGTGTTGAGGCACTTATTCTGACAGGCAGCTCCTTCATCTTCTGTGGATTCTACTTCATTTTTAAAATGTACAAAAGTGTCAAATTAATCAGTCATTAGTCAGAAATGTATTGGAGACAATGTTCTGATATTACATGTGTCCATACACCCAACAGCTTAATCAAATCTGCAGCATCATACTCATGTACTGTGCTCTCTTTTTCCTTATCTAACTACAGCAGCAAGCATGAAGAAATTAATATACCTCTGCAGTCACGACACTATGTTAGATGGTTGTAAGTAGGTGGGGATGGGAGTGTGTCTGTGCAATTACCCTTATCAACTTTTTCCCCCTGTTCAACAGGAAGCAGGAAGAACAAGGCTTTCCAGTGAATAACCTCACTTCATTTTCTTTCCTCCATCAACGCAAATTGAAGAAGAAACTTTAATAAATTAATGTCGAGCACAAAAGCAAGTGCAACTTATTTCCAATATTAAAAATTAGTTTTATTACCTTTGGGGGGGGGGGGGGGGGGTGTCTGTAGTAAATGAGCAAAATGCTGTAATACATGCTGCTCCTGCGACTGGTGATTATGTGAGTAAACGTGGGCCAATTATGTGAAAAGGAAGAACAACTTGAAGCGCCGCTTTCAAAAGAGACACTAATGTGCATCTAGGCACATTCAATTTTCAGCAGCTTGTTTCCCACATGAAATACATCACATAAGCATAAAAAACAAGCGTACGGTGAATTATGCAGAAAGTGGTTATAAATTGTTCACTATCCTTCATAGTGACAAAAATATTAATTGCTGTGCTTTAGCTTGTTTGCTCTGGAGGTTTTTCAGGGTGAATAAAAGGAATTACTAAGAACCTCGTTGAACTTTTAGTGTCATGCAGCAGAAAAACATCCTGAAGCATTTGCTTCCAACAGCAGCCGGCTGTCCAAGCCAAGATCTTAAACTGCAGTTCTTTTAATGGTTATAGATGCTGGCTCCGTGAAACCAGTAAGTCCTCCAATTTAAACAACCATATAGGCAGAGGTGCAGCTTGTGCACAGTCAAGGCCTCAGGCTGTTAGGAGGCCCTCTAGGGATGACAAACTTTAATCCACAGCAATGTCTCAAAAATGTGGCTCCCTCCCTCTAAAACAACGAATGGATGATTTGCAATGACATCTCAGTAAGAGCCCCCCCTAAAGGGGCCCCATGTATTTGTTAAGACAACTCAGAAGCAGTGTTGCCAACTATTTTCAGTAATGCCTGTGCATGCATACTAAAGATAATTAAATGAAAATAATGGATGTAACTATCTGGCCTTATACTGTGGGTTACTTACAATGTGACAACATTGAAGTTATTTTGGTCATTTAATTAGGTTTCTATAGTTTTTTAAAAAGGTTTAGATTTTCTACATTTTTCATTGGTGTCAGATCATTTTTTACATAAATGTGACAAGCGGATTGGAGGGGCCCCCCTGCCATTTTTTGCCAAGGGCCCCAACGGACTCTAGAATTGCCACTGCATATAAGTGACTTGTCCTTACCCTTGGATACAAGCCATAGGAGCATACCAGAAGCAGCTGTATGGACCTTCGTTGTCATGGAAACGATGACAACATAGACAACCTGTAGGGTTGTTTTTTTTACAGGAGGACAATATCTGAAGTGAATGGGCCAAAACTCTAGAAATAAAAAGTTGATACTTATGTAAATAGCTAATTAAACAATTCTAAATAATAAATTAAAATTTCATTCAATAAGGTATGTACTTGTTAGGGAAATTTAAAAGCAGAACCCTCAACAAGACCAGGCAGCTTCTACAGGAAGCTTCCTTGAAACAACTTTTCCCCCATGGAGAAAGCAGTGTATACAGGTGTCCAGCTACTGTTCTGATGTGTTTGTGATTTACTGCACAGGTGTGAAACAGACGCTGAGAAGCAGGCAGACAGGCAAACAAATTCAGTGAGAGACTATGAATGAGAACACAGGCAGACAATAAATGGACGGTCTGGGAGGCACACAGCGGTGAGAGACAGAACGAGATCGAACAGCATACAAAAGATTTCTTATCTGAGTCAAGGAGGAGCAATCCTCAAGAGTCCTTCCTGGCATCTCAGCTCATTGTGTGGACTCCTCTCACAGCCGAGACAGCTTTCTCTTATTCTCTGCTCCACTGCTGCTCCGCCACCTCCTCCTGTGGCATGATGGAAAGTGTTCCCTGCCAGTGCTGAATCATGGCTCTCTCTGCAGCTTTAGGACATTTAAAATAATTTGTAGGCTAAAAATCACGTTCAGCAACTAGCGATAGCAGCTATTTGGTTGTTTATTATTTTGTTTACTGTCTTTGTTCACTTTGCTTCCTCACCGTTTTCCTCCTTTCTTGTCAAGAAGATTGTTTTTTTGCCTTTTATTTACTGCTTCTTGACTGAGGAGACCTGTAGGCAAAGTTGGAGTCCTTTTTCTTTGGCACAAATCAGGGAATGAGTTATTCCATTGCACTTATCCATTGGCTGGGTCAAGTTTCATACATAAAAGTTTCAAACAAACAATGATTTATAAAGCAAAACCTCTTTGGAGGAGTCGTTTCCTTCACTTTTAAGGGCTCGGGTGAGGAAAAGCATCAGCAAACTCATCCCTAACCCATATATCACACCTTGTTTTACGGCAAAATCTCATTTGGATTGCAGTCTTGTTTTACACCAAGTGCTGTGGGGTCCAAATGGAGATGGAACAGTGAGTCCTCTCTCACCTCTTCACTGGTCGTATGTCAGAGAGACAGCCCACTAAAAGGCCTTATGATGCTAACCAGTCATTTCTATACGCTCTGCAAATTCACACTGCAAGAGATTCTTGTCATTTGCATGTGGTAAATAACAATTTACCAATTTATTTGTCAGAGTTATCGTTATCCTCTTTGGTGCATTGAATTGCCTCCTAACATCTGCTGTTGCCAGACAGTAAGAAATGATTATCAGTGATTTGTGGCTCAGGCAGAAGAGCAGGTTGTACACTGATGCAGGGTTGGCAGTTTGATCCCCAGCTCCTCCTGTCCGGGTGCCGAGACAGGACACTGAAGCCCAAGTTTCTTAATATGAAAGCCAGGTGAGTAGAAATGTAAATAAAGGATATTATAGTTATGCTTTTTAGTCTGAAGTGTAGAATTCTGACCCATCGATGAATGCACCACCAAGGGAGGTTTTCACTAGACCTCTAAAAGTCAGATTTTTTTTTCTTTTCCTTTATTTGTCTCAGCAATTCATGTGAACAGTTCTGCTCATTGATTTCCACAACTGAAACAAAACAAATGAAGCAATCATGTGGTTTTTAAAGGCCACGTCAGCTCCGACAGCCAACATCACCGCTATACTAATCACCGCCAATTATCATGTTCCAAATAAAGTGCTTACAACCAGCTCAAAACCCACAACACAAAGAAGGACGCAACAGTTACACTACAGTTAGATGCAAAAAGAAAACATTTATTTACAAAAGAAACCAATGATAAAAATAAAGGAACAAACAAAAACCAGATCTTGACCTATATAGTCAATAAGAAAAACAAGACACAGACAGACACGTAACATCATAAAGTCCTCACAGAGTTACACAATGGTTCACTGTTCAGTCACAGTTATGACTGACCTTCATCCTCTGTTGGTAATTAAGTTTTCATAGATAAGGATGTAGGGCGAATCATAACTGCTGTAGGAAGGGTAAACAGTAAGATTCATGGAACAGTAGTCAGGTAAGAACATGTGACTAAGATCAGGTTAAGCGACCAATAGAATCTTCACACACAGAGGTGAAGACTGGAGACTAGCCTTATTTGGATAAGGTATGGAAATGTGTTACAACCAGGGATATATATGACCTGTAGTGCAAGACATCTGGAGGAATTGGTGCAGCATTACTCTGGTTCACTTGCTGACATTGTACTGCTCATCAGAAGTGTCAGTACTTCTGCCGGAGAAATCTGAATCTGTACTCCTGCTGAACGCCTTTTCTTCATTCAGTGAGTATATAAGTGAAGATTCTAGTGAGAAAGTAATGGGGGAGGCATGGCTCTGGGGTGTTGGTTTGATCTATGTTTTTGGATGGTTCTTTGTAGGTTGGAGACATGACCTCAGGTAACATGGAGGTGGCTGCCCTGGGTCGACCATTCACCTTAGGGATGCTGTATGATGCTCGCATAGATAAACTGATCCCAGGTAAACTTAGAGATTGTTTAAATCTGAAAAATCTTACTAGTAAAAATGCTTTTACAGTAGTTGTAGAGGTAACATGACTTAGAATGTAAACCAGTTAAAATATAGTCTGAGGAAACCTTACCTTGCCTTACTTTAAAACTCTGCTAAAACCCACTCCAGACCTTTAAATCTATGACATATACTGAGTATCTTGAGTTTTCAGGTATCTGGTGTTGAATTTGTTGTTACTTTACACTATAATGACCATTTTTTCTCAAGTAATATAAATTAGTTGTATGTCCTACAGTTGCAAACCAGAAAAGTTTGGATACCTTGATTGTCTTGCCTTAACAGATTACGGATTGTTTTCATTTTCTGTAGGTATCAATTTGTGGGATGATAATACCATACAAGCTAACATTCAGGAAAGCCGGCAGCAAACCAGTAAGGTTGACATTTCTTCATCTGATTCCATAGAGGACAAGTCTTCTCTGCTTAATGTTGAAGGTTCCCTGAAGGCCAGTTTCCTGGGTGGACTGGTTGAAGTTGGAGGATCTGCCAAATACCTGAAGGATCAGAAGAAATATCAGAATCAGAGCAGAGTGACACTTATGTACAGAGCTACCACCACCTTCAAACAGTTGTCGATCAATCGTCTTGGAAAGAAGGACATGCAACAACAAGCTGTCATCAACCAGGGTTTGGCAACACATGTAGTCACTGCAATCCTTTATGGGGCAAATGCTTTCTTTGTATTTGACAGTGAAATGTTGGAGGCTAACAATGTTCACGACACCCAAGGCAGCATGAAAGCCATGTTAAAGAAGATCCCCTCATTTGATGTTGAAATGAAAGCTCAAATCCAGCTGACAGACAAAGAAAGGGCCCTTACCAAGATATTCTCCTGCAAATTCTATGGCGACTTTCTTCTTGAAAGCAACCCTGCAACGTTTGAAGAGGCAGTGAAGACATTCGTGCAACTTCCAAAGCTATTGGGAGAAAGGAGAGAGAATGCTGTTCCAATGAAGGTCTGGCTGATGCCGCTGAGATGTTTTGACCCTGAAGCTGTGCAGCTCATTAGAGAGATCAGCGATCGACTACTAGATGAGATTCAAAGAGATCTGAACATTTTTAGGGAATTGGACATGAGGTGCAATGATTCTCTGGAAGACAGAGTGATCAAGAAATTTCCACAAATTCACCAAAAGTTGAAAAACTTCAAAGATCTATGTAATCGTTACACATCTAGACTCCAACACAGACTTGCAAATAAACTTCCAGCTATTCGTGCAGGAACAGAACCTGAGAGCCCACTGAGAAAAAACGTTGAAGAGAGAGAGAGGTCAACATTCAGTACAGACAAATTAATGAAGTGGATGGACCATAAAGAGAGAGAAATCGGTGTCATCAAGTCCTGTGTGGATATCATGGAGAGGACCAAGGTAAAGATAGTCTCAAACAAAAATGAATTGGAAAGGGAGGTTCTTGCTCGAGGCGTAGACGATACTCTGTGCTTTGTTTTCACATTCGTGGAAAGTGGGGATGCCTACCTTGATGCGATGGACAACTACTTGCGCTCACCTAAATCAGGGGGGACCATCGAAGTCCAGGGGTACCCTTTTAGTAAAGTTAAAAATGAAATGAAAGAAAAGGCCGAAGCTTTCCACAATCTCGCCAAAGCACTGAGGAACAACAGCCGATTCCGTTTCCTTGTAGCGGCCATGGCAAACAAGAAATATAAAGGAGCATCCATCTACCATTACAAGCAAGGCAATCTGGTCAATGATAACTTCACAAGGCCTGAAATCACTGATGTGAAGGCTGTGAAAAACAGAAGAGATCTAATCTGGTGTAAGTCATTTTTTATGCATTTGTATTATTTTTTAGTCAAGAAAGAAGACAGTATGCATAGTGTGATGATGAAGACAAGTAACAGGGTGTTTTTTGGTCTTTCCACCAGATGCCTGTGATCTCACCCTGGACCCAGACACTGCAAACAACTACATCATTCTGTCTGAGGGAAACAAACTGGCAACATGTGGAGACTGGCAGCCGTATCCTGACAAGCTGGGGAGGTTTGATAAACACTGTCAGGTGTTGTGCAGAGAGGGGTTAACTGGGCGCCATTACTGGGAGGTGGAGTGGAGTAATGGCGACAATGATGAGGTCGGTGTAGCTGTTGCATATGAGAGAATTGGCAGGAAAGGAGGGGGTCCAGCAAGCAGGCTCGGACATAATGCCGTATCCTGGTATTTTGGCCACAGGTACGGGCTTTATGCCTGGCATAATGCTAAAGACTACTGTGGCCCTCTTCCACAGGGTGACTGCAGAAAAATTGGAGTGTATCTTGATTGGCACGCTGGCACTTTGTCCTTCTACAGAGTCTCCTCTAACAGATTAAGTCACCTCTACACCTTCAAAACCAGATTCACTGAGCCCGTTTATCCAGCTATCTGGATTTGGGTGAACTCCAACTTTGTTTACCTGTGTCCTTTTGAATAAGAGCAGTAACAGCACACACTGCACAGTGTTGCAGCACAAAATGAAAGCCCCTGAAATTGAAGCAGTGACATATTTTCACTTAATGTTAGAGCAACGGTAAGTTTTTGTTCAAATAAACTAATTCAAATTAATCCACCAGTCCTCAGAGAATGAAAAAAAAGAATGAAAGAGTTGCAATTTAGCATCTATTTTTAGCAGTTAGCGTCTTAAATTTAGACTTGAATCATTGCAATTACATCTTTGTAGTGTTAATATTGAGGTAAACTCTCATCTAATAATGACTGTAATGGATAAATGTGAATATTCCTTATTTTTACCTCCAAAATAACATTTTCTTTGTTTTGTTTTTGTAATACCTACATTGTTCCTGATACTTTTATTATTATTTTGTTATTCATTGTGTTTGTTTCTTATTATGGATGTTGAGCTATATTTTGTAATTTGGCTACATCTGATAACGTGAGTCACAGCTATAATGTTAACTAACATATCCAGGGGCTGTATGAAATATAGAAAACTAAAAATTAGCCTGTTGTTGATTTTAAGCTACAATTGTTGCTACTTCTGCTTCTTTGATGTACTACTGTTTCTTACACTGATGATGGCGTGTAGCCGAAACACATTTGTGTATTTCCTCATATTAAATAATAAGACTGTCTAACTGTGAGTGCTGCACTGTTTTCCACTCTTACTGTGCTATGTTATCCTGCTGACACTTTGTCCTGGTACAAAAGTTTCTTTAACACACTAAAGGCACCTCTTCATGCTCCACACCAGATTTACCCTGTAAATGTAGATTCCTGTCCTGTGTCCAACTGAATAATAGCAGCAACACACACACATTCAGTATAAATGTGTTCAAACCCAGACTCCCTCCCCTGCCCCCACCAACACTCGCATCTACTTCACATCTCTGTCAGATCTCAATATGAAGTAAAGCGACAGAACATGTGGGTAGTTTACTTTAAAGCAAGATTTCAAAGTGTTTACTACCTTATTTCTTTTCGTTAAATCAACATAAAGGTATATTTTCTTTCATTTTCACTTCTACTAACTTGACACAACAGGTGAGTGTGAAGACACAGGCATATCAGACATTATGACAAACAACAATGTTACTGTACTGAGAGGTTAACGAGGAGCTACACGTCAGCTGTGTAGGTAGGAGACCCATCATAGTGACCCATCTTAACAGTGCTGGACTTTGAGTGGTGGGAAAACCAATAAATGAAGCTATTGTGGTTTATAAGCTACAGACGCTATTTAACCTCCTCTAACAGCCTTAACAATATAGCAGACTAGTCTGTTTGGTTATAATATTTTAATATATTTTAATCAAACAGACATGTTAATAATTAAACAACTTGAAAATATTAATTGTACAGCTGCCAATGACCTGATATCAAAGTCTACAAACCTACAAATCTGTGGTAGCAAAAAAATACACACCACAAAATGTTCAACTCAGGTCTCTGCTTTATTAAAAGAAGAAAATGATCTAATATGTGTCACAAGAGATGCTGAACCAGAGCAAGAGTCCTCATGATATCAACACGCTGCTTAAATAAATTTTCACCAGCTCCTTTGAGAAGAATATGGACCAGCAGAGATTTCCTGAGTGGTACATGAAACTTAAAAAGAAAGAAAGTGTTTTGAAGCATATAAGTTTTCCCCTTTCCCCTGATCAAAGTGAGCCTGTGATAGTTGTTAAATACAAAGAACAACTACTTAATCAAACATGGGACACACATGTCACATTATAGTTTCCATGATATATCAACCATCATCAGCTTTGCTAAGGCCCATGAAATACAAATTTAGTTCAAATTAAGGATGATTTTGTAATTAATATTCAGATTTATGCTCCATGAATTAATTCTATAAATGCAGTAATTTGAGCATAAATATTAAAGCCAACACTAAATATCATTCTCCAGTATTAGAATAATATACGTGTGCGTGTGTGTGTGTGTGTGTGTGTGTGTGTGTGTAAAACACTCTCATTTTGTGTGTTTGGGTGAGTAGTAAACCGTGCACATAATCAGCCTCAGTAGAATAATAAGTAATGTTACATGGATCAATAACAGTGTCACTTTACAAGGCTGGAATCCAAATATAGGATTGTTGTTTGAGGTATAATCACAGTGGGCTGTGGTGAGAATAAATGTCAAAATGTTAAAGCAATTTTTGTTGACATTTTCAACACTGCCTGGAATATGCAACGTGTCTAATCTTTATTTGACCATATAAATCACTGGTATATTTACATGACATAGCTAAATTGAAAGTTTGGCCTCTAAACGGGAAAAAAATGTATGTGTTTCTGAACTTGATAGCCCAATCCTATCTGTTGGATTTTGATGGTGGGATGTGTCTGACATTTGGATCAAGAATTGTGTACTCAATAATTATCATAATTTTGCATTTAAAAACACACACAATGAGAAAAAAAATTAATTTTCAGTACAACTTGGACTTGATTTTGACTTGATTTAGTATAAACTGAGGAATATCAGGTTGTTGGAATAATCAGTAATCAAAAAGAAGTTTACTTTGCCAGTTCTTGTAATCAACTGGATTGTGTCATTTAGTATTCCTGTGTATTTTTACCCCACTAACGTTGAACAGATTTTTGTTCAACTTAGCGTGCAGGTCAAGGAAGAACAATAAGACGGATTGTCTGGATTGTAGATCCTTGAGTGGAGAGAAAAGCTGTTATCTGCATCTTAAGCCACAGTTTTGCCTCTCACAGAAAAAGAAATCTGTGAAAAAATCATTTTTAATGTAGACTTTGAGGTGTTTGAGTTATTTTTAACACTATTCAAAGGTTGTGAAATTACTTTTTTTTTTCAATATGTCTTTTATTTTACATAGACATTTAATTTTCAGAAAACAAGTTTAGATAATTGTGCAGGCTTGGTGGATGTACACTATGCACTCTGAGAGCTTTGTAGTGTCAGTAACTGTGACTGTTTTAAAGTAATCAACCTGTCCGTGGTCAGAGTCAGCCCCGAGACGGAAGGCCGGATGAACAGGCTCAGTGAATCTGGCGTGGAAGGTAAAAATGTGACGCAGGTCATTAGAAGAGACCGTGAAGTAGGACAGAGTGCCAGCGCGGCAGTCGAGAAGCACTCCTAGAAGCCAGAACAGGACACAGTGACATTGTTTTTAGCACATTTTACCAGTCATCCTCATCATTCCCTTTAGCATTTGTTTGCATGATGAATCTGGGTTCTGAAGGCAGAGAGGGAGGTAAGAGAAGAATAGATCACTAGCAGGTTTTCAGGAACAGGGATAAGAACAGGCAACAGGTTATAGGCATGAAAAGCCTGCAATGCAGTGGCAGCAAGTTTGACAGTCTGGTAATGTGAGGTAATGAGTGACAGGTGTGCAGGTAGGAGCAGGGAAAGATGGTAGGGAGATTAGGATTGGTGGTGTCAACAAACACACTAGGGGAAAGAAGAAATGGGCACAAGACATCTGTGGTTTGCAGGCATGTTACCAAATAATGCCCAAAGAGGAGGAAAATTTATATGAATCAATGCAGAAACAATTACTTACACCAGAGTAAATCTCTTCTGTCTTTGATGCCCTCGAAAATCTTGGTACAAGGAAATGTAAAGCTGTCACTGACCAGACTGCCCTCCTTGTAATAGTCAATGCTTGCTCCTTGGCGTTTGTCATTTGCTACGGCTGCCACGAGAAAGCGAATGTTCTGCTGTCCTTCATGTTGTTGGCCAGCTCACTAAAATTTTGGGCTTTTTGTTTCATTTGGATTGCCACTTGAGTAGAGAAGCACCACAGGGCTTCAGTAGATGGCATGAAATCATTAGTGCTCTCTGGATCAGATGATTCCAAATAGTCAGACAACACTTTAAGATAGGGATCACTGCGCCCCAGGGAGTTGAAAACAAAACACAGAGCATGCTTTACGTTTGCAGCAAGGACCTCTCTATCTAACTCTGTCTGATTTGAGATGAATTTTGTCTGTGTTACCTCCATCATGCCCACACAAGCCTTTAAGGCACTGATTTCTCTCTCTATGGCATCCAGCCATGTGCTCACGTTTTCATTGCTGAATAGTGACTTGTCCCTGTCTGCAAGGGTCCTCTCCAAAGACCTCTCATCTTCTGCACCACCCCGAATCAGTGGAAATTTCTTCGCAATCGTCTGTCGCGGGGTTAAAATGTAATCCTGAAATATCTGGTGGAAACTGCTGACCCTATCACGAATCAATGGAAACTGTTTCACAATTTTGTCATCCATGGCATCATTGCATCTCCTCTTCAGCTGATATAAGTCCTCTAGGGTGCATTGAATCTTTCTCATTTTGTCAACTGCGATCTCACGGTGAAGCTGCTCAGTTTTAGAATAAAATTTATTCAGAGGCACCAACCAGACCTTTATTGGAACTGCTTCTGCTCCATCTTCTCCAAGAAGTTCTGGAAGTTTCTGTTAGGTCTTCACTGTATCTTCAAAAGTTGTAGGGAGGCTTTCAAGAAGGAAGTCCCCATGAAACTTGCAGGAAAGTTTGCTGGTCAGGGATTTTTCTTCATCCGTCAGCTTCACATAGCCTGACCCCTCAATGCTAATAGTTGGAATCTTCTTTATCGCTGCTTCCATTTTGCCCTCGATGTCCTGAAGGTTTCTATCCTCCAACTTGTTGCTGTTAAATACAAAGAAAGCATTTGCCCCATAAAGGACACCTGTGACTACATGTGCTGCCAAGCCCCTCGTCTGTAATGACTGTTTGTTGTACCGTCATGGTTCCAGGAGGAGCTGTGAATTGTTTATAAGTTGTGGTAACTTTGTACTTGAGTGTAACTCTGCTCTGATTCTGGTATTTCTTTATATCGTTCAGATACTTGGCAGATCCTGCAACTTCAACCAGTCCGCCCAGAAAACTGACTCCCAAAGAGACTTCAATATCCATCAGAGAGGACTTGGACTCAATGGAGTCAGAGGCGACGATTTGGAATTCACTGCTGTGTTGGTGGTTAGTTGATGTGTACTTTTGTAGAGCTTCGTCGCCAAACAATGAGAAACCTAAAGAAATGGGAAAAAAGTAACATCTGGTGAAGCAGCACCGAGCAGAGATGCTGCATTGGAGCCATGTTTTTCAGACAACAAAACACGATCCAATAATAGATCCCTGACTCCAAAACAATTCACAGCAGGTCATAAAACTGACAGGATTTTATAACTTTGGAAAGTTATCATGGTAACAACCATAAAAAATTGATTGGCCTATGCAATGTGTTGCTGGAGATGCTGCAGCAAAAGCTATTCAGGTTTATGCTGGATGACCCTGTGTTTTTGTGGGGTTTTTTTTTTTGTGCCAGAACCCTCTGCATGAGCAACCCTACTGTTCCACTGAATGAATGAGAAGGCTGTTTTTCTCACAGTGCCAATGTGAGCCTTAATGCGCTTATAAACACATCAGCTACAGCTAATCTTTACTTCTAAGGTAAATTAGTTAAAATACTATATAGGACACTGACATCCCAAACAAATACTCTAAATACTTTGACATTTCCCTCATTATTGTGCATTAACACCGACTAACACTAACTACCAATATATTTGTAATTAATAGAAAAAAACTGTATATGCCCTCTGACCCTCTGACAGTATGATTGAATAAGTAAAAGTAAATATTTCAGTGAAAGAAAAAACTCTGCACACAGCGCAGCTACAGCCAGTGTCTGAACTGTCAGTATATTGGTGTTTTGTGGTGAATAAACAAGGACTGTGCAGTGTACTGGAAAAATTCACATGAATAAAGCAAAGTGAAAATTTGACTGTTTTGTAACATCATGTAAAAACAAAGTTTTCATTTATTCATAGGTTTTTCCAATAATAAATAAGTAATGAGGTTGCATTTTATTCAACTGTATTCAATAATTTCCTGTTGTTCCATGAGTAACCACAGAGCTATGAACATGGTTAATTACATTATTGGTTAGACATGCGAAATCTTTGCATGGTAAATTCAGCAGAGTCAAAAAAACATAAAATATTACTGAGTCAAGCCATGAAAAATTACCAAAATGGAAAACAGCTGTGAGAGAAACTTCAGTGAAATTTGCACAGAAACATGATCTGTCAGTCACCAGGTTCTGGGTTTAGCAGAGGGAGGGGTCAAGAGGTTGTCTGACAGGATATAAGTAATCACAGACCATCAGACTGGAGACTGGAGGTCAAGGAGACTCGTACACAACTCAGCTGATATACTCTACTTCATCAGGTGAACCCCAGTCAGTGTTCAACTGTCAGATCACCAGGAAATGGTTCTGTTATTTTTCTCCACTTGTCTCTTTAACCCATGTTGTTGGTTTTCCCCAACAGGTTGGAGTCATGTCCTCAGAAATCTTGGTTGTGGCTGCCCTGGGTCGACCTTTCACCTTAGGGACACTCTATGATGCTTGGCAAGATAAACTCATCCCAGGTAAATTAAAAGATCGTTTAAAGGAGCTGATAAATTATTTCATTTCAGTAACCTAAACACATATTAGCAGTTTAAATCTTTTGACTTGCACAGGTAACTTTTTCAAATTCCTCCCACCACAGAGCCTAAAGGTATTGGTACCCCTACTGGTATTCAGTCTAGGCAAGCAGAAGGCATTAACATTAGCTCTTGTCTGGTGGGAATGTTTTGCCCCAACCCAATGAAAGTGATTTTTTAGTTGCCTCAGGATGTTATTGGCTTTATAATAGCAGATTCTCTGATGCCAGTTTGTGATTGCACAGTGAAATTTGAGGATATTTTGCATCTTGAATGCAGTCTTCCTGAGTGTTCTCTTAACACCGTGCAGACAGTCAGTCACAAAATGTCCTTTAGTGCCGCTCAGTCAAAAAAGCAAGTTGACTCGTGTTTGAGTGACATGCAAATTTAGGGCTTCCTGCCAGTAGTATTTCATTTGAATACTACTAGTCTGATACTCCTTTGCTTGCAGGCTTTTTTCCAACATCTGCAACCATCTGATAACTACAAATTGGTATTTTACTCTTTAGGCATTTCTTTCAACAGATGGCTGATGTTTGTTTGGTTTGTTTTTTGTGTTCTTGTTGTAGGTTTCACATTGTGGGATGATGAGGTTATTAAAGAGAGCACAGTTGACTGCCCGCAGCCCAGTAGTGCATTTGAAATCCTTGCCTCTGATTCCATTGAAGACAAGTCTTCTCTGTTGGATGTCTAAGCCTCTCTGAAGGCCAGTTTCTTGGGTGAACTGGTAGAAGTCAGAGGATCTGCCAAATACCTTAATGATACAAAGAAATATCAGAATCAGAGTAGAGTGACACTTCAGTACAAAGCCACCAACTTCAAGCAGCTGATGACTAACCCTGGAACCAAGCATGTTGAATATTCTGAATTGTTTGAGAACATCCAGGCAACACATGTAGTGATAGTCACCTAAGACTCCAATCAGAAGTCCCAAGAAACTCAGACCACCAGCAAAAGAACCTTGCCAAAGACATGACGAACCGCTGCGTCCGCTTCCTCGTGGTAACTGTTGAAAATGTGAAACAGGAAGGCGCAGGCATTCACTATTATAGGGAGGGCATCCTGATCATTGATGAGTTCACACATCCTTACATGCCTCCTGTGGAAACCATACAAGACAGAAGAGAGCTGCTCTCTCTTCTGGTGGAAGTTGTTAGTGTGCTCCTGTTTTCTTCATGCTTAACTATCTCTAAACACTTAGGGGTAGAAACTTTCAGCTTCTCTTGGATGTGAATCATATTTCTTTTAATAGACCCTTTTAATTGCACTTTTTTATTTCCTTTAGACTTTTCATTTTATTTCATCCTAATTCTTTTTAAGGGTTCTCCTCGCCTCAACATTACTGAAGCTAGTAATTTTATTCAAACTTTTAGCGGGTCATAAGTCTTTATTACTTTAAATCAGCCTTTTTTATCTTGAATTTTATTACTTTTTGAGTTATAGCCATGTAAGATTGATGCTCTTTTCATCATCATCACTTCCTTCAGACTTAACAATGTCTATTGCACTGGCCTAGAGTGCTCAGCCTAATACAACAGCAGGGCATAAATCCTTTGTTCAATCTTAATGAAACTTTTTTTCCTCATAGTTATTGTTGAGGGTGTAGTTTATGGTGCTATCCATGAGAAAAGTATTAGACAGCGACTGACACCTCAACTTTCTTTCCTCTTTAGCATCTACATTTCAAACTGAACTCTTTTTACTGCCTTCATCTTGCATTTTAAATATCTATAAGCCTTGTCCTGACATTTGAAAGGACGCTTTTAAGCGCTTCCACTTCAACTAACACTTCAAATCCATTCAGTGCTTGAGTGCCCACTGACTAACTCCTATAATAAAAGACAAAAATATAAATTACACATCTATATAGAATAACAGGGCACCAGATACAGTATGAGTTGACTGATCATACATTGAGGACATGCCGTTGTAAAATGCAGTGTGATGGTGATGTTGATGACTGGTAACAGATTATGTCTTGGTCTCCCGATCAGATGAATGCAAGCTGACCCTGGACCCCAACATCCAGTCCTGAATCGTTCTGAGGACAACAAAAACGTGGAGTCTGGAAAACGATGGCAGTACAAAGATAACCCAGAGAGGGTCGACATGTATCAGCAAGTGATGTGCAAAGAGGGGCTGAGTGAGCGTCATTACTGGGAGATAGAGTGGTCAGGTTTGGTTAGTGCAGGTGTCACATACAGAGGAATCAGGAGGAAAACCTGGGCAACAGAGGCCCAGTGAAAGGTCCTGGATTTTTGACTATTACCCAAGAACGTTGGAAATAATAATATAATCAAGAGTTAATGCAGTCATGACAACCTACTGACACATCTAGTGTAACTCCTGTTTGATGTTTGTTCTTTCCTTGAGTAGGAAATTCATTAAAGTGAAGACTTGAGTTGAACATTGTGCACTGTTTACTTCTTTCCTTCTGGGGCTTAAATTCATGAATGACTCAAATCATATAGTGTACAATAAAATGTTTCAGAACTGCTATTTCTTACAATAAGTGCCTGTTTTCCTTTTTATATTCTGACCATGTTATCTTTCATCATAACATCCTGACACATCTCAGCTGCCTGAAAAGTCAAACAAAAAACCTCAGAGAGGGTTCAATGCATTGACAGCTGAGCCCTACCTGTTGCCTTCAGTCGAAGGACAATCTATTTTTTTTTTTTGTATTTGATGAATAAATATGAGGAGCTGACCTCCCCAGCATGTCTTTGATATCCAAAATGATTCAGTTTCCTTCTTAAAATCCAACTATTTCAGAGTTGTGTCAACTTGAAAAGGTCACAACAACCCAAGGTTTTCTGCTTTTGGCTTAAAGGAATAAGACACAATGGCCTGACAGCAACTAGACTGGATATCCAGTGTAGTGGAGGACAGATCAGCTTTAATGAACAGATACAAAAAATAAACTCATCTTATTTTCAGTGCTCCCTCTCCCATTCGTCTCTCTTAAATTAATATTCCCATCCCTGCCACTCTTCTTTATCCTCCAGTGCTTTTTAAATGAGAGGCAAAATAAGAGCGAGACAAATCCATATAGTCCCAGAGTTGTCAGTACTGTAAACTCCAATCCATCCGCGACCACCCAACTGTGAAAATTACATAAAAACTGAATGTTCACCTGAAGATGACTCCTAACTGGACAGATTTTAAAGAGAAGAAATCTGTATTTATAGATGTGGAGCACAGTTGATTTCCATAAGTTTTGGATCGTGTTGCAAACATGAAGCAGGTGCTCTGTTGTTTCTACATTTCCGTGGGTCTGCCGTGGTGAAACTACAATGGTGCATCACTTTCATATTTTGTGTGAGGTCTACTCTATTTTTTTCACAGATCACCCTCCAAGGGAAAAGAGCTTCTTCAAAGTAAACCTGTTCCTGAAAAAGATGTGACAGCTGAACAGCACACTGCCCTTTGTGTCTTGCCTTTCCAAAAATACATGAGTACAGTACATCAGCAACAATCACCTAACATGAAAGCAAAATTATTTAATTTAGATGTTATTTGGAAAAAAATCTTCTCAGTTATAGTGACAACTGTATTAATAGTTGCTTTCTAGACCTGCACACACAAACTTTTGCAAACACACACTCCTGTGGTTTCAGGCTCTGAAGTTTTATTGCAGTCAGCTTCAAACAGCCATTTCGCTGCTGATGGATGTGATCTGATCTGGCTGCTGCTCCCTGCTGCTCAGCCTAATCTGCACAACATTATTGCTTTGTTTGGAAAGTTGATTACTGCTCCTTCGCCGGTGGCTGACGAAACAATGTGGTGCAGTCTTTATTTCAGATGATCCTCAGAATGTCTTCTGAAATAAATGTGCACACGTTTGTCTTAGTGCGCTTGTGAACTTCATTCAATAAAATAGTTTGCAAACGCCTTCATGTCTCTTCATCTACTCCACATTATACACATCACCGTTGCTTTCACTTGGAGTGAGATTAAAATTATTATAAATCTCTGGAACAATAATATGATTGTTGCCCATCACACATGGCAAAGCATACCTTTAAGACCCACTGTGCACACTAGAGCCCTTTTTTCAAGTGTTTGATTCTGTTTTTCCTTGGTTAAATTCTGCAAAGAAATGCTAGAATATACATTTGGGTGTTAAAAATAAAGACAGAGTTGTTCTGGTTTTGTTCCATTTACAAGTACTTTGTACTTTGCATAGTTTGGCAACAAAGCAAGTATAGATTTATTAAGCACCTTTCAAAACAAAGTGCTTCACAAAGAGCAAGCAGTACAAAGCATCACACAGATAAATAACATTTTAAAGACAAACTAAAGAAAATACAAAAAATTGGAAAAGCATCAGTTAAGAAAAGTGATGGAGCGCAAGTCTGGAGAAGTTTTTTAAGAAAGAAAATTGAGCTGGATGATATAATAATAAAAGATAAAGTCTCCCAAAGAATCCAAAGAAAAATCTCCCTGCATTTTATTTGCTTCAAAACAGTTCCTTGACTGACTGCAATAAGGTTTCCAAGGAGTAATTTAGGTTGTTTCACAGACAAGTAGAGCTGAGTATCATCTGTGTAGAAATGATCGGATATGTCAAAACGATTAGATCAAAAAGTCAAATTGTCACAGATAGATAGAAAATAAAATAGTTGCAAGAACAGACCCTTGAGGCATTGAAAAGTCCAAAGTAGTAAAGTTGGACATGTCATCCCTAACTGCGACTCAAAATGTTCTGTTAGATAGACAAAAAGCCAACCAGACAGGCCAGCATGATATCTATTTTAAAGTATGCATTTTTGAAGTGAGGACTGTGGATTAGGTCCCCCATCACTTGCACTGGAAATACAATAGGAATGACCGTTATGAACAGAATGAATGATTACAGAGAACAAAAACTATTCCAACAGTCATATGCAAACTTGAATGCTGTTTTTGACAAAAAGTCATATTTATAGAAAATTTGATGGGTTCTTCCCTGGCTGATGCCCCGCCATCCAACCAAGCATGGTGTAAACCAGGGCAGTACTAATACAACTTCCCTCCATGGCAGAGCCGCCACCCCCCTGGCCCCCCCACGCCCCACTTCCCCATACCCTCCTGTCTGAATGTGGCCATTCAGAACAAAAATGGACACTTTTGCCAATAGAAATGTTTGGAAGACACTTCATACAGTGTAATTAGTCTCAAGTATACTCAACTCTTCAGAAATGTCAAACACTTTAGGTCACAAAATCACAACAAATCTCCCATGACTGATTAAAGAAGTCCTCCAAACTTTTGACAGTGTTTTATCCTTCTGAAGACATATGAAGCTCATACATGTGGAGACATCACACCAGTTGCCTGCTTTAACTGACTTTTTTAGCTGCATGATGCCACACAAGCCTCAAACAATTTGCACCTTCCCTCCATCACACACACACACACATATTGTCACTTTTTGTCAATATGTGAGCTGAATGGGGAAGCAATGAAAGTGTGTAATGATGCTACCTGACAGCCCATTAAACCAGAGAGAGATGAGGATGCAATTAGATTGTCATCCACGCCAGCGTTACTGCCGACAAAACAGATGGAGGAAGCTAAAGGAGAGGAGGTTTATTTTTGGAGGGAGCGAAGTCTTTTCAGGGTGAGTGGATGATTTCTGTGCAGACATTTGACATGATACCAAATGATTGAGAACTGATGATTATTGTGTGTGATCAGCTGTGTCATCGCGCGTCTGTTCGCTCTGGGTTGATTCAGCTGCTGAGTTTAAAAGATGAGCTGAAGATTAAGTCTCCATCAGAGAGAAATAACGTCAACCCAGAATCGAGGCTTTCATAACAAAAGTAAAACTTCACTTTGAACGGAGCTCCAGATTTTCCAGATGCACTTACTGTTCGGTGTCAGAGGCAAATTCACTGAAAAGCAGCAACACACACAACAGCAACACAAACCCTAGGTGGCAGAGAGAACATGGAGCAGACAGAATAAATATAATCAGTTGACTTTTATGAATCATGCAAACAAATTATAATCATAACAAGCAATGCACTGGCTGCTAACAAGGCCTGAAAGTCAACTTGGCAAAAAAAATAAAAAATGCTTGATCACACAACAGAATCTGTAATATTTTCCAGGGCCATAAGTAAAGATAAAAAATAAAACTTTTGTATTTAAACATTTAAATGTGTCCCTAATTGTGGTGCTGAATTCACAAATGTCTTTTAGTATGAAAACTTCCAGACAGGATTTAAATCCACAATCTCACTGTTACCAAACCCACAATTTTGGTTGAGTTCCAGAAGTGGGGGGTTGTGTATATGTATGCATTTATATCCATCAAATATTGGTTATTATCCTCATAAATTATATTATCATATATCACTTAATATGATTACAGCTGTGTCTTATTCTATTCAATCTTGACTATAGTGTGGACATGTTGTCCATTCACATCATCTTTTGTGTCTTCTGTCTCGGTCTCTCTTTCAGTCTAAAAGCCTCGCAGTAACAGCTTGTTGCCAGTAGGAGGTGTGATGTTCCATCAATGGACCACAGTGACCCTGCTACAACAGGCTTGTGCCATTTCAGCTGTGTTTGTGTAAGTGCTGTAAACTTGTGGACCACACAAAATCAATTTGATTCCAATCATCAATAATACAATAATATGACCCAATATAATTCTAATAACATGATATAATATAGTATAAAGTCCTGTGAAAACCATGTACCTCTAGAACGTCAAACTTTTCATCAGTTTATCTGAAAAATTCAAAATCACCATATTTAGAAATATGTGGTTTTCTTTGGACAGCAATAAAATAATAATATACATTTTATAGAATGTATATTATCTGTATTATATAATATTGCCACAATATAATATGACCATATGTTTAGAGATGTATGCAAACAGTGACAAACAGATTTTATCATGTTATTGTATCAATAGTTTCTATGTCATTTATATGTCATGGTTATTGATTGTAATGGTGGTGGAGGGAAACACTGTTTTTTAAGATGAGTTTGAACAGTCATTAATCCCGATGGGGGCAAACAGAAGGTGAATGAAGGTGTTTACATGCATCAGGCCTCCATTCAGCAGGTCAGTGTAACACCACAGATTCTGTTTCACCTCAGAGTCCATGTAACTGAACACTTCAGAGCCTCATCAGCACAAAAACATTTATTCAGGTGCAGAGTTAAAAAGAAGTTACACACAGTTTTGTCAATTCTGACCCAAACATTTGCACCGAAACAGATTTATTCAATCACAGCTGACATTTTGGCAGATGAGTTCAGAACTGATGAAGCTTTGTGAACTAAAACGTTGACTGTGCTTGAATAAATCTACTGTGTGTTTCTGAGTATTTGGTTGAGTGTACAAGTGTGATTTTAACCTCTAAATAAGATTTGCTCATTCAAGGGAAGAGAGTCTCTCAATCCAGTGATGTGATGAGTCGAAAATAGAACAAATGAACTAACGAAAACTAAATAATTAATAGCGAGTTAAATAATTAGACGTTAAAAAGACTCAAAATTATGTCTGAGTTGAATAACATGTTATATAAATTATATAGATAACACTGTAAATATATTAGTTTGTTTCTCTTTGTGTATTCTGATGTTTTTGACTGCATCCTTCTGCCTTCCTCAGCAAATTAGTGTTTCTTTTTTAAATTCCTGAATCTTCTTCAACTTTCCCCCAGTCATGGTTAATTTAATTTGGTGAAAATTGTTTCAATGTATTAACTTGAATGTTGGATGTAAAAAGGAAAGCTCAAAAGCTTCAGCTGCTCAGCTCATTTACTTGTTCTCTTGATTCATCAGATACCTCTGCAGATAGACCTGTCACTTCTGCGACTCCATAAAGATCTGAAGTCTGTAAACGACTTGTGAGTCCAGAGGAGCTGTCCGGTCCGGTGTGGTGCTGAAACTGAGGAGGCTCCATCAGCAGGCAGCACAAGCAGAGTTTCTGTGAAGCTTCATCTCAACACTTTAGCCGAACTAGACTTAGCCAAACAATTAAAAGACATTTCTGAGTCACATTCATATGCAAGAAATATCCTTTAATTGTAAGGTCAAGTGTAGTAACCTCCAGTCTCCATCTTCTTCCGGCTGAGCGGGATCAACCCCCTGACTCCCACAGTCCGCCAGAACATCACCTGGAATGGCATCACGGGAAAGGTCAGTGACGTCACATGCGTATATGCCGAGGATCTGTGCAACCTCATCAGTCTCAGGCTTTAGGCTACAGATGACAAACACTGAAGACGTCATTAAATCTCGTTGTAGTGTTAAACCTGCAGTATAGAGGCAGCTTACCAGAGCGTAAAAAACCCTGGAGGAGCAGCGGCGGTGTGAGCATCGCTGCTGCTGACTCGGTGAAAACTCCCCTGGCTACATGCTGCCGTGAACACATCTCCCCTCCTCTCCTCTTGTGCCGGGACGGCAGCGTGTCCTAGACTCCCCGAATCTCCTTTCCCGCAGAGCCGAGGAGTCTACCTCCCAATTTACTCGCATCTATTCCGTCTCCAACCCCAATCCCAGCTATCACGACTCGCTTTTCCTCCTCACTATTTTTGACGCTTGGCTCCCGCTCTCCGTGTCTGTGAAATCCTCCGTGCGGCGCTGGGAAGATTTTACGCACAGGGCGACGCCAGAGCCTCTGCTCCCCTTCTATCCGGACCCTCCAGAGCAACGTTAGAGCTGAACGCGTTACGCATATAGGAGGTTCAGTCACTCCGAGCGGAGAGAGTGCACCGTCAAAGTGGAGCCTGCTGCTGGGGACCTCCTGTCTGTGCGCCGCGCGTCATCCACAGCCTCCCCAAGCTGCCAGGGGGAAATACCGCCTAACACCGAGGTCCCACTACATACCACATTCATTCATAATTCTGCAACTCTAGACATCTGCACAAGAATCAGCATCGGTTGAAATAAAGCCGGTCAGGTTATCTGCCATAGAACTGCAACATCTTCCTTTCCACGACAAAAGGGGGAAACGGGACGAAACCGTTGTGAATTTACGCACGAATGTCGAAGTCACAAGCACGAGCAGAGTAACGCGGTGCGTCTGCAGCACAGTGGGTAAATCCACGCATGCAACAGCTTCATTGCAACGCGGCGATGCAGCGCTGACGGATCCTCTGGTCAGCGCCAAATAAACGAACTTCAGTCGGGAGGGAGAGCGCGTTCAAGGCGTGAAACCTAAAGTCCGAATGTTGCGAGTTCGTTACCGGAACCCGATCTTCGCGCCTCTCCACTCTGCGAGTCCTCCCGCAAAAACCCACCTCTGCGCCTCTCTCCCTCTCACCGCGTCTCCACTGCGGTGCGCACCGGCTCCCATCCATCCCTCCATCCCTCCATCTCTCTCCATCTCCATCCCTCGCCTCTCTTTTCTCCGGTCGGGCTCCCAGCGCCGTAGATAGAGGCTCTGCAGTCACGTGGGTCGGGGGAGAAGAGAGAGAGATAGGGAGAGAGGTAGAGAGAGAGAGAGAGCGTCCCTCCTCCTCCTCCTCCGCAGTTTGCAGTGTGTTATGTCTCAGACTCGGAGGTAGAGAGTCAGAGCTGCTCGCCCGGCGGATCCCAACCTCTGAAACAAACCCCCGGTGTCTTCTCTCATCCTTCCCCGGTTCCCTTCTCAGTTACCCGGGTTTGTTTCTCCCCGGAGCCTTGGAAGCTTCTGTTTCTTTCTTTTTCTACCCTTCCTCTTCCTCTCGACTCCGGCCAACAGTTTGGTCTTTGGGATTTGGTTTTTTTTGTTACTATTGCTGGTGATTTCACTCAACACTGTTCCCCGCTGGTGCTGCTGCTGCCGCTGCTTCTCCTGCTTTTACGCACCGACGCTTATTTTGGATTTGCTCATCACTGGAGAAAAACACAGAAATCAGCGAGGTGGATCCGTGGATGCGCCTTTTTGGCTCAAACTGGAGATGGAAATGCTGATATTGTTATTTCATTCCCTGTGGATATTGCAATGCAACACAGTGAGCGCCGACTCCATCATTCACATTGGTAAGACAGCAGCCGGGGCTTCTTTTTTTGGTTTTGCTGTGCAGGGCTTTGGCTGTGAGGAGAGACAGGCTGGTGGCTGCATGCAGGGACGGCTTAAGATACAAAATATGAGCAGGAAGCATTTTGCTGATGGGTTGGTGAAATATGGACAGATTAGTGGTGTTCCAGTTGAGTTATGGCAGATATTGAATATTAGAGTTTCATTGCATGCACTGATCTGGCAAAAAAAGGACCCGACCTCGCACCTGATTATCATTCCGAGCCGTGCCAGGATAATGGGTAGGAAGGAAGGAGGCTGTTGCATTCAGGCTCAGACGCACACAGCGCAGCCTGGTAGAAGTGCCCGCAAGTGTTGCGCCGCGCCATCCCTCCCTCCATCCATCCATCCATCCATCCTTCCATTCTTCCATCCATTCCTGCTTCCCAGGCAGGGAGAGCTCATGTCGATGCATATTCACATTCACATGCAGAAAACCTGAAGCTGGCAGGAGAAACTGGCCCGACGTGGGTGTTTGGAGGGTTTTGCTTTATCCATCCACCCCCCCACCCCCCCCACCCCCCCTTCCTCCCTCCTCCCCCATCTCCTCCTCCTCTCCCATTCCCTCTCTCCCTCGCCTCCCCTCATCTATAAGCCTGAACTTTGAATTGGACGTGAGTGAAATGTTAATCAACTCTGCCAGAGGAAGACATGACAGAGGGGACAAACGCCGACTGTTTGGGCTCTCAAACCACATCGCAACCAAAAGCCAGTTGGCGAGCAGAGGAAGCCAGCTCCACTTTCTTTTTTTCATCATCTGATTTCCTGTCAAGTCACTTTTTCAGTAAAAGCAGGAGTTGAGGGAGGATACAGCGGGTCAGAGTGGATTGGAGGGGATTTTGAGAGTCGAGCAGACTCAGTGAGACACCACTCACGGCAGCATGCACTTTTCATATAAACTCCCCAATTTGCAGTAATTCCACTTAGAGGCTCCACTTCGACCGGAGAAGATTAGGTGCAGCAGGCGGCTGCCATCCGTGTGGAGCCATTCAGTCTGAAAAACGAGGAAGTAAAAAATAATAATAATCATCCACGGGTTTGACATTTCAGATCTCTGCTGCAGCTCAGTCCGTCAAACCCAGCCAGAGGCAGCACTGCGGTGGCCTGTATGGTTTAGACAGGAGCGGGGAAGAGGGAGGAGGAGGAGGAGGAAGCGGATAGGGTGGGAGGGGGTGGGGGGTTGGGGAGGAGGGGTCAGAGCCATTCAGCTAAAAAGAATAGACTTTCTACTTCAAAAGACACGGTGACAAACTAAAACCGAATCTCCATTATGGGAAGATGTTAGGTCCATATTTGATGTAACATAACAAAACATAACATCATTTATATGCTACAACACCTAACCACAAACCAGTGTTACATGAGATGACTTCATTTAAGAACCAACCAAGTATGTGCTGAATGTTCAGGCCAATAGTTAATCTGGATCTGCTGCACACTACCTCGTTTTGGCCTCTTCCGAATATATTTCCAGTGAATCTTAGAGTATGAATAGAGGGATGAATAGATGAACAGATGGATGGATACTTCAACATCCCTCGGGAGAAATTCTGCATTCAGTCTGCACATGGAAATAACAGAGAACACTGATACAGGATTATCGAGAACACAGAACAGTAAATACAAGATACAACAAATAAGGGGGTGATGCCAAACAGCAAGGCCTGACATGAAAATGCATCCAAACTGGTACAGCTTAGGTACTGGGACAGTTTATGAACAAAGAATGCAAATTAAAAAGGGAAATCTGAGCTGATACTGGTACATTGCAGTTTTGGTGCCCTAGAGGGGAGGTCTATTGATCTCATGGGTTTCAAGGGAGTTTTCTTCACGTTTTGGACCTGATTTACAATGAATTCTATCACAACTGAAAACCTACAGTAGATACCTACATAGTATCTGTAAAATGTTTCTAGCAGAAACCTGTGGTGTTTGTGGCTTCAGACCAAGATTTTAGTAAGAGGCTGGATAAGCTTGTTGCTGTTCAGGTGAAGCGCAAATGTGCAAGTTTTATAACATGAGAGTGAATCTGGCCTGTGATATCTAGCTCTTGTTGCAAGTTCGTACCAGTCAGGCAGTGGATCCCCACAGGTTCTTATAGTACAAATCACAGCTTGTAGCTTGGAGACCTGCAAACTCCCTCCAGTAATACAGCAGCAGCAGGAAACCTTGCACAGACAGCTGCAGGATGCTGAAGTCTTTGCAGATCCAGCATGTATTTCTACTCTTCAAACAGGATTTTCATGCTTTGGTTTTCTCCAGGCTGGACTGCCTGCCTGTCCATAAAAACAGATTACATATATGCATTTTTTTCACTGGTCCCTGCACAAGCATTTGCACTGCCACAAATAACAGATTATCTATGGTTTTAAAGTCTAACTAATTTTGAGTATAACCTTTCTAAGGAAATAATCCACCAAGGTTCCCTCTGGCATGACATTCAAATGGTTCTATGAAGAACCTTAATGGTGCACAACCCACTCTTGAGTCAACAAGAAAAGCTCCAAACCTGCAGTATATTTGAACTGGTTAAGAACTACACTCGATTCATTGTTCTATTCAACTTACATACAGTACTAGACCACTGGGTTCTCTCATTCATACGCAGAACCAAGACCTTTTAGAAAACAAGTAGCCTACTGATTTTTGTGTGGTTTATGTCATCAGTAGTTTTTGGTTAAATAAACCAGAGGTTTGCAAACTCTTTGGCTTGTGACTCCTGAAATGACACAAAGTCTACTTGTGATACCACATCATTGGTTATGGCCTCAGTGTGGAGCAGTTAAACCAAAGAATATTTTTCCTTCTCAGATTGAAAATGAGTTGGAACCTAATCCACTGACTTTATTGGATGACAATGTGCTAGACAGTTTAATGGTAATAATAATGATCTTTGTTTGAGTACCATTTTTTTAAATGAAAAAAAAAGAAAAGTGTATTAACCTCCAAAAAATACACTGGAATAAATGTGTAGTAAAAATAGAATCACTGCTCTGTTATTGTAACTGAGCCTTGGTTGGCTGGTTGGGTTCACAGCCTCCATTGTTTCCCTGAACAAACTGACAGTCTGACTGACTTGGCAGCGCAACGCAACGTCAAGATCAGATGTGACAGTGTTCCAACTTCAGCCCTGAAACCCCTGCCTGAGCATCTGTCTCGTCCAGCGGCGTGGCGTTATCATCTGTGACATATCCCGGTTTGTTTGTCCCTTCCTCTCTTCTGTTCCCAGTGGAGGATCAGTGGCAGGCAGTGGGTGTCGCAGGGTGGCGGGGGGTTTGATCTGTAAAAGAGCTGATACAGATGAAAATGTGCAACTGGGACCTTTGGTCGACCTGCTTTGTCCTCTGACCCACTTATCATGCATCAGTGGTGCAAAATCCTGCACTGCTGAGGTTCAGGAGTCTGCAGGTTTTCTTCTCATTTGATCACAACAGCAGCTGGTTTCTCTAATTAGTCCCGCCCCCCTGTTCTTTGGTTGAACATGTATAAATCAGTGAAAACAGCTGCTGCAGTGTGTAGCTGTGAGTGGAAAGAAGAACTGTCAGTTTGTCTGATTGGAGGTCAGGGCCAGGAGCAGCAAATAGGAGGAAACGGAGCTCAAATCAATTTTGGCCTTTAATTAAATATCAGATATCAAGCTGTCAGAGAGGTCCGCTCCTTATATGAAGCTCTCGCAGGGTTTATGAACCCGTCTCTCTCTTGAAAAGGGGAAGGTAAAGTCATTATGAAAAGCAGACAAATATCAGGTTGTCAAACCTCAACAGAAGCTCCTGAAGACTGTCGAAACAAATACAGACATGTTGAGATGATAGTGAACATTTTCCAAATCTTACCCAACAGTAACAGATAAGCAGATAAGACTGAGGGGAAATCTTAATGATACATAAAATGATATTTAAGAGTTTGTGGTTTAAGCAAGACCCTTTCCTCTCTCAACATGACAGTGCCTCCATTGCACAGATAAATGGTTTTCCCAGTTTGATGTGGAAGAACTTGACTGAGCTCTAACCTCAACCACATCCAAGACCTTTGGGATGAGGCTGGAACACCATGTAGTGTACGAATGAAAACTGAAAAGTCTTGTCCAGCTTTTCCTCTGGTTTAACCCTAACTCAGAGATTCAGATGTGTACTACACTAACAACAAAAATAAGAACCACACGGGAGATAGAGGAATAGTGTCTAAAAAACTCTTCCCTAGTATCTTCACCATATTTACCATTAACTGACAGTGACACAGTGACAATGTAGAATCCTGTATTTTCCCGCCTCAACGTTGTTAATCTTTCTAGTTCATCGACTGAACTGTAGCTGAAGCTCAGTGATGCAGGAACTTTGGTCTTGAGTTGTACCTTTTATTTACTGACCAACAGCCTACACACTGCTAACTGCTAACTGCTTACTAATGAGCTAACTCTGCTCCGGTCACTACCTCACTGCTCTCTCTTTTCCTCTCCCTCCATGCACACAATCCACATACCAATCTCTTCCTGAGAGGAGCTGCTCTCCTCCTTGAACAATATCCTGCCTCAAACTTCTCTAACTTACTGCAGATCTTGCACAGAGATGATAAATCAGTGTAATCTGCTTGCTTTCTTTCTTGCTGCCGCTGCCTCTTAACGCTCAATGCACAGGTTTGGTTTCGACACATGACTGTGCATTTGCAAGCTGAGCTAAGGGCAGCTTGGCTAGTACACTTTGGCTGTAGCTAATCACCAGTCAGAGATGCCAGGGTTATCCTCAATGTGCAGGCCCAAACCTCCACCTAGCTTCCACTTCAGTGTTCTTCTAACTGATGTCTTTTTTTAAAGATTTAACGAAGCAAACATTGCTCGCCTTGCCTGCCACAGCGGCACGACGCTTTAATTTTTGGCCACGAGAGGGCAGTGGAGCACAAAAACAATCAGTTTTGACATCATGAGTTGTTCTGGCTAACATGTTAGCTTATCTATTTAAGACACAGAGCAACAGTAGTAACCATCTGGAGTGGTGTTTGTGTCCACCTGAGAAATATAACTCCACTATTCCCTCTCCTTTTGTCTCACTGTCTGTCCTCTGTTTAGTGCTGGGTAAGTAGTGCACAGTTGCTTTATCTGAGCTTCTGTGCTGAAAATGTCTGCTGCTGTTGCTGGTAACAAGTTTAATGAGAGCACCGATGGTGAGAATTCTCTGTGGGTTCACCACTCTCATATTACACAGTGCCATTTTAATTCAGTGTTGAAATATTTGTTTTTTTTCAATGCAGCTTTACAATGGAAAGACGTTTATTGTCTCTTTTCCATGGAGGCTTTTATTGCCCCTTAAAGAACCATGTGATGTTTCAGAAGCTTTTACAACCTGAGACAAAAGGAATTCTGTTGACAAACTCTGAATACTAATGCACAAACTGTCATGTTGAATATTACATTTCAAAATACTGAATGAGCATGGTGTCCACTCACAGTGACTCACTTTAAAAAAACATATTGTTAACATCCTTCAGAAGCTCAAATTGGTCAGACTTGTGTTGTGGTTGTTCCTGTCCCCTGTGGGCTGTTTTCCAGGTCTGCAGGTCCTCTAATCGCCCCTCAGGCCAAATGGATAACAAGTCACTTTTCATAAGGAGCCTGAGGAGGAGAGATTACCCCATCCCATGAGCCAGGCATCTGATGAGGGATGATTTATAGCACTGGTGTAACGGCTAGCAGAAGGAGAGCTTTGCTCATCCGTCGCCAGGGTTTGGAAAGGCGAGCTCGAACTGCAGGAATCCAATCTGTTGAGGCTGGTGGAGCAAATGAACAGCTGCGGCCTTTTCTCACCCCGCCACTAAACAAGACAAAGTAACACAGTTAGGGAACACCGCAAACAGCTTCCCGCACTGTCTCAGCAAAGACTTAGCCAGACCATTTACCTCCACCACCTGAACACACACATTCATAGAGATGCAGGCATGGACAGAGAGCAGCAAAGTCATTTTCCTAACATAATGCAGCAGTTTCATTCAGTGGCTTGAATAAACGTGGCATGTAGCTTACTGTTTGACCCGGTGAGAGCATTAAAATACTCTGTAAAGAAACACGAGCATATCTTCAAATTCACTGTGACAAACAGGTAGAGAGGAGACTGTGTGGGCGGACGCAGAGGAGCAGGCCTGGAAAGGAAATCAGTTACACTAATAACAGGTTCCTGAAAGATGCTGGCGATACTGATATTTTCATACTGAGTGTTTTTGTGCTGACACTGAATCTCTTTAAATTTGAATGTGACTGAGGTTATTGTCTGAGTGGAGCCTGTGAAAACTTCATGAGACACTTAAAGTTTGTTTCCCAGACCAGAACTAAGCCTAGTCCTGGATTTAGAACATTTGTCAGTAATTACATCCAATTAAACTCATTTTAAATTTAAACCTATGAGCTCAAATGGCCGTCCACTGTTTAAATGCAGCTTTTTCATGATCCACCTTGCTTTCAAAGTGTTAGTTGTCCTGTTCAATAGATCAATGATATGGTCCCTTTTAACAAAATGGTTGTTTTTCTTATGTGTTGATACAGATAACGTGTGTGCATCAAGTTAGGCTGTGTTTCACTCCAGGGAAAGAGGCTGTAAAATAGTGAGAACATTATGCTTTTAAGCAGTTCAAACACAATTTGCATGACTGATGAGGTAAGTTAAAGAAAAACAAGGTGAAATCAGAGCAATGACACATGTGTTTGGGAAAAGAGTTTAAGGACACAACACCCCAGGTCTGGTGCTTGGTGTTCGATGGTGAGGACAGGAGTCTGGAGGCTGAGGATGACTTTTGGCGAGGTGATTGGTGAGGTCAAAGGGCGTCTGGTTGCGGAGGGTTTCGAGAGGGAAGAGAAGGAGTTTGATTTGTGAGGCAGGGAGCAAATGGAGGTGTTGTAGAAGTAAGTGAGCAGGTGAGAGTGGATGTACAGTGCAATAGTTTATGAAGGACCGTCGTGGACATAATATTACGGAATGCTGTAGCAGTACTGAAGTGTGGTTGTGATAAAGGCATGGATCAGAATCTCAGCACCAGAGAAGGACTGGTGTTGTCCAGTAGTAAAAAGGCAGGGACTGGAGTTGGACTGAGAGAAACAGTAGGTGTTGACATTGATCCCTATGGAGTCAGAAAGGTTAGTGATTTGTAAAATTTACTTTGATCACTTTTCACTTATGTTTATGCTTTTGTGAGCCCATAATTGGTGGTGATGGATATTGTTGGTCGGCTGCCATTAACCCCTCTTTTTTGTTTTAACATGGTCGCATTGTCTATCATTCAATTAATTAATTATTTCTGTGACCTATTTGCCTCGAATTCCCACACCAGGAACATACTAAATACTTTTGAATCAATTGAATAACTGCTGTCAATTACGTCAGAAATCTCAGAATTCACAGCTTATTTTCAGGGTAGAATGATGCAG